>NC_087228.1:9196419-10396419 GCF_034640455.1 Diachasmimorpha longicaudata | reverse complement strand
GAGGCGATATTACGTTTGCCGTGTTTATCAAACGTGAAGAGCATTATTATTATATTTACTGAAACATTTATTTTTCCATAGAGAATGTACGGATGAATGATGTGCTTTGAAGATCAAAATGTGGAAAAACAAATTTGTGCAGTAGACGAGAGGTTTTTTTTCTCGGCAGTTTTTTCCATAAAATACCGTTTCATTAAAACAATTTAATGCTCTTAACATTGAAAAATCAGAGGATCGGTGGTTATTCCTGTGGCCGTGACTGGTATTGAACCCCAAATCGTTCGAAGATCCCCGAGACAGTCTAAGAAAGTTCGCTGTCTGATTACTTGGCTTTCTCGATAATTTTTTAATTGTTTTCCTCTGCATCATTATGAGGTATCTTTGGAGAAGTTTTTGATCATGGAAAAATAGGCAATAGAAGGAATGTACTCAAGCCATTCAAGAATTCTCTCCATGTCGTCTCTCTTTCTTCTTTTCTTTTGCTCGAATACCCGGTGAATTATCGGGGTCACGATGGAGTATAGACGCGAAACGTGGGCTCATAATACGATTGGTAAAGTGTTGGAACGGTCACGAAATCAATTTCGATAGTACCAGGTCTTTGCCGTCAAAAGAACAAAGAAAAAAAAACGAGATTATTTGCTACAAAGCTCGAAACATTGGACTCAAGGCCCCTTCGTTTCGACTTCATCGCTATATTTCATTACTGTACCACTCAGCAAAATCTCACACTAAAAAACCGTGAGAATTTTGTAGCTTCACCATCATTGTTCAATTTTTTGATTATTGAGTTTTGTAGTGAAAGTTTTTCGTCAGAAATCGTCAGAAAATTTTTACCGCACTCGCTGGGTAATGAACTATTCAACTTTGACGACTCCATTTTGTACAATGCAGGTGTAGTTGGTGGGGATCTATGAAAACTTGACAAATATTAATGATAGCGAAGGGCTGAGCGTCTTCACCCGACCTCTGACATTACCAGCCCTACATAACCCATTTTCCTGCGCTCAGACCGTGATGATACGTCTCTGGGTATTTGAAATACACCTCTATCGAGGTCACGCACGTATGATGGCAGGCACTTTCCTAGAGGCAAACCATCGAACAGAGTTTCTCCATTTGCATCAAATCCCCTTTGCCACCATCGCATCCTTCAAAATCCTCGCTTCATCAAACACCGTCACATGTATGCCACTACTCTCTATAATATTAGAGCCAATTAGAGTTACAACTCAATTAGGGGATTCAGTTGAACTATTATAATTGATAAAACAGTGTCTGAGGCCAAGGGTAATTAGAGCTTGAATTTTTTAAATTAAAAAACACCGGTTTTTCTGGAAACAAGTTGTAAAAACCCGGAGGCGGGCTCCTCGACGGAACTGGAAATAAATTTCGTATTCCAGGCCATCAATTACATATTCTACAAGTAAACATGTAATCCTGTTGATTCAGCGAAAAAGTTATCCGGAAAGTTACTACTCAGAATCCGTATTCCACGCGCAGTATTTTACATGAGTCGAAACACTGCGGTAATTCAAGCTCGACAGAATTTTCGCGTTAACGCCGAGAGACAACGAGAAACTCCCAGTGAAATTCACGGGAGCTTTCATCCGGCGTGAAAATTTCATTAGCGCATCTGAACCTCGTGTATTTCTCCCACACATGAGTACCACACGTCAATGTCTCACCATAGAAAAGTACTGGACAGATACACGAGGTTCACTTCACTTACAAGCTGAGTAAATAGTGAGTCAAAAATAGAAAGAGAATCCATCTTTTCTGGAGAATAATACAAACACTTTGGTGCTTCGCACGTTCTCACGTTCTATTTATCTTTTTCTGTGATATTCACTCCAACATTTTCCCTCTCTTTCTGGGCGCCGACGGAGTGGCTCAAAGCAATTTCACGAATTGTGAGTGAATTCGGAGATTGGAGCAAATAATGAGGCGCACAGCCCCTCCGGATTGTTGTGCTTTCGAGCGATACAGTGAGGGCTCAAGTAGTACGAATTTTCGTCTGTGCAGACAAACGGTCTTGTTTGTGTATGCTGTTCCAACCTATTCAATATATTTGTCTGTCTCTTGTTATGTGGGTTTGTTTCATCTTGATAAGTTCCACTCCGGAGAATTTATGGATTTGGATAGAGGTATTATGGCTCTCAGGTCTAGGAGCAATGCTATAAAATTCTCAAGATAACGAAATGTATGTTCTGCCGGTTGATGGAAAGGGTTGTTGTGACTGGGTACGTGCGGTGACCTTTGTGTTGGTCGAATTAAGGGCTGAATTCGGTCAATTATATTATGTTGGTCAAGTCAATTTTCATAAGAGCTCTTAACTCATCCATTTCCTGATAGGAGGGGAATAGAAACGAGGGTGAGAGAGTGAATAATTCAGGGGGATATTTGATGCGATGATGACACTGAGTAGATAATGTTTAATCTAATTGTGATAACGATTAAAAATTTTTTCATCGAAGAAATTCGTGAGGAATATAGTCAATGAGGAAAAGTTCGAGAAAGTAGGAAAAAAGTGAAATCTTGGTTGAAAGGAAATGCTAATTTGAGCGAAGTACTTGGATCCTTAAGAGGAGACTCTCCTGAAAAAATCAGTAAAACCAGGAAAACCGAAGGAGGAATTTCTCTGCTCAATTCCGGGGAGCTATACAGTCAACTCCAGGCTGAGTGGTCGGTTCAAACACTTGAATTGAATTTCAGCCGCGTCCCCGCTTGAATTTCTTTACGGGAATCAATCTAGTCATTTATATTATGCAACGAGAGACGAGTACCCAATTTCATTCGTCGGAAAAACGTGGAAATGTCCCTATACGCAGGCAAATACGAGTTGTTAGGGCTCGTGGTCAATCGGCTGTTGGGTGATTGTCACGGCATTTTATTTTTATTTCCACATCTTCTGTCCTTTTTTTTTGCTAAATGTGAGACCTCCATTGAAGGTTCTTGGGCAGCGAACCACGGCATCTTCCACCACGTTAGAAATTTGTTCTTCCATTTCTCTCGGCCTTGGTACTTTACACCCAATTAACCGTATGCCTTCATTATACCCATATCGAGACCCATTTCTGGTCTACGTATTGTCTAGAAAAATAATGATCCTTCGAGTGCGGCTATTCAAGTTTTACGGATCATTATGAACAGCAGCATTATAGAATTTTATACATTGCCTTGAATATTTGATCTCGAGCATCAATTATGAAAGTTAACGATGGGAATTTAATCTTTTTGTTCCAGGTGAGCATCTTCTTTCATATTTAATTGATAGCAATTGGTGAGTTACAACTTTTGTAAAAAAAAATTTAATGCGTGAGGGACAACTTGGGTGATTCTGAGTCTTCTCACGAAAAATAATCATTACCGCCAGTGGCCCACTTTTAGGGTTATTTCCTATTTCTCGTCGTACAAATACTGCATCGCATTTGCTTTTATATAAAAGAGTAGATTTATCGCTTCATCTACTGGAAAAAAAATCTAATTAACCGGAAGAATTATTTTTTGAAAGAAAAAATATGAATTTGCTCACATTGAAATCGTCAAATTACTGTCTAACGATAAATGCATGGTATTGGCTAGAGTCGCTTATATACTTATGTACTCGTATCCACCACGTAGAGCAGCCAAGGGTAAGCCCTCGGGGAAAAATCTGCTGAATCGGCTGAGGAACGTCCGAAGGGTTCTACACAACCCCAAGAACATTCTCCTCTTTCCGACTGTAGTCGGTAACGTAGGTTACGTCCAACTTCCGACGAACTATTACCGACTTCTGTCGATAATATGCCTGGGGATAGACCCGGGGACTCTCACAATCTACCGTGGGTTATATATTCCTTCCCCGCGTATTGATTTCGATGAACTGAACACCCGAAGTGCGTTACAAAAAGTAAATAATTAAATTTCCGAATGTCACACTAGCTGGCACGAAAGCCTATTATTAATTTTCGATTAGCTGTGCAGAACAGTTCTAATGGCATTGAAAGACGTAAAGGTACCACGTACCTCTGAACCCACTCGGCATTATAAGTTTTCGATGAAAAAGTTGAAATTTCAAGCTCTAACCCATGCGATAGTCTTCTACTTAAGGTCAGACAGGCCGGCCTATTCTCAGGGTTCTACTACTTGAACTAGTTCCTCTACAGTGATACGTAAAAACGGTCAAGGACCGTAATCAGGGTCGATTCAACGATAAAGAAGGTACGAGCCTACATTCCGGAAGTTGCGGGGCAATGGTACATTTGATGTTTCTACGATAGCTCTACTATGATGTCATCCAATTAATGAACATCTTGAAATGGCAATCGATCGAGGAATCACCGAATAATAAACCTCTCTCGAGTCTTCCTCCGAAAACATTATTTCACGTGAACAAACCATTGATCAGGTTGAAATATTGTTTCGTTAAGGGGAAAATGTATCGGTGGTCAGGGTATGACACGTGTTTCGGTTTCCTTCGGCTGCAAGGAGGAATGAAGATGGACGATCTGGACGCGTGTCGAAAGAAAATGAATCCCGTCGGCTGCTCTCATCGCGTCTGGATTTTCTCATCATCGTTACCCATGTCATGGGTAAATGAAGGCATGAGAAAAACACAGATGAACTTGACGAAATACCAATGGGAATTTTTATTATTATTGCTCGTTTCATAATTCTTGAGTTCCTCATGAAGTGGAGGATCGAAAGAGTCCTGTCGAACACGAAGAGAAATTTTCTATAAAAAATTCAATTGCGATTAATTTTCAATGTCAAATTACTGACTGATCTTCCTGTCAGCTGGAGAGTATCGTCTAATCAATAGAGGATCTTCCGGAGAAGTCAGAGACGCATTAAATTATATTATGATACAACTGTTTGCAATGGAAGTCTGAAGGGGCTTCACTGCTCATGACGTTGAGCTTCCAACTTGCTGATGACACTCTTAAGGAGTGTTGTTCTGTTATATCAGCAGCATCTGCCTTTGTCCGATGTTATCCGAAGTTCCGTGAAGTTGAGCTTCGCTAAAGGCGTTAGCATGTGCCATACGATGTACGAATTTGAAGCAGCCATCACTGGAACTTCGTAAAGTCGATGACGAGTGTTTGGAATATCTGGTAGTGTGTTACAGCCCTGGAAACAATGATGGGAGAAAAAACATGAATCGAAGTCGGTTTCCCCAGAAATATTTCCCTCTCAAAGAGATGAACAATGCGTTTGAAGAACGACAAGATGGATTGAAAGTGGAAAAATATACAACAGCTGCTTTTGAAGTGTGCATACCTATTCTTCATACTGATAACACGATGAACGTGCCCGAGCATCATGTAGCGATGAACACCAGTGAAGTTCCTTACAAATCACCCGGTTCTTTTAATTTCCGATCGGGTGATTGGGAGACACTGACAGCTGCCAATACTTTACTTTTTCAATATTTTTCCATTCTCTATATTCGTGACTCTTGGCAAAAAGAGTACTGGACTTCCAGCATTTTTTTTTCACTCACAAACAAATGTTTACGAAAGCCCCTGGGAAAATGCTTCGTCAATCATCTCTATGTTTTCCTTCATTACTCACAACATTGGTAACCACATTCCTCTCTCACTGGTGATGCATTACCCTGGGACTTGGTCGCCTTAATAGCACCCGTTTCCCTTCCGTGACACGTCAACTATATGTACTCAAGTGTTATATTTACGTGTACCACAGTAACACCGATCGAGCTTGCAACGTTGGTCACATAAACAGTTATGATAGGGTCGGTCTTGGTGGAGAACCACTCAAGTACGACGGATAGCTCGAGACATTAGTTTTCCGAGTATATCCTTATAAACATGAGACAATTACTTTCACTGTACAGTACATAGTTCCACTAATTTTCCGCGTTGCAAATTACGATCGAGTTAATTGGTGGAAATTTACTAATGCAATTTACTGGGTACTTGCTTAGGTCGGTATATGGCAAATCGTAACAGGAGGAGGAAATTTCCTATAAGAAATTCTAGGGAAAATGTAGTCACCTGATTTACCTCGCTTGTCCTTGGGTCCTGGAAAATTTTAATGAAATTCAGTGACACCATTAGCTATAGCTGAATCGTACTATTTTATTGTCCCTATTGTTAATTTACCCCGCTTTCTTCTATGAGTTCATCGGTAACAATCGCGCCGGCTTTCAATTTTCATTTAGAAATTATTACCCCTGTTTCTTTCTTTCTCATTTCAATGGCTTCATCGAATGCTCCCCCTCCTCAAACAATAATTTTTTGTGGGGCTTGAACAAAGCGAATATCCATAATAATACTTATCAGAATATTCATGAGTGCGATACAGACTTCATGAATAAAATATAAAATAGCCGTAGATTAAGTTATACAAATCTTTATCAGCTAATGATACACAAAATATCGCGTAACCGGGGTAATTATGGTACCGCACGTACTCCACCTCATTGTCCACAATTTTCTTTGAAATATTTCATCAATTCAATGGAATAAAATGAATTATCAATAGTTATGCGACACTCCATTGGGCAAGAGTTGATTATTATAAAAATGTTGAGAGTGCAATTAATATATTTGAGAGTGAAAGGGGGGGAAAACCGATGGGGCCTCGAGCGATGCACGGGCTTGCGCAGTGACGTATCAATTCGAGGGTTGCAGTGGGTAAATGTTTCGAGAGGGGCGCGTGGCGCTACCAGGGATGTCAGTCACGGCCCATCTGCCCACCAAAGAACACGTAAGTCCGATTTAAAAATGTTTGTCCAGCGTGCATTCTCACACGAGTCTGTCAATTTCTCCATACGTCAGTAGGCCGTGACATTGAAGTAGAAAATTGGTGGAAATTTATTGATGACATGTGCCTCTCAATTGGTTGTACCATAACTATTGTGTATTTTGAGGATAACTATTGGCAATGTTGTGATAGGTGGGCCATACAAATTTTGTGAAAATGGCGGTGATCACTGTCGATCCTTGGATTTCTGGGGAATTCCAATTCAGCAAAAATTTTCTATTCTCTTAGTGAAAATTATGGTGGAAAGTTTTCCATTCCACTGGCTATCTATTCCCTCAATATTAAATTTTTTTAGGTGATTCTCCCTTCCATGGGCCATACTTTCATTGACAGAGAGATGACATTTTGTAAAGTGTCACCTCGATGTGAATCTTAATTAGATCAATTGGTATTTGGATTAATGAATGCAAAACTCACCCCATAATCCTATGAATTTATTAGGTGAAATGAAATTCACGTTAATTTCTACTCCACCAATTTACATCGCCGTTAATTCCCCCACTCGGTCATGTAAATATCGACAAGCCAACACACGTGCAGCACATGCCGCTCCAGCGTGAACAATAATTAAAACTTTTTAATTGATCGAGAAATGTCGAACATCACAGCCATCAAATGCCGTGATCTCAGTGGAATGTACGCGGGACAGAACTGAAAATATTTTGAGGTAGAGGGCAGTGTTTGATGCTTTTATCTATAACTAATTTTTCTATCCAATATGCATCAAGCAATGTTGTTTACCATCCCTTCGTACATAGTTGCACATACTTAGGTCCTTACCCTATTTACGGGTCGTTCAATAAAACAATTCAGGTCAACACGCCTGTAAACCGTGTGACACTGTTTAAGGAGTGTTACCTTGACAGTTGAACAATTCACTTGTAGTAAAAATTCAGTAATTAGTGATAACAGTGAATTAAAATTCATTATTCTAGTGATAATACTGGCGATAGTGTTTCCACGTGTATCAACGAGGTCTGACATTACGCTAACAACCAAAACAATAACATATCACGTTCCAAAATCGAATGCCTGAATTTTAATGAGTCTCATTCGCTCCATTCACAAAGGAATTCCCTGCCCTACAATTATCATTTTGAATTCAAATTCCAAAATCACGGTACTCAGATAAATTAGTCCGCAGTAAATCCTTGAAACCAAAACGGATTGGACGCTTTAATCATCAACATCTCTAGCCACAGTGATCATCCCAGATGACACTGCAATCATGGCACCCAGTCTGGATGTGGGTAACAACTGCAATTATCCGATTGGCCACGATGATTTAACGAATTAACAAAACATTCTGATTGTGACAGACTGTCTCGCACGTTTGATAACCTGTCTGATCATCACCTCCATTTTCCACTTATTTTCTTCCACGTCCTAGAAATTTTTATTCTCAAGTATTTCGACAAGAAATACTTTAATCAAATTGATAATCCCATTATTCAGAAAAGCCGTCCTTCATCTTGAAAATCCCATAAAATACCACCCTAAATTTTATTGTTATGACCGAACGTTTTCGTTGGGAGAAAATGTCAATCAGCCTCACGTCTGACTATTGCGTGACCTGCAAAGCAAGTAACGATTCTCCATCGATCTCAAGTGTTTCTGTGGTTTCCCTTCATTTAATCTATTTCATTTTCAAGTGGTTATTTTGGGGGGCAATTCCTGCAATCTCGTTATCGCCCGGTTCTAAAATACCACAGGAACAATGTTATTCCCGTCGTGTTTTATTTATTTTTAGCTGGAACCTTGCGCCCATATCGGTACAAACGTGACAGCTATAGCTGTAATGGACACGACCATTGACCCCCAGGCGTATATGTCCCCAAAGGGACTTCTCGGACTAAGGACTCGATCGGTGAATGAGTTGAGTGTGTTGGGGAGGGGGCAATACGTGGAGAGATGGAAATGCTACGATTTATCGATTACATACGCGGTCGGAATTAAAGAGCGATGCAGATTTTTTTATTGCGAATTCATTCCGAGATGCGATGGTAATCCGCTTAATTTTCTGTACACATAAAAGTTACTCTCGATGAATTATCAAGTTCACTGCTTCAGATACTTCTGGACATCAGGGATTATCGCATTTCGCTGGGAAACACTCGGGGCAATTACAGAAATAATAATTGGGGAGAACTTGTTGTAATCCTGTTTAAAAAAGGAACGTTAGAAAAATCGTGTAAATTGGCTATTGGACTCTTAGTTGTCTTGATGCTCCCCACGATAATGTCAAATAAGTGGCGCGGAAATTAATTAGGGAATAAATGAACTTCCAAACAGGAACGGTAAATAATCCCCGAAGGTGCATCGGCGCACGTCACGAAGAAAATTCGCAAAAAATTCCCCATTTGTCATTCATTGGAACCTACCTGGTTACGTAATGTATTATGCACCATCCCATGGAAATATGCACTCAGTTGATTACATTGGATGCACCCCCGTGGCATTTAGATGATTAGCATTCAGACCGCTCAACGGCGAAACTGGGAAAGATGCGTTGGTAACTAAATTCGTGCATATCACAACCATGCACGCCTCCATGGATTTGAGGCTAAAGTGTGCATTTGTGGATGAGCATTATTTCTGGCATTTATCCAACATAACCCTGAGCTCTTAAACTTCTCCTTTTTCCCAGGAGCTGCTAAATTACTTGCATTATTCCCTCAATCTTTTTTCACCTGCACATTTCTCCCGCTTCAATCAACTCAACTTTGTCACTGAGAAGTTCATCTCGTGAGGTTGCATTAATATTGGTTTGTAGCAATTTAACCCAATCAAGAGCCAACGTTTTCCCCTGGGGTAATAGTGAATTGACATTAAATGCTTGAAGGGTAGTAATTAATTGTTTTGATAGTTACGGTAACATTAGTGAGTAGAATTCAGTGTTGGAGGAGATCATTATTCGAGACAGTGCTGTCAGTACTGCACAGCTAAATAATTACGTATTTTCTGTATGATATATATTATATATATCGTCTTGTATTAATTGTTTTTTCTGTAAAATACATGTGGAAAGTACATGTGTCATTATAACGGCAATAACTCTATACCTTTGGGGTTGATCAGCTCGTAGAAGGGGAATATTACAAACGGTTCAGGAAGTAATGACCGAAATGTCCCATTCACTGGAACCTACTCGGGGATTCCCAAAATTTCATCCTTTTATCTCTGTCCCTCTAGCAGCAACCGTTAGGGGGAGTATTGATCACCCCCACGGCGCACCCAAACTTCAACCGTTCCGGGATTCTCCACTCTCCGATCCTCACCAGCTCTAAAATCTCTCTTCTCCTACACTCCTGCAACAATTCACATTCACGATTTCCGCTATTTCCTATTCTCAGCTGGAGTGTGTACGCTGAGTTTCTTCTTTGAGTTCATAGGATGCGAGGAGGCGGGGGATTGAAGAGTTTTCGACGGAAAATAGCAATTCATGTGACGTGCAATTGAATGAAATTAATTTTGATAATTGATTGACAAATCTGTCCGGGAATAGGTATTTTGCATTATTTAAATAAATCATGTGTCTGAATTATTTATTTCTCGGAACTATTTTTTCTGTCGTGTAACCCACAGAGAGTCGGGATATTCCGGAGTTACTCCCAGGGAGCATTAAATCTCCGATGAAAGCTACCCTTACTGCTACCCAGATGACACTTGACACGTGCATTAAGTCAGAGTCGTGCCAAAATTATGTAATTACAGTCACAAAAAAATCGAAAGCTCAAGTACACTCCCGATCTTCAACCGTGTTGATGACTCCATCATAACTAATATTTAAAACAGAACGGCTTTTATTCGCATTCAAGCTTTTAGTACGTTATGCCACTCAGCATTCAACGAAAGATTTTCCTTTGTCTCCATGAGCCACCTGACCATTTACTGTATATATTTGTGTGACAAGGGAAGCTCTCGGAATGTCACTCGGCTTATGAAATGAAAATCATTCTGCAGGAGATAAAAAGTGTGCTAGCTATGGTTGAGCTTTATTTTTTTTTATTTTAACGTTTTACCCTCAATGACGGTTTTTATCTTCTCTTCTGCCTCGTTTGTTCTTTATTCCTCTTGGCATGAAACAATCCAGTCCCTTTATTGTTGGCAATCCATCTGGAGCCTCCAGAGAAGAAAGGAGGCTTCAAATAGCTCAATGTGACTGCGATTGTCGGCATTTGCGAAAATGTTTTTATTAGATT
This sequence comes from Diachasmimorpha longicaudata, assembly GCF_034640455.1. Taxonomy (NCBI): domain Eukaryota; kingdom Metazoa; phylum Arthropoda; class Insecta; order Hymenoptera; family Braconidae; genus Diachasmimorpha; species Diachasmimorpha longicaudata. Next base: position 10,385,446 of record NC_087228.1, on the reverse strand, counting down.
TTCAATCATTTTCAATTACTTTTGGTTGAAGGATTTTCGATACATGAAAATTAGTGACAGTCATGAGTTGGCTGGGATTGCGAAGGGGAAAAGGTCAGGGCTAGCAAGACCATATCATTATTACTGCGTGAATGGAACGTTCCCGCAAATATTTAGTCATCCAAATCAAATACTTATGTCATTGATGATAATTTTTCGATCGTGTCAATACGCCTGTCATTTCATTCCACCTGTCTAACTCGTTACTCATATGTCCAACACACTACTGTGCGCCCACTCTCCTCGAATCGTTTAATGTCACCATTTTCCAATTACAATTACTGGAAATTGTGAGCGCTGCGAAAACCTCCATTAATTGAATCTATGAATTTTGGATATTTCGGCTTCAGGGGGAGGTGTTTCTGTAATTTTAAAATGTTACCTACCTCATTGCAAATCGAATCCACCACCGTTGGAGACATTATGCTCCATAGGCGTGGCACTGGCGCTCCAATTTTTCTTCGTCGCCAGGTCACATCATCGTTCGATATAAAACTCGATTCAACTTTCCTCCCTATACCGCATAAAGCATAGGGGTCTACTTCGTTCATATAATTCAAGCTGCGGGTGCATACGTGAATGAGACCGAATGAACGTGTGACGAAAGGAAGGAAAACTGTACAGAAAAGGTGAGGAGATTGTTCAATGGAATATCTCCTCAATGATTCGACCAGCCAAAAGGAAAATTCATTCGACTCTCTATCATTTGAAATTTTATGAATAGTTATTACTATCTACCATAGGTTCTGCTGAATCCCTCGAAAATATAACGGATTGATTTCATTTTGAGTCATATTCACATTTATAAAATAGTGAGCTTCGTCTGGTTCAACCGGGTTTATTATGAATGAGAGAACCTCGATTCAGAGGGATAGATTTGGAACATGAAATAAATTTAAAAATCGTGGAAATGTGTGTGCTATCCTGAGCTTTCTCGAGAGATATGCGAATAATGAGTAATTATCATTAGCAATAAATATTACGACCGTAATTTTCTGAGTAAATTATCCTTCTTTAAATTATCCACTCACATTACGATTCTTAACTGATGAAAAAATAAGAGCCAACTTCCTCTCACGTTTTGAATTATCATTTCTACCGTCGCTCAAAGTGGATTGATTGTAACACTTGTGCCACTTTGCATGTTTTCCTTGAGTTTGCGTGGTTCTTATCAATCGGTCAACTGCTGTAAATTGTGAAAAGTGTATGCACGCGCGGTTACCACTGGTATCACCGACAATTTATGAATATTTTAGATGCCGCTCCATCAAATCGCACTCCCCAAGAGTAAAAACGGATAATTGCAACGTCAAAGAAACCCACGTCTAATTCGCCCACTCTCCATTTATATTCAAACACAGGTACCGCACGTTGTTCTCAAATTTCCTAGTTTATCATGAATCTCGCTGTGTTCTAGTGACTCAGGCTACCCGTCATTTCCGTGGGCATATGCCACACCAATAATCCTCCTCGATTGTTTCACTCATTTTCACCATTCAATACACTTTCAGATCCGACACTGATTAGAAAAAATTCCCGGTACCTTTTTGTTGATTGCTGGTTCGATATTGAGCGCATCAAAAATCCTGCCAAACAATCTTAACGCCCATTGCCGGCGAATAATCACCAATGCCCATCTCCCCCAAGTAGTCATTTCCCCCGCAATTACCACACCCTTCCCACAACATTTGACGTGATATCTTCACATTCAAGCCATTTTCGGCCCTCTCCACCCGCCTCTCGAGATCGGGAATATTTACGATGCTGAAGTTTCTATTCACTTCCTCAAAGACTGAAAGCCAAAGACAATGACAGAAAACACGTTGGAAAATTTCCCGCTCTCCCAAGGGCGTTTTACCTCGCATTTTCAGCCCATTTCCCTAACTACATAGTGCGTGTAATTTTCACGTGATGCAGGTAGGCGAAAAGCATCCACTTAAATTTGATATCATCCTGGAATACAAATGGAACCTTTTAGCATTTAGGATCGTTCCCAGTCTCCCTCGGAATCAAATGGGGATGTTTTATAATGAAAGAAAATAAGCGCTTTCTAAATGTACCCTAAATGCCCAAATCATCACGTTCACTCAATGCCCATGTAATGCCATAAATGATCAGTATTCCCTTTTACACACTGGATACACGTCATCAAAACTTCGACAGGAATAACCAGAACGTCATTAACGTACAATTGCACGAGTACAACAGATCCAAACATCATAATTTCCCCCACATAAATAAATTTTGTTGCCTTTCTCACGTATATCATACGATAGTCTCGCATCCATTCAATCAGTGGAGCTTAACTACTGTCGGATTGATTCTCCATTATTCGGTTTTTAATCACCGTCACTGGTTTTACGAGGGCACCGTAAATATTACAATGGAAACACTATTTGCCAGTGATAACAGTTATGTTAGTAAACTACTTGTATTTTATCGAGAATACATTGACTGTATTTTAGATTCATGGCCATTCCCCAATAGCCGGTAAATACATCAAACATGAAGACACATTGGAGTCACAAAGAATCGCTTGCATCGTAGTATTATCGCATAAAGTGAAGAGGAATCGTAGAAAGAGAAGTAACGAGATACGTTAACATAAAATTGAATGACAAATGAAAACAGCAAAGGCAGATCATCGAATCATAGCTGATGATACCACTGTGTCGATACCAGTGAGAGACATTCAAATGTTATACATAATGCTTCATCACCACACATCCATTCCCAGTTAATGTGACCGGTATTAGAGTAAATTAATAGTGCTAATGGATTATTAGAATTTGATTGTTGAATGGGATACGTCAGAGTGTGTAGAGTGAAGAAAATAATCACCCAGTGTCTAGGTCCTTACGTCAATTGGATAGTCTATTGGTGTTGCTGTATTCTAACAATTCTATATTTACCGAAGAAACGTTGATAAAGTGTCGAGATTAATTTGAGATTAATTTTGTGGTGCGGTTTGGCCGTTCCGCGTAACGTCAACTTCCAAATAGATTAGACTCGTGATTTACAATTGTTAAAGTGGTGCTACTGTACATTTCACAATGGCGTTTGCGGCTGCACGGATGATCCTCAAGGACAAACGACGAAAGGCGAGTAAGGAGGATTTTACACCGAGAAACAGAAGCAAGGTAATGTTTCCTTTACTCACACTAGAGGATTTACCCTAATGATTATTGCTAGTGAGGGGACTGATAATGTAACTACGATCCACTGTCCAACGGACGGAAAACTCCCTGATAATGGAATAAATCCATGTCATGGAGCAGTTGAAAATGGTTGGAGTGACTCGGAGGCTATCACGGATATTGGGGTGCCCCAGGTGATGAAAATTGCATCAATGTTCCCTCCCGATTTTTTTTAACTGCAACTGCTGAAGTTCGTTAGTGCTGGCGGGATGGGATATAGGGAATATTTGATACCTCGAAAATTGGTGTAACTGAGGCACTTTACGGATTTTACCCACATTGCACGCACACATCACCTATCAGCGCTGTTCGCACGTCTGTATCGCGGGGGGGAAAAAGTTGATGAGAATATCCATTCAAAGACGAATAAAGAGAGATAAAGAATAATCGTTAGTATCGCTATTACTTCGAAGACGTATTGCATGCCATCCAGAGAAGCAAGATAACTTCAGTTTTCTTACTTGAACCCTCCAACCCGAGATATTAGCGGGCAAAGTGATATCGTCTATCGATTTACCGTGTGTGGTCCAGAAACTCAATCTAATCTGGTAACGTCTTGTCATCCCTGTCGTTATCGCTGTACCCTTGCTTATACAAGCCCTACAGACCTTTCCCAGGTTCTGAGGACGTCAAAAGTGGGCGGATACACTTCAGCGTTGGTCTTATCTTCATGTAGTTACTCTGTAATGTTGGTGTAACGCAAGTTTATCGACACTGAGTGCTTCTGAAAGATAAACCGCTCTGAAGTGTCATTCAATGAGGAAAAAAGCTTCAGTGAAAAGAATTTCAATTATAGATTTCAAAGAAATGTTTTATGGTATTTTTGCAGTGATTTCAAGATTATTGTTCATAATGTTAATAGTATACGACAGTGGTATATTAAATTTTTCCTCAACTTTTAACGTTTTCTATTGATCCAACAATAGTAAACCTCGATGACCCAGTAGTGGAGTTCAATCAATTGTGGCAATGATACCCTGCATCATGTAAATTCGCCCATTATGAGCCGGTGATTTAGATGATTGTCTCTATTTCGGGGAGGAAAATAATGTGTCTGTGTCCCCCGGAATGTATAAAAAAACTAATGCCCACTTCCCTTCTTATTTAGGGGAGATTGATGGAGCCTTTATGTCAAGAGAATAAATGTATGGGGAGCAATAAACTGCCAGTAATATTTGTGGTAGCTATTAGAAGAATAAAATATTGTTGATTACGAGGAGATACTGAGGAACTTCAAAGATTGATTATGAGAGATTATTCATAACTTCTTAACTAACTTGCAAGGACAGAGGAAAATTCGAAATATCAATTTATCGTGTGTCTCTTGGTGTCAAACGAATCCGTTTCATATATAAAGTGTTATACTACTTGCGAAGTGATATTGAGTTTTATCCAATTGATTTCCTTATTTGATTAGTTGTTAAGAAACTTTAATGAAAGTCCAGATTTCCTGCTTTAATTACAACAGCCAACTTATATTACAGCTTAAGATACCCAGGTTATATTAATTAATGCTTCATTCCCTGATTACAACGATTACTGAAACTCCCGGCGTAACGATCGTCGAGACAAACTGCTGTACACAGGAATTTCCTCTCCTTAGGATTAATACAGCACAGTCAATTCCTCAATTCCACCGCGAGTTACTCTCACCTTTTTATTCAATTACCCCGCAATTGTCCCCCACCGGGTTAATCAATGATTTTTTCCCCGGTAATGACACTTTTATGTAGCTCCCAGCCGGTTTATGCATTGAATGGCTGGTGAAATGGTGTCACAAGATCTCAGCACCGATCCAATGAAATCCTGCCATTCGAAATCTCATCGTCACGAGAGAGAAACTAATGGCCATTATAGAAAATCAATATTCGGAGAAATTCAAAGACTTGTCGGACCAATTTTTTTCTGAATTTCATTCTCCTTATCCATTTTTCCTGGTGTTTACTCCTACTGCGAGGCCCAGAGCTGTGTAGACAAATAGAAGAATTCGGTTTATGTTGTCGATTAAATTAAATCATGTGATTTGGGAAAATTCTTACTCACTTTGTGATTATTGTGGAAATTCAAGACAAATTCCTCGTCTACAGCCCGTGAAATACAGCTTTCAATCTGTCCATCCCAATTGTCACGAAGGACAAATGACGTTGTCACCACAAACTAGCACGAGCAGATTCTATTATCCGTGACTGTGGCATGTAGTTGAGCTTAAAACTTCAACAATGACGTTATGAAGTTTCCAAACCTCCCACACTGGCCTCTCCCCCCTTTTATCAACCAAGGTGTTAATCACCCTTTATTCTAAACTCCGAGAACAGCTGAATAGGCCAACACTTCTTCATTCATGATAGACATTCATTATGAATTTTAATGAGATTTCGGATGGGTATTAAATTGATTTCAAAGTCTACCTGCTGCGTGTGCATGTCAGAGTATCAGATTGAGAATCTGCTGAGCTGTACAATGCGCGGTTGGATTAACGCATCTAATTGAACATAATTGTTCAATTAATCATGGCAAGAAGAGGAGGCAGTGGTTAGGCAAATTATTCCGTGTAATCTGTCGGGAGCGTCGGCATTAATTTTAAATCTTGAGACTTCCGAGAGATGTAGTGCATTAAAAATTGTGTACATCGAGATGATTTATGTTAACGTAAAGAATTTTATTGGATCGTATGAAGCCTTTTGACTTTATTTATTTTATTGAAATTCATTCCTGAAGAACTCCCATCAAGACTCTTCAATAGCTCAGCTGCCTTGACCTGAATATAACTTCACTTTTTTAATCAAAAAAAAGAGTATCATGGAAGTATTATAAAATTCGTGCGGACAGCGCTCGAATTCTGTTATTTGTTTTTGAAAAAAAACTAGGTGATGTTGTGACGTATATTTCGCAGTGACAGAAATGTCAAGACCCGTGTGACATGCAGAATAAAATTAAGCAAGCGAAGTGATAACAAATAGAGGGTCCGAAGATCGAACGGATTTTTATGCTTCGATGGGGAAGGGAAGACAGGACCAATCTCCTTCGCCCCTCCAGAAAATGTTCAGAATTTGGTTTATTCCACGGAAATAAATCCCTCACACTAAATTTGTTTGGCGAAGATAGTCGAGAAGAGGAACATCAATTTGTTATGCTTATTGACCGAAAAAATCACTAATGAAAAAGCTCAGTTGAGCAGGTTCTCGAGACGTACAATATTTATTTCATAAATACTCAACTCTCCCAGAATTATATCTCTGCATTTGATGTGTAGTGGAATAACTGTGCCCATGTCCCCAAATTAATCCACAAACCATTGGACAGAGAGAAATATTGAACGAAATAGGAATAGATGATCACAAGATGAAGATTTCTGGATTTGGCTCATTAGAAATTTATGAACAACTATTCTATTGAATGCAAAATACTCACAAAAGCAAATACCCACCAGATAAATGTGCTGTCACTCATTTTGTGCTACTAAATGTTATGTCTATCCTACCTCTAGCACATGTCAACTCAATATTTTAAATTAATATATTTGTCAACTCTTCATTTATTGTTATTCACATCTTCAATTGCAGTGTGGTAATTGGTGACCTATACTGTACTTGTGTTTACAGGCTCGCAGCGCCAGTACAAGTAGCTTTAGAAGCCTGAGCCAGGTACATACCACGATCACAATACAAAACAATATAGATTAGAAGTTATAGACAGAGTTAATGGGTTTTTGATGATTAGACGTTCAAATAAATTGGCAAAATGGTTCAATGTAGATTGTTACATAGAGTTTTATTGAATTTGTGATCACCTTATATTGTCACTGTTATCATTGAATTATCTCATGGTAATTAAAATAAATGAGATCACCAGTAATTGGTGTATCTTGGTACAGAGTAAGTCACTTATATTCTCAACTTCATACGTAGTACTTGACACAATTTTCTTTTTTACTCATTTATTTTTTCTTCAAATGCTTCATGCTTTTTTAAAGCTCAATATTACCTCTGCACCCACGTATACAGTATTTTGTGCCTCTTAAGTTTTTTTCTACTTCAGATCAAATGCAACATTTCGGCGAGATTATTTTTCTCAGCAGTTTTTATAATTTCCCAGCACTTTTGCGTTTTAACTTTGGCTTGAAACGTTGAATTTTTTTAATGGATGTAAAAGCGATGCATGTGTGTTATCGGCACGGTCGGTACACGCAATTAGAAGATATAACGAATGCCTACACCACGTTAGCCATTGGTAGATTCATCGCTGCAAATGTTGAAAAAAAAAACAAAAAGCACATTGTCACCAATCTTTAGCGTTATGTCATTTTTGCATGCACCTGTCTTGTCTGTTCTGTTGTGTTCTATTTTCTCTATTTCGAAGCTGGGTATTTAGTACACTACCGAGAACTTAACACAACAGTTGAGGCAGAACGAGTGGTTAGGAAATTATGATGAAATATTGAGGAACGTTTTGAAAATTCCAGTGCCACTTACTTAATTTCTGTCTTTTCATGACTCTCAACAACATTTCGGTCGTTCCCAGCGTATTGCAAATTCATGGCAAGAAGGAAACGGTAAATAATCTCCAACATTTGCCCGGAAATATGTTGAGAATTTTTTAATAATAAGGTGAACTGATCTCACAAGATTCCGCTGGAGAAATCCGCGATTAAAAAATGACGAATGAAATATGTAAGCCTTCTATTAGCCTCTCAACTAAAAAAAAAAATCTCTCGAAGAATTAATCTCCAGTTCTTTCCGCACGAAGAATTCCCCCGTTTTTCATCCTCTTTCCCCCACCCAAGGGATAATTGCAAAGGAAAACGTATTAAAATTTTCACGAAACGAGCACAACCCCTCATCATTACCAACAATTTTAGCGGTAATGAATCCTCAAAAATGTTGATAGAGCAGCCATTAGCGATGCTCTGAAGCGGCTATTTTTTAGATACGTTTCACGTCAGGTATTTGTTATGAAGAAAAATAGACAAAAACAATAAATGAACGGATACCCCTCGACATCTAAAGCGCGCGCGTGGAGAAAACTCGTTTTATATTGTAGGTCGTGGTTGTGGGATTCCGGGAAGGGGTTAAGGGGGAGTGGGAGTTTGTCGATCGATGCCCCGAGGGTGCAGCCACTACCCCATTCGTCCCTGCGTTGAGTTTTCTACACTGACCTCTTCTTCCCCTCAATTATTAATTCCGTACGACGACATCCAAGCCTTGACAGCCGGGTTCAGGTGCAGTAACTCGAATCAAGGCCGGCCTGTCTGTCACCATCGACATTAACCCCTTCGTTATAACTACTATTCACTGTTAGCCCCCTCCCCCCTCGCCGTACTTCTGTGATTCAATTGATTTCTCATGTCACGTGGAAATAATGAATGTAATTTCCTGAGGGAAAAAATTATTTCAGTCCAGAATTGATATTTTTGATAGAAGAGAGTCCCTTTGAAGGGATGAAAATTTCTCCGAAAAATTCCACTACCCGGGAGGGAAAGTTGGAACAAAAATATATTGAAACAACGAATATGTAGCAGAATGTACTGCAGTTTACGAACAGTTGGGTTAAATGACTGGAAAAAAAACTCAGTGGGTACATGGAGTTGACGTTTTTTTCTTTGACAAGTCGTTTAAAATGAGAGGGAAAACTCGTTTTACTGCTATTCTGTCCAGTCATTGTTGAAATTCGTGAGTGTACTCCCTAGAAAAGTGTAGAACCCTTTTCTTTTCTGACATAAATGTTGTTTGCAGAATGAGGTCAAGGATAGTAGGATAATTATTGTGAGAGGATTCATTGTTTTTTTTATCATTTGCTTGTGGGGGAGTATGATGGGAGCTCGGAGTGAGACTCAAATTTACATTTTCGAGTTTACAAAACCTAAATTGTGCGCTAATTGCATCAAGCCTGGTTTACTGAATTTTGCATTAGCCCAGGTCCATTGTTCGAGGTATCGTGAATGACATTTTTGGGAAGTGAGAGTTTCTAGTTTCAGTCAAAGGCAAGAGTTGTAATTACATTCGTGAAAAAAGTAATTTATAGCGTGAGTCAAAGGTGAGAGTTATAATCACGTTCGTCGAACACGTCATTTACCATGAGTTATGTAAAAAATTTCTTCACAAAACGCCTGCAAAACCGGCAATTTAACCGTAAAGAGGGAGTTTACGAGCCGTCGTGTTGCGAAATAATAGTGGGGTATTCACTTTCAATTCCTTAAGTGATTATCAATCTGGCCGATACACGCACGAAAAATTTAGTCGACAAAGTCCTTCTAATTTTTCTATTACCACTGAAAAATAATATTCCTCCATTCTATTACTTCCACGTGATAAATTTTCCGCCTCATTAATTAATCTCGTGTTCGTTCATCTTTACGCTTGCACTGTGACACGAAACATCATTAACCATTATTTCGCTGCATTTCATTCTACCATTCTGCTAGATAAAACAATGCGAGAAATAAAAAGATGAATCTCGCAAGAAAATGGGGTCAAAACTGAATAATTATTCCGTGAGTATAAAAAATTGAGGTATCATGAATGCATTGTTCCCCTATTCATCATTCAAAATCGCTGGTACGAAGAAATCCAGGCGTTGAATTCAAACGTGTCCACAGATCTTCATGACAGAACGATTTCTCCAAGCTCCCTCAATAGAGACCTCTCCAGAAAATAAGAGTTCTCGTTCACCTCCAATAAATAAATCGCCGAAGGCTCCTTCTCTATTTCTCCACACACAAACACTGATTCTTATTTTCTATCTCAGCTCTAGCGAATCTCTTCGTTGAAAAAAAAAAAGGTTCAGACCCACATAGCACACCTTACATTCATGCCGTCACGTTCCTCAGTTTCCTCTCGTTCATTTCGTTCTTCTTCGACTTTTCGTGAGCATCCGGTGGATTTTAACTTCTCAAGGGCACTATTCCCCACCCCCTTCTCTCATCGGCGCTTCTTATTGATCCTCTCCAACTCTTTCCTTTAGCAAAGCTCACCAAAAATTCTAACGGCAATACAGAGAGCTTTTCGAAAAGCTCTGGTGCGAATATGTGAAAATACAGAAGCAGAAAGTTATGAAAATAAAAAAAGCTGACAATATTTTGCCTCGGTAACAGGACGATATTATGTTACTCTGAAGGGAGAGCTGGTATCAATGACGAGGAGAGACTGTTACCACTGCACGCCATGTTGGACATATTATGCACGACAATACTGTGTACCAATGTCCGAGTTGTTACCGAGGTAAGACGAGATGAGGTGTACGGAGATGTGTACAAGAGGGTGGATTACAGGGGAGGCTTTCAGTTTGTGTGGGACCAGTGAAACCAAATTTCACGAAACGTTACGAGGAGACAAGGACTCGATTGTACTGGATGGGAAAGGGGAATACGGGCTGAACTACATTCTTGGACCAATGAGAACAGAGGATGAAGGTTATGGTGTTGGGTAAATAGGGGATGGCATTGGTGAATTATGAGCGAAGGAGATTGTGATGAATTTGATCGCAGAATCACAGGGATTGGACACGGGATTTGGCAGTGGGGTATGTCAATGCAGGATACTTTGTCATAGTATTTGGTGGAGAACATTAGGAAAAGTGGGGTAATGTCTTCGGGATTAAAATTTTTTTGTATCGAGACGAAAATGACGAAAATAAATTGTAGAACATGAATTGGGACTTGCATGAAAGCTCTGATATTCGTCTACGACAGTAGAAAAAAATTTTGCTGGAGAAAAAAATAGCTCAAGCACACGGATATCCTTAAGGGATTTTCGTTTCTCCTCGTAATGATATCGACAGTTTGTCACGTTATTTCCCGACAACTTTGATACCACTCGTCTTCCCCGCCGCCACTTTTTGCGCGCCCTGATGTATTATTTTCTGTGGGTCAGGAGACAGGTGTAATCTGCTGAAGTAATCATTGTGTATCACATTTAGACAGTCGTCAGTGGGACTATTACACAGAGGGGATGAATCCCAGAGGACAAGTGGGGGAGAGTACCCTCTGAGCCCTTGAAAGCTCATCGACGCGGCCCTCAAGACCGCCACAGCTCTGCACCCAACATTTGCATCCCTTCATCGTTCCCGAAGTGATGAATATTTAGACGAGGATTTTGCACTCTGTGGTTGAGCTTCCTCTGTCCTGCCGAGTTAAACTAAAATAAAGTGAAAAAACTAGTCGGTGCAGACAAAGGGGAGAGAAGACAGAAAGGGGTTTTAGCTGGTAAAAAAAAAAGCGAGGGGACCGAACACTCGAGTGTCTCGTGCCTTTTCGTGGAAATCCATTAATCTCTGTAGGGTCCAGTGAAATAGCAGAGAATTTGGTGGGAAAAGAGGTGGGGGTGTGGGGGTGGGCTTTAAAGCGAGCGACCAGCGTGATTAAAATCTTCCGCCTGGGACTCCTGGCCACTCACAAAGATATATGCTCCACTTCTGAGCTGTATAGTTGGTCCACTGGGCAAGAATTGTGGACACTATCGTGTCCGTTGTTCGAAATTATACGGCTATATATCAGTACGGAGAATGAGAATCGGTTTAAATCAGGGGCTGAGTATTTTTCAGGAGTTCAAAGTCAATTTTTCCTGTGATAAATGGCCGTGGAGTATCACAATATACGATTGGAATATCGAATTCCTAAGCCCTTTGCCGCCAATTAACGTACCTCTCCGTTTGAAATTTCATGGACAGTTTATTGAAGGATATTCGAGGGAAGTGGCATTGACTTAAATTAAGGGGAATTAAGTTTTATATTTAATTTAATTTATTGTAATGTGTACATTTGATGGTTCAGTAATTGTCTCCTTATTTGGTAAATGTAGAATTTTTTCAAAAGTGTCATCACGTTCAGTCACCGGTCATCATCTCCATGAACTCTGAAATAAAGAAACAGCAGCGCTTTGAATTCTCAACGAGGCGGCAATTTTTTCGTACCTTTTTTTGTCATTCATTATGCACAGAGATGCGGATTATTACCTACACACATAGCAACCGCAAATAACGAATCCCAAAACCCCAAAATCGCATGCACAAAGGGTAAAAGAAGGAGCACCAAAGCCTCCAGCCGTCAGTGCAATTAAAATCTTAGCCCCCTCGAGAGAGAGAAACAGCGGGAGAGCCTCATTTCTGTGGGCTCATTTGTCCCAAGAAATTTAATCCCAGTTTTCTCACCGCATGCTCTTTCCCACTCCCACAGCCATGGAAATCGTGATAAGAATGATAATGAATGCAAGCTGCTTTCATTTTAGTTGATATGAATGCAAAAGACCAAAAAGTATTTGACACATTAGGTAAAGTAACTTTCAAGTACGCGTAATGAGTTTGGGGAAGAAAATTCATTAAAAATAAAAATTCAAATAAATAATTAAAGTTCAAGGAGTTGAAGAGTTACCGTCGAAATCAACTGTTCCGGAGCCGTCGGTATCGATTTCCGCGATCATGCCGTCCATTTGATCGGGTGTTATCTGGTCATCAAGGGCCGCGAGAATCTCCCTCAGTGAACTCGTGGGAATGTACCCATTTCCCTCTTTATCGTATAACCTGAAGGCTTCTTTCAGTTCCTTCTGGAGTGCCTCATCGTCCTCCTCCTGGAAGTGACAGGCCACTCGGCAAAACGCGTCGAAATTGACGACTCCACTTCCTGAAACATAGGTATGAGGAATCCATTGGAAAAGGGCTCGATGATGAGGACATCAGTCCGGAAAAATTCCTCGAAAATACCTCAAAGGTATCGACATTAAATTGCCAAAATTGTTCGATATCTATTGCACTTATCCGCGATAATGAGTTCCTAGTTTGATTAGTTCCCCACAAGTTGGGGCTCTCGATAATGAACGCCCGGAAAATCTAACGCGCATCAAAGGATTAAATCTGAATCAACTGTGGGGGAATGCTGATCGAACATTGATAGCAACGACGTGCTCGGAATAATAATAGTTGCCTCTTCACTCGTTCTATTCAGGGAAATGTTTGGATAGATATAGTTTGCACAGGAAGTGTATATCCCCTCGGGAAAACCCTCAGATGCAGCATCCTTTTAGCCTCTGCTTTCAAGCAACACAGGGGATCAGGACTAATTCAGGTGACATGACTTAAGTCTGACCCATTACACAAAAGTTAAATATCATCGTGGTAGGGCATTTACCAAAAGGCCACTTTACCCTCATGACTTTGCGTGAACGTACGAGGAGGTGTGTCATCTGGGGTTGGTTCTATCAACAACCATCTCCGCTTTTACGACCCCCTTTTTGTTCTCATACGGCGATTCAGTAGTGACACCCCGAGATAAGACAGACGAGAACGAGTAGTAACGGACTCTCTCGAGCTGTATAATACCTCGGAAATTAATAGTGAGAACTGAGAAATGGTTTATTATTTCTCTGGTGTCTATCGTATCTCAACCCTTCAGACAATACAAGATCTTTTATCACAAAAGTTAAGCTCCCAATTTTTATTTTCACGAGAGAAAAAAACCGAAAAAGTGGTTGAATATCATTTCTTCCCCCGTTTCGCCCTCTGAAGGTCTCATTTGATCGAAAATGTCTTTTCCCGCGTGCAAAGTGCTACACACAGGGTCAACAGGACCAATTCGAACAAATACCTCCATCTGCCTGCACATGGGGTACTAAAACAAACCTTTGAAATCCATCCGCGACAAATCCTCTGTATTTTTGGATACAAAATCCCATTATCCGTAATCCCATTCTCCTTGACTCAGCTGAGACTTCCTCCCCGCAAACTTTAAAGAAGACCAAGCTCAGTCTTAATCACTCCATTTTCCCGGGCCCTACGAAATCATTGTCTTCAATAAAAACATACTCAGTGCGCCGTGAAGAAATTACGACTAACTTTGAAATAACATTTGGAACGAAAAACTTCAAATAGAAGTTCGTTTTTCCGTAACTCCACTGTTGTCTGATCACCAGCTGTATTTTCTACTGACACGCTTGTTTCCCTAGTTGCGCACGTCCGCGGAGGTGGTTGTGAATTCATACCAGAAGGTCAGGTAATAGAATGAATAAAAATTTTGTAGCGCTCTTCCCTGTCCATTGGGAATTTACAATTCTGCGGCTGTTTAATCGTCATGCAGAACGGCTTCCAAAACAATTGCCGCGGTTTCAATGGCTCTAAAAAATAACGTTTACTCCACTCCTGTATTGTCCTACGGCAGACTGCCAATGCGTAACGTAAAAAATATGTATCGACAGGTCATGAAGTGTTTGCAACGGGGAAAAAAGAAAAAAAAGGGTGGATTTGAAAGGGGCTGGTTACGACGGAGTATTGACGATGATAAAGCCTACATGGGAGGCAGCATGCTGCGCTACATTTCATCAGGTTTATCGCTGTGGTATAGTTGTCTCTCTGCTGCACAACGATGCACACACCTCTCGTCGTTCACGATGGTGAGGCATCTGTAGGTGCTCGTTGCATATAATCTTTCAGGGAGGAGCGTTTGGGTTTTACGTTTGTCATGCAAATACTGGTGGTACGTTGCCATGACTATGGGTTATGTGGCAATGAAAGGAATTGGAGAGGAAAAATGGTATTTTGTGAGATCTTCATTGGTTCACTGTTTCAGGAATAGTGACACCTCGAGGAACGTCACGAGGTATCAAAAAATTATATCGAAGACAGGTATCTGGAGAAAAACTTTTAAAAAGAGAAGTCCATTGTTTGGAAACTGGAAATTTGATCGGGTTAACAGGGAATTTTTATCTCGATAGGGCTGCAAAAGCTTGAAGTAGAAAGCTTTTGCTTTGTGTACGTCATCATTTGTCCAAGTTTTTAGGAAATCGATAAATCAATTGTCTTTGCATAACAGAGTTTACTTTATAAATCGACCTTGGAGAATAGTTCACATATGAAATTTATGAGGTTAAACGTTTGAGGTATAATTTCTGATTCATTAGTTCTTAATTCTTACCGTCTTCGTCTTCCTTCTGGAGTAGCACCTCGAGCTCCTGGTCGTCGAATGTGTGGCCAAGAGTATTGAGAATAGTCTTCACTTTCTCCTTTTCAATTCTTCCATTTTTCGCAGAGTCGAACATGGAGAATGCTCTCTTCAGCACTGATAACAATCAAGATAAAATCGCTTGTCAGTTTTGAGAGAATCAATTCCATTTTTATCTCCACCGAAAACGCAATTCCAATTTCATATCAACGATGGAGTTTGCCAAATGCATCGATATACGTAGAATTTTGTTTATTTATTCGCCCGGTGGAATAATAATCAGTCTTAAACAGAAGCCAAAGCATCTGCAGGCAGCAGGGTCACTCCCTGGAATTTCTGTGCAGTTTGAAATAATAAATAAGCAATTTTGGTTGAAAAAAGGACAATGAATATTCAGCTTTGTCAACAGTCACATTAGTGGGTCAATGGAAGTAACTAATTTGGTATAAAAAATTGGAACTGGATTAATTGTCAAGAATGTTTTGTTGGCAATCTATAAATCGACGTATTGGGACTCGAAAATTGAGGATCATTTAGGCTGATAATCGTGATTATTGTCAGGAAATTACCGATCACGATCGCGCTCATCTTCAGGTATTTGAAAAATAAACAATTAAAATTTTTGGATTCACAAGACATGACGGACTTGACCCAAGGGATTATCTGTAATGTAAATTCGACAATCCGAACTAGCAGGTGGAATCACGGGTTTAACATCCAACTCACAATGACGATTTGCAGTAGTTTATACATGTTCCACCTCTCGCGTAACGACAAAATTCGCTGACCCAAATCGCGACCCCACGGGTAGTGTTGTCGCCCACCGGAAAATTATATACGAATGACAAAGCCGATATACTTGTTGACGCAGTAACACCGATGAATGAGTGCCGCATTTCCAAAATTAATGGATCAAATCCCCAACCAGAAAGTCCTCACGAATCAAACACAATAAGTTACACTCCACGAGTAATACTTCATTACAGATTATCAAGGGACAGCCCCGGAAATATTGACGAATACGTGAATTATCGTTCGGAATTTTCCATCTCGTGGATATAATTAAATGCCCTGGATTCTAAAGTTTCAAACAGAATGGTAAATGAGAGATTATTTATACTCACTTTTAGTTTGCTCGTCATCCTGAAAAAACACCAAAATGTTCGGATTAGTGTGCTACAATTTATCTGTCTGAATTAAAAACAAGTATTATACTGATTGAAGAGGTCAATTCGATAGCTGAAAAATACTCGAAAGCGATTTAATTGGAAATCGGAAAACTGCATGGTGAACGCGGGTTCACATCGATCCGACAAACAAGCTCCAGTGAAATTGCATCGACATACCTTTCATCTTTGAGCTCCATGTGAATGAAAATATAGGAAATAAAACCTGGAAAACTGGAAAAGCTACCGAGATTGATGATTGATCAACGCTAGGTTTCCCTTGATGACTCAAACGCGATTGGATCATAATTACGGATTATCTATAAACTCTCTGATCAAAAAGTTGATTCAAATTTTATCACAAAATTTTCCAGTGTCCCCTAAAATTATGGCACCCCATCGCGTATTCGTTCGACTTCGAAACTCTTCGTCTCCCCTCCGCACCAACCAACATCAACTCAACGTGACCAGATGATTTATTTCGACGCCTCTCTACCCTTCTCTCTCACATCTCAATCTCAGTGTAAAGATACATTTGTCTGTCAAACATTTCACGTAGATTTGGCGCGCATTCCACTTCTAATGTGAGAGAGCGAGAGGAGAGTTTGAAAAAATCAACTAATTAAATATTCCTCGTCACTTTCTTAATCGGTAGCTGAACTTGAGTTACATAATTTGTATGGAATAGGACACCAGTTGTGTCTCCAAGTTCAGTCATCCGGAATTGTTCCGTCTAACCAGTCAATTACGAGAAAAAAAAAAAATGACGTGTCGCGGCATTTTCCTTTTGTAATGGCCAACTACGGTTAACTATTTCAATGTTTCTCCTCATTTGGCGATTTGTCGAGCAATAAATCACAGACTAACGACACTTAATAGCGAATGACTGGGGCATTTCCACCGTCAAAGCGGTAAAGTAAATTCGTAACCAGAGCAGGACAGAACACAACGGGGAATGATATTTTCATTAATCTCCCATTCCATTAGTCGGAATGTGAACACTTTATACGTTGCAAACTGGGGTAATTAAAAAATCCGTGAACTGACCATTATGTCGAGAGTTGTTGCTGTTGCTTTATTCCACGACTGACTGACTGTTGAGTGTCTCACCCACACTAAACTAACGTCAGCTTCGCAGGATAACTTTTATAACCTTCGTCGAACGGCAAAAGCTTTATCCCACCGCTTTCCGTTTGTTGTTCCTCCTACTCCCGGTGGTATGCTGTGAAGATGGGCTATAATACTACAGACGAAGTGAAAACAGAAACGACCAATCGGCGAGAACAAGCGTCTTGCTCGTTGCCACTTCGTTGGATATTCACGGGACAGGGAAAAATGGTGTCATGTGCCTGTATTGAGAGACACGGCTGGGACATATGATGAAATTCTCACGAGAAAAAACAACGAGGTATGGGACAGATTCAGGCTCATACGTACCCTTCCCGCGGGGTTTATTGTCTACTGGGGTTTAATTTTTGCACTTTCGACGTCAATTCACCTGACAAATACCCCATATCCCCGGGAAAAATATATATTTTTACAGGTGAGAGGGGAAAAGCCAAAAGCTCCTTTATTTTCTTAATTTATTACGATTCACGGTCCTACACTAATTAATGGTGGAGGTGGCCTGATGGGATTTTGAACTCAGTAAACCCCCACGTCATCTTCATTTATTATTAATATTTATATTATTATTTCAGTTTGACCTTTTGGTGAGAATATTCTTGCTGTCTTTTCCATGCAACACAAATTGTGAGCAGTGAAGTTTGTTATGACACCACTGAATTTTTAACGCGCTGTGTGCTTGAGCTTTTGCGGTGCTGTTCATTTTACTATCCTGTTCGTGTAGTCTTCCGGGATGTGTGCCATGTGTTTACTAAAGTTATGTTGGAAAGACCAACAAAAAATCACTAGAAACCCGGAAATTCTTGCTTTACCGCTGCTTTACTCCAGTAATTCTAATAACTTGAAAGAATCTGAAGGCGGTATTTTTAACTCGGAGAATGTGACCTTGATACAGGCACATGTGTGACAAATTTAAGATGGGATGGATGAAATGTTCAACTGGGATTTGCCCGCGATATAAAACCAGAAAGAATTTGAATGGATTTTTTCCACAATTTCTCCACAATTTTTGTCGCGTTAAAATCAGAAGCCGAGTTTAAATCCCTTAGGCAGCGTTGGCAGAATGTTTATCCCCGAGTAAAATAACAGTGTAATCCCGGAATTTTTAACGACTTTCTGTTCCTGTCATATTCTGTACGTCGTAAGGGCGACAATCGAAATGTTGAACGACTGGAAATATGAGGGGCGTGATGGTCACCACAGGCGTTGGAGCGGTTGAGAGCCCTTTAACTATATTTTTAAATATCTTCGTCACCATATTTGGCATGCTAGAGAACAGCTTTAATAGGTCACGCCATTGGCTGATGAACGGCAGTTTTGTAGGGTTTCGTGCCCTATGGCCGTAAAAAGGATAATCCATCAAAAAAAAATTGGACAATTGTCTATCAATTGCAGGAGTGGAAAATTCGGTTTATTCACCTCCAGAGCTTGTCAAGTGAATAACGAGCCCTTCGTACTCCTGTGATACCTTCTTCGATGACACCCTTCAGCGAAAAAAATAATTCTTTACCGGTAACTCGCTGGATATTGCTGTGTAAAATCTCTTGGAGGCAGCGAAAAGAGCCACGAAATTGGGGACCCTGTGAAGGCTATTTCAAAACAGCTATGATACTGCCGTTTTCCATGCGACCGACTTCAGTTTCAAATATTCTTCTCATCGAGCCTCAAGGCAAACTAGCGAATCCAATCTGAAGGGAGTCATAAATATTATATCGAGTAAAAGTCCCTCAAAAATATCAAATAACTTTTTATAACTTTTTTTTTCTCAGGAAAACAATTTGTTCTCCGGTGGAATTGGTATTTCTCCGACTTATATAGAAACTCAGAAAGATTTGGGAAACAATAAATGACTATTTATCGGGAGAATTAGAATCACGAGAGAAAAGAAAACTGAAAATAAAAGTTAATCATTCAAAGTTGAATCGAATTACTCTGTGATTTGATACCCGTATCATTTTATCACACGGAGAATTTCCCCTCCGTGAACTAAGAACTTCAACTCGGAAAAAGTGAAAAAAAAGTTAGAGTGGAAGGCCGGAAAAAGTTGAAACAGCGTTGAAACACAATAAAAGTTAGCAACGGGCTTATTAACATGATCGATTAAATGTTTCCTTGGCAAGTAGCTTGCGCATGTAATTCATCCTGGGAATTGTTGAATTCATTTGCGAAACAATTTCCAGCCACAGCTGAGTACCCTGGCGTGCCAAGAGGCCGCTACTTACAGTGAAACTCCCAGCCGCCCTCATCAGATAATGATTCCAAGAAACAAGGTAAACCGCCTCATTTTCATCAAGCGAGCCACCTCCCGACGTACGAGCCACATTGATCTATACTACTATAATGTCCCAAGACGCTCGACCCTACTCCCCTTGTAGAAATTATCCTCATATCTCTCGGGGAAAATGGATGCGCCCCATATTACCGGAAGCTCTTGTCACTGGACTACGGACCTACCTACTATTAAATTACCCCGTACATATAACATCTGATTAATGGAACGCTGATGAAGTATCCCGATGCTCAACATACCGACGACAGAAAGTGCATGTCATTACACTATGAATGCAGAGGGGTTTCAAATCACGAGGTTGGAATTTAGTGATTAATTACGTGGGTTATACCAACACGAGAAAAATTTCCAGGTCCACATGAAGAAGGAAATTACTGAATGATTTTGAAAATTATAAAAATTGCGAAACTCCAGGTCTCTTATCCACTACGAGAGTCACACGTATTTCTTCGGATAAATGGAAAGAGTACGAAATTATCTAAAACACCCACCGTAACTCGTCTGATTAATGGAGCTATGATGATGTGTAGCTGGTTGAGCTCGACTCGGCGAAGAGAGCGAACCATCTACTTTAAAATGGGACAGGGAGGCGGGAACAAATGGATGGTGGCATGCACCTCATTTCCAAGAGAACCCCAAAGGAGAGATGGTACATACGGCTGCATTACGTTCTCATACCTGTCGGGAGAGGTAACGTGAGGACTTGATATTAATTTTCAGAAATTTGAATGGACAGTTTTGAGCGGCATTAGCCCGCTATGAATTGCTGGATACTGGAGGGAGTTGTAAATCTCGAATATCAAATGGTGTGGGCGTATTGGATTGGAATATATATTCCAATGATCATGAACTAGTTGACCTCATTTTACCGCATTTCTTTGCACTCAACATTTTCCTTGAAAAGTTTGTCATTGCAAACTTTGGATTTCTGTTTCAATATAAAAAAGTGTGACAAGCGCTGAAAGTTTCTGACACACAGATAACTTGAATTGGAAGTCGATGAAAAAAAGTTAATGACAAATTTCATGATTGATATGACTGATAAAAAATCGATTCATCATCGACGATTGGCATTGCGCCCAAAAAAATATCTAAAGCCCCACTAGCATGAAGACATAGCCGTAGCTGTACTCATTAATTAACCCTCACGAAGTCGTTAAATGAAAAGTAATTACATTTAGATTTTGTGCGCGTGAAACAGATGGGGAAGGGTTAGTGTTCTCCTATAATTATCTCGTCAGTCTCCTCCCGCCCACGTGAACACTCAGAGTAAGGTGTCCCCTCGGTGTTCCTATAGGATCATTACCCAGCCTAGTTTATTCCGAGAATAGAATCAATAACAATCCTCCTGTTGATAGATAAATTTCGCATTTACTGCGTCAACGACTGCATCCCGAAAATCGCTGAATCCGCGAACTCAAGAAGACCTGAGTTCTTATGACACTGCACTTCATTATCAATTAACACCGAACCCGTAATTATGTACAATGTACACGTTTGAGAGTCTGCAAATGTCGGAGGGAAACAATCAGTTGATTGCAACCTCTTGTCTACTGTATACATGTACTCTCGGGCCTTTGACGATCCTACACAGAGTCTACTTCAAATGGCATTATAAATAAGTGGCACTTCTCAGTTTTGTTCTCAAATTGTCTTCAGCATGCCTTTGACGACCCTCGAATAATTCAATGCAACGCGTTGTTTATACAAGAATAAAGAGGAAAGAACAAACTCTGTAGCAGTGAGAAGAACAGGACAATAGACGTCCTTTATTTTTCTAATTTTTTCTTGTGAACTTTAAATGAATTTTTTTTTTAATGTCGCAAGAGACAAAGTGGCAGAACAATTTGAATATTGATCAGATATTTTAGCTAAACAGGCTATTGCTATTTTTCCAGTACTCGTGCTACCACAGTTCAAAATTCTGGAGCAAGTCGCTGAACTAGAATAAGGACCAAATATTCCTCAGCTGAGCGACTATAGTGTAATTAGGTTAAGGGCTATTGCTGTACCACGCCCACTTAGCTAGTTAAACCCTCGGGGCAGTGTTTTTCCGTGCAAACCTTATTCATTAACTGGTTGTTGATTCCATTAACTAGCGCCGGTGCATCGAGGCGTAAGGGCAAATATTTTTTCAGCTAAGGACAATCACGAGCCTCGCTAGAACTCCATGAAATACCTGATTGAAGCGGAAAATATATTTTCAAAATACACGTTTTCAAAATCCCCTGCAATTTGAGCGAAGCAGTTCATATTTTTGTAAAAAATGTCACGTAACACGGAACAGTGCACCCTGCGGTCAATATCGGAATGGAGGAAACTGTTCTTCGAATTTCTCTCCGAATTCAACCCTTCAAAATTCATCGGATACAGAAGACCCACCGTAATGGTCGCACACAGGGCTGTACAACCCCGACAAGACGATTCAGTGAATGGGAATCTATTTCCCTTTATCCCTGCGAACCCAGTTTTTTTCAAATTTACTGTCAGAGTACTTTACATTTACGATCTCCTACGGAAACGGAACAATAGCACATCTACGAGAACATTGATGTGTTTACATTCGCGACTCGAGAGGTAGGAAATGGAGGATGTCTTCAAGGTGGGGAAAAAGCAATCACGGGGAAATACGGCTATAACGGGTTCAACTGTGTTACCTTCGAGCTCCCTTACAATGCAGCGAGTGTGTCAAATTGTGAGAGAAAAACCCTTGATCCTCTTCACAGTCGTGCTGGAGTACACCAGCATTAATCATAGTATTTTTTTCACTTTTACAAACTACCGGAACAATATTTCCCGTCGACTTGTCCCGAATTTTTATTATTCTCTACTGGATAAAATGAATGTCCACCTATTCGTCATTCAAATTTTTTTCTCCGATGAATTTAAACAATGGCATGTCCAGGCTAAACGCGCAGTTATCGCGAATGTGGGCAAAATGGATTTAGAGGAACGAATTTTCATGCATCAGAAAATTAAATTATTGAATTAAAAAATCAATAGAGTGATTGCATTTTCGAATGGTCTATTCAATTATTCGTTTTTCGGTTCAAATCCTTGGTTCACTCGATGATCCAAGCAACGTTCGGTTACTTGGATCCAGAAGTTTTTCCTGGGTGCAATATAAATGGCAGCAGGGGAGCAACATTGTGAGTGAGCCGAAGTTTTTGGAAGCTCAGTTAAAAAACTCTCGAGTTCAGCACAAGAACCACTCTAAAAGCGCGTATGTGAGCATGGAAAGAGGATCCTCGCTGTTGGGATGGCCATAAATCTCCCCGGGACAAACCAAGTGATTTACAACTGGCGAATAAATTTTTGATCCATTTTTTGCATTCATTGTGTCACATAAATGATACAAAACTCCAGTGCACGTCTGGAACTGTTTGTTTCACCGCGATAAAATTTTTAAAATCATTTATACGTTTTCATGGGAAGAATTACCACTATTTTAATTTGTTGTTATCAAATCATGAGAAATATCGCAAATGCAGTTGAGGAGCTGGACAATTCTCAGTTGAGTGACGAACACAATTTTCGAATCGAGTATACAATTTGACTATATTTTCATTTCTGTGAGTTTGTGAACTGACTAGAAAAATGTCATCAAAAAATCGTCTCATAACGAATAAGTACCTATTTTTAACCATCATAAATACTCTTGGAATTCTAACTGACACGACAAAGTTATCGTTTAGACGAACTCATCGCCTTGGAAATTAAGAAGGTCTTCATTGCGACTATTTTTGTTTCCACCTGATCTTCGAGAAAAATTCCGACGACACTGGGTGGGTACAAAAATATTATCCCGTCTTATACACCAGTCAGAATCCCATATTATCCCGCGTAAAAGAATTCATCTCAATCCAAGGGAAAAGTGGAGAATTCTCAATGCATGAGTCAGAGTGGTACATCGTCGTGATTTATTGGTGAATGCATTGCAATGCAATATATATACACACCGTTCCTTGACTTAACTCTCCCGCCCTCTTTTCGACCCTCTCCCTTCTCTTCCTCAACGCAATTCCCCATTCGGTAGTTCTCAGGGAGAGCCCGTGAGCTCTACTCTGCAAGTTTCGATCGCTGGTGTCCCAGTTTCTTCGGGCGCTGCCGCCCTTCCGTAGCCTTCCAAAACACCGATGGAATTTAGTTTCACATGCTAGTTGGAGAACGGAAAGAAATCCACAATTTTTTTCTGCTGAGATGAGCAACTGGCGTAAGACATTGCTCGATCACATGGAAATTAAATAACTGATTGAAATAAAAAATTAAGGCATTAATTTTCATAATCCCATGTCGACCAACGAGAGTCCAGTATTGGGGTACTATTGCGAAAGCAAATCTTTCCACGGGAATTCATCTGTGCCACAGTAAGAATCAATTCGACTTGTTAAATCTCCTCCCATCGATATCCCCTTCATTCTCGCCCGACTCACCATTCCCTTGACAAATTGTCGCTAGTTGAACCTGAAATTACACAAGTTTCTGAAAAATTGGGGAAATTTCTTCATCCGCTGTCGCGCTTATCCAATAATCATTGGACCATTCATCCCGGCGGATAAAAATAAAAATAATTGCCGAATGAAAAATAGCCACGTAAAGTATATCGTTCTAGGGGCGGGTGAATTCACTGCATGCGCGGTTACCAATTGGACGAGTGTGTTAGCCCCGGAGCACTCGTTTGCGTATATTATTTTTTGCCAGTGTATTCCCACCTAGCACTGACGCCATGTGCCATTATCCAGGAGCGTGAGTTATGACTTCGTAATCCACGAACATAATAGCCGAGTGGGGAGAAAAATCGTGGAATTGTGCTGCCTGAGGAAATATCATATTCAGACAATGGCCATCTGCACCGGGTGAACACGTATCAAGAATTCTCGGAGTGGGAGACAATAAATAAATTTTTATAGAAAAGTAGAATTCCCAGGAAAACGCACATTGAAAAAAAATATAAAAAAAAGAATAATCATTAAGGGAGTAATAAGATGATCGTAATTGAAAGAGAATTAGGCAATAACTTTTAATCCAAAGCCTCAATAATTTTAATGAAAAATATCGCAATGACTTTATGATTTATTTGCAGGCGCGTAACAAACCTGCGGACGGAGTTGGCCACGTCAATCAGAAAGGTGCTTCTGGACAAAAAGCACCGTTGACCGGTGCTCAGAAGGTGGCGCCGGGGGCCAAGGGCTCTGGAAAACCAGCTCAAAAACCAAGTGCGCAGAAGGGACAGGTTAAGGTCACACCGAAAGCTGCTTCTGTCAAGACTGGAAAGAACAAGAAGAAGGGACAGCGGCAGCAATACGATCTGATAGTCACCATCAATTTAGTGAGTACCGCAGATGCAATCAAGGGAATGGGAAGGGTTGGCGGGAGGGGTTGGTCATCACAATGATTAAAGGTTTTTTGTGACAATGGACAGGGTAAAAACGGAATTTTGTTGTCATTGAGGTCTCGACAGGCTTTCCGGAGAGTACGTGATTGTGTTGAGCAATGGGAAAATACCCAGTTCCACCAGCATCAGCACAAATAGCATAGAGAGAAGCAAAAAGTTCGATAAATTTCCTAGTTTATTTACAATCAAAAAAATGCTCGAGGAAAAATTTGTCCATCGATTCCCCGTAAAACCAAAGATTCTTCCAGAAGTTCCAGATACATAACAGTCCCTCCAACTTTCCATCATTCTTCCCCCAAGAATTGGTACAGCAAAAGGGAATTTTTTGAACAGCCAGAGTTGAAAAGCAATTTGTCGGGTTTCAAAGTCACAATGGTGTGCTCCGATCTCACCGAAGAGTTCCAACTGGTTAGGGGATGGGGAACTGAGTGAAGGAAAAAAAAAATAAGAAAGACGATATTCCGGACGTGCACGAGATGACGATTTCCAAGTCGCGTGAAGTGAGGGGGATACGAGTGTGGGGCACACTCACGTTGACGATGATCTAGAAATAGATTGTTCTCATTGTCAAATAAAAACAGACAGGTTACGTTGAAAGCTGGCGACATCTTCCACAAATGTCAGCCCTCGGTCGAGAAATTAGTTTTCTGCTTGTGTGTCTTTTACAATTTCCCCGGGTATTCGTCAGGGGTAGTCAATAAGCAAATGGGAGAGGTTGATTCATTGCTATTGGAGGATTGATAGACAGGTCTTTAACACTTGGCCTCTGAATTTGAGTGGCTTACCACTCACGTGTGCTGACATACCACCCGGTCATTCTCGTTTGTACGTAAATATCCTTCGGCGTATATCGCACTCAACATGTGCCGTGAAATCCGCTATTCCCGATTAATTTTGCGTCTCGCCCTGGGGCCTTGCAGCGGACAAATTTGCACCACGTTGACGTCCCTTAACATTGAGCTGTTGGACACCAAATAGACAGAACGTTTCTTGGTTCTGCGAACACTTCCAAACTTTCGATTTGTACAAATAACAATTAATCCATTTTATCAGTTGCTCCTTCAATGTTCAATACCCAATCAAAACAATTAGAAAAATCACCCCCTACACCCTACAATCCACCCCAGTGGATTGACCTCCGAACTTCCGCATTTTGGCACAAATTCATTTATCACCGGAGCACGTGCTCCCAAATAAACAGTTCCCTTCCTACGAGAGTGTCTCGCGACACATTGACAACTGGTGAGCATATCCCTCGAAACAACATCGGCAATGATCCATGTATTGGTGGCATTGAGACGGACAAAGACACAACCGACAGCTCCCGCTAACAACGTGGGAGTTTAAAAATGTCTCGAAGGTTGCCGCGACTTGGCCGAAAGAGTCATCTTCACGATCATCAGGCCATACAGAATTCATCAAATAGAATTTGTACTTCCGTGCGTTGTTACCAGTGCCATTGTTGAAGATAAATACAACGGAGAGCGGCGGTGCTTGATTTCATCTCATCCACAATCGATTGACAATTTTTCACGGGAAAATATCAACGTACGTGGAGACGTCGTCGACTTGATCCGCTCTGGCGCCGTTTATTGTTTGTTTGATCAGTGCGACGCAATCGGGGCGAACAGACTTTATTTATTCAAACTGTTGACGATAGACGAATTCCTTCAGCAAATAAATTCATTTTCCGTGACGACGTCGGAGAGAAAGAAACAGGAAAGATTGGAAATTAATCAAACTGTGGAATAACGAAACGATTGTTTGGTTCGCGAGGTGTGGAAGCGCATTATTGTTGATGGTATTTGTTCCGATATTATTGAATTCCATCAATCTGCGGACTGGGTGCGTATGACTGGCTGGAACAGCTGAAAGCGTCACTGTCAGGAAGGAATTAACCAGCGACGCTTGAAACTTTTTGCGTTTCTGGACGAAATAGCCCGGGGGACTTTGGGAAATTCTGGCAACTAACTCGTTGGCTATAGTCGGCGACGGAGCCAGTAATAAATGTAGCGGACCATCTACACGAGTGAGGACGCTTGGGCTCGGGGTTTGATGATTTCGTTAGTCACTTCCGTGTGATTCCAGTGGTTCAATTCCCTCAGTTTGTGGATAAAAAAATTGTTTGACAACTGTGAGAGCCTTCTGAAGGATCAGCGAGATGAAGTAAGATGGTCCAACAATAATCAAGTTAACGAGCATTGATTCGACATTGAGGGAACTCGAGTGATAAAACGTAATTATGATGTTATTGGTAATTATGGAATTATCTTGGACGCAAGTCATTTCGGAGCAACATGTCAACTCTCCTATGACCGAGGAAATGACAAGAACAGCACAAACGAATGTCCGAATTAACAGAAATGATTTTGTTCATTGGAAAATCCGTTAAAAAATTATTCCGTGAATTTTGATATTCGTTTTTGGTGTCTTTACAAGAGCAAATCAACTGCCCTAAAATACTGAAATCTCGAGATAAATCCATTCCATCAGAAACACTGAAATGACTCGACTTATTGCGGTTTACTGTTTCAATACAATACAGTTCTGCTCGATAATTGGAAGTAATGGCGGACACTGAGAAGAACTACTCGGTGGAGTACGGTAGATTGAGGCGACTGACCAGCACAATCGACCCCCAGATTCGACAAATCAGCGTAAGTCTTCTGGTTTCATTCATCCCAATCGACTATCGATGACCATCTCATAAACATTTCTCATTTCTCCTCCCTCTTCATAACTCTCCACTGCTGGTAGCCTGCCAATGAAAACAAAACGTGAAAGCAAAAAAAAAATATTGCGATAGTCATGCATGTCTGCACACAACCAATGTCTGACATTCCGTTGACTCGTGGATTTCAGTGAATGTTCCTATCCCCGGACGTTTTCCCTGCAGAGAGACAGTTTCTCAGAATTTATACGATGGTTTTTTCCCCCCTTGGAACTGCTTAAAAAGCACCGCGACCCAGTTACGACGCTGACCTCGCGTTAGAGGAGAGAGGCGGGAGATTTCGAAATATCGAACAGCAAAGCTCCTCCACCATGACCGGACGCCCACGAAAATCTCGGGGAACAACAGAACTGCTTTGCTGACAAATATCAAAATGGACAGTGCGGCCATTTTCGCATTTACCACGGAAATATTTCATTGCTCTAATGTTTGAGTTCTTGGTGGACATAAAAAATCTGTTTACTTTTGCGAACGCTTCGAGAATTAAATCTCGATCGACATCGAGACAATCGCAGCTTTTTACGATACGATACTAACCCCACAAGGATGACCACCTGCGGGAAATGCCGATGGAAATGGTGTCTGTGTATCCCTGACCTGAAGAACAACAATGATTTCGTATCCATGACCGCAAAGCGGTCCTAAAAATCAGAGTGAAAGCTATATTTATTCTTTTTTTATGATCTTATGTTATCACTTCTACCAAAGTCCCATACCATGGAATTTCATTCAACGTGATAAAAAAATCACTGAGAGAAATAATTCATTTTCCAGAAATGGGCTGTTGTTATCATTTTTTAGACCGTTCGCTTAAAAACACCAATGTTTTTCCGACTCCCCGGCCAAGGGCAATTAA
Source organism: Diachasmimorpha longicaudata (assembly GCF_034640455.1). NCBI lineage: Eukaryota > Metazoa > Arthropoda > Insecta > Hymenoptera > Braconidae > Diachasmimorpha > Diachasmimorpha longicaudata. Next base: position 10,356,724 of record NC_087228.1, on the reverse strand, counting down.
AGAAGAATGACTGCCCTACGATGTTTCCTCTAGCAGTGACCCATCTAGGGCTGAGAACAGCTTCACGTTCGTTACTCTTTCATTTATGATTATACAGTCGTTATAAAGTAATAAAGAACTGCGGACACCACTGCTCCCAAATGCATTTTTTTACGTTCAAGGCAATAAAAAAATAGACCGTAAACCAAATGTGCGTGATGTGAGTGAGATAGGGTGTCACACAGAGGTGTGAGTAGAAAAATGTATCATTTTTTTTACGATAGACGTGCGCGATCCCCGGCTCATCTGTCGGCTACTCCTATTTATAATTCGTGGATATATGGATGGAGATGAGGAAAGAGACCATTTGGATGCAGGTTGCCGGAAGTGAAATGCGACCAAATAGTTTCACCCACAAATACACTCATCGTGGGAATGGCATCAATTATTCATTGGGCAATGCATATTTCAGGTGGTTTTGGGTTTTTGCGAATTTTGTAGAGATGGAGGGAACGTGTTGGGCTGTGACTGAGTCAGGATGCAATGTATATCACATTATTGACACTTTACGAGCGTGTAAGAGCTTTCTCGTGATGGTCGATACTCAGATAGATGAGCGAGGGGTAATATCCGTCTTTGATCATCAGTGGAGTCAGTAAATCAGCTCTTGGGGATTAGAATTTTGGAGCACTGTGTTCTCATGAATATTCACAGCGAGACTCATTCATTTCAGTCGAATTTGTAGCTGAGTGATAAGAGGGATTAATTCTCGTGTTCTCTACAGGATATTTCAAAAGTTCACTTCTAGCAAATTTAAATAATAATTTTTTAAGTATAACATTTTTTAAAAATTTTGTATTTTAAAAAGGTGGGAGACGTTCGTGTGCTCACGTTTTGTTCCTCCACAATCATTTGGGATTTTTTTTTACAACATAAAGCCAATTATCTGACTTCAGAAATAAATTGTGAGTTTATTATTTTGTATAGTCTGGAAAACTCACTCGAAACAAAATCTTTTGATCTTTTTCACTGAACGTGCCATTTCCATAAATGTTTGAGAATCCCATGTGCTTCTATTTTGAACTCATTTTTTGTTAGTTGACGTCTTGAGTAATTCTTCGAACTGATGAGAATGAATTTGATGAAATTTACCAGCGAATTTCGGTCAATTCAAGAGAAATCGTCCCTTCCAATTAATCGACCGATTTGCCGGATGAATAGAGCTATTTCTTTGGCTCCATTAAATGGGTAGTAGCAGCAGCCAAAAATATATCCCTCAGCTGTCTCCACTACTTCTGACATATCTCCTTTAACCTGTTATTACAGAAATTACTCAATTCGATAAATTCGAAGATCATTAACATTCCAGTAATTTGAATCCTCGATTGTCATTATTCCTGTGTGGTAAGTTTCCTCGTTTTAATAAATGAGTCGGATGAATTTTCGTAAAATGTCACATAGACGTGGAGACCTATATATCACTTAATTAACCATTCGTAAAAGTATTTACCGTTGGCCACTGGCTCTACAATCCCAGAGTTGGGTATTCGGGTAAGCAAAGAAACTTTTAATGACCCAATTAGCTCTCGGTACGGACAGTTCGACTTTGTTGTCAGTGGAGCACGATTTAGCCTCCAACGAGAGCACATCACTAAACACCGAATGACTTCAGTTCCACTGGTCTTCGCTAGAAACTTATCAAATTTGCGATTTTCAACTTATCTCATGGATTTCCTGAAAAAAAATTAATATTTATTAAAGTCCAATCTCTCAAACTCTGATTTTTCACGTTTAATAGTAAAATTATTTCCCAGGGGAGGGTGTAGTCGAGTACTGACTATTCTCCAGAGGAAACCCTGACGAGAGTTTTATCAAGGCCTCCTAAAACATGAAAATTACTACCTAATGACTTCTGTAATTGAATTTACGTCTGTTTCAGTCGGAATATGGACTCACGGAGGATCAGGTCGCAGGTGAGCAGTCAACAATTCTCATAAAATATCCCGTCACCGTTTCATTAAGGCTTTCAATTTCCCCCTGATTACACCAGTGAAAATTAATTAAAATGTTCATAAAGTAAAAGCAAATGGGTACACCGCACAGAGAGAAATGTATACGATGAAAGAGCCGAGTGAAACGTGCATGGCATTTCGCGGTTAGTGGTTGTGCTACATGGTCATTTACATACGTAAATATCCACAGTTCTTTTGACTATTTCACGTGTGGAAACCCACCCTAAACTGTCCCGTATAGCGTAAATTTTCCCCTTCAAAAAATCCCTCGGACATGTGAACAGAAATATTTTGGCGAACTTGAATATTAAATGTGGATTCCAGGATCCGCCGGGATGAAAACATTTCTAAATATTTATTTTGTCAAAGAGACCGACAAATTCCTCGCCATTGATCCCTTGCATCGAGTATCAGTTGAGTCTCCCACTCGTCAATCTCCGTATCACTCGGTACGTCAATTCCCGAGAAAAAAGTCCAATTGTCCCATCAGTTCATTTTTGGTGAACACGAGGACGAAATCTCTTTCGTGTCGCGACTCTCCGCGAATAAATTTCAACGATAGGAACTGTCCTCAGTGGGAAAAAAGGACGTGTCCTGGGATAATAAATTGTCTTCAACTTTGAACATGAACTCGTGAGGGCTGTTCCAAGCACTAGATTTTCGTGAATATAGGGAACCGAACACGACGCAATTTATATGCATCAGTTTATTAAGAAGTTAGTTATCCTTGGCAGGAGATGATTAAACTTTGACTGGAGAATCTGGGCCATCCAGAGCTGCCTATTTCCTTGAAAATTACATATAAATAGTGATGCTACTGGAAATGGGAAATCAATTCCATTTTGAAAATTCTCTATTGGCGTTAGACCCTTTCGATACCCACTCGAGGCACTAACTTTCAGGGGATATTCGTAGAAATTCGATTTCAAGGGTTTATGAAGAGGATCGAATATCCCTGGCTGTTGTAAATCCCACTTGATACACAATTGGATACAACAGATATGGGGATGCGAGAATTTAGTGTTGCACAGCTCCTGGAAAACGATAATTTTGCGGGAGGAAGCTATAAAATCTTTTATGTGACTTTGTTGTAACAATGGAATGGGATGTAAAATTTCACAGTGTAAATTTTGCGATGAGCTTGAGATGGGGGAGGGCAGCAGACTCCGGCAGAAAGGTGGGGAACGATTGGCTGAAGCATTTGGACAAATAATCAGGCTCAGGGATCCGCTATAAATCGGAGTGTTGTTGACTCATGAATTATGGGGCATTCAGATAAATCTATAAAAAATTATTTATTTGGATTATTTGCTGGGGAGTACTCACCGACAAGTTAACACGAACACATCGAGCCGTTGATTTCAGATTCACCTAATTTTTTTATTTTTAATTAGATGAAGATTTCTGTTGCAATTCATTATTATGCACAGGGCCAACAAATGAACTCTAATCGTCTTATAACCGGTCTCAAATACGTTTGTATGACAATTTATCTTCAACCTGTCTGTACAAGCATTTAGCGGACGCGAAGTAGTCATAAATAGTGTTTGACGGACAGTGTCAAGATGAGAATTATTTCAGGTGTTAAATCAAATAATTAATCTTAGTGAGGGCTCCGGGACAATTCAAAGTGCATTAAAACTATAAAGATTACTTACCTACCCGCTCCTGCAGTCGTTAAATTGTTGTAAAAATCTGAGACATCCTGAGTAGTCTCACTAACTGGATGGGTGATCACTGGCCACCAGAAAAAAATTAACATCTAATTAATCTCATTACTCTAGACCTATGATCGCGACCCACAATTCCATAGAAGATTTATTCACGAAACTCTATCCACAATTTTCTAATTCCCTTCCCGAAGAGAGTGACAATTTTCAAGATACCTTAAGCAATAAAGATTTATTAAATCGTTTTTGGTACAATGGTGTCTCAAGTGCATTCTGGCCATGTGCCCATACTTGCTTGCATCGTCGTTGTACAATGCACCTCGGCATTACATGGAATGCTAGTCCATATGTGCTATACAAGTTGGTGATTAATAGGTAAAGGCAAAATCGCGAGCTAGAGTCTTGCCGCCCCGTCCCCTTATTTCTCCTTCCTCCGTGAAAATGGCTCTCGGTGCCAGACAAAATTGTTGGAGAGCTGGTTGGGATACCCATGTACAACGTCGCCAAGCAGTCGCCCGATTCTTTTTATTCGTGTCCAACTCATTTTATTTATGATTCGGCCATACGTGAGAATTTATGGAATGATTTTCCACCCACCCACCTCATGAATATTTGGATGATGCGTTGTATTTACGATTTATTTTATTATTACAGAGTTCAAGGAGGCATTCATGCTATTTGACAAGGACGAGGATGGTACGATCACAATGGCTGAGCTCGGAGTCGTCATGCGATCACTCGGTCAGAGACCGTCAGGTAAGAAATTGTAATTCATCTCAATTTTAATGATTTTTTTTTTCGTACTTTCTGGAGTGCAAGGAGTCGAGAGCACTCGACGGTGAATGAAAAAATTACTTATGCTGTGAACATGAAGGGCTCCTTTCCCAGTAGTCGAGGGTTGAGGGTGTGGCTGAATTTTGCACTTGAGGAAATTATGGCTCTTCATTCTGTTGATGACTTCTCCCTGTTCCATTTGCGTCAAACTAAGGAGAATATGAAAATCTCATATTCTGTATTTAGCTCTGACTTTCATTTCCACTCGACGATGTTCTTAATTTTGCCCCTGGGATAATTATGAAATGCTTGAGAGTTAAATTGTAAAATATCGGTTGATGTTGAAGGATATTTCTCAAGAGCGACAATTTAATTGGAACGTAAAATATTTTAAAATTCTTCAGAAACGGAACTTCGAGATATGGTTAACGAAGTGGATCAGGACGGGAATGGGACGATCGAGTTCAATGAGTTTCTTCAGATGATGTCGAAGAAAATGAAGGGAGCAGATGGGGAGGATGAACTCCGGGAAGCTTTCAGGTGATTATTTACATTCCAGTGAAGTTTCACACCTTTTCTTTACGATTATTTCATTCTCTCACTCGCCTGCAGAGTCTTCGATAAGAATAATGATGGATTGATTTCCTCAATGGAATTACGACACGTGATGACGAATCTTGGTGAAAAATTGTCGGAGGAGGAGGTTGATGACATGATTAAGGAAGCTGACCTTGATGGAGATGGAATGGTCAACTACGAAGGTAAAAAACATATTTTCGTTTTCCTCCTCAGCATATTTTCATAGCGCTAATTATAACGGCCAGAGGTGACTGATTCAATATATTAAATAATTTTTATTCAGAGTTTGTGACAATCCTGACAGCCAAGAATTAGTTCATACGCCAGAAACGAAACCGCAACTCCAGTAAATCACGACAACCAACAATGAGCTGTAATAAATGAAGCAATATGCATGACTCTAAGTGTGCTTTAAGAACAGTAAACTCAGAAGTCCTTAAACCACAAAAAACGACCATGAACGAGTGTTTCCCTACCACGATGAGACAACTAACTCAGCAAATCCTCGATTTATCAAGAAAAACGTGATTAGTTTTCGACGCACTGTTCATCGTAAAGGATCATTGCCTCCTCGAGTTAGGGATTCATGGAATTTATTCAACGGTACGAACACAAAACGATGTATAACATAATATAACAGATGAGATTACGTTGGCATGCACAAAAACGTTCCTCAAATATCTCTGTGGCAAATCCATGAAACTTACAAAATAACACGAGTTCCATACGAAAATGAACAAATTCACAAACTTTTCGCTGTGCTATGAGGTAATGTACACATGCACATCATCGGTCTCAACAGATAAACATAAATTAACATGAAAAAAGTTTCTACTTATTTTTTGAAACAAAAATAAGAAAAAAAAAAGAAGATATTCATTTGTATTTTAAGCTAGTTCACTAAATTTAAGAACAAGGTTGCTCCAGAAACAATCAACTGAGCTTCGGTTAGCGTGTACTTATGTAAAGGGAAATAAATAATTTGAACATCGGAAGTCATCGATCAATTTCGTACGGCGTCCGATATTAAGAATCGTTGGAAACAAGTGTTTGAACAACGATTAATGAATTGAAAAAAAATTAATTACCTGCTACTTTTCATTGGTATACATATAACAATTTAGCCAAATTGCTAGAGACACTTTTCGGGATTTGAGATATTCAAATAGTGTAATAATAATTTTTATACATGAACAAACATAAAAGGCGAATATTTCGTCTCTATGAAACGTTACAAATTTCGCTAATGTTAAGAATCTGCACAATGGCAATTGTTTCGATAAACTATGTAGAGGTGACTCAATTAGTTGAGTCAACTGATTTAGTAACACAGGAGAGAATCTCAAATCCTGAGAAATGATTAATCGGATATTCAGCATACAAAAAAAAAAAATTCATTTCACACTCGAATAACATTCGTATGGAGGACAAATTTATTATCTTCGTCACTTCACACTCTAACAATTTACCCGCCATTATATCGCGCACGCAATTAACTTTGGAAAATAAAATAAACAATGGCGCAAAAATAGAGGAGGAATAAACACGGGGTACGGTATTGAGCATCAAGAATTGTTCACGCATTGCGATTTGATGCGAACTATCGTTGTGCGACTAAGTAATGAGATAATATTCAAGTAGATGTGTAGAATGATTGATGGTTATTATTGTACAATGTATAGGACATGCGATATTTTTATTGTTCCATATGAGAAAATAAATACGTTGAGCGTGCCCCAGAGAAACGAAATCAATCTAAAAGAGACATACAGAGAAAGCAATTATAAATAAACTAAAACAGACTCAACGGATTTAATAGGATATACTCTTTCGATGAAACGTATGAACCAGGATTGCAGAAAAAATGCCGTTGTTGTCATCGGTAACGTCGATTATTCAACAGAAGAGATAGACAATAATGTTACGTTTATTCATTCTGACGATGGCTTATGAGAAATATATAATAGATATATTTACCAAATGAAAAGACATCACAGTGATATTTTACATCTCTGTGATGGCGAGGGTAGTAAAGAGGAAATGCAATGTTAAATTATTGAGATAATACATCGACGTTTCCGGTTGTTTCTTCGGGGTTTACATGTTAGATAAGTAAATGATGTTCAATAAGCGGGTAAGATATTTGATGAATAGTATAGGGAAATATTGAAACGCCATATTGACAAAGCAATACAAATGAAAAATATAATGTACCTCAAAAGACATTTCTGGAATATAAAAATAATTTTAAAAAGGGATGTATTTTTTTTCAAGAGTCCAATGAGATCAATCAGAGATTTTAATGAAGTCGAGGGGGAGATAATCGCGATGAGCCAACTCAAATAGTAATTCATAACGTCCCAATGACAATATGTGACAGATTTAAAGAAAAAATTACATCTATCCGAACGGGTTTATGCCTGGACGGCCTAAGTTTATTGTTTCCATAAAAAAAAATAAACTGAACGGTTGAGGAAATAGAAATAGTGGAGATTAATTCATTGATTTGTGATTGATTTAAGATTAACCGATTAGAAAATTTGGATCTGTCCATTTTTTTATTTATTTTGATAATTCGATATGCCTAAGTGAATATTTTTCTTGCTTGCAATGTTAATTATTGCCCAATTGGCCGGTAAAGAGGCCCACAAAGTGTTCACTGTTTTTTGTCATACTTATTGAGAAAGAAAATGTTTAATATGGCTGTCAATGTATTTTTTGCACGAAATTTGTAATGAATAACATGATTTTTAATGAGATTATAGAAAATATTACTTATGGAACACGTTGCACGATTCAATCTATGAATATTCTATTGAATTGATTTATTAATTGATATTCCGTCTACGTGTTCACGTCTTGAATTATTTACCAAAATACTAAAATATGGAAAGAATTGTAAAACATAATTACTGTACATTTCTAAATGAACAATACGCTCGGCGTGACTATCTGATGTTTTATGAATCAATGTAATTATTTATAATAATTGACTGTTTACCTCTGTATAATCTGACGATCTGATTCGGCACTCCTTCCACCCACCCCCTCATTACTTCAGAACTTCCATGTATTCGGAGATATGATATTTTCATCACGGTCTAATAAAAAAAAACATATTTTTATAGCTTTCAAAAACAATTCCACGCACGCCAATCTGTAATTCATATTTTATGAAAATTTATCATCCATTATTATCTGAAACAGTGGAATCATTGATATTGTTATATGTATGGCTATGAGTCGAAAATACAGGTCGTCCCAAACATTAACATAAACAATGTCATTTGTGATTAGATTATATATCATCTACCATTTATTGTTAAATTACGTACGATTAAGGTCTTCCTTTAGTTCTTTAATGTGTTTCAATTTTTTACAACATTGTAACTCAATTGCTAATTACCGACGGCAAAACCTTGAGTTTGAAAAAGGCCATTTGAGAGACGAATCGATTATAATTGGGAATAGCGAAAAGAGAATTCATGGAATGTCTAAATCTAAAACTGAACTTCAACGGAAATTCTATCAAAGCCACTTGACAGGTTTAAAAATTATTAATGTCGGCAATTATTAATAAGCGGCAGGTCTTTCGCAATTGAGCAATGTTGATCTAAAGACTAAACTTCTGTCCCAACATTACGCGATATTATAAAATAATTATAAGTTGATTGAAGTAAATTAATTACTCCCCGGTAGAAATACTATACGAAAATGCTCATGGCTTTTTTAAATACTTCAGCATTCAATCATTATGGAAAATAAACAAGAATTATTATCTAATACAATTGATAAATCAGAAACAACAATCTAGCTGATATCAAACACGTTCAGAAAACAATGGCAAGAGAAATAATCAAATGACATACATTATATATGGTATATATATACGATAGATATGAAAAGTAACTAAATTAACTTGAGAATAAAACTAATTAGATGGTATCATTACTGTTAATAAATGTAATGTTATCGCAAAATCCTAAGGATCGTATCTCGTGCTAAATTGCTGAATGTTGAATTAGATAAAAAGAATGCAAAATTTTTTGCACTGAATTATACACCTACAAAATTTATCATTTATTAGGCTTTAAAAAGTGAGTTTACGAAAATGAGATCCTGAAAGTTATATTTAACCGAACTAAAATGGTGTCAAAAATAGTGCAACAAACATAATGAGAAAAATATTACGGTTAATCGTTAGATGTTGAACGTTTTACTTGAAAAAAAAATATAGCGATTGATGTAGGTGACTCCATCGAACAAGCCTATGACAGTTTCAATTTCTTACTTGGAGTTTAAATTGGACAAGTGTTTGAAATTGGCAGCATTTTTCGATTATTATTTAATATTTCTAAAATTATGGGAATGGCCTAAAGAGCAGTAGAAGTATATGGATATACCTGGTTGAGGGACACTTGTTGGCGAAATACTATAATAAGAAAACGTCTTTCATTAATTTATTGAAAATAATAAAACACAAAATGAGATTGAGTACAAGAATGATAAATGAAGGCCCCGTTTGTGGTTCGTGGTAATATAAAATACAATGACGATGATATCGCGAATAAACATATGTTTATGTATATGAAGATATATATGTATATGACATCTGCAATTACTGATAAGTGCAAAGAAACGAGAGGAGAGAAGAGAATATCGCAAAGTTCTTAATCAACTTTTTTTTAACAAAGAAAAATGAAAAATTGATACCAATGAGAGTTACGAGAATTCATAATTTCGACTCTTGGAATTATTTTTCTAGACTAAAAATATCTGAATTCATCATTATTATAATGAAGTATGCTGACAAAATATCAGGAAGCATTTTTCTCATATAGTCTCAATGTGCAATGTAACTGTTGGTGGCTGAGCTATGAAAACGCAGCCTTGAATATTTGAAAGCTATATTTTCACTCTAGACTTTTTATAAGTGCTCATACACTTAATCTTCTCACTATGCTATGATAACTATTACTGATGAAGCTGCTCGTCGAGATTAACCTGCTGTTTTCTCTCTCAATGAAACCCATTATTTTGCCTGATTATCGTGAACATAAAGTCAGTAAATATTCGCCAACAAAGAGGCACTGGAGTAGTTTCAGGTGAAGGTAAGAGTTTGCAGTGAGAATTATTTAATTTTTCTTTCAACAAAATATTTTTTCTTGACTAACACAAAACTACCCTAGCTAATACATTTTGAAGGGAATCGCGCACCTACGTATTAATCTAAAACTCTAAGACCACAGCTATTTTCTACGATTCAAGAATATCGTAAGAGGTCTGCTTCATTCATGTTCCGTAATGGTAGATGTGGCAAAAAAAATATTAATAACAGGAGATGTGAGCTGAGATCAGAATGTTGTATGTGTGATGTTACATGTATGTAAGTCATGTTATGTGTAATGTCATGTATCCTGAGATTAGAGGAAAAAAACATTGATAAAGGGTATAAACAAGAGTATAATATAACAAAATAAAAAAAACAGAGATGGTGTGTCATTGGTGGAATGTATTAAATGTAATCGAGTTATCTTTAAAATACAGCCATTTTATAATGGACACAACATTCAAAGATTGTTGTTATTCCTCAGATAACAGATAGTTTATGTGGGCCGTTCCCGATATCTGACCATACGACACGGAATTACGAATATTTCTCTCGCGAGGCGTTAGTGAAATAAAGAGGAGACTAATTCGCGTTTAAACAATTTCTTTATTTAAAATCAGAGCTTACCAGAAGTGATAAAGAAATTTTTTATTTGAATCTTAGTGCAATGTTCTTCTAGATTGTGCTTACAGCTACAGGATAAAAATAATCAGAAATTTACAATAAATTTAGTTATTTTTAAATTGAGTGAATTTTGTAACTGCGCTATACCTCTATAAATTATGTTAGTAATACGAAAAATAAGACAGGGATATAATTCAATAGCTACATTCATTTTTCGAATTCACTACGAGATGGAGTAGACAGATTGTGGTTGAAAAAACAATTTGCGACGGATTAATTTATTCCAATTGCGGGATTTCATAAAAAAATCTATATATACGACATAAATGGCCAGGTTTGTATAATTCTTCAAATTAATTACTATAGTACGAGAAAACACTCGAGTCAGGATTGTTTAACCTGTGTGAATTCATCTTGTTTCGTTGCATAACAATGAAATACAATAATCTATTATGAATGCACCTCCGCTGATACCTCAAATTCTGTTTTTATGAAGGTAAAACACTAGTATTATATTAATTAGTATTGATTCTATACAGTTTTCCCACTCAGGAAAAAAATTATCAAATATCAAAAGAACTCCAAGACTATATATAGTTCAGCATTGAAGGGACAAAACGTAGTAGAACAAGTCGACTTCTCATATCTCGTTCGTAATAAAATCACTTCAACGAAGGATTTTGAAATGACAAGAATTATTTATTATACTGTCCATTACTCGTGTGCGAATCAAATACTTCATTGACAAACAGTACACACTTGATCTATGACGTTATTCTACTACCATAGAAAAATTCGAAGATTTTTCTTAAATTTACGGTTGTACCTCAATTTATCATAAGGCTATTGATTATTACTTTTTACGTCGTCCATTACTTTTTATTCTGCTTTTTCTGAATCAACTATATTCACAAAATAATTGATCTGGAAGTTCGTGGAGCTTTTTCAATCTAAAAAGAAACCTATTCTGCACTCATTAGAAAATTAATTCTGATTGACGCACCACAATTAGTCACAAATATGTTCGTCATTGATGACTTATCTTCACATCACACCCTCTAAAGTTCGTCTTTGAGCAGCGTATAGCGGGTTTTGCTTGGAGCAAGTTTCTTGAATGTCGATTCTGGTGGAGCTGTGGGATGTCTTGCTTGGCCATCGAGCTGGGGCAACTTGTTGTTCGTTTCTGGGCCGTAGTGAAACTCGCGGTGAAGTTTACCGGAGTACAGGTCCTGTAAAAATTCCTTCAATTTGCCAGGAGTGAAAATGTCCTGGAAGTTGGGAAACAGATACATATGTCGGAAACTGTCGATTGCAATTAGTGGTAAGTCAGATATGCTTTTTCCCAGGTGGTGTAGGGGGTGCGCGAATTTCACGCCGTCTGCTGTGAGAAAATTGATATTTTGTTTCTCATCGGTTAATGTGGTGGTAACAATGTCCTTAAAGTCCTTGACACTGGTCATGTCATCAGGGTTGTGGAAAAGAATTAGGAAAGGCAATCCCTCTTCAGTCAACTCCTCAGCATTTTCGAAGGTAATTTCTCTAACAAGAGGAACACATTTCTCTTGAATCCAAATGTTTAATTCGTCATAGTTCATCAGGCTGCCTTTGTAGGTCTCATCCTCGTCGTTAGACAGAGCCTTATCAGGCCTGAAAACGATGATGGGCTGGCCGGGGGGATGCATCGCCTGGCTACTATCACTATCAGATAAATTACTAATTAATCTTGAGAAGAATCGAGAATCGAGAAAATATCTGCTAGACATATAATAGTCATATAATTCATCAGTGATCGGAATCCTTCAATTTTTTAATTGATCCAATCAAAAAAAAAATCAACGATTAATATTTATGATAATATTGAGTTACTTACAATAGTTTAATAAATTCGCCAATTTCACAGCCTTGATCAGAGCAAGTGCTTGTTAAATAATATTAATTGTTTGTTAGTGTTTAAGTATAGTCATGATTTTATTCTCAATCTCCATTGCAGTAAAATCTTCCAATTTCTCCCATTAAAATTCAATAATTTTTTAAAGGAAAACGAAAATGAAGCATCAATTAATATGCTTCTCACGGGGGAAATATTTCTTAGCAACAGAGTTTGATTGTAACTGAAATATCGCCTAAAATGTAGCGATAATCTTACCCAAATCCAACATGGAACTGGCAGTCGTCCTTAAGATTCATCGCCACTCGTCGGAATGTCTGATACTCAGGCACATCCTTCTTATCAAAATAACCAATAATCATTCGCTTCTTATCATCGAGGTTGCTGAGGTCTTTCAGCTGATGGAACTCTTTAATTGGATCCTCTAGCTGTTTCGTGATAAATTTCACGAAGGCCTCAGTTGATCTTTGGCCACGATATTCTCGCTTAGCTGGCACTCCATTCCTTATGATTTTTAGGGTGGGGTATTTCGAAATGTGGAACCTAGAGGCCACGGAAGCTGCAAAACATTATTTTTTCAGAAAATTAGAGTTTTAGAAAACGAAGATAAAGCAGCAGTCTCCATAGTTCAACTTCACTTTCCCTTCCTTCATTATGGATGATTCATTAAGTACTTACACTCTGCATCGCAGTCTACTTTTCCCATAACCACCTTATTAGCCTCGGGAAAGGCCTCCATAATTTTATCAGCGGCTTCGTCAAATACTGGTCCTAACATATTACTAAAGTGACACCATTCAGCATAAAAGTTTATAAAGACTAATTCATTGGATGCTGAAAGCAAAAAAAATACGCCGATAAGAGCATGTTGTGGGTAAATCAGTCTACTCATTATCGCTAATAATTAAAAAATTTGTTTCCGGATGAATTCCTCATAACATGCCATAATATGGTCTTCATTTGAAATCTCCACAGAAAAATTAAAAAATTATATTTTAGCGGCTGGAAAGATTCCATTCAGAACCAAAGAAAAATTCTATTGCTATCGGGCCTATACCCCTTCTCTTACCTAGTGTCATCTCAATATTATCCTTTGTGAGTTTTACTGCCCCGGCGTTCACATAACTCGGCGTTACGCACACCTGAAACACATTAGTTGTTGAACGTGATAGCGACGGGGAAACAATTATTCTTATCATTTTGGATTTTGACAACGGCGATGCCAACTGAACCAATATCAACTCCATATTTTCTTTTTCAGCGTAAGCATGTGCTCACACGAATTAATCGCTATCAATATGAAGAATTAATAATAAAAAAAAAATTATATCGGCACATAAAGGCGTGGGTGGAATGTAAATGTTGATTTTAGCAAGTGGTAAATTTTATTCATTCCCCACAGATTACCGCGTTGAAAATGATTTTCCCTGAACAAGTGCTGAACGGCAAACAGATAACAATCAATTGAAACTATTTATTGCATTTTTTGGAGGTTAGATAATTGAAATGAATGAGGTTATGTCGGCATCCCATAAAATTCCAAATGATAATTAGCAAACACTTGATGATGGTCTCGTCAAATTGCAAGCTCAAAAGCCTTAAAAAAATGAGGATGAGTGGCTCCACGTTCTTGTAAACGTGTCACAGAAGCAATGTGACAGCTTGAACCTCGCATCGTGACGGGATTTCACCAAGTATTTAGTTTTATTAATAATTAGGAGTAAAACATACCATGATAAGGGCGCAAATGATAAACTTGAGGTGGAAACTATCACAGAAACTCGACATCTTGTATACATTAATTCATCCACATTACAATAATCCGAGAAATCAACATTCGGCACCCGAGGATGCGTCAACTCCCATGAACTCCTGTGTATTTACTGAACGCCTGTGTGTGAAGGTCAGTGCGACTGGAACGACATCTAATGAGCGAACGGTCATTACCGATCGAGCATGTGCTGACGTTTCAGATTTTTCTGTTTTTGGTAGTGATGTCGGTCGATAGGTGGCGCAACAGTTGAATTTTGAGGCGATTTGAAGATCTAATTTTCGAAAAAAAGTAGATGAACCGTTCAGAGTAGCTCTACCTTTACGGTAAATTCAGAGGTGATTGGAAAGTAAAAAAAAAATCAGAATTCAAATTAATTAGTTAGGAAGCTCGGCTTTCTCTGTCTATCGATGGAGAAGGAACCAATAAATCACGTGGAAGAGATTAAAAATGAATAAATATAGGATGGCTATTGAATATGGTTCAGGAGATTAAGTATGAAGGTTTGTGAGTGCCAGGAGGACTTAAACCTTAACCAGGGATAGCCGAGGTGCAATAAAACAGTCATACATCAGATAATCTCCGTGTAAAAGCCAATTATTACCATCTGTTCAAGACAGTCGTGAACCCCAAGATTTTTACCGTAACATTACGAAAAGACTGCTGGGCGCCCCCACCCGTGACCTTTTGCCTGGCAAAATGGCAAAAATTTGGGTACACTTGTGCTTACTTCCCTCCATTGAAAGTTGAACACTCTATAATCCTTTCATTCAACTGCCACGGCTGGATCACCAACCGGGGGTCTTGGACAATGTCATTTATGGCCTGAGAAGTCCTCGAGGTAAAATTCTAAGAGAGAATTTCGCTTGTAATCGGGAGATTAGTCGTAATTTACAGTAAAATCCAATTTTCAGTGTTTACTTTGTGGATTTCAACATCTTCCAGATCTTTGACGCGTACCAGCATTGACCATTTAAATGTCTGTCATTCCTCGCGATGTCTTTTCAAGAGTGTGACTTGCACAGTTCTTTTTTTCCTTTCAATCTAAAAAAAGGGAAAAAATCTGGAGTGGATGGAAAGGGTGAATTTGGGAAAATGGAAAAAGTGAAATTTCGTTTCCCGAATATTTGAGAAAAGGACAGTTCGCAGACTTTATGGGCCATATGAGGGCCTTGGTTTTTTTTTAAATAATTGAAATTTTTTACCAGTAAAATAATGAAGTGATTTATCACTATTCGTGGAATTGATTAGAGTCAAGTGATCCACTGGACTCACTAGATTTATTCCTCAACAAAATAAATATTGTCGGCAGTGTTTGGCGTTAGTGAAAAACTCATTACAACATCTCCAACACATGGGTAACATACAGGAGGTTTTTCCCTGAACAGCTTTGTCAGAATCGTACAGGGCCCGTATATAGAGCCCCGTCGGCATTTTTAACGTTTCGCCACAGGGGTCCAAACTTTGACCGTGCCGATGTCAATCCGTGGATTCATGAGCGATAGATTTCTCCGGGTTTCCGGTTTTTGTCGAGAGCGAAAAAAAAAATGTACCTCTCAACGATAATTTCCTGTTGAAATGTTAATTCGCGGCGAATTAATTCCCCTCCCGACTCTGGTCGTCTTCAGATTCGATTAAATTCTGTGAATTATCTCGGAAGAACATTTTCCCGGGGTGATTTCGATTCGCTACGGGTCCTTCACGATATAGGGACGACCGTTTATAGGGCTTGAAGACTAGTATTTGGAAAGAAGTTATTGCTCTCCGGTGTTTGGTTGAAATTGGTGGGGCTTTGACCCAACCGCCTGTGCACGGAAAATTTTTACATAAATATCATTTATGTCTGAAAAATTTCGAGTTTTCTTCCATAATTCTTCACCCCGATGAATCAACCTTAGCCGTGGATAATTCGATAAATCCTGGTGGGCATGAAAAGTCAGGTGTAAAATAAGGGATTTCAGCCGTCTGTGTTGGTAAATCAAACGTTTGGGGAATTCCTTTCACTGGAGAAAAGAAAATTTATAAATCGTAAAACGAGTGTGTGAAGAGACGAGGAGACGGGATGAAATGGAGGGGTAAAAAATGGTGATGATGATGATGATCACTTGGACACTTGTTGGGTCAAGGAAACTCGGTCTCCGTTTGACACAGGACCGACCCGCACCGCTGGAGTCAAGTTGAACAAACGAGGCCGTTGAAAGATAAAACCACACAATGCCCCGCGGGACTGCACAATTTCCCCCGTGATTTTGGTCTTCCGAGAACTATTAAAGATTTTTGGGTGATGTCTCGAATATTTTTGGGGGAAAAATTAGATCGACATAAGAACAGAAACGAAATAGTTGTAATTTACCGATTTTTTAGGAGAGAAATAAGAATTAATTGAATGTGTTCGAAGCTGTCAATTAAACTCAGCTCAAAGTCGAAGCCTTAAGAAAACATATTTTTTAATGTAAACGTTGGCCGTTTCAACATTGATATTCGAAAGTATACTTTTGATACTCCTTGATGAACATGATCTCGTCAATTTTTTTGCATCCGTTGCATAAACCCCTTCATAAAAAATGCATGATCAAAGTGAAGTGACGAGAACGTAGCAGATTCGTTAGTTTTATATCAAAAGACTTTACGATTCTACCTGGAACAACGTGGGATATCTTGAGGAAGCAATTATCCATTTTAATTTCACCACCGTGTTGGTTGACGTGGGACAGGGACTGTTTGATCAGTCCCGAATGCCAGTCCTCCTCGCGTGGTCAATATTCTCATCTCCCTTTTTTTCAAGTCCTTTTCAACCGAGCGAAATACCCACAACACGGTCGGTTCTTGGAGCCTGACACACAAATCATATCTTGGAGGCACTTCGGAGGCACGATCTCGGAAATTTTTTTTTTCTCTCCCTACTCACTCGTCGTCTCTTTCTCTCGTCCTCCTCCATCAAAACCCATCGGTATCGGCCAGCGCCACCCTTACAACAAAAGCACGAGCCGCCTCAATTAAAACAAAAGCGAAAAAGGTGGTAATTAAACTCGGCGGGCAATGGAACCCCCAACTGAGATGCTCAATGCTTTATCGACATTTGGGGAAGCGAGGTGATCAATAGAAACGTTTGAATATGGACGATTTTTTCCCCTCAAGGTGACCTTCAAAAACCATTTCAGATTATTTCCTACGGCTATGAAAAATGTCAATAAAAATTTAACCAACTTGGTACACGAGCACTGCCTTCATCATAAAGTCCTGGTTAACAGTGAGACATGTCATCCATTTAATTTACTATAGTGTATCTTTGAATAACATTCCTTGGACCCCATCCGTCAATTTATGAACCTTATAGTTTATCCGTAAGTAAAATAATTTTTCCAAGACACTCTCAAACACCTCGGAGGTGCATTCTGTCCACTAAAATAACAGTAGAAATACTGACTTGAGATTTAAAGGTAGGGTCCAATCGCTTTTGACACGGTACTTTTCGAACACAGTGTCGTCGTCTTCCTGGATAGGGGATTAAGAAGTCAGCCCAGGTTCATTCCCTTTTTCTCATTCCCGGGATTTTGCGGTGATTCTTCCGTCTGAATAATTTTTCTCAGTGGTATTTCTGGGTTTTTAATCCGTTAGTCAATCCAGTCTATTCTCTGAAGAATTGAGTGAGAGAGAGGACGAGTGTTTAAATCCGTTGTGAAGGGAGAGAGTACTTGAAAAACATGCCTTTTTTACCTCTGTGTTGACATAATCCAAAGAAGACGTTTCGAATGATCTTTATTAATGGTTCTAGCGGTTATTGTTCATCTAATCCAGTGACACGGAATTATTCGAAGAAAATGGAAATAAATGAAGTTTTTCGCTGTGGTGAGCCTACTGGTAACATAAATAAAATTTTCCCTGGTTAGTTTTCACATTTCACTTCTCGGAACTGCGGAAAATATTCAGTCCATCCCCTACAAATTCTCCTTGATTTAACGTTGAATAAAATAAACACTTATTCAACCGAAATAAACATATATCACGCTACCTAATCCCCTGATTACTGACCTAGCAGTTAAGAACTTATGGTGGTCGTGCAAATACAAACTGTAAGAGGATATTTAATCATCATCAACAGGGAGTACCTGAGCTATGTTAATCCGCTCAGAACTTCCCCGTGCTGGAAACTATGCCTGAAAAAACGTGGTAATCAGTCGCCTGTACCATGTGGCGTGCGAGAACTCCAATTATTCTACTCGCAGCATCGTAGGGGTTGAAATCAATGGTGACTTGGAACGGCCTTCATCAATCGGCTTTAATGGTTTTGCATGGCTGGGTACAGACTTACTCCGAGATTAACTTGGATTAGGACTCCATTTTTGTTGACCAACGCTACCAAGGTAATTACTTTGTACCTGGATAGATTTTATTTGTCTTTTGGTGTGGACGGGATGCCGCTGCACTGGGAAGGGTTATACAGCGTCATAATATTTAGCACAGAGTTTAGACAGTTTTTGGGTGCAGGACGTCTGTATAACGATAATCTGGATTAACTTTTCCATTAAGCGAAAATTTTGGAACTGTCCCGTTTGCAGGGATTATTGAATTTTATTTGCAGAATAGTTTCTCTTTCCCAAAATGACCGCAAATAATTCCTTTCCCAGGAATAATAAAAAATCTGTTGATATGCAATGGCCGGATTAGGATACTGAAAATAATTTGGGGCTTGCAATGACGGAATTAATCACAGACCCCTACGTGGTTGAGACTTTATGGCCGAAGATTAGTAAATACTAATGATCCAGGGCGACATAAACAAGGATGATAGACCTCTTTATATGGTCTCCACCTGTAATGTCTCGCCACAGGAGACACGATGTCGCCCTCCTGTGTCCCTTGTGTCTCTGTGCACGAGGTAATCGACTGAGACATTTTTGAAAATAATTCTGGCACCAGCAAGGGGAACGGGGAGGTGCCAAATCATCGCCGTATTTTTCGTTCTAAAATCTACATTTTCCCCATGAAATAGTCTGAAGCCAAATGGAAATGTTACATCGGCACTTTGCTGTGTCGAAGGAGAAACGTCAATTTCCTTTTCCGCTCTGTTAACTCAATTCCCCAAAAAATCAGGGGTTGAATGCACTGGTCAGTCTACAATGTCCGGTTATTCCGAAAAATTCACTGACGAGCTCAATTGAATACTCTGGAACATCATGAGTGTTCTTTATCCTCGCAAGAATGAAAATTCTTTAAATACACAAAAGTCAGGTTGCGTAATGGAGCCACGTCACAATAAAGCCGGCGGTGCTTTGATTTCGAGATTCTCACGGCTACCACGGTGCACCCCCGTTGGCTTTTTTTTTCTTTCCACAATTTTTTTTTTATTTCGCCTCCAGCGCAACAGGTCGCACTGTGACGCGAGGCCTTTTCTGTATACGTCGGGATGTTGGTTTCTTTTTTGGGACTTGTCCGTCTGACCCTAAAGATGACTTCTCGGTTTTTTTTATGGGAAGAGAGTACAACACGCAAATTTATTACTTTTTAGGGTTTGTGGATGTATCAATAAATATTTTTTTTTCCACCCGATAACAAAAAAAATTCCTTCAATTCGAAATATTATAATTTACGATGAAAACGAATGCAGCAGAATATTCTGGATGTCCAGGAGGGACATTATACCGTTGGCGTTGTTGATAAGATCAAACAAGTAGTGACAAAATTTTAATCTACCTCCTGCAAAGTATTCAAATCTCCTAAGCGTTTACTACCTGCGTACTCCTCCCCTGTTTACAATAAGGAGACGCATTATCCTACGCCCCTACTGCATTTGCCTGCTATTCCAAGTGTACTACCGATTCTTTACACTTTTATATCACTCTATTTATGGCATCCCTATTATTACAGTTAGATGCTGAAAGAAATACAGGAAGGATTACCGAAAATCCCTCTTGACCCTTCAAATGATTTTTCCCAACCAGAGAGGCCTAATCTATTTTGAAATTTTCAGGGAATTGCAGCGAAAACGAGTGCAGTGATTACAATTTCTAAAGGTTATTATAAATATCTGTTTGTCGATCTTTAATTATATCCGTGAAGCATCATTAGACCGCTCGTTTTCCATTAATAATGAAAAAATAAATAGCAAGCAAACGATAATTAATGATTTATAATAAATCAATTTTACAGGCACCAAAAATAAGTTTTAACCGCCATCAAGTCTTCGATTTGCCCCATTGTCTCGCGATTGCAACGGTTGATGGCCGTTCTATTGTTCAAGAAACGATGGGTAATAAATGAAGTCCCCCCCATCCATCGAAGAAAATCCAGCCACACGTGCCCCACTGACTCTACATTAAATGTTCAGTACAAACCAATAAGACAGTTGGGTCTACATCGTTTTTTTTTCCTCCCATCCTCTTGTTTTTCTCCGGCTTTCAGGGAGCCCGTGATTAATGAATTCCATGGCGCGCTTCGTTCGTCTGGCCGGCACTTGGTTTGTTTAAGGAATACCCAAACCCAAAGGAAATCATTTGCCTACAAATGGTGCGAGGATGCAGAGAGATGGTCTGGTCGTCGTGATCGATTGCTATCTCAGATGATCGAGGATGTGTCGTGTTTTCTCACTAAAAACATCGGATTTTCATGCTTTTGACAGTGCGGATGAGTTGTTAACTTTAAAATTGACGCTAAAAAATAGAATCATTCATTTAATATTTTTTTGTTTATGTTAAATAACTTTAGGATTTTTTTTGGACTGAAATATCAGGGGGACTTGGTAGGAAAATATGTAAAATCGATGTTTTTCAATATTTTCTCGATTATGTGATTTTGAATTGACATTACGATGATTGGACGCCGATTATGGCCCCACTTGCGAAAACATTATCTCTGAGATAGTCAAATAATCGTCCCCACCACACCTTCGGGTCAGAGCCACATGGATAATCTTCTTTTCTTCGCGTCTAATCGGCTCGAATAAACGCCCTAATACCCTCCTTCTTTTACGCATTCTCTTCTTCCTTTCTTCACGATGTTTTTTTAGAGATTCTCCGTTGCGTATTACATGAGAGCGTGTGAAAACTGCAAGGATACGGTCCATTAGCCCTCAAGAAAACTCACGTCTATTGTTGGGGGAGGACTATTGTCAGGTTGGGGGCTATTGGTCTGTTGCCTTCCTTCTCCGTGGTTTTTCACTGACATCGTTATCTCGAAATTGAAGAACAATAGCAAAACAAAAATCTACAAAAATTCATTCTCTTCAAAGCATTAAATTAAATAAATGAAGATAACTTAACACGGGTTAATTCAATAAAAATCACGATTTTTTTTTGTGATTTCGAACGGCTGTTGATTTTTCGCCAAATTCTTTGGGAAAAATTAACCAGTCGCTACTGATTTAATATTCACTCGTTTTTTTTTCAATTTTCATTTCTTTTTGGACTCTTCTCTCAAATATTCAGGAGCAGGTGGCACACTTTGGGGATATCCCCGTGGATCCCGGCACATGAAGCCCCCAAGACGCACATAAACTGAAAGGCCTTCTCATGGTCTGCGGTATTTCTCGTCATTTCCAACAAACTATAAAACTCGCTGAGTTACGAGTTGCTCGGAGGCAATAGTTTTTTGGAAATGGCTTTTTCGAACTAGAAAATTATATTTATATGTTTTTAGTCGATTCACAAAGGGCTCGCCGCACCGTCCCCCTTTCATCGACGTACTTCCACTTGAAATTACAACACATTTTTATTCATAAGTTTATTCGAGCTGGGAGTTTAAGAAGTTAAGGTCAAGTAGTTAAACTGAAGTGCTTATGAAAATAACGTACTTATTGTTTTGAGAAATATCTGTTAAACTAGGCGATCTACACGTCATAACGACAATGAATTTTCTCTTCAGTAATGAGTGGAACAAAATCGTGTACCGCTGTAGGATAAAATTTTTCCAAATCCTTCAAATAACCTGAAATAAAATTCTGGATAATCCTCGGGCGACCATGGGCCTTCCCAGAATCATGGAAATGCACCTGAGATTCAATGTCAGATCCAGAGGACATTAATTTCAAACAGGTCGATCTGTACTGGCCTTCTTGTGAAGAATATCAAAAACTTTTGACTAAACCTGCCTCCAATTTTCCCCGCTCTGTCGCACCTGAATGTCTACGAGAAAAACGCGTGTTCGAGGAAATCCAACGAAATCTCTACAGCATATTCTGCGATCTCCCGTGGATGGACCTCACTCACCGATTGGTCACACCCAATGGCTGAATGCAGAACTGGAAAACTGCACCCGGTGACCGGGCGCGCACATCAGTCCCCAGTGAACCAGGATCATTTGTTTCTTGACCTATACCTCTTTTGTTTTTCCGTCATGTGACCAAATGGCTGTAGCTGGATGGTAAAAAAAGGTAGCCAACATCGGAGATCTTCGTGGTGGATAAGAACATTGGGGGATGTAACCTATTTGGAAGAAAAAAAGTGCCGACTTCTTCTGTAGGCAACTTTCAATGGGCCAGCGGAGAGAGGAAATTAGTCTGTTAATTAATGGACGAAAATTTCTGTGTAAATGATGGCACAAAATTCTCATCCCCACAGCAATTTAAAAAAAAATTATCTAACGGCATTGCAATATTGAAAGTTACTTTTTCAACTCGATGTTTTGTAAACAAATATAAAATTATTCATATTCATTCGATTATTCATTGATTTTTAAATTTGTTCATAAAAAACTCCACGAATCAAATACTCAATGCTCAAGAACTATCCAATCGACAATTAATCATTCCAAACGGGCCATATCCCGGTGGGTGTGCTGTTTACGAACTCCTCAATTTGCCCCAACAGCGTCCACTAAGCGGCTTATTATTTTGTCAATGCAACCAGAGGACACGGACGTAAATTGAAAAGAATAGAACGAAGGGGTTGCACGCTGTTTTCTTCCTCCTCGGGGCGTGCCAGCCCTTCCATATTCTCGGTAACACTCGTCTCGCAAGATTTACAACTGGTACAAGAAAGAATAAATGATTGAGGCGCAAGGGAAAATGACACGTGTATTTAAGCCACAAGTCTATTGGGAAAGTGTGCACGGGTGGAGTTTTTCTCGCTGTCCACTGGTGTTCAAAACGTGTTTGCTCAATGAATTGGACAAACAAGGCGAGGTTTGACTATCCCAAGAGACCAAATTGTGGGAGTTGCTGGGCCCTCGAATGATCGATGGTTGACATAGCCCGGTAGATCTCCGGAAATCGGTGAAAATCGGGAACACTCGGTGGTGACATTTTTTTGCCATTCATTATGCTAGAAAAATAGTGATGTGGGTCTAGATTAGATGAGACGCTTCTCAGAACTCTTTCCTTGTTGTCCGTTGAAGGCACAATAACATGTGCTTCAATTTGATAATTCTTTACGGAACATTCTAATCAGTCGCCGCAGACGTTTTCTCCATTATCTCAAATTTTTTTCTACAAATGCGATTATTTTTTTTAGAGTCGGGGAGACTAACATCTAATGCCCTCGCATGTGAGATCCGGGAAAATCTGGAAAAAAGATCTGTCAAGTCCGGGGAATGAGGAAAAATGTCTCCTTCAGAAAAGATGTAAAAAATCTCAATAAAGTCAGGAACAATAATCACATAATTTTTCTTCTCTTATTTGTGACGAGATCCCTGGAATATTTTGGAGCCGATCGACGCGTATCGAAAGACCAAACGCAAAAATGAATGACCGAATGTTCCGGTTACTCATTGTTCATTGATCTGGACCCGAGGACGAGCGTGTGACTCGGGGAGTTAAAAAGTCTACCGAAAAAGTTGGCGCGGGTGCTTTCGTTTGAACTACCTTTCACGTTTTCCCTCATTGTATAACACTTGCAGCCGGCTAATAATGGACCTGGAAGCTTGTGTCCAGGGCGGCAATCGCGAGTGTCTTCACCTCTCAGTGATGCTCCAATGATCATTTTACAACCCTGAGAGCCATAAATGGCACCAGTTTCTACTGTGTTACCCACCAGGGCATCTTTTTCATTTCGTGGGCTCGTGGCAGTAGCAGCAGGATATCCTGAAATGGTCCAGAGAGAATTTACGGTCATGAGAAAATTTGTTATCATAAACCACTGCGGAGTCAAATGGGTTTTTTACTTTCCAATGGAAGCTTTGTTATTTTACAGATTCGAGCATCGTTTTTTAACGCTATGGTGACCCATTATGATCCAAAAACTCCAGGGGTATGTGTTAGCGTCTACGATTTTAAAAATAATGCCATAGAAATTCATCAAAGTATTTCCCACTGATTTTACGATTCTTTTATTTTATGTTTTTTCCTGGAATTCCATTAATTGAAATTGTGCACATCCTTTCCCCTGGTTCGGGAATTGATTCTTTTTCCCCCATATAATCCAAGTGGCTGAACCCCATAACTCTGGTAAGAACAAATGCCAATCACTCGAGAATTTATTACCCAATCGATTCATCCAACAAAAAACGTCGGAGATAGAGAACAGATCATTATTTTCTCTTTTCAACGTAACAAATAATTGACTTTACAATCTCAATAATTAATGAATTCTCTGAATTCACATCAATTAAGAAATTGATAGCCTCCCGCGTACGATATCGTTCATAAATCAACTAAAAACCTCACAACACTCCTATTTCATTCCATTTTTCACTCTCCGATTGATTTTCAGCTCATCGAATTAATTCTTTCAATTGATTCTGATTAATCTCCAGCCCAAAAAGACATTGACGAATCCCCCGAAAATTCAGGGGGTGCATTATTATTATAAAGCCACGAGGCAAATCTTCGACAAAAGGTTTCCCTCCTCGTCGCGATCCTTGTCGCCACCAAAATTCAGAGGGGTTAAGGAAGGAGAGAAGAGGGGGGTAGAATCCTTACGGTGTAAACCCCGGGGTTGATTTATGGGAAAGAAATGCTTCGAGTCGCACTGGAGGGGATTGCGCCTGCGCACCGAAACTCCCCTCTAGGGGTTCAATAGGTATATCCCTATCCAGTGTGGCAGATCCATCCCCACCACCGGGCCCCCCTCCCCCGGGGTTTGGGTTTACGGGACAGGGACTGGTTGTCGGTGTAGTGAGCCTCCCTCCTTGCCTTGGTCGTTGTCCACTAGGTTATTAAAACCCAGGCGACACGCTCACCAACCAGCAATTATCTGGCGAGCGCCCGTGGCTGAACAACGGCAACGTGCTCTCCAATTTAAACATTTTATTTTCTCTCATTCTCGTCAAATTGTGAATCAATGTCTGGACTTCCGAGCGAACTCTGACCTTCAACTGTGGATTACTTGTGGGTGTGAACCTCGTATTACTCGGCGAGTATTAACGGGGGAAAAAAAAGTTTTAAACGTGAAATAAATAAAAAAAAAACAAAATTGAAGAAAAGTGTGAATTGATGGTCCATGTGATGCCGTATCAGCAGGTTTGTTCTTATCCACATATATCCCCTGTATACAATAATTTAACGTTGAATTATCACAGCACAACAGCGCTGTATTTTGAATTATAGTAATCATCTACCGTAATATTACATTCGAAGCGTGAACGCTTCTGACCGGTCTCCGTGTTGTTGATACTCTGCTTATTTTCTCCAACGGCAATAATTATTCTCAATTTCAAACACTTTCATTTGTTTTTTTTAAATCATCCCCAAGTTCATTTCATTTCATTCGATGTTTATCGGCTCAACCCCTCATTGTAGCCCGTCAATCCAAACCGGCGAATTGAATGAGAAAAAAAAAACGCAGAACAATTCAATAAAATTGAATTGAAAATATTTCCTAACAAAGTCTTCTATTAATTTTATAGAGGAATCTAACGCCGGTAGGATCACCAATGACGTCGATGCCGGCAATGACGTCGATGTCGGGAATGACGTCGATGTCGGGAATGGCGCCGATGACGGGAATGACAACGATGACAACGATGCCAACTTTTTCGATGCCGAGTCCATCCTATTCCCCGATGGACTACGGTCCCCCGCCGATGCACTACCACACCTACAACCCTCCGTTACCAAGTCATCATATTCAAAGCAGTCAACCGGCATACTGGTTCCCAAGTTCAAGTCATAGTCAAATCGTCGATTCTTTACCTGCGCCGTCCTACTCAATGCCACCAATGCCTCCAACCACCACCTCCTGGACAACGCAAACTCATCTGCCCCCGCAGCCGCAACTCGGCCCGTGTCCGCCAATTCAGCCCTACAATTTACCGCCGAGTCCTGGGGGATTGTCCACCAGTCCCGGCCACACCAGTCCTTATCACTGGCCACCGACGCCGCCCGCTGAGGAGCCAAAACCCGGAAGGAAATGCACCAAGTGCCGTTGTCCAAACTGCCAAATGGGCGGGGGCAATCAGGTTGGAGCTGACGGCAAACGTCAGCACATTTGCCATGTTCCAGGGTGCAAGAAGGTCTACGGAAAGACTTCGCATCTAAAGGCACATCTCAGGTGGCACACTGGGGAGAGGCCCTTCCAGTGCAATTGGCTATTCTGCGGAAAACGCTTCACCAGGAGCGACGAACTCCAGAGACATCTCAGGACACACACGGGGGAGAAACGTTTCGTCTGTCAGACCTGCTCTAAACGCTTCATGAGGAGTGATCATCTGACTAAACATATGAAGACCCATGAGAACCAGAAGAAGAAAAATCAGAAAGATAAGGAAAATCAGCCGTTGAAGATGGAGATCCCTATCGTGAGTCATCAGTTCATCCCGATGGTACCATATTCAATGGTTTAAGGTGCGAAGAAATTGCAGGGGGAGGGGGATGAAATTGGTAGGAATTTTAGATGGACAGGTGCCTAAATATCTTTTGATATTGATGGAATATATTTTTGTTTAGTTCGTCAGTGACCTCCAACGCTACGAACGATTTCATGAATTTGTACATATTTTTAAAAATTATTGGAGATCTATGTTGACTGATTCAGGTGCTGTGACAATGTGCCTATTTTGCTTTATATTAAAATTGTAAATAAAATGTTTGTACATAAAATTACGACCCTTGACAGGAGACTTTATTTGTCGTAATATGTACATAAAATTATATTATTTTTAGTGTAAATACATTCTTGGTTAATGTAAATATCATTAAAGTGCGCTTATTGCGTATTCAACAAAGTGTGTCTGAAGTTTCTTTATTGGAGCTGGGGGGAAGATGGGTTTGGTAGATAGAATAATTTTTTCATCCCTGGATATCGAATTCACCCTGGAATCTTCCTGTCACTCGATACGTCTCACTGTGCCTGGGGGTTACAATGATGATCATTTGGGGATTCGGGAAAAAATACATCCTCACATCGGAATTCTCTACCTGCAGGTGCCGGATTCAATCTCCACTTCGGAATCGGGATCACCACATTTTTCGATCGCATGAAAAACGAAGGTGTGAAAAAAAACTGATGCACTGGGAAACTCATCTCTTTTATTCTATAGCACCAAATATTCTCGAAGAAATCATCAACCGAATATTTCTCTCTGAGTAGAAACAAAAAAAAATCACAAATATTTTGCTACATTGAATAAAAAAACCTGGGGGAGTTATTGGTTTGATCCTTAATGGGTCACACCCACTCCAGCCCCCATGGGATGGATGGGTGCGAACCGAGGGCCCAACAAACCAGGCCAATGTTTTTCCTAAATTCATGGGCTCATTAGCACACAATTCAAGTAAAATCTGAGATAATTAGCATTTTGGGACTCCCCCAACCCCCAACGGGCCGCAATTTCCCTCTCAACCAATAGAAAGCTCCCATTTGAAACCAAAAGGACTGAAATAATTCAGACCGAAGGGGCGCCCTTGAATGAGTTCACTCCGGAGGTGATAAAGACAAATATGAAATGTAAAATAAATATTTCCTCATAGCTCGTGCTAAAATTTATTGCTAATTACTTCTCCTCGCTTGCAAGGCAATTCGTCACGGTTCGTGTGCCCCTCGTGCAAAGTGAGAGATACAATAATGCCGAGTGAAATGGTCTTCGGATGCATTGGAGTAAGTAAGTAAAAAAAGGGGGTAAACCACACGATTCATCATACACTGAAATCTGCACGTAGTTTCATCGGAGGCTCAACAGATGGCACTAGGATGAGTGGAAAAAGCCCGTGTGGCTCAGGCGCGCGACGAGGATACTATTAAATGGGCGTTGCGGCATCGCCAGAGCTCTCTCGCCGCAACGGCAAAGATTCATGGCTGGCCGCACGTTTTATACATATATATACATCATCCCGAGTGAAAGAGAGGAGTGAAACGAAATAAATAAAACCAGAGGGAAGACCGAAAAGGGGGAAGTGAGTGAGAGAGAGCGAGAGGGAAAAAGAGAATTAAAAAAGTAGAATTAACAAAAGGGATAAAAAAGAGTCGACAGAAAAAGAATGGAGAGACAACCGGAGAGTAAATTATAGGGAAAAATCCGTGAGGACGAGGAGGTAAAAGAAAGAGGAGAAAAAGAGAGAGAGAGAGAGAGAGAGAGAGGCTTTAGGAATTGACGGAATAAGAGGAGGCAAAGAGGTGGAGAGAGGCGCATGAAGGTGGGTGAGGTTTTGAATGAGGGACAAAAGAGGTGGGGAGGTTGTAGAGGCCTCCGAGGAGGACGCGCAACATTGCTACGAGGAGAGGAGAAGGAGGTGGGTTATGTGCGATGGGTGTAAAATGGGGAGGGGGTGGCGCCACAGCAATTCCAGAGTCGCGTTCAAAAGCCAAGTACACTAACGTTAGTGTGCAACTGATTCAAAGACCGCACCGGCCACAACTCGCGGTTTATTTCAAACCTCAGAGACGATTTTTGAGGTTTTGCTGAGGAATTTTTTTCGGGGGAAAATATAAGGATCGCTCGAGGGTGGAAAATTTTTTGGGGTGACGGGTATTCAATTGCAGGCGGAATTTTTGGGGATTGATGATAGGACTGTCTTGGGCGCATGCGCAGAGCCGAGTTGGTGGAGAATCACCTGCGCCACCTCTGGGTCCACTCGGTGGTGTGTCTAACGTGTAAAAAAATCCCGGGGGATTTAAAATAAGAGGAGAAAAAAAATAATCGGCGATTGCTCGTGAGGTAGACGAGACGGTGGAAGGAGAACTGGAGTGGGAGGAAAGGTGGAACCGACCTGTCTCCTTTTTCTTGGCTCTCCGGCGCACCTCCGATAGTTCATCCACGTGTTCGACGTATATTCACCATCAGTGCTTGCCAATCACACGAATAATTTCAAGTTCATTAAATTTACCGATTGATTTATCCGTTATTTGTGTATTTGTTTCTTCTGTTGTCGAATAATTGTGAGTTTTTTTTTTTTCGTGTTTATGGTACATGTCTCGAAGGGAGATGAGAGTGTGTGAGGTAGACTGGTACACAAGTGAATAAGTAAATCAGTGAGATTATTTGAAATTTTTAATTTGTAGTTTGAAGTGCGTGAGCGTTAATTTTTAGGGATTTTCCGGGAGTCAAACTGGAGGCTGAGGTCGGGGGCGGCGGTGGCCGCAGGGGAGCCACCCCCTCACCCTTGAACACCATCAATGTGAGTTTAATTAACACAATAATTAATGAATATGTGATTAATATTCGATACATTAACTTGAATGTTCTTTCAACTGAGAAGTAAATTATGAGTGATCGTAAATTAACGCGGCAGTATCATCAGTTGGATGGTCCGTTTCTCTTCAAGTCACCGCGACCTTTCTCGATGATTTAACCCCTTGAGAGACTGACCCGGTGAAAGAGAGAGGGAGAGAGGAGGCCGGGCCCCGGGGCTCATTGTATCCGCGCGTCACACGCGTTCTTCGCCAATATAATAAAAGTTACTATGTTACTACAACCGTTAACGCCCACCTATACATCAGGGGCCCCTCGTACGGGTCTACCTGGTGCCCTGTGATGTATAGAATGGGTCAGAATCGACTTAAAAACCGGGAAGACCTTGCTTTCGTGATGTAACTGGGGACATTTGAATTTTCAACAATTTGAATTTACTTACGGGCACATTATTTTGATTTAATAATTCCCTCCGTATGCGGACGATTCAAAAAACATTTTCGAAGGTGCGAGACGATGGGGCTCAAGTTTTGAGAGTGACTGTAAAGGACTAACTGCAATGAAGAGTTTTTTCGATGCCGAAGAGAACTCAGAGAAGAGACGGCAACAAAACGTGCCGGCACACACTGTATCCCTTCAGCCACACCCCCGACACAAATCTAATTAATTTATATCCCAACTGAGGCGCCACCCGGGAATAAAAAGAAAGTTTCACCAGTGCGAAAATAAGGTTCAAATAATTTCAGTATTTTTTTTTCTCCAACAATTTTTGGTTTTGTTGGACTTAACGAGATTTATGAAATCCGGAAAATTGATGGGCTTTTTTACTGTCCGTCGGAGAGTGCAGTTGTGATTTTTGGGGATTTAGGGCCGCGGTATTTTTGCATTGAACGGGGGAGAATGTGCGAGGGAGAGCTGTTGGTCTTTGTAGAATTATCGACAATGGAAAAAGAGCCTCGGGTTACTGCCGTCTCGCTCAATGGGAATCGGAAAGTATAGCACTGAAAGGGAATATACGGGATCTTTCCTGTTGCCTGGTTATAAAATAGGAGGTGGGATATACTCTCGTGGGAGATGTAACACTGAGCCGGCGGACGAGCGAAACTAACGCGCCATAAAAAGATGTTTAAAAACTAAATCGGAAAAATTCACTGAATTTGGCACATTCATTTACCCTCAGATTTATTCCACATTTTGCCACGAGTGGAGAAAATATTTTGGTTGACTAATCCCTGAGGACAGATATTCCAATAGAATTTCTCTCAATGTCCGGGTGAGAACAAAATTCTTAGGATTTTTTTCTGTACATTTGGGAGCAATAAAAATCAACGAAATGTGTCCCCGAGGATCGCCAATATTTGTCGATCATTAGCGGTTTGTTTGAGGTGGCATTTTAACACCTGCTGGCTCAGGAAGGCACGACAGTATCGAAGACACCCCTGGAGGGCACGGGGAGTTCTTGCGGCGAAATGGGGAATCAGGACGAAGCGGCACCAGATGGAGGCAATCCGCCGGCGATCGGGACGGAGGGAGCGATACAGCTGTTGCGGAATTATGCAATGTTGAAATTAAGACATCAGTGACACGGGATCATTCTTGGAATAGATCCAAAAATTCCAACCTGTTGGGGCCCGCGTGATGAATGAATTATTAAGTATTTTATCAGGGTGATATAAATTCCTCCGTTCATTTGTGCTCCTCACAGTTGAAACGTCTGGCTATTGGCGATTTGTTCAGAATTTGAAACGACTTAAACGCACTATTAATTAGTCTGCATTAATACCAACGTTTCTCCCTCATTATGCTAATTTCCATACCACTAGGCGCCCACAGGAGCAGACCGCAGTACTCCAATCTCCCCGCGTCCATTCAAATTACTCTTGCAAAAGCCCACATTCACTAACAAAATCAACTGCTCATTAAGGACTTATGGCTCGCCACTGGGGTTGTTAAGTGTATGAAAAAATTGTGTTTCAATACGAGCTCGAAATGTACTTTTTCATTCATGAGGGAGAAAAATCTCCTGATATATAAACTCTATTCATTAATGAAGAGAATATTAAGAAATAATAATTCCGTTAAGTACTAATGGCCTTCACTTGTTCCGTTTTCAAAATTTCAACCTAATCGCCCTATTGTCAAAAATAAATAGCCCCGAAAATTCCCTCGGTCAAACGAACCGTACATTACGGCCCAACAAATGTTAATTCGGTAAAATATTGACTGCTATTAAAATTAAATATCGTAGTTTGTCATGCAAGCCAATAAATTATTTGGCTCCTCCCCCCAATTTTTTCGTTCTCAAAAGACAATCTCTACACAGCTTCTCTTAATTATTTTCCACATGCAGGACACGTCGATAATCTCCACGGACGTCATACTGTGTATAAGTCCGACAGGTTGATTGCAAAACGAGAGCAAAAACAAAAAAAAATGCCTGAAAAAGTAAAACAGAAAAAACTATTGACAAAAAAAAAATTCAGAAATATGAGAATGAAGAAGGAACGTGTGCCCAGCGGCAAAGACTGGAAGCCGTTTCGTAATCGCAACCGGCAGATCATTTTCTGCACGACTGCCCGGGAAATTAGATCACCCACCTCATCCCTTCTACTTTTAGTCCCAACCTCTGTCTCTTCTTTGAGGGAATAATATCTCATCTTGTAGACATACATCAGATATATAATCCTGGCTGTCCATTGCATGCAGGAAGTTCAGGTTTTTCTCGCCTTCCGACCTGCCGTTTTCCCTCCCCCCCCGCCCCTCTTTCCACGTAGTCTCGATAATTTAGCAATTAGTAATGTTGCGAGGTGGTGCAGAGGGTGAGGGGGAGAAAAGTTGGCGCCGATCGAGGACGTCGCGCAGTTTATTTTTCAGTAATTTTGTAAACCATTAACTTTGTTTTCTATCTGAAAGCCTCGTGTTCGTGTATAAGAATCAACTTGAACGGAGTAACCGTTAGATGTACTGGATTATTCCGTTATGATTGAGCTTCTCACAATTAAGCTCTGATCATAGTTTTTTTGTCAGATATTGAACCTGTCTGGTTATATTCGGATATTTACTCACTGAGGGCTGGAAAATGGATCGTAAAATTGCCCTCAAAACGGAAACTATAGTCAAGTCCTTGGCTTTCAAAACACCAAGATTTACCGCCTCTCCCAGAGTGTTCGTGACGGGAACACACCTGGTGTGAGTCCCAATAAAAAAATGATATTAAATCCGGTCCCCGTATCTCCATTACCACATTCAAATTATTCACCCAATTGAGTTGAACTTAATTTTTTCATTGCCATCATGTCTTCGCGTCCTAAGATGGCAGTACAATTTAATTTCATCAAAAAATACCTCCAAGTCACTCCCCAATTACCCGATTTTTTACCTTGAATATCAACCAAGCGTTCGCGAAGTCCGCGGTCTATCGTCCGCACGTTGCGGGCTCTCTCCACTTCGTGGTCAGTTCTGCCAAGCGCGCATTACACTCCAAATCATCCTCACAATCTCATGAACGTCCAAGTCCAATCAATTGAGAAATCACATTCCTGCTGTCCCTCAGTATCCTCCACCTCACTTGAATTAACCCCATTAACCTCTTCACTGCTCCCCATAATTGACTCTTTCACCACAAAGGACGACACGACACAAGGATCATCACCACCGTGACGATTGACTAATGTCCACTGATATTTCCGACTAATCGTCATCCCCGCCCCTCCGCCGATCGATTTTGTAATATTCCTGCAAAGGAAGAAATTACGTTGGGTTGAAAAAATAAATTGGAAAAAAATCTCATCCAATTTTGGAGTTTTGTGGGAACCAGAGGATTCCATCAGGCCCATACCTCATAGACGAGCAGAGGACGGCCAGACACGGGGAGTTGGTTCTTTTTAGATCCAGAGAAGTTGCCATCCATCTCAGTTGCACTTGTATATCCTCAAAGTGGTCTTATCCAGCTCTTCTCTTTCACGAGGGGGACCACTTCCAGCGGCTTTTTGGCTGCTCTCCTGGCTCCTCGGGACCGGGTGTAATCGGTTCCCCGAAGCCCAGGGCTCATTATCGACCCGTCGGCCTAGCAATTACCTGCTCTCCTCTCTCTCTCTCTTCCTCCTCAACTTCTCGTATGTGTGCCCTCTACCCTTAAAAAAAAACCCACACACGAGTGAGTCCTCGACTTTCTTTCCGACTTATACCATCCAACGATGAAAGAGAAGAGGAGATTATTTCTCCTCAGCATTACGAGGATCAAAATCCCGACACCTTGGTACAATTTTTATAACCCCTCTGCCCTCTCGGAGGAGTACTTTTTTCCTCCTCTGAATTCAATGGGGGAATTTTTAGTTAGCGAAACAGGGGGCGGGGGCTGAGGGGAGAAGGCCAGTGGACTACTACAGACATGGACGGTACGCTGATAATTACTGGACATGCCACAAGCATGCAATAATTGCTAGCTGCACCAGTTCACGCCAGTAAACCAGAGAGAATGCCACAACCCTGAAGCTTCTTTTTCCGGAGGCAATTTATGGACTAGGGGTAATTACTCTTTTGCACCGATCGTGTCGCTGCGCTGCTTTATTTTTACGTGATTTCAGGAGTGAGGGGAGGGGGCTGGTGAATTATTGAAATAATTTTATGAGGGTTCATGGGCACAAGTGGTGGGTCAATTAGAGATGTCGCGAGAGATTTCAGGAGAACAAATGGCCGGGAACAGGTGGTCGCAGTATCATCGAACATGCAAATATTTGGCTCGAGTCAGTCTCGATCTTGGGCTCCATCGGATTCGGCGCCTTTCGTGATGACTTCGAGTCAGTCTATTTTATCAAGCTCTTAAGTGTTTGCGATTTTTTATTGCAATGTCTCGATCTCATCTGCCGTTCATTCTTACACGCGCTATCCTCCCCCAGGAGTCATTCTAATTTACGACGTTTTTCTATCTGGTAATTTTCAGTTATATTTTTAATTGCAACATAATTATGTCAATTAGTATGCTAGATATTACAATATATTTATGAGCTTAGTGCAATTCTTCGGTGTTTCAAGGCCATGCAGTTGAGACAAATGGAAATGGTAGGAGAAAAAAAATCGGTTGAGGTCGAGTATTAAGTAATAATCCACCCGTGAGAAGTGTAAATGCGTGTAAATATCAAATGATTCACTGATGCCTCGATATTCAAATCAATTTAATCATTGAAATCGTATATATTATTTGCGTCAAGTCGCAATTATATTCGAAATTGTTATCGTTCTTGGGAAATCGTGTAAATCAGTATCAGGAAGTATTAGTAATAAGTACAGTCATGAAACTGAGAAAATTATACAAATGATAATTACCGGTAATAGAAGTTGCAGTAAAAAAATTAGAGAGGTAAAAAAATGTGGAAGGAGACACATGACAAAAGTGATTTTTTTTTTCAACCGAGTCAAATGTGCGTGGCTCGTGACAATCAAGTTTTATCGCACACTTTGGGCATATGTACAGTCTGAGGATAAGTGTAGAGAGTGAAAAAAAATATAAGGAGAAATAATCGTGTGGTAATTACAACGATAGATAACGATTTGAATGGACTGCATGAGGGGGTCACGAGAGGACAGTTCTCTTGAATACCCTAGATGCAATGGTGATGCATTAACATCGCAAAAAATTATTACTGTATTCCACGCAAACCCAGTTTATTTATCCACTTTTTCCTCAATTTCAATCATTTGCCGATCTGGAATTAATGGAATATTGATCGCCAGTTTGCAAGAATATTTTTAGATTTTCTGGATTTAGTGAGTCATTCAGTGACATCTCATTGATCAGGGCAACAAATCGGAATATTTCATGATGAAATTCCTCAGGAATTTGGCTTTAACAAATTGTAAATATCGCAGGATATTTGACGCTCCATCAAATAAATGCAGTAATTGGTTCGTGCTATTGAACAATTTGAAAAGTCAACAAAATAATGGCTAAAACAATCGTAACAATTCATCGCAGTTATAAGTCCAAAGTGAGCGTTAATGTCGTTTACTTTAAGTATTCATAATTCACGGAGGGATGAGTTTCACTGTCTTTTAACCATGCCTTACAGCGTCACGGAGGTGCGTCAAGAGGCCTTACCCGATGGTTGTCAGTGAGAGGTATATGGTATTGCATGTGTACACTTGGTAGATATACCACGTCAAAAAGGTGTTCATACGTGAGACAGGTGCGTGCTGGTATCTGGAAATCTCCTCTGTATTGGTGTAGTTAACTTTGAGGCTGAAAAATGTGAGGCACACGCTGAAACATCCTATCTCCAAAGTGGCCTTTTTGCCCGTATTACTTGTTTCTCGATTTTAACGTTCACAGCTCACGTGATGGTCACAATGTGTTACGAAAAATAAGCCCGTTACCATTGTGGAATTCTGGGGATTACACCTGATTGATTTTTCTGCGGTCAACTTTCGGTCAGAGCTCGAGAAAAAAAAAAAGAGAAGTCGAAGGGAATCTCAAAGCGAGACACGACAATGAGCCAAGGACAGGGAGTGACAGTTAGTTGATGACTTTTTGAGGATTTCTCCGAAATAATTCCCAGAATATCTCCAAAATTACAAACACCACGCGATCGCGGGTGCAGCCGAGCGCAAAAAATCATTCCCGTGGTTTAACAAATTCATTGATTTAACTGCTTTCTGATTCGATTTTAATCGCGTATTAGAGTTATTTCGGGTACATCCCCGAGTTGTACTGAGCATATTAAATTTAAATAGTTAAGTATTTATTTCCACCAGGCGATTTGTCTTCACTGACCCAAAAATAATCGTTGAATTTCATGGAATTCAGTCGTTATGGGGACATTTTATTACAGTTTTCAATTAATCTCCCTCCCCCCAGGCTCGAGTAACAACGTGTAGCTGAACTATTGCATGAAACACTTGAAATTGTCTCTTGTTCATAACAAACAAGGCGCACTAATGAATTACTCCGCTCGTTTGCCTCGGAGTGCATAACGCTGGAAAGCAATTAAATGTCATTAAGGCGCGATAAAACAGATCCATACAACTAAGTAACACATACACAACACGAGGGGGTGAGAGGGGTCGAGTCGCATCTTGGATTAATTTTTACTGAAGTGATTATTTTTATTGTTCTTTCCGGCATATTTCTGAGAAATCTCGGAAACTGCACGCACGAAATCCTCTTACACATTTTTACCCTCACCACATAGTCGCCATTTATTCCTTTGTATCTTCCACATTATAGTCTTTTTTTAAACTCCTGCACTTTCTTTCCTTTCCTTATAAATTCTATTACCACCTCCTCACATTTATTCGTGCAGTTATGCGGAATGTGTTCGACTGCTTCCGTTACCAAGTGGACAACGACTACGGATTCCTTCACGCCAGCCACCCAGAACAAATGTTCTACATGATATATTATTTTTTCTCCATTTATTTGATGTTCATTTACTAGAAGCAGCAGCAAGTACATAATTGCCTTGTATTTTTTAGAGGGAATGTCTTCCCGTCTATTTAAAATAATTGATCGACTCGATGACAAATAGTTAACTGATATTCCACAAAACTAGACCCTAATGGTACAGCTAAATAACATGGGAGACATTATAATAGAATTACGAGTGCATATATTTTTATTATTTTCGTCGTGTAAATCAGGCGCCAACGGATTCGCATGCACAGCTGGTCTTCTGGTTCTACTCGCCGATTTTCTGGCGAGGGAGAGAAAAAGGGTAACCGAGATATACCGGTATCTCCTCATTCCTGAGTAATCGACAGGGCCCCTTGGGCACTAAACGTGAGGTACCGCCATTTTCTAAATAACCCAAGCGTCGACCTGCTTCGATATGTCGAAACGATAATGCAAAGTAGACAGGTGAATTTTTCTAATCACTCTCATGATTCCAGCCAATTGCTCAATTTTTATTTCCCAGCTTATGTAATTGATTTTGAATTTTGTGGCGTCAAGTTATGGGGTGAGTGTCCCTACCAGTCAGCTGATGAGTTTTGTTATTATTAAATGTGATCTCGCCTCCTTCATGTTACGCGATAACTCATCAAATTCTCTTTTTTTCTGGGAAGAATTATTTAGACTGAGATCCTCATCGTAGTTTCTCTGAAAACCCGGGGTTGTCGGACTCTGTCAATTGTATAATTCAATGAATTCGCCGAACTCGGGTAAGTGCAAGTGCGTCTCAACAATAACCTCGACCCACTGCCAATAGGAAGCTCCAGGACGAGACATGGAATGATTCCGTACGGAGAAATAAAATAACGATTACCCGGAAAAGTCAATGATAATAATGAATCTCAGTTCTAATAACTAAGACTGTTGAAAAAATTTCTACCCCTGCACCCCCTGATCCCACCAAATATCTGCAGCTCTTCAATTTTCCCTTGATCATCAAAGCGCTTCGATTAATACCGATGATAACCGGTATAATTTTATCGCCAAACGAATCACAAACAAACCCACCCAAAAAACATCAGTCGCCACTTTCAAAGATCCACACAACCGCACAACGTCCAATCACAAGTTGTTACAACTGCCATAAATACAGATACATAACGATGACAAGTGCATATACATTAGTTATACGAATGTGTAACTCCTCTGAGCCCTGGGGATCTCAGATAGCACTGACTACGTTTTAATTACCCCGTCGCTCACTGGGCGTACATTCCTCAATCGCATCAAGATGGCCGCTCCAGGATCGTTGACCGTACTCACAATTTTTTACATCCCCTCTGTCCCCTCATCATCATACACGGCTAAACCCTTGTTCGTTCACTTGGCAAAAGGTCAATCCAAATGTATTCACATTCTCCAGTGCTTCTGTATCTCACTCAAGCCTCCCGAACGGTTTAATCTCACTGATAATCTTCAAGTCGATGTAAACGACGCGATCGTTCGCGTGTGGTCGAACGTATAATGGCCCAGGATAATCACTCTCGAATGGAGGAGAGGGATGGATGTTTCTTTGAAGCTGTGTAACGACCCAATCACTTCCACGATTTCGATTCCAGGAAGAGGGAAAAACATGGATGCTCGCGGGGAAAATTAAAAAGAAATTAAAAATCATCGTCATTTCGGCTGAAATGGGATATTTTTTTTTATTTAATGTGTGACCGAAAAAAAAAAAACACGCGACCTTCGGTGGCATTACGAGAGGGGGAGAGTGAGTGTTCGTTTTTTTAATCACCTCGTCGTGCCTTGAATTTCCAGGAACGCTCGAATCTCGCAAAAAATGGACATTAAGGTGGTGAAGGGGTTGGAGGGATTTTAATATCCCCCGCCAGAAATCACCAGAAACACTTGTACTAGTTTTTATTCAGAATTTTCTTCCTGAGTATTTGAATACAATCGGAGGTGAATAGTTTCATACGGGAAGGGAGGGAGGGAGAAAATTGCAATGCTGTCAAGAAAGGATTAATCGAGTCAGCGATTAGACGACGAATGAAAACGCCAGTATTTCAATTTGCCTCCGTTAACCCCTGAGAATGTAGCCACTGCGATATTAATATCCTTCCAGCAGTAAAAAGCCCGCCAAAA
Source organism: Diachasmimorpha longicaudata (assembly GCF_034640455.1). Taxonomy (NCBI): domain Eukaryota; kingdom Metazoa; phylum Arthropoda; class Insecta; order Hymenoptera; family Braconidae; genus Diachasmimorpha; species Diachasmimorpha longicaudata. Next base: position 10,317,290 of record NC_087228.1, on the reverse strand, counting down.
AATTGAAAATGAATGAATTTGAACGGATTTCCGTTTGTTTGGGTATTTTTTATCATCCACCAGAGCTGCACGATACCCAGACATTCATTTCAGCTGTTTTACGTGCAAAAGGCTCCCTGGAATGCACATTCCTAATTTTCCCTCCCATTTTTTAAGAGAAATTAATATATCTGACCTTTGAAACGCTAAACGGTGTTCTCAACCCTCGTATTAACCGACTAGTGACGAAACACTTTTTGTGTTGAAAAATATTGAATGTACCTGGAAGACTTCCGCGTAACAGGGTTTACTGGTCAGTACCAACCGACGAAGGGGGTACATATCCGTGACTCTTTGCACGTAGCCGACAGAAAATATCGTCATTATGCGGTCCGTTTCAACGAGCGAAAACTCACTCGTTGGCACGCGATCCCTACGAGATACGTTTCTCCGCGACCTTGGTGGAAGAACCAACCGCTTCGGCTATGGTTTTCAGTCTTTGGTTCGCGTATACGAATTGATATGAAATTTGAGAGGAGAAAAGAAGATCGAAGTGTGCAAATTCGTCTGAGTGACAGACACGCATGTGAGTGAATTTGCGTGATGAGAAGTGTCTCGAGTGAATTCAATGGGATGTCGTGAAATTATTGCAAAAATATGGAAAGCGTTGGGGACACTCTCCAGGGAGTGTGGAGATATTCATGAGAGCATTTTATGCTCACCGGATGATCGGACACATCTCTCGAGTTCAAGTGGACTTTTATATTCTTTCTCTCGTCCTTTTTTTTTCGCCGATTTTTTCCCTTTTTCTCTCCCTCTTTTTTCATGGCTGCGCTCCATCTCTGTCATTTCTCCGGTGGACGATGGAGGAGTGTGTGTCCGTTTTCCTCTCTGTGGTGGGTCCATTCACCCATGGCTGGCGGGAAAGGAACCTTTATGGGGCTGTTTGCCCTCTCCAATCGAGTGGGTCTCGTTTTCACGGTCTTTTTTATATGGCCTCGGTTTTTTTCCCATTCGAGCATCTTTGCGCGCCCCTCACTGATGTCACCGTGAATCCCCCGGATTCGCGTTTGTTCGGAACCAATGGGGAGGCAATGCTAGTGTTTATTGATTTCCAATTAGCCGTGTCCTTGTTGGTAAGATGAAAACAATTTCACATGCGATCCGAGATTAATGGAGAACCTCCAGTGGCTGTAAAAATAAATGTGAACATTTCTCAATAATTGTGATTCTCCCCCGACGTTTTTGAGTATTTAAAAAATGTCTCAAAAAGATATGTCGGACTTAACCCTTAGTTTTTCCACTGTACAACATAATAACCCTTTGTTGGAAAAAATTTTCACCACTGTTTCGATAAAAATAATAAACCGGAAAATCGTCATTGCCTAATGTTCTGTGAAGCTCCACTCGAAATTACGAAAACACAGAGTCAGCAGAGTCACGTAAAGGGGACGACTCCAAGCTCCAAGGAGAATGCTAAAGCGTCGATTCCCTTCGCGGTCACGTCGCTTATAGTCCGCCTCCACCCCTTTCAACCAGCCAACTTCCCCAACACTTGGAATCGTCTCCTAAAACTCCACTGGCGTATCTACCAGAGGACATGGATGACTCACCCCCTCCGATTTTCCCCGAGTGTCAGCAGATTTTTTCAAAAAATCCTGGTAGCGTTCTTTTCATTTTCAATTAAATAAAATTCTCCTGGTAAATAAATTGAAAATTACCCAGGCAACGCTGAGGTGGGGTAATCTCCAGTGCCTCACGCTCCCGCAGTTACCTCACGATACATCCAATTAATCCTGCAATCAGGGTCTCTCTCCTCCACCTGGTTTATTTGCGATTAAAGCTCGCTCCAATTTCACGTGAGTGGGCGATCCTCTTCTCTAGAGTGTACAGTCTACACTAAGCGTAACCACGAGCATCGCATCAAGCAGGATTTGCCCCATTTTGTACAACAATCTCAGTCCCATTGCGTGCTGCTTCTTATTTAGAAGGCCTTCCACCGTACACTGCTCTGCCACGATGCCCCTGTTCTGTGTCGAATTCATCCCTCCTCTTCGGCACCTCCGCCTCCTCGCAATGCTGCGTATGATGATTGCCCTATCCAAGCCTTCTCATCAGCTTCTCTCCTCGTCGGATTTTATTTTTATTACGGTTGATCATTTTTTTTTTTATTTCAACTTCTCTCGGTACATGCTCATCCGTGCTTGGGCATGAGCAATCTCCGCCACTTTGGTGGTCGATCCGATTGCCTTGGACTTCACCGGGATCTGCTGCACTGCGTCCCGAAACCTCCCCTCCAAAACAACTTATGCACGTAAGGAACGTACTTTCAATCATAAAGCCTCCAATCGTGGCACTTACGGACTGATAATATCAACCAGTTCATTTCGAGTTTAATTCAACATTAATTTTTTATGATCGGGGGGCGAGGGGGACTTTATTAATTTTCCGTTTAGGGGAGATGATGGACTTACTTTGGAGGAGAAGAAAGTGGCAGTGATTTTATGATATTATTTTTTTTTATTCTTTACTGCAGTGTGTGAACTTGAAAGGGCAGAGTGAATCACAATATTTATCATGAAATAATGAGCTCGTTCTAACAATCGAATCTGATTGAGGTGTAGGGACACTTGCAGAGCTCCCTCCAACTGAGGAAGATTGATATTGGAGAAGAGTAATTTTCCATGGGCGCCGAAGGGTCAAGGGCATGGCGGTACCTTTTGACCCGATGTTAATTAGTCCGGGATTTAAAACTAAAATGTTCCTAGGTTTGATGGTCTCTCTGTTGCGATGCGAAAAAATGAGTGGACGAGACTGGGGACGAGATGGCTAACCTATCATTACACCGCCGGTGAGGATAATTCAATTTATTTTATGTATTTATGGACATGAGGAAATCGAAAGGTGACGGGGATGAATAATCGGAATGACGGCGATGTGAAAAAGGGTGGAGTGAGATTTTTGCCGGCTGATGGGGTATTTTTTTTAGCTCAGTACTGAGTTGGGGAAGGGACGTACTGCAGGAATAGTGATGGGTAGACTATGACGACTCCTCCTCTTCTGGATCACGACTGCAGTCATCATCATTCGGGTTATTTTTATGGTTGCGGGGAGAAAATTGTGAAAGTGAAGTGAATACATTTTCACCGACGGTTTTCTCCCTCTTCTATGACAGAGAAAATTCAATAAGTTGAAGGAGGATATTCAAGCTAGACACTGGTGAGTGTAGTGAGGGAACGTAAATTTAAAATGTTCCAAAAAAATTCAGTGCATCCAGCGACCGTAAATTTGGAAAATTCATTCCGAACTTTTATGATTACCGTACTCCACCGTAAAATTAAATGACTTTGTCAGGCACCTGAACGATCAACTCACTTCATCCCGGTAAATTAAGATAATCCGAATTTCAATCTCATAATGTCTGCGACTCTGATGCCCTGGACATTGTAGGATATCCCCTTATGTAATATTGATGACTTGCTGCGTATCAAATGCCCCATGATAGCCTCCACCCCCTCTCAATTTCTCGTCACCATCCAATAACCCATCTCCTCTCGCTCCCTCTTCGTTTTCGGGGGGGAATCCTGATTGCGAAGCGGGTTGGGGCCACTGATTTTCAATGGATGGGACCCGAATTTAAACTATGATTACCTCAACGCCGGTGCGCTAAGTATGGGTCTCCACTGGTTGAACGTAATGAAGCTTTGACAAATTAGAACCTCGGTAAATTACGTGTACTTTAACCCAACCCCATCGCCATCTACACTGCATTCTGTCGATGTACATGAGAATGATAATACTTAGGCCAGATTAATGGAACGATTCATTATTTGCAGATAACATGTACGACGATTGGTTAATTACAAGCAGCCATATTGCCGGGGAAAAATCAAGTTATTAAATGAGTGAATGGTGAATGGGGCAGATAGGGGTAATTATTCTGTGTACATAATGACACCGTGTCCCGTCTTTTCGTGTTCGATCAACTGCGACAAAGTACGCGCACAAAAATATTATTTATCACTGACATTTTTTGTTCAGACAGAGGCATAAAAACCGAAAGTCTCAACTGCATGTTAATTACCCAGAGCCATCAATTTTTGACAGATATAATGGACTCGGAAATCAGGAAAAAATGCGTAACGAAAGATTCACACAAATTTACCGAAAATGCCGAAAGGAGAGCGTCCTAATTCTCCCGGATACGAGAGCGTGGAGAATTCACATTGTTTTTCGTGGCCTGAACCTCCGGAAGGGTTTCAAGCGCCAGGTCAAGGGAGCGGGTCTTTAGCATTTATGAAGGATGGAACGACCAATGGGAAATTTTCTAATATATGCAGTTTTGCTTTAGGATTTTTTAAAACTCTACTCCCCATTCAAAGAATTCCAGATTTCGAAAGTTGGCCGATACCACACGAGTCGGATCAATTATTTTGACAAATTCAGGTGTAAAAAAATGATATGTTCGTGCATCGAATTATTGCTAGTCTTTTTTGTCGGTGTTGACAATATCCAGTGTTGTTCAACCATCTGGCCACCGCTTGAGTAGACCAAAGTGTGCATTTTCTCACCGCAATATCGAACGTCATCCCCAGGACGTCGAGCCACAGACCTTTCATAATTTATTAGCGAGCATTCCGGACGACACAGAGGGGAGTATTAAAGAGTCGAGTGTGTATTACGCCGTTGGGATGCTCCCCCAGCTCCGAATCATGTTTTGTCGTGTGTCGGGGACATAGCGGGTGGTCCTTGACACGATATCCTGGCTTTCTTCGGTGCACTGATACAGGAAATCAATTATTCAATAGGTGAAATCATATTCATTTTATCGCAATAATATAGTTTTCATGTGAATGAAATTTCTATATTGCCGGTTCTTGGAAAAGTGTATGCGCTATTAGGGAAGAGGTTTCTCATTACTTATCTATAGCACTAGAATATTAACGAGTAAATTCGCCCATATCCCATGTTTTTTTTTTCATATATCAAAGAACTCGTCTGACTCGTCCATTTGTTTGCTTATTTTGTATATTTTCATGTGGTAAACGACGATTTACATACGTTAGCATTGAAAAAATACTATAAATAATGGGAATACTTTCTAAATATAATGTAGGCTGCCCGGAGAATTCGAGAAGGCAAAATATCCAAATTTAGACTACAGCATGTCGAAGCGGTTGTGGCACTTGAAAATTTCACGAGTGATTTTTTCATTAAAATAAAATGATTTTTTAACGATATTCCCACCGTCCCGATGCGCGTGCAATCGAGGAACAAACTAGATATTAACATTGGTCTCAATCCCCAAGTTTAATCAAACGCTAACCGTCGGAGATTTAATCTGGGACGCAAAGAATCGACTCTCTTTCGACATTAGCGAGGGTATATTTCCACCCTTCGCTGTGCGCTGTACATTTACAGGGGATGTATAGCCACATCTTGAGTAATGTAATCACAACATCGGGGGTTGAGTGGATTATTTATAGGCACTCTATTTGTGGATCTAATGGTTGAGGGAATGATATGACAGTTTTAACTCCAATCAGACTGAGAATAGAATCAAATTGTTCATAGGATAGACTTCTCTCGATATAAAAAAAATAATAGTCTATTTTTTTCTTAATTTTTGACCATCGAAAAACACGCGGAAATATAAAGATAAGAGAACCTGTGGGGTAATGCTAACTCGACGATCAACAGTTACACTCCAACAATTTTGACGTTACTTTTAGTAACAGAAAAAAAGAGTTTGGGGTTTTAATGGCTTGTTCAAATCTGTATTTCAGATAAAGAAATCTCAATTTATGTGAATTTCATGCAAAAAGCAACTCAACATTCCTGACTGATTAACCGGCCATTTAATTAGGCCTCGGAAAACGATTCCTAAATGCTGAACGAAAACGTTTTACCCGTATTTTCAACATCACGCGAGCTTTCATGGCTCTGTACATATACAAGTAAGTAAGAGAAGGTAAAAGAGAAAACAAAAATGAAGCGACTCCTGCAATTCGTTTCGCCTTTACGATCAGCTGTATTTCGTCTCTAAATTTTCATTTATTTATTTTTTCTCAATGAGTGTCTGACACGCAAAAATGTTTATCACAATGAATGACGCAAAGTGCAATACCATAAGAATAGAAAATAACGGAGGAAGTAATATTTGGGAAGAAAATTGAGTGGAAACCGAAAATTTTGTGATTTTTCAGTAGTTGAAACCGATTTAGTGCGACAGAAGCCTAACTGGGATAGAATTAATCGCATCATTACACATTAATTAACACATATTATTTCTAATAATACGGTCTATTATTAGCGATAGTGTTGGACATTCCATTTCCCTTCTAACTTCAAAATCGACGCATCAAATTACGAAAGCTCTAGATCACGTCTGTCACGAGCAGCATTCACTACTGAATATCCACTAGAAAGTGATGGTAACACTTATGTGAACCTCCCCGAGTGCGTTGTGAGTGACATTTGAAATAATTCACGATTCCGAACTGATCGATGCTTCTCAGAGACGTCAGAATGTTATGGCTGCCCCAACGACGGAGTTGTATTTAAGCCCTTCCAATCAATAATTGCATGGACACTCCAGCACTTCCCCCTCACCCCTAATCGGACATAATTTTTTATCTACCGATTTTCCATACCCAGTAAAAAAAAAATTATTCACAAACGTTTAATCTCCGCCCATACTACTACCGTTGTCAATCGTTTTCGCGGTTACGGAAAAGAATGTACCCTATTATTTTGACCGACAGGGGACGATACGCAACTGTCGCCAGTACCACCCACCCTCTCTCACCCTCACCCCTCCCCATTCAGCCACCCACACTGCGTTTCTCGCGAGTCAGGGAGCCAGTGGTATGATGACACGTTGTGGATTTTTCCACGCTCATTCTTTTTTACCTCTCTATTCTTTTTTTCAAACCATAGACAAGTCCTGAACGATGCACATAACCCCGTGCAGTGCATCCCAGCACACAGGAAGTGCGCTTGGCGATCAAAGGGGGGCGGTGACGTAAAATCGTTTGATAACAGAGACGAGTTGACAGTAATTTATATTCCCCCAGTCGGGTTCATATATGTTCGAGGTTAAAAAGAGAATGAGAAAGAGTGAAATAAAATAGGACAAAGTGGTGGAATCGATTGAGAGAGAAAAAAACTGTTCCCTCTTTTTTTTTTGTTCTTTTCCGCGAAACCAATCTGTTCATATCGCTAACCACAATCTGACTTCAAAAGCCAGGTGCACATTTCCCGAGTTTCCTTCGGCAAATTCAATCTTTGTGATTTTTCCCGACTCCGTGGCTGTTCCTAAAGCCCTGGAATAATACTGTGGGTGAAAATACGATTGGACGAGAGTGGAAGAAGTGCCGTGAGAGGACACACCAAAGAAACCGGCAGTCAGATCGGTTATCTACCTCGGGTAATTACTCAAATGTCTCGGAAGAAAAAGGAGACAAATGAACGTTTGAGAGATGCACATTAAAATTATTCGACCAGTGGAGGTAAATACGACAAATGATAAATGACGAAAAATGCTGGGGGCTTTTCTGCTGCACTGTTATGTTCTTATGGGTGAATCTCCGCCCTCCGACATTGGTATTTGGGGTTGAGATAAAAACGATATAATTATTGCAGTAGTTACGATCGAAGGGGGCATTCAAATTCCTCTCGGCGAATTGTGCTCGGAGTCGGTATCAATTAAATAATTATGAGTACGTGTCCTCAGGACTGGGGCAATTAAATTCTGCAGGGGTACTTAGAATTCACTCGCGCGATGCAAAAAAAAGGGTGAGGAATTTTTTTTAGAGGAAGAAAACAGGTTGATTGGCGGGGGAATGAACTTAAACGATTTTGAAAAGGTGAATTTTGGCTGAAAGGGTATCGAACTCCCTTAAAAATACATTCCGAGGTGGTACCCAAGGACTTGAACTAGTTGAACGTCAGATTGTAGCAGAGACAGGCAAGAGCTGAGCGAAAAAGGCCGATTCTCTAAGTCGACTTAAGAACACCCGGAGGGAATGACGGGTGCAAGGTTTGCCTTAATTCCCGTAATCTTCGTGTCAGTGTAGCTCCCACAATCCTCGAATATTCAGGAACCCCGAGTATATAGGTGTAAAGCGAATAATAACCCACCTTTTCTCTCTGATTTTGTTCAACATTCGATCCGTAATCATTGAGAAATGGCTTGCGGGGGTAGCTCCAATGCTGGGATTCGATAATTACCACCGGGAGTCGAGTAGGCGGCCCAAGAAATCCACATAATCGCAAACTCCCAATCACTTCCCACCCCCATCCACTCTCAATCGTTATCACCTCCCCAAATTATTCAAAATTTATTGAATTAAAAAATGGCCAGCAAATGCGACGTTATGAACATCTCGAATGAACTCTCGTCAACAGAAAAAAAGGCACCTGCAGTACTTCACCTGCTCCAAATATCATCCTCCGCACGCAATTCCACCCAAAAAGGTCGGTAAAAAAATATGAAAAAATGAGGGCATGAAAAGATCACAAGATGAACAAAAAAAATCGGTGGAAACAAAAGAAATAATAAAACACAAAACGAAAAATGTGTATCATACGGATAATTGCAATAACATCGTGAATCCGTGCATGAAGATTTCACTCTTCCAACCGTTGCATTTCCGGTTTACGTATATATTTGAATTTCCTGTCAGGTGGAGATATGAGAATGAGGGACTTTCTTATATTCTGTTCCTGTGGCTTTTGTATCATCGGTTGTTTCATCTTCACTGGAATATTCTCATTGTTATTTCCCATTTGGCCCCAGTCATTTCATTCTAAGAATCTTGATAAACCCATCAGCCCCTCCAATCACAAGCAAAAATAATCTCTGGGTCTATAGTTAGAGCCTTCGTGACTGGAGAAGTTGAAAAATTCACAAAAATTCTCCTGCAAATGTTTTTTCCATTTTTTGTCATTGTTTTTGCCTCTTGTTTTGAGGTTCTTTTTCACTTTCGATTATTCACGGGTTTTTGTAGTATTTCTGGCTGACCCTCGGTGCCAGTAAGAAACGCTCAGGGCGTCTCGAATATAGTCGGGGCAATGTCTTTGCTCTCGTCGCGGATGAACGAGCTTAGTCGCGATGGGCGTGGCAGCATAGAGTCAGAGAGCCGTGACGTACTGGCATATAAAACATGTACATACAAAACTGTGTAACGTTGGCTTTTGTAACAAATACATGAGCAAGTAACGCGTGCGCGGCCACGAGCGTGACACGGGGCACACGCTTTTATATTGGGCATGCGCCCGGGGCACTTTCTCTTCAACGGATAATACCTTTGGTCTGCTACGTATGCTAAAATTCAAAGTCCCGGAGTGTCTGCAAAGGGGGTAGGGGGAGTTTTTCCCTCTTCTCGTATCCACTTTGACTTCGCTTGACTTCAGGAATATCGCAGCAACGTGTCGCCGGATGCTGGGGCGGTGACGCGTGACGGTATTAATAATTCGTAGCACGTTGGAGGTAACGAGGGGGTAGGGGAAGGGGAGGGGGAGATGTTGAGGTCTAGGGGGAAGAATTAAATTGCTGGTGAAAGTTGGGAATGCAAAATTTTGACGGGGTATTGAGTTATAGGATTTGATGATGTAATTTTTTTTGGCATTTAAATTTCACATTTTGTGGTGGGAATATTATTTACTGGTTGCGAGCTATTTATTAAGTAGTTTTACCCGATTATTGAAATAGTTCTTGGTTAATGATAGTTCACGGGCTTTCGTCGTTAAGATTTGTTACTTGTTGATAGAAACCTAATTCATATATTTTGCCGTCATTACCTGAATTTATATGCTACTCTTATTGTTTATAGTGAAATGGTTTTTCTCTATTCATAAATTATTCATCTATTCTGTAAGCCTCAGTGAAATTCCACTTACGTTTGTAAAAATCAAACGAGACTCTCACGTTCTTCCCATTTCTCCGAAATCCTAATTTTTCCACTAGTTTCGTTCACATGAGAAAGGTTAATTGATCACATTTATTCTATCTGATTAATTCTGCATAAATGATTTTCCCCTGTGACAGATTGAAACTCCATCAGTGGGTGTACACCCAGCAATAAATAACCGATTTTTCCAATTCATCACCGATGAAATCGTAGATCACCGGCGATTGGAAAAATTAAATTTTACGAGTAGTGGTGGCTCTCCCCTACCTCGTTACATCTAAGCGTCCACCCACACACTCGGGCCCCGACCGTCGAAGAAATATTGAATTCAATGGGCAATATGCAGTATCGCACGCAGGACAAGTATTACGAGAGACAAAAAAGGGGTACAGGCCCACGCGAGGGCAGCCGGTATCGGTGGATCAAGATCGTTATCGAGTGGAGTCTCTCCCTCGCATTGTATTAAGGTACTGACTGAGTTTACGAATGAGTACCGGGGACTCGTCGTGGGCGCAAGAGGGGCCTTTTATCGAGATGAAATGCGCGCTGAGGAGCATTATGGGACTGCGATTAATTTTTACAATATTTTTTTTTTCATTCTCCATTTGTCAGCCGCCGGCCATTTCCGTGTCTTTTTATCGAGTGCATGTGGGCGAATTTTAGCCATTAATTTGTCCCCCTTCCCCTCCACCCGAAGGATTAAAAAATTATTTTAAAAAATTACGGGAACAAAGTCGTAAAAAAATGGGACATTAATTTTGAATTGAAATAATTGAGGGGTAAAGTGCATTGATATGCTATTGAAAGGGTGGGGGGATGCCCCCTGGGGCGACTCACGAGTGACGTATATTCTCGCCTCGTATACGGTCACGAATTACCGCGCGTGTCCAGCGATGTAAGTAATGACAATGCGATGACTGGCTGGACACTAAACACCTGCGTTCCGCCGTGTCTTATCTCGCGGATACCTGCTGTTAGGACCCAGTGGTTTTTTGCGCTGTAGATTTACCTCGAGTCCCTCAACACGGATGATACGTCGATATTGGAGGATTCCCGTGCAGACACTTTGGGTGGTCTCGGAAAGTACCGTCACGATGGGACGTCGTATTGCCTGCGCTGGCGGGTATAATCCCATTGTTGTGGCAATCCGTTAGTGATTCATAAAAAAAATATCATTTTTTCACTGAATCATTTTAAATTGAATGAAAATCCATTCAGTCTTAATGACTGGAGAGGTGGGGTAAATGAAAAATATGGAGAAATGAGGGAAAATTATTGTGTTCAGGGGGACAAAATGAGCTCTGGATTTCATTAATTAAATTGAGACGAGGAGTGATTATGTTTTCATTTGATTTTGACGTTTGGAAGCAGTTTCGTGACTTGAAGAGAGCTCAATGATGTTATCCCTGATGACTTGTATAAGTACATGTAAGTAATAAAATGTTTTTAATTTTTAATCCGATTCCCATTTTATGAATAGTTTAATTTTTCATGAAAATTCCATTCTCCGGGATTCGAGATGCTTTAGGTAACGCGCATGCGGAGATATGCAATGGAGGAAACTAGTAAAAAAATAAAAATCTTTTAAATGTTTCCGAGGAAGTATCTCCTATTAGACACAGCCTCCCCTGTCCGTTGCACACGCACTCAGGCCCTGCGCACGATGACTTTTGTCCCACCGCTGTAACCCCCGGGGATAAAATTCGCGAGCTCCGATCACACCCACACACACATACAATTTACATTCACCCTAAACAACGATATTTCCCATCTCTCTCTCTACATCTTACGTTCCCGCGAAGGCGTGGTCCAGAGACGCGCGACGTCCATTTGTCTCGAGCGCCTCCCGCACCAGGAACGCCCTCGCATCCCACGGGCATCGATCACGTCTCTCTCGTCTTATATATCTCCAGAAACGACTTGAGAATTGTTACCAACATTTCCGTAATGCTTAGATTACACATACTACTCTCTGGGAGAATAGACTGAGCTCCAAAAAATAAATAGATATTTTCTTCTCATTTTATTTATTTATAATTAGTTCTCCTGTGAGTCCAAATATATCGGAAATTCGTAATACCAATTCCTCATCGGCCAATATAATCGCCATTACTTTCGCAATGGACGCGGGAAAATTCAAATACGACCTGCGAAGCGCTCAGTCAATCTCGTTATTATTAATAACATGAGGAGAATAAAAAGATAATTTCATTAGTCTTTTTTTGTTTCAGCCGGTAAGCATCGCTGTGCTTAAACTACCCGGAGAAAGCCCCAAACTCTTCGTGGTATGTAAATAAACTTGTGAAAAAAAAAAAATCAAACAAAACAGAGCTAGCTATTTCAGCAAGTATTCGTTTCCCATTATTAAGCGATCGATGCAGATACATTTCGTGAAAAGTGGAATTTTCTATACCCATAGTGTATTCCATCCCCAAAGAGGGACAAAAAAAAAGTACACGAGCCTAAGGAAGCCTCTGCACGCGATGTCAGTGGAAATAAACTTCGGCGTGTTTTGCCTAAGGCCTGACCCCGGCCACCAACTAACGTTGGCAGGATGTCGCCGTTTGTGCACTGTGCGCGTAGTTGTTCGCGTGTCTACCATAAATTTCTTGAGGAATTCACGGAAGTAACGAGAGTGGGATTAGATAAAGATATCGAAACTAGAAGTCATTTCGTGATTATCCAAAAGTTTTTCGTTAAGACATTTCGCTATTATTTGATAATTTTTGTTTAGGAAATCACTTGTTGCATATTATAGCGCACCACATGATATATTAAATGAGATTAGGTGTCATTTAGTATGAATACTTGGTGGCCACGATTCTAGACTGAGAACAAAATATATTTTTGTCAAAAATATTCACAGTAGTCATCAGCGTTGGATCAAATCACCTGATTTTATTTCACCCCAATAGCGACAAAAATTCAATAATTCCGAAATGCAATAAATCAACCCTGCAATCTGTTGGCATCATTAAATATTGATACACAGAATCAGATGAAGCAATAACACAATCCGAATGTCGAAAACATTTCTTCCAGCGCGCCCCCGGGGTACAGTAATTAATGATTGCACGGCCTGAAACTTATGCCCACATATGAAAATTTATGCGACTGAGGCCCCCTCCCCCCAGTGCATTGACACATTTTTCGTCATGTCTCTTGAGAATTCTACATGAACGTACGTGAATGCATCCGAGTGGCAAAAGTCGAGTGAGAGAGATGCATATGCATGAGCCAATTGATATGAATGCATCGGTGCATGCCAAACGAGGCAATATCTCGACTCACTTTTTATATCAGATCCTATTTTTCCTTTCTACTGCGGTGCATATGGGTTCTTAATACGTGTATATACAGCCACACGCGGAAACACCGTGCGAATCTTTAATTATCTGTCGGAGTCTCTTCCCGCCTCTCCCTCGCTCATTAAAGACCGTTAGCCCCTTGTGAGCTGGAGAGAGAGGGAAAAATTCTTCAGACTTTACGCGCCCCAAAGTCCCCAATTTTTAATGATGATATTTTGATTAAATCTACATGGGGTTTATTAGCACCGAAAGCAAAACATTAATAATATCCACGAAGCAGCAGATTACGGACAATGAACATGATGTACATCATTAAGGGTGTCAATCTGTTTCATAATAAAAAAAAAATCATTTGGCTTCATAAGACCCAGAAAAATATTTTTATTTAATATGAAAGTATTGGATTGCGAATCGGTAAAGAATCACTTTTCGCATATTCACGTGTTCCCGGGTCTCAGTGACACATTATTAGATTTTTTTCATTGAATTATTACCTGTGTATAGCACATTCATTAAATATTTTTTCTTCTCTCATTAATTGATCGATCTACAAGTCATTAATTACTTCCAGTCAACTTATAATTTGCTGCAGGATGAGGTGTGATCTATTTCATAGAACTAGAATAACTTTAAATCTAAACGTGTAATTGATGAACTCGTGTAGTTGATTTGTGATACGATCGTTCATTAAGAAGTTGTATAACTAAAATTAATCACCCAAAGCTTGAGAATGAGTTTGGTTTTACGGAAAAGTTAATTTAAGTCACACAGAAGCGCAGAAGTATTCTGTATGTTCTTGACAGTTCTTATTTTTAATTCGAGATTTAAAAAACGAATATGAGGTTCAATATTATGAATAATTCATCAGTACTGATGGGAATGACGTTCTTTTACGTTTTTTGGGAATTATGAGTGGCTCATCATAAATATATTAACCTCGTCCCAACAATGCCTGCGATATTATCTTCGGAATTTTGTCGGCACACGCGTGGGAGGATTTTTCGCTCGATGCAGCTCTTCATATAAATGCAATCTTGGTAATTTTATGGGGAAAGGCAGTTTTCGAAATCCATTATTCATCGTAAACAGTTCGCAATTTATGTTGGCTATAAATTTTGAATGAATGTTTTGAAAATGGAATGTATCCAATTATTAATTATCGACACCAGTATGACCACAAATTATGAAAAATGTGTTCCATAAAACTTCTAGTTTCATGACGACAAAAAATAGTATAGAACCCGCGATTTTAAAAATATAGTTACGTGCAAGTATCAATTACCTACTTGTACAGTATATGGACGGGCAATTAGTCAAGTTGATATCCCCATAAAAATCCTTGAGTTTGCATACTGGACAGCAATCTACACCCCTCGTCGCCTCCCCAACATATCCTCTACACCTGCAACGAGGTGACAATGATACGAACTGAATCCTCAAATATTTATTGAATTTCAATAATCGATATCACCACGTACGAAGCCGTAGAGATTGATAACTGTTCATCATCCGGACCAAGTCGGGATTATCGACAATCTGCTACAGAAGTCGTTGAGAAATCGATTTTTGATCCAACCAATTCGCAATCGAGCAATCAAACAGCAATCGCGATCTTCGCTACCATTCCGGCTAGTATGGAGGCCACTTGACGGCAGCTGTGCGAACGATAACATCTCGAGGAGAGCAGCTGCCTCCCACCTTCGAAAGGTGAATTATTGAGTGAGTGACCATCGATGTTATACACACGGGGACTAACTCATAGTTAACGCGAAAAAAATTGATTTCCTTTGAATTGTAATTGAGATGAATCTCTTTGATTCTCCGGAAAAGGACTTTACCCCCAATTTTATTTACAAAATTATCTGAGTGAAGTATTTTATATGAAACCAAAATCTACTTCATTCAAATAATATCTATTTGTCCCTCCCCCCCCCCAAACCTCCCCGACGGCGAAATTTTCTACTACTGCTGGCAAAAAACGTTGAACCGAGAAACCCCTCGCATAATTTACATAAGGTAAAATTACATATTCAAGCGCTTATGCAAACAAAAATAGGCATTAACTTGTCACATGCTCCTTACACTATTGCTTTTCCTCTCAACCATGCTTTCGTGATGCCGTTGATCCCTAACAATATTACCTTTCCACGCTGCCTTCGTGATGCAAATTCTCACTTTAAAAATTTTACTCCTTCATGAGGATAACAAGTAAAGTGTTTTCTTCCACAACTCCTCAACGATACTTTCCCGGTGTACACGAGTTAGATGATAACGATAATGATGATGAAGAAACAGTTCTTCCAAGGAGTCGAACCTCAACAAACGAAATTCCTCGTGGACGAGAAGTCGGATGAAATGAATGAACTTGGTAACGTTATACGTAGGCCGGTAATTATGACTCGTCTAATCACCGACAATTATTGCAGTTACCAGGCTAGCGGGCGTTATCTCGACCGGTCCATCTTCACTACTTTAGAGCAAGTCCCAGACATAAATAATTCAGGAGGACACGGCAATAACGAATAACTGTAATTCAATATTACAAATTAATTTCTGAGATAACGAAATTCACGATTTCTGTGATATGGCTTCCACAGATCTTTATAACAACATAAATTGTTGATATATTTTTTGTGACGTACCTCGAGGCTGTTTTGTTGGTTCTGCTCCACTTTGATGCTTCTAGCACTCACCTTCATCTTCATACACCTCTTCTCATGACGTCTGGAGGAGAAGCAACCTAACAATTAAAATCCTCACCGAAACAGACCTGCTATTATTACTGAGTTATCGTTTCTAGACGAGGGAACTATGAACGAATATGAGAGATATGTGGGCGTGTTCGATGCCAATGTGCCATTCTAAAGCATTCGAATCCTTCCAACGTGTTGCACTTTTTCAACGAGGGAAGAAAATCCAGACAATAGACAATTGCTGGAGAACGACAATCGCATGATTCTTCTCGGGATTCTTTTTTGAAGTAGTGGAGTGTGGTGCGATTATTTGGATGGTGGGAATTATCGTGTGCGATTGTCAAGGGCGTGTGACCACTAAATTAGGCGAATCCAATGCGTCTCATTGATGCAAATGCGAGACGCCATCGGGGGATGATTCTGATGGAAATAACGCAATTGGAGATGGTTTTGTTTGACCTCAGGCAACATCCTCATTACAGTTCTTCGAAATGTGTGTGAATGTGTTTTATACATATACGATGTCACATGGCATAATATAGGCCATTCCGGGGTAAAAGTCGATTTGATCTGTAGCTCTGCGGCTTGAGGTTTTGTCAATAGATAAACTTGAAGGGCCCTGGATTTTTTGGAATTGTGAGAATAGTGAGAAAGGGACTTTCTAACATATTCAGGCGCCACACAATCGCTTATATGTTAATCCAGTGAGATGTAAGGACGCGCATATAAAGATACGCGTACCATTATGAGGATATTACCAGCTGCTAACGCACCGTCTAAATCGCTATTTAATAGCAGGCATGCGAAGCTTATAGTGTGCCACAAACTCTCAATGGAGGTCCCCATTCTGTTGAACTATCTGTATGTACGTACGTATCCCCCGATAATGGGGCCCACAGAAACCAGCCATATAGTTTTTATTAAGTTTATCTGCGTCTTACATATTCATCCATGCGGAAATTTCGAATTGCGGTTTCATTGCGTGTAAAATGCACTTTTAAAACATTCATCATGATACAAAAATACATAATATTGAATATATTATTGAGACCACAAACAGCTCTGAACATGAATCAATCTATGAATAATTCAAAGGATGAATTTAATTACCTACATTCAGTTTAAATAAATTATATTCATCAGTAAATGAGAAATTAGAGTTGAATAATTTACATTAAAGGATTTATTCATATTTTTGCTGGCGAATTGAAGCTGTGATCCACTTTTTAATTTTATTATTTGAATGACAAATGTTTTAGTGTTAGGAAATTGGAAAAAAATTACTTTCCATCGCTGAGTGCGATAAGGGAAATTAATCAAAATAATTACCTCATAATTCTAATAATATACCGTCAAATACAGCCGTTATTTATGTTTTTTATCAAACGACTTCCAACCGCAGTTTTTTATTTTTGTAAAATGAAAGCTAATGGAAAACCAGAAACTCGGGATTCTCGTCAGTCTTGCTAATAACATTCGATTGAATGAGCGTAACGAGAATCCACCCACAGTTGATTATAAAACCGTCATCCCCCATCTAGCGCACCTACAATGTGACGCTGACGAGGGGCACTTTTCCACGATGTGTTTCACCATAGTTGCTATATTCCCGTAGACTTTGACCGGGTTAGTATCAGAGGGGCTTCCACTCACGCGTGAGTTATCCCAACCCCTGTACAATATGCGTCCGACTGTGTATGAGATATCTCTGTGTAGTCCTCTCGTCGATGTGACCGCGCTGATCACAGAGCCCGATGAGAGAGGGGGGTAATAATTATTACAGCGCGACGATTTCCAATTACAGGGCAACACAGTCGTGCCTATACCCACGATGTAGCCAAGTTGACATTGCTAGACTAGATATTGCGATACCTGCGTCATGGAGTGAAGTATCTATACCCTTATTTACGTGATAGCAATACATAGACGAATCCATGGGAATTGGGATGGAGAATTTTTTTGGTTTAAAATTGCTAGTTGATTGGCAAATATTAAAATTTCCTTAATTATTAAATAAAAAATAGTCTGTATATCTATATATATATATAGTCTATATACGTGTGTATATATTCGAGTCGAGATGAATTTCTACGCGGGGCAAAGACATTTCCGCGGAAAGAATCGAAAATTGGAACGATTACACGATTTTCCTGAGGAAGAAGTCCCTCACAGAAACATTGCGTCATAATTTGTCAATTATTGAGCTGTAAAAAATCATTCCGAGTGTTGAACATTCGCGTGTATCTCTCAAACGGTAATTTTGAATTACTTGAATCCGCACACAACTGAAATAGTACCAGCACCGGGCTCAGTAGCTGCAGTTAATGAGCAAATTATTTTATTTTCGTATTTATTTTCTGGAAACAAAAGTTCATTTCCAGTGCCATAATTAGCAAATCCGGTACAAAGTTTGCCCCGGGGCCCTATGCAATCCGTGAGTTTTTAAATTCATAATAGAGATAATGGCGACTGGGACTGAATTTTTTTACGAGCAGTCTTCAACGCAACGAGTGGCATGCAGAGGGCACTTCTGACATTGGAAGAATCGCCCAGTGTACAATGATAATTGGAGCTCTTTACTCCGGTAGGCCATATGAAGACTCATTTGAAGTTATATGTTTCTTCGTGTATATGTCCAGAGTACAGTCGAGTGAATGAGAATTAATTGTCTAATGAAAGGCAAAACTCACTCTCTGAAACTGTTATTATTTTAACTCCTGTGTAATTCGGTTTATGGAACTTTTTTCGCAAAGGGGTAAATACATGATTATTGGATAATTCTAGGGTCAGCGGAAAGCTCTGAGTATTCAATGAACAATTGAGTTGTTGCAGCAAATGGTCAGATTATGTGAAACGATGAAGTACAAAAATCGGATGAGAAATATCCGATAGAGATTTTTTTTGAAATTTCATGAGATATTGAGAACGTTGCGGGGGCAAAGTCGTTATTCTTTTCTTTGTTCGAGAATGTTTCCAATTGATGAGAAAAATATTTTGCACTTGCCATTTTCCGCATAAAATTTATATTCCAAATGTATTCTGACAACTGGATGAGTCCACAGGTGCATAAAACATCGATGAAAATCACTCGTGTCACGCCACACGTCGAATATCACCCATCATGAAATTTACGTTGGTACCCATGTATATATACGTATACATACATGTATACATATATATCTATACGTGAATTCACGGGTGAGAAATAATAACGCGTTGGGGGCGCTTGAAACGACGGAAATTTATCCTCAAATTATTCGTTGTAAAAATATTGTCCACACGGTGGAGTGATAGGGGGTTGGGAATTTATGTTGGACACGTATGATATCGAATGCCAGTAAATAAGGACAATTCGTGTTCAACGGTGGCCCCATTGGAGTGGATGATTTATCGGATGGGCGCGTGTGGCGGGAAAATGATACAAAATGACGCCGACAATAACTCCACGCAGCCAATTCCCTCTCCCCTACCTCCGTCCTCACGCCACCCGCCTGTTATTGTCCGCCTGAGGACGTAATCGATAAAGTCGACAAAGCAGATTCAGATAAACGGAGGAAAATATTCCACTCTTTCATTCCTCCGGTTTGTCAATAAAAAAATATATTTATCTTGAGGTAGAGGGTTAGCCGATCGGGGAAATCGGGGGGCTGATTTAGCGAGTGGGGTTAGGTCGTATGGTCAATGATTTACCCGCGGTAATGGAGACGAATGCGGCCATAAGTTCTCGTCCACAACCTAGGGATACCGTGGATGCTTTTGCTTTCGCTCGTCAAGTTTTTATCTCCTTCGGACTCTCGAGTTCTTTCGTTTGCTCCTCATCCAGTGATTTCGCCCCCATCTTAACGTGTTCACTCATTTTTTTATCCTCTAATATTTATTTTAAAAGACTTGAAGAGAAAATTTCAGTAGAACTTACCTGACCATTTGGTGATCAGGTGATGTTCTGGTCCTGTGAGAAAAATTAGTGGATAAATTTTGGCTGACCGGTGCAGTAATTTCTACTGAATTCTTCTCTCATTCGATGACTATTCCGAAATCCTGGTCTGCAGGACGAGCTCTCTATAAAGACCTGCATCCCTTATTGCAGCCATCCTAATCGAAGAACCCAATCATTCCCTGGATACCTCGATATTAAATTGAATAGGACCACTTTCAACTACAATTATCACTTGATCCCGAGAAAATAATAAACGATGAACCATCCTACCCCATTATAATAGATTAAAATACCGAACAAATACCCTTAATACCGCAAACAACACCCTAAAGGATTCCCACTGAAGCTGCAAATTGCACAAACCCCCCTGCAAACTCTTCACAGACTCATAAAAATTCCACCTCATTTCTCTGAGATTATTTATTTTCTTTACCACCTCGATCGGAGAATTGGTTTTGCCTGAAACTCCTCATCCAAAGATAATAAACAATGAAAAAAAAACCAGTAAAAAAAGGGACTCTTGATCGACTCGCAGTGTGATGAACTTTCTTCGAATCGTTATCGATCGAGTCAAGTGGAGAGTATAAAGACGCGGTAAAAAGAGGGAGAGGGGGTGGATGGGGAAGAAGCGATTGCACGCCGGAGCATTACTGGATAATGGGACGCAATTTCTGGGCTCTTTGCTTTCGAGTGGTTTCACACCTTACGGGGCCCATCGGAGTATGTGCCAGCGTTCGCGCGCCAAGCCACAGACTTCTTGCTGCACCTCCATCTCTCCTTCTCTCTCACTTGCACCTTTTTACATGGGTAGAATCGAAGCGAAGGGTTAACTTGATAACCACGTGGTAACCGCGCGCCTCTGACCGAGCGTCGTGGCTCTTAACTGCATATATGGCTGAGTGCACTAGGGGGAGGATGCGGTGGCGGCGGGGGGTGAAGAGGAAAAGGCAAACGGTCATGCCGCCTTCTTCTTTCTGTTATAAGCCCCCATGAAAACCACGTACAGAAACGGGCAAGTGTATTTGCCTCGGCTTTAACGCCCCAACGCCACTTACATCCTTTGAACGGTTTTTATTATTATACTTATTTTCCCTTTTCACGTAAGATGAATTCTCTTTACACAGGATCGTTCGTTTTTCTGATATCTAAATTCACTGACGTGCGTACAAACATTGGAAATTTATTTTACTGCAGAAGGAAAAATAAATTGCTTCTGAGGTGGATGCAGACATCACCGATTTTGAAAAATATTCTGTTTGTCAGAGTCGGAGGACAAGGGTACAGGGATTTAATCCTCTGGTTGATTCCATTCACATCTGCAGAGGGAACGTGACAATTCTGAGTCATCGGAGGTGTGTGAATCCGCAATTTTTCAAGTGCTTTATTATCTACTGCACCACTTTAGGGGATATTATTTGGGGATAATTTTAAACTGAATTATTGAGTGTTGAAGTCTTTGAGAGAATTTTATACTGCTAACGCCGCCTCTTGAGTGATAATTAGAAAGAAAGTAATAAATTTGACGTAAGATCTCCCGTCACTCGAAAAATAATTGCCCCTCCCAAAACTAGTAGAAGTATATGAAAAAAATTCTATTCAATCATATCAATTTATCAGAATGTTTTCCAAACATGAGTGTCTGTTTCTTTGATATTTCTCTCCGTAAAAAAAAATCTATCCACGATGACAAATGGGTTTAGGTGGTGGCCACTTAGCACCTCAGGTGATGTGCTCTCCACATCACATCTATTTGTGAGGATTTAACCACCCGGGGGCCCTGAGCTTTGACAATACGCCCCACGAAGGTGTATGTTGCGTCGAGTTATCTCTCAGCGTGCGATCTCAGCGGGCAATTCTCATTTCTCGTCAGCCCCACCTCATCGCCCGCTGATTCATGAAAATGTAAAAAAGGCACGCGCTCTCTCACCCGAAAACTACTCAACACGAAGGAATACTTTTTTCTGGGAAAAAAATCCATTTTCGGATGAGGAGAAGTTCGATTTCTCCCAATAAAATGTGTCTCAAGACGCGTTAACAGCGAACAGTAAAATTCTCTTGACAAAATAATTTTTTTCCGTCAGTGTAACATCATAAGATAGGGAAAATTTATGGTATCGCGATTGAACGAGGTATGTTAAACTTTAAGCAATCAACTTTGCAATTAACTCGGCCCGGAGAGGCCGATAAGCCACCGGATAAACTCGTGTTCAATCATAAGAAGCGAATTGAAGTGCAATTTCTTTTTCTATAAATTTGCACGACGCACGCGTTGATAAAATACCCCACGTACATATAATAAAAATATTTTTTTTCTCGTCTATACATACCACCAGGAGAATCAATTAATTCACCGCACTGCAGTACGATCCTCGGTAACATAAATGCAAGTGGTTCCCTTCTCCTTCTCATATTCCAGGTGGATTCGAGACAGGCGCTGCAGCATAAAACATGAAACATTGGATATTAGTTAAGATTGAGTCTCAGAGAGTCTGTGCATCCTACGAATCCATTAGTCTTTATGTACGCCGATATGATACGATGAGGAGAGCAGCGTTGGTATCGGCCTTGGTATGAGGGAGATGCTGTACGGAGATAAGTGCGACGATCCATCGAGAGGTGCGTTACGATAATTAGAAAATTAAATTGTTTGGTATTCCAGGTAGTACCCAATGATGATTAATAAAAATTATGGATATGAATTTTTAAATTTTCATTCTCAGGAGAAATTAATTCAATTAATTCTATTGATGAATAATGAGGATATTAAATTGTCTGAAATCGTTATAGATTTTTTTAATCGACTCAAAAATTTCTCCTCAACTGACATTTCATTTCCAAGATGTCGTCTCCATTTTTTCCCGCAGTCTGTCATGCCATCAAGAATATCGTTGACGTGGAGGAAAAATAAAGGCAAAACTGTGCGCAGTATCTCGTTCGGTCCATCGATATACCCAAAAATAGCCGGAGGACTGGGTGGGTGGGTGATTTAATGCGAGCGCACCGGGACACGGTAAAAGACGGGAAAGACTGAGAGGAAAAAGAGGAAAAGAAGGGGGACTGATATTTTAATACACCAAGGAGCGTGATGCTCGGCCATCCATCTCCACCCTCGCCCCTCACCGCTTCCTCCGCGGCTGATGGGCCACGGTATAATGCCACCCCACCCTCTCTTTGTGCGTGTATACGCTCAATTTTGCATACGGAAATCACGATGTATCTCTCTCTCCTCGGCAGACGCGCGAACAAGGAGGCCCATCCGATATTTCTCTCTCTTCATGCCTCCTCACTCCTTCTATCAAGACTATCCCCGAAAACCATTCCATTCTGTCCAGGAAGGAAGACGGTTTGTTACCATTATCTTCAATCGTGTCCGCCGTTCATGCATGTACGATTTAACGAGAGTGAAAACCGAGTGAGTGAATTTATTCCTTATCGTAAATGTATGCTAACAATGGCCGTTCAACTCTTCGAGTGAAACCAAACGCAGAAGAGGTGTAGTAAAAGAATAGTGTGACAGTGTAGACGTTCGGACAAATTATTTAAATATAAATATGTGGGATTAAATTCTTTTGTATAATTTGACTCTCCAAAATTGTCATCAAAATAGTCTTCCGATGAAAAAAAAAAACATAAAATATTTATTTACACTAGTTCCATGAAAACAATGGGGCAAAAAAACTGTGAGAAAGTCCTGCGAATTTCACCTGTCGGAGGGAATCAAGATAAAGGAACAATCGTTTTAGATTTCAGATGGATTAAAAAAAAATGAGAAAAAAAAAAGAATAAAAATGCAAGAAGCGTTTTAGTGGCGACGACCGCCTAATGCATCTTCGATCAGGTTCCCACATACAACGAAGCCACCCCCGCGACGTGTAGTCTAAGCTCTCTTCCCCATCTATAGCCTGGTACACGTCGGGTTATACACAAGGTATAACCCATAAGCGAACTGTGGGATAAGCAACGTTTTCGAACGTTGTTTTTTGTGTCTGGCGGGCCCTTCGCCTGCGATGGGTCCAGGACCCGCCACGATTTAGTGGCCCTAATTGCAGGGTTGAGCTATTTAATTACCGGGTTTGAGAAGGCCCACTCTCTCTCTGCGCTTACCCCCCTCCCTTGCCCCCCCCCCCCCATCCCTCTCTTTGCCGCAAGTTTTGCCGTCTTCTCTACGCGTCTCTCAAGACATCTAACGTCAAAGTACATTTCATGCATCAATGAATACAAAATTTTTAATATTTTTTCGTCGCTATCAGAACTGCACAGATCAGTATCTCAGATCTTCTAAAGAATATTTTAATCGAAGTACATAAAGATAACAAAAATTATTGTCAAAGTAATGTTTGCCGTCAGTCAAAACCACCAACAGACGGTTCGAAAAATTCAATCAATTTATTTCCAGTCTCAATAAATTTTTTATTATCCTCCAAAAAATCGCACTTTTATTACCCACAAAGACCCACCATTTTACTTCACACCCACGCAATATTTTACGTTTCCAC
Source organism: Diachasmimorpha longicaudata (assembly GCF_034640455.1). Taxonomy (NCBI): domain Eukaryota; kingdom Metazoa; phylum Arthropoda; class Insecta; order Hymenoptera; family Braconidae; genus Diachasmimorpha; species Diachasmimorpha longicaudata. The sequence goes on along the minus strand of NC_087228.1, from coordinate 10,292,963 downwards.
TCTTCTTCCTCCCCTCTCATCCGAGACAAGCCTCGAGCCTCGTTCCCGGGAGATATCCTACCACGAAGCACGAACGAAGCATATATCACCTTCTACTTCGCGCGATGGCCCACCTTCTCGTGCAACCAGGGTTTTGCAGATTGTCAGCCATATTGGTACCACATCCCGGAGCCCCCGGACCTCCAATATCCCCGAAAATCCCCATTTTCCGGATCTCGCAACGGTCACTATCTCTCACACTAATTAAATTAGGATTAATTAATCCCTCCGCATGTTTGAATAACACCCGAGGTCATTGACCCGACGAAAGTATACCTACGGGACGCGTCATTATCATTCATCTGGCTATTTTATTGCACATGCGATACGCAGGAGATTAAACATCGATAAGTATCTCGAGGCATCTCCAGGGATTTCTGCACGCCTGGCATAATAAATCTTGTCAATGAAAACGAATCAAGGAAACTCACATACACAGATGCACATGTACACACATATGGATGTTAAATACATAGTCACATCCCTTTCTTACGTCTCCTTTCCCCCGGTAACTGCGTCTCCCAGGAATCTTTTAATCGTCGCTAATAACAGGCTGCATCGGTAAGAACGTACGCTCACTCTCCGACACCGGCTACCAAATGATTGATAAGTCCATAAACCATATCCCTCTTTTTCCCCTCTCGTCGGAGGGGTGCTCCCCATCCTGGGATGCCCGAAAACTTCTGTGTTTGAGTCTGCGAAATGCAAGCGTTGTTCCCCTTTTTTTTGCGAATATGCCCGGATTTTTTGTCCGCCTCGGGTGACGTAGTGACGAGATGATGACCCACCTGAAAGGAGTCGGAATCATCGTGATTACCCCACAAACCGAGGCGCGTAACCCGTAATGCCCCGGCAACTGCCACTGTTGGCATATACCTACCCTTTAACTCACTATTTTACTCTGTTTAATCATCACTCTTACTAATACCTATAATTCGGTATAAATCTTTCTGATGGAAGGTGAATTTATCGTAGTTTTTCGACTCCGCATTGTTTTTGTTTTTATTGTCGTTTCCATCGAACTGGTAAAGAAATTTCAACTGAATATATCATTCCCTTTTACTGGTCGTTATTTTCTGCCAATGAGCACTTTTTCCCCATCGATTTATTCTCCCAAAAAACATTTCCGCAGAAACACGAAACATTTCCCCTTCCGCACCGGAACGAGGGTTCTCCTGGTGATTGCGCATCGACTCACGAAAAAAAAAAACCTCTGAAAAAGGGCATGGAAACACTCAAAGTTGAAGGATCATCAGGCACGTGCCGAGAGGCGCGAATGAACGACTATTCCAGAGTACTAAAATTTTCCGCCGAGGGCTGAATTTACGACGATTGGTTTTGCGAATAGTGTTCTGAAATGAATGCGAAAAAAGAGCAACATTTGTTTCAGGCTTTTATTTATTTAGTTGTCTTGAGGGTTAGGGTCGATTAGCCGGTCCATTGGCTCTCACGTTGGCGTCTCGAAAGGGGGAGAGGTTTGAAAAGTTTTAATTGCAGGCTGCGTAGGGGGAGGCTATTATTCTTTCTCCAATGGTGGCTCGAGTAGAGTAACGCGTAACGGGGCGAAGAGCCCCGCGGACTTCTCCTAAGACGTCTCAAGATATAATAACAGAGCGCGTTCGTCTGAAGAGGCTCAAAGAAAACGGCCGTTTCGTTTCTTTACGTCTGGACGTCCATTTCGTCTGCGCCTTGTTTCATCCACTACCTCACGAGCCACCCCATTCCCTCGGAAGGGAGGCGGGAAGTGCCCTTATTCCACTTGGCACTACGATTTTTCATCGTCCAGTTGCACTTCAACGATCTACTGGCGTTTTCTTTCAACTCGCTACGGAAAAAAAGTAAAAAAAAAATACAAGGATAGTTCTCATGGCTGAACTCTCGTTAATCTTTGAGCTAACTGGACGCACGAGCGCGTTAAGCACCACCCACTTTTTCCCGAGTGTTTTTCCCATGAAAGAAATGTAAAAAATACATTGTACACCTGGCCAGATGCAGCGACTATCTATCGATCTTTGTATCGTTAGGACCGAGCGAGAACAACTGCTCCAAATGGATTTCAAATTTTAACGAAAAATTATCATAATTGTAGGGTATGTAGGTGTGCACAGAGGAAAGAACATTAGACGAAAAAGCTGAGGCTCGAGGGAGAATTTTCAATTTATCATTTTAGGATAATTAACGAGAGTCATATGAGAAGTGTACATTTGTTTACTTAATGAGAATGTTATGACAAGGGGGATTATGCTAACAAGACCGGTGTCATTAACTCGGTCGGAAAGTGTTCTTCAAGGACATTACGATGCAAATCACTGATTTTCCAATACAATTCATTCAATAAACTACAAAATTCAATGTTATTACGCGCTCACCTCGCCAATTGATTAACGGCTCCCAAAAAATTCATGCCTTAAATTGAAATCGTTGTTTGCCTTTCCAATTTCACGGACATAATTCCACGTTCTCGCACTCTAAACTAAATCACCCAATTTATGCGCTCAACCTGACGAGGTGTTACAGGCTGGGAAAAAAACAGTTGCTCATTGTGAAGTGCCTCGGAAACTCTCGAAGGCTCCTTGAAAAAGATCTTTCAACTTGCTCCGCAACAAATCACAAATCCATGCTCTAATGAATGAAATGAATAGAAAAAAACCCATCAACCCCGTTCCCACTGCATCGAGTTACGCGGTTATTTTGAGAGAAAAGAAACTCCGGGGTATTATGGGTTCCAAGAGTGTACAGGATACCATTCATCGATTCACCCCGTTGAGGTCCACGAGATTCATTCATCGGTTCGCTGACGAATCATAAAGGTGGGCGAGATCGTCGGCTTTCTCAATCCACGGTACAAGATCCATTAGAACGAAAAATTGTGGGCGTTACCCCGTGCTACATTGCGACACGCACATCCTGGCTTTGAATAAAAAATGAAGAAAGAAAATAAAAATGAATCGCAGATGAGATCATTGATTGTGATTAATTGAAAATGAGCGAGATATCGGTACGGGGTATTTCATTATTTTTTTGGTAAATAATGGTTGAAATATAGCTGTTGGGAGAGGGGGGCGGAGGGGGAGTTTTGTCCAATATGCTGCATTTTAATGGCTCAATTTATGCGCCTTGGCGCGTAACACCGACGCGTGCGCGTCTACATCGTGTACGCGGAGCCACCGCAGGTCGTTAGATTTTCCACGTCGGTACCTGAAGTGTATATAACAATATGTACTCGTTGGCTCGTCACACTGGGGCAAACCCCCAATCAGATAATAATCATTGTAATGGTCGCTCATTTTCACGGTGAACGAATTAAATCCACTAGCTTGTGGTTGTGGTGCTTATTATTGTGACGGAAAATTATGATTATGAATTTTTTGGAAAATCGGGCCATCTCGACTGTTGGGACGAGCTTTGTTGGTCGTCCATTTTTTAATGACTCCATCGGGGCCATTAGTTCGTGGAGAATGAGGACTAATGGGTGTAAAGGTTCAATCAATATCAGTAGAAATTAAAGAATCATTTCCCGCGAGTAGACTAAAAATTATTTTTAAAGAATAACTGATTTTTTTTTATCGGAAAGGTAAAAATATCATGACACTTAGGTCTGGCATTTGATGGATCTTAACGTTTTGTTCTGACAGCCCTTCCTTTCCCACCCTTTTCTTGAATATTTTTATTGAACCCTTTCTCTCATAAGAACCGAACCTCAGGAAGGGGTAGAACTGGTGATCAATAGTTGAACATTCTGAAAATAATTTCCATATCCTCCATTACAGGTGAATTAATAATAAAGGGCTGAAAAATTATTAATGGCTCCATTTGATGTATGAAGGGATAATGCTTCGGGTGTGTGGTGTGCTGTCCGAAGAAAAATTGATTTCATGAACCGAGAGATTCAGTGCATTTTCAACTTGCCCTCGCATACAGACCCACCATTTTCACCGCGTAATTTTCTCGCATTTGATCACTTTTTTCATGATCCGGTCACCCATCCACCAACTACCCACCCTTCCTCCGGCCCACCCATATCTAACAATGCACAATCCCCCAGGGGGGGGTAGGAAGAACTTTCCATCATTCCAGCCACACTTAACAATCGATTATTCCACCGCTAAAAAATCCAAACCTGACCTATTGTAAACAAAAATTCTATCGATCCCGAAATGCCACACACAATCATGCGTGTCATTTGACATTTACCAATAACTTCATGCTCCATTACAGTACCGTAATATCGAAAGAGGGCATGACGAAATACCAATACTCCACAGAGTGATCGATATCACTAGTGTCCCAGTGGTTCAAACAACTTCCGTTCCGTCCAATAACTCTGCACTCCATCTCCCGAAGTTTCTCGTGTGACCCCGAATCGGTACCACGTGATCATCAGACTGTTTTAATTGGTGGAGATTGTGGTTTGCTGGTGGGGAGGGTTGGCGATGGGGTGATGACGAAGGGTGGGGAGAAAGGGGGGTATATCTCGAGACGAACCATCCAGTGGAGAGGGCGGTCTTGGGGATAACCCCACCAGAGCCCCTGAAAACACCTTGCGAGCCGCGAGGTCCGAAATAAGACGGGGGAAAAAAAAATATCCACATGGGGAGAAACGCATGTGGGGCCCACGCAACTCATACTAGGATGCCGATACACACGCGCCAAGAAGCCATCCCCACACGCGCATACGCAATGTGTAGGACAGAATGTTGGAAATGGTGTGTATACATGAGAAGCCGCGGGAAAGATCCGCCTCCGCGCGAGCGCCGCAGCCAACGTGGATATATTCACTCTCCTCCACCCCCTCAGCCCTTCCCCCTCTGCCCCCCCCCCTTAACCCCATTCTCTCTCACTCACTCTCTCCTGCACTCCCCCCTCGGCCACCCGAAGCTGGTCTTCGAAAAACCTCAGTTATAATTGTTACCCGCAGAGTGGCGCATCTACTCCATTGTTCGTCTTCAGAAGGTGATAATAATTTTCGGGTGTTCACGGATAATTTTGTGAATTTGTCATTTCAATTTGTGACAATTGATTGGATGATAGCGGTGGTGGTAACGTGGAGAGGTGATTTTAATCGTGGGGTTTCTTCAGGGGTTGATACTGTGACATGTGAAGAGGGAGAAAACAGCGGATTGACGGGATTTTTTTTGGAAATAATTCACTCGGAAAGGGAGGAATCATGAATTGTGCTTATCAGTATCCGCAAACTGTTCATCCCCAGAATGTGGCGATTATGCCGCAAGGGAGTCATCATACTACTGATACGGAGTACCTTGAGGTAAATTGGGAGAAAATGATTGTTTTGTTATTTTTTATTATGCGGGGGATGAGAGATGCTGTCGTGTGTCTCGCAACTTTTTCAAAAAATGAATACGTCAAAATTTACTTAGAGGCCGTGTCTTATCACAATTTTGAGTGTATTTAAAACTGACTCGCATGGCGTGTGGTATTTTTCATTTTCAAAGCCGGCAATTAGTAGCACGATGAGAGCACTACGTGGCATGCAAATGATTTTATCAAAGCGTTACAACCCCCCGAGGGCCTCGGTCCTAACCCAGACCGGGAGATTCAGTTCAGTGAGATATATGTATACCTCCAAGAAAGTCCTCTAGAGTTTTGATTAAAAATCTATTTTTCACTCTGCTAAACTGGGATTTTTTAATTACGGATTTTTTTCGATTCAGAAATGAATTTCATTGAGAAAATTGGGAACTGTTGGACGTCCAAAAAAATCAGTCGATAGGGGAGGTGATGGTATAGTCCAGAACATTCGTCAACCAACAGAACTATATACAATTCTCCAACGATTTTAATATCTAAATCACAAATTCATTCGAAATTCCCAAAGACTTTATTTGATGCAGAAATTTGTCACCGAACGAGACCCTAAAAGCAATCCGCAAACACCCCCTGAACTCACGCGATTCCCAGAGTGGCTGAATGAAGCAGAAAGTGGGGGAGAATTTACACAGCCAGTGTCGACAGACGCCTTCCGCAATTTAAAGTCGTCAGCCCCTCTAACGATATTTGACAAGAATCGACCGATCGACTGAATGAGTCCTTGGGCGACGGCATCCTGGGCGGTCGGGCACCACCCATTCGTTAATTGTTCATCTCCCGTGTATCTCAAATAATCGGCCAATACGCGTGAACCTCCTCTATCCCAAAACCACCCTCGTTGGAGCACGTGAAGATTTTTCAAACACCAGATCGTGAAATTCAATTTGGATGTTCCAATTGCCAATTGGTTTTCGACAGCAACTGAATTGCGAATATTTCTTCCAATAATTCTGTATCCGATCTTTTGACAGATAAACTCGTTATACAGCCCAATCAGTCTATTGAATCGAGGCAAAATAGTACAAAGAAATATTTTATTAATCCACTCAGTACCGAAATTTCATCAACTAGTTGTTGACATTCGCCAAATAATTTTCTCTATCGCAGCGAAATTGTCCGAAAGATGAAAAAAAAAATACTGATAAGCACTTTGTTGACTTACTCAAATAATTTGACATGTAAAGTAATATAGTAGGGGTTACCAAGTGTCAAACACATCACGGTTATACACTTTTCGTGGTGGCAATAAATAAAATCTGGATTGATGGGTGTTAGCGTGAAAGGTTGGAAAGATGACGATGGTAGGAAGACTGAGAGCGGTCAGCTTTCACCGAAGAAAGGCGCCTCCTGGGGAATAAACGAAATCGACAAGGAAGAGAGATGTTGCTGGGGGATATTAATATAAGGGCTCGATACGTAATTATAGTGATTACCGCATTGCCAGGGGGCGTACGAGGGCGTCCCACAGTTTGCACGTCATTCTGCAATCTCAACTTCCAACCTAGGTACATGCGCGTGAATTTGGCATCAAGGAGATTCTTTTTTCCATATTCTCATCAATTTTTGTGAATTTTTAAAGGTCACCTAACCGTCACACTCTATTCCTCCACTTCATTTTCTCCCTCGTAATCGTTAGTACAATTCTCACGGTGGTACATCGTAATTAGCTGTCGAAAACACAACGACGAGTTGATGCCCCGTGAGTTTAGACCGATGGTAATTTTACAATCGCGAAACATCTCGAGTTGTGAGAGGTGTGAACTGTATTTTCCTCAGAATTACATATTGCGGGACTTATAATATACGTATTGAGTTAATGATTCTTATTGTGCTGAAAATATTGCTCTCGTATAGCTAAGTACACCCATCATTATCGAGTAATTACAGCTGAGTGATAACTAACATGCAGACATTGGGGGGGATTAATGTCAGTATTTGATTTGAATTAACATTTTAAATTCAATTATATTAAAAAAGGCTGAGGCTAAATGTCAAAATTTGCAATACATCGATGGCTGAATTGGGAATCCGGTGCAAATGTCGAATTTAATTACATGTAATTTGGCTCAAAGTAAACAACTGAATCAATTGCAGCCGAATTAAGTTCTCCGTTTGTTGAGAAATCGACTTCCATTAACGCTGTTCACAGCCGACCCTGATTAATGTGGGAACAAAGTGGATAAGTCGAGATTGGTCAGACAATTCTATCACCAGAAGAAACGATTAGGAGATTTATAAATTTTATAATAATCCCTCGCTCTCTACTTATCCTCCCCACGAGCGTCATATCCAATTCAACGATCCTCTTGAAGACGTCAAATGGTGCACCGGAGCCAACGGTATCCCACCTCATTTACCACTCTAAAGTAAGCGACTGAGCTCGTAAAAACAACTCAGGCAAATAAACCCCAGTCCTATTATAACCCCAGAAAAAGTCAAATGCGTAAATTTTGCATCGTCAATGAAAGAATGAAGCAAAACAAAAGCCATGAGTTATGGAGTCTCCCAAAGAACACCTCATAAATCCTCCTCTCCTCCACGATGTCTCGACGTTGGCCAACTATCCAACGAGAAGAAAACCCCTCGCATACGTACCAACTGACGAAATCAGTACCGAGGGTTGCCGAGTTCGTAAATCAACCGCGGAACGACTATCATATACTCTTTTATTTCTCACTCCAACATCTCACCGGAGCACTTGAACCGCCTCAAACTCTACCTGAAACACATGGCTCTGCGTCTAAAATAGACTTTACCCTACCAGCAAAATGCTTTAATCATTCCCCGATCCAGATATCCTGTTTTCGGATTAATTATGAGCAGAAACCCGGCGAAATTACCTCGTCGACGGCCACATGGCGAAGGAGAGGACGAGTGGAGGACACTAGAGTGTAGAGATGAGCTATCGCCAAGTTCCAGTGCATCTTTGGGACTCCTAGTCCGTCCACCAAAAGAGAGAGAGAGATAGAGTGAGACGCAAGCCGCCCTGTTATTATCCGCCCCCGTTACCCATTTCCCTTTCAACCCCTCATGCCAAAGTTCCTCTGACCGTCTGCCAATCAACGATCCATCATTGAAAGTCGATCGGCAACGCTCTTTTACGGCTCAACAGAAGCCGATAAGTATATATCGCGCGTGTTAAATGAATGAATCATCCAAAATAATAATTAAAAAATCCAATTACAGAAATTATGCGCTCCTTTTCCGGTCCCTATCCATCAGAATTCAATAAAAAATATGATTTGCTGGGCATTATTCGAGATTATTCACCTCCCCCCATCGTATTTTCTATTTTGATTTCATCACGCGATCCAATATATCAAGTGTATTTTTTTTATGTATTTTCGTTGTTCGACGCGCTTTTTTTGTTACCATAAACAATATGCAATAACAATGACATACGATCACGATTTCTTGGGTATTGGAAGAGGTGCCGTGGTGGTGGGCGTTTAATATCCACCGTTCATTGTAAAACATCCCTTTTCTCGCGCCTGGCCACGTTGCTACACTCACACCCGCCCCCCTTCTCCTATCCGACGGGCAGGAGTTTATACACCCGGGGATCGACGTACACCACTCTTTTGTGGAGGGATAGCACGCGATGTCCGCATCATCGCCTTTTATTTCGCATCAATGCGCTCTGTATGGCAGGGGATGGAGTGTGGAGTAACGCGATTGATGTGTCTTCATTTATTTTCTTATCACTTGGATTTAGTCACTGTGGACAAAAATCATTTCGCCCCTAAGTGCACAGGGTTACCCTGATTGCAATTGAATTTAATCAAATAAAAAAAAAATATAATATACATAATTTATAAGACGTAATTATAAATCATGTGTCTGATACATTATTAATTATTCGATTCATAATTTATGCGGATTAATTAGCGAAGTCTTGAGAGCTGAAGATCAGAAACTATGGGATTTTCTGAGCTCTTCCATTCAAGAGAAAATATTTTTCTGAAAGAAGATGAATGAACTATTCAGATATTTTACGGATCGTCCAGTGGCGCCATCAGTCTCGTTTCATAACCGAAAATTAGGTCCTAATGCACCCCAGAATCGTGCGTCTGCATAAATACCTGCCCACAGTGGTGTAAGCTATACCAATGCCTCCCCCCCATCTACGATCATTAGTTTCCCAGTAACTGGCCTCCACAATTCATTCATAAATACCACCACCACTCTATCCATACCACAAAGTTGTTCACGTGTGCTACAGAACACAGGGAAGAATCATTCTCTCCTCCATTCAAAATGAATAGAAAAATTCCGTTCGTATAATCTCAGATTTTCCACTTTTGACAATTTAATCGTTGGATAATGTCTCCCTTACTACAATCAACAATTCGCTAGCGAAATATCGGAAACGGCAGTCCCATCTAGTGGCACCAGTGGCCCGACGGCGAGGAGTATCGTAATTGACCAGCGCACCTTCCCCCGGTCACAAACACAACGTAACCTATTCCCCGAGACTCAAAAGTGAGTCACACACACGTTTTTTCTTTATAAGGCCGAGTCGATGGCATTTGAAATTCAAAGTCCCCGATTAAAAACACATTAGGTGGATTATAAGTGAGGTCTCGAGAACTTCTTACTGAATCAAATCAACATATTATTTTTTGTTCCGTCTTCGTAAAATCCATCCCACATATCATTAAGATATTCGACGATTTAATGATCCCAGAGATCTTCCTCTCATCCTGCCTTCAGAGCACGGTTCCTCGCAGTCATAGTTTCCCATTCGTAGCCTTGAAATGCGATCATTGACGATCCGTGGAAATTACGGTGGATAAAATCCACCGTAAATGAATGAATATCTTTGTCGCTGTTTTTTCCGCCATATCTGTGAATATTATTTACATAATTTCTTTTGCCTCAAGGGACACGCATTGCAGGGCATAAATAAACGGAGTTCCATTTTAATTAAATTAAATTTGCGAAATAGAACTCCCGATGAATTTTAAACTGATACATTCGTTAATGTTGAAGTACAATGTCGCCCTCTGCCGAGCGCTAAAATGAAGTGTTTCTCCCTCATTTCCCGAATTAATTATTTCAATTATCAATGGAAATGTTGAATTGTTCCATCAATCAATAATTTAGTTACCCCAGAATCCCAAAGGCCGCAGTGTCTGCCATCACCGTGGACTCTCCCCTGTCCCCTCAATCCGTTGAGCCATTTCCCTCTCCTCGCGCAGACACTGGAAAAGAGAAAACAAGAGGAAGCGAAAGAGCATACGATACCCGCAGAATGCTTCAAAGACGGCGAGAAAAGGAGCAATAAATTCCGCAGTGAGCGTTGGTAAAGAACCAAATGAAAGAAGACAAAGCAAAACAGGGGAGAAAAAATAAAAATAAACCCCGAAGAGCGAAAAAAAGAAGGGGGTAGTAGATGAAGAAACGGTGGGGAGTAGTAAAGGATGATACGTTTGCAATCCCCCTGCGCACGCATATAACATTTGACTCTCCCCCACTTTTCCACCCAACTGATATCACAAATGACAGAGGTGGGGAGTAATGAATGGACGAGTGGTGGGGAATAAAGAGAAAACGCCGAGGGGAATCAACGGTATGAGGGCGGTCTGTGGGCGTCAACAGATAGTGGCACGTACCGCCCTTCACCAGAACGGCCCCCTTTTTTTTTTAACCTCCTATCTCTGATACAGCGAGCAGAGTGGGACAGAGCTATACAACAAGAGTGAGGGGTCTACAACGTCACCAGGTCTCCCTTACCCTCTCCTTCTAGTCTAAACTGCTCTCCCCACTGGTTCTTCGTGTCGGCTGAGAACCCGATCGGTTGCGCCGGCAGTCTGTCACGGCGCGAAGAGCGGGAACCACGTTTTTAACCGGTTTAACAATCGTTCCTCACCATCGATAAACAAAAAAAAAAAAAAAAAAACGAACGAAATAAAACCGCGAGGCATAATCGGCAAAAAGAGGCGAGGAAACACGGAGAGCCGTGTTGGCCCTTGTGGCCGTAATAAATATTGTTTAAATTATTTATTAAAAATAATTTGATGAACGCTGTGTTGATCGTGTTTGATATATCACTGACTAGTGAGAGAACACATCTGTGATCGTCAAGTGTAATTGTTGTAGAGTTGCACCTCGGTTTAACGAGTAGTCAAGGGTTATTTTTGTTGTTTCTGAAATCACTGAATTGTCTGTCAATTAAAGAGACGGAGGCGAGGAAGCACGGAGGCTATCGAGATGCTGACGGACATGACTCCAGCTGCGGCTGGTCAGCTATATCCTCAGCTACAGTCTATCACCAAGTCACCGGTTCACGGTCATGTGGTGAGTGTCATTATTAGAATTAAGGGTGGCTATTGTCGCGGGAACGTAACTCCAGTGATTCAGGGAATATTGATAATTAAGAGGAATTACACAGCATCCGACGGATTATCGGGGTGACCGGGTTTCTTTTGTTATCTGATGGTGAGGAATCAGAATGTCAATTGGATGATGTCGATTGGGCCTCTGACATGACGATAGAGATCGTAATCCCTACGGGAGAAATAGGTATAGGAGACATTTTCTCATTCCTAATCTTGAGGGATCTGGTGCTACTGAAGTGACTGGCACTGTCTTCTTGGGCACGTCCAGCACCCGTCTACCCGCCGGATAACATCAAGATCTTTGTCGATGAGTTTTAACGAACAAATTAGCGGACACTTCGGCCACTCTCGGGGGTCTTTGTTTTTAGGAGCTTTAGATGAGATCTCGGGGTCCACACCTGCAGCCGAGAGTGAAAATTAGCGCCACAGGAGTCACTAATTAGATGCACTGGGCTCTTCTCCTATTTGATAAAATTAAATAGCCCGTTTTCAGGGCATAATTCTCTATTTGTCGAGTGGATAAATGTTTTAGATGAATTTGAGAATAATAGTTTGTTTGTTGTGGGATTAAAGACTCTCTTTGCACTATTATTGAGCGATTCAGTCGGTCAAGAAAACCATTTCCTGCTCCATTCAACAATGACTATAATACATTATTATCACTCGGGATTATCCCGTCGGATGATCCCGGATTTACAGTCTCAATATTTTGACATGGACAACGTACAGCCAGTCCCACCACTTCTCCCTAAAACACGTGTTTCCTAAACAGTTGAGAGGAATGAAAAAATTACTCGTCATTTTGTTATTCCCCCGTTTCGATATTTCTCCTCAGCCCTAGTCGTTTGACTTTATGACGGGCGCTCAGGGACTGCAAAGCAATGCCGCCGAGAGTCACCGAGTGATTTACGAGTAGAACGGGTTTGAAAGAGAAAAAAAAAGTAATTAAAATCCGCAGTGTAATAATAAAAAACCAACGAGAAGTTGGATATATTAACTAAGTGGTTGGGAGGGGGTTTGTCTCTGGTTCTCTCTGTGTGCCAAGAGTCCGTCGAAATTAATCTTAGTGAAAAGCCTATTACCGAGTATGGCTGTTGCGAGGCCTAGGCCAATCCCGCTGCTTGTAAAATAAACTAGGGAAGGGTGATGTCGTCGACGGGAACGTCACACGTGCGTGCGTGATGTGGCCCTTCTCGCTTAGGTTTTACCTCGTTCGGTTCACTCGTTTTTATCGTTATTCTCTGTGTCTCTCAGTTTTTTTTACGCTTCGCTTCACTCGCTTTTGTCGACTTATTTTCATATTCGGTATATGGAGTCACGACACTGTGCGGACAACTGGCGTCTGTGCATGGGCAATCGCGGTCGATCGAAACAACCGCAGAATATTAGAGTTTATACAAAAATGTGAAAATGAGAGGCAGTCAGGGTAGGGCGACATTAGAAAGCAGATTTGAATTTTCAGAGATATATTTCAAGACAATGGATGGAAAAAATTGACCGATGGAGATGTGTCATCTTCCTGCGTGAGAATCATTGATGAAAATGTTTGGAATTTTTTTACAATGAATTTTTCGTCATGTACATTCGATCCAAATGTATCGAGTGTCACCCTCGACATCGAAACACTCGTTGCGTTTTCTCAAGGATCTCAAGAAGATTCTCCCTGCTACCTGTGCCCTTTCAGGACGAGCCAATTATTTATCTGGCCCTTTCATTGTACCCCACAGGATCCACTTGATAGGATGCGTGGGAGGGTAACACGATACACTTCCTCGCCCGTCACTTGACACTACTAATAGGGACCTCAAAGGAGATCTCATTCACAATAAAAAAATAACAAATTTCGATGGCCCTTTTTTGAAAGAAATACCTCACGTGACATTTTTCCAGTTATTTTTTTCCCCTTTTGCTTTTCAATGACCGGTCAAATTTCAGTTGTCGAGTTTTTGCGTCATATCAATCTATTGTTAAGTGCATTTTTACAAAAAGTCGACCACAATCCACTGCAGACGGACTATAGTTCAATTGAACAGATTAACAAAAAACGATGGCTCTCGCAATCGACTAAAATTATATGTACGAAGGTCATTCGGAAGCATATTGTCAAGTATAATTGTTATCAGAGGTGGATGTGTTGTGTGAAGGGGAGACAATATCTCAATTGTTATTTGAAAGCTTGCACTTTATCCGGGGTTACTGAATATTATTGTCGGAAAAATATCATCGATCGTTGAGAGCCACTTGTGACTTGCAAACTCCGAGTCTTTACATTCTCCCTGCACATAGAGTCGTTGTTACATTAGAAAATCATGCGCGTATATTACCGAGGTATATACCATAAGTTTCGATCGGTATAACTCTTTACTATCTACGCATTCTGCTATTATTGCTATTCAATATTCTATAGTTCGAAAGCGACACAGATTTGTCGACAATTAATTTCATTAATTCATCGTTGTCAGATCGATGTTCTTGTACTAGATTCTCATTTCTCATTAAATATTTATAGTAATCCCATGAATGAGCTCGATTATCGACCAGTTTTCAGTCGCAGCACTTGTGTACTATTTTTTTTTACAATTTGTAGGCTTCAGCTTTCTTACTTTGTTTTGGTGTGACTTTGTTTCCCTTCAAGTTTTGTGTTTGGAGTTGTTCCCTATGATTAATAGTAATTTTCCTGTCTTGTCTCGGTGAATAATGAAAGAATGTATTGCGTAAATGGCGTTTTGCATTCGGTAGAGAAAATAAAGCTCCTTGCTCCACTTCACTTTTTCGAGTGGTACATAGAAGAGGGTCTGATCCCATAATCCGCTTCGGTAGCGTGTCGTTCTGTCGAGCGTTGACATTTTCGAGTGGTAACAATGGACTGCAACGGGCCCATCGGGATATATTTTTCGTTGTTAACGTCGACCGTTCTCGTTCGTCACGGGGGATATAAAAGGGACACCAATGTGTTTCACTTTTTTGTATGGGAGTCTGTAAAAGTGAGGATTTACCTGGTGGAAGAGGATGTCGGAGCAATTTGTCCACTCTGAGAATTTCCGTAAAATGTTTTTTCGAGCAGGAGATAAATTCCCCTGCTGGAGGAGCATAAAAGAATCAATTGTTTTCATTGAGAAAATTATCTGAAACGGGGAAATTCACTCGAATGAAAATAATTACTCTGCTATACGCTCCATTAGACGTACACTCCAAAAAAGTGTTTTATTTCAATTAAATAGAGTTTATTTTCAAATTGGATTTAAAAAATACGCGAATTTATTCTTAAAAATTCCTGAAAATATTATATTCTTGTAAAGCATAATTTCGACACCTAAGCTATCAACTTCCGGTTATGAATCGAGCAGATGTTCATAGGGGTTGACAATATGGCCGATCGTTCACCATTTGTAACACGTAAAGTGTGATGGATCGACACAGGGTCTAGAAGCGATATTTCTCCAGAGTTCGTC
The DNA here is from genome assembly GCF_034640455.1 of Diachasmimorpha longicaudata. Lineage (NCBI taxonomy): Eukaryota > Metazoa > Arthropoda > Insecta > Hymenoptera > Braconidae > Diachasmimorpha > Diachasmimorpha longicaudata. Next base: position 10,277,803 of record NC_087228.1, on the reverse strand, counting down.
AGAATAAAAACGTCAAAATTGTCAGATTCCCTAAAATCAGTGTACCCGATACATCAAAACTCTCGTCTCCCGGTTGAATCGTCCAACGAATTGTTGAAAGAATATTGTGACAGTGGAATTAATTTTGAGGCGTCGATCCTGGCACTCGAGGCGGCGCCATGGAATGATAATTGAAAAGAACGTCATCTCAATGGGGCAGAGATCCAACCGACCAAACAATGTTCATCGCGCGCATCTACATCGAATTACCCCGGTATTATCGGTACACCGCATCATTCGTGTGGCGTCACACTGCGGACCGCTCGGCGGGGCCTTATGCACGTTGGAGGAATCGTGCGCACAAACCGGCCAAACAAAGGAGTTAAGAAAAGAAAAAGCCCCGCGGGGGCACCACGAGGCGACGAGACTCTGTGGCTTTATCGCTCCAGGTCTCTCCCTTGTGCCCACGATACGGTAACACACAGTGGAAGAAAACGATAGACGAACTGCTGAGAAACTTAACGACACAGTGGGGGGTGCCAAATGCCTGTGGCGCGAGCCAAAACATCTAACACCCTATCTCATGTGATTTATCGGTGTGATGATGTGTCTGATCGACTCTTGTCTCATGGTACTTCACTTTTCGTCACTTGCCTTGGAAACTTCAACCTGACATATCGAAAAATTCCTTCCACCGCTGTCAAGCCTGGACTGCTCACCCTGTGAGGAAATTGGCTGATCGGAAAAATTAAAAAGAAAATTGAACTTTCCCATTAAAGTGTCTGGAAAACTGCGGGCGGTTCCGAACAATATAATTCTCAAGATTACTAGAGAAAAAAAAATAATCCGAAGGTATTCCTCGACGGCCACCCATCCGTCTGTTGAGTTAACAACGATATGATCATAGAAATTCTCTCCCTGAATAGAAAATCGATTTTTCATTTTCTGGGTGTGAAAAAATTTGTTACGATCACACATAAACTCTCCTCACATTTTGCCCCACTACCCAAGCGTTATATATACACCGATGTTAAGACCGGTTCCGGGATAATTGCCCAAGACCTTACCGATAAAACCGGCTAGTGGAAAGTATCATTATCTACCGTTCTATGTGTCCGCATAGATGGGCTTATCGATTGAATATCCGTGGGATAAGGGAAGTCAATGCATCTAAACATTTTTTTTTTGTCTAGCAACCCGCCCAAACGAAATCGCAATCTCAGATGCTAATGCGCGTTTCGCACGAATTATTTTTTCCACTCATTTAAATGCCTTCATTATTTTTTCAGAATAGATCGATTTCACTTCATCCTTCAATACTTCATCAGCATAATCGCATCGTGCGGTGTCTAATGCGCGCATTATCGCTGACGCTGACTTCGATTCTCCCTCCTCTATACGTAATAATTCATTCTAATTGCGTATTATAGCTCATAAAATCGCCGCGAGGAATAAAATCAACTGTGAAAAGTCCTTCAGAGAATATCGTGCGGGTGTTTGTTGCGTTACATTCCCTGGGCCTCACACAAATGCGTCATACGAGCGATAGAGAGGGATCGAGTGGGGCGGTGAGGTCGAACATGACCGTTTGTCAGAGGGAAAACTCGAGAGGGGATCATGAATTTTTATGGCGAACGTGAATTTTTCCAGTAATTTTTTTCATTCACCTCTCCACTAACACACATTCGACTTCAAGCCTCATAAATCTTGTCCCGCTGGAGGACATAACTGGAACACGAATAAAACCGATGTATTAAAACGATATGAAAACGTTTAACTTTTTCATATCGTCGAGTACATCGGTTTTATCCGACATTTCCCGGAATGAATAAAGACAAAAATTGTGATTTTTTGGCCAATGATAAATTTACACGCTTTTCCCAGGGGGCATTTGGTACACCACACGGCCAACAAAACAATAAATTTAACCGTGAAAGTCACCCCAGGGCCACTCTCTTATGGCTCTCTTATCCCCAATGATGCCTGGGATACGAGGGGGTGGCCTAATATGTCACAGTCTGTTGCAGTCATCTCGGGGTTTGGGGGAATATACTCGGTTCGAGGGTTCAACGGAGCTTTATGGGGATGTGCTCTTAATGGAGTGATTCAATAGTGATGATCTGATAAATCTCGAAAATATGGGTGGAAATACAGGAGACAAGTGAAACAATATTCATTGAGAAGAAATACAATTTTATAAATAGAAATTCCTCGATTTCATCTGAAGTACTGTCTTCTAATAAATAAAATAAATAAAAACAATTAATTGATCGAAATCGTCAGAAATTGCATTAAAATTAATTTGGAAATTTTCTTAACAACATTTCACTCAATGGAATTCCCTCAGTGTTTCGATAGCGCCCACCAATCAAAATATTATATTTATCAATGATAATTACCCTTCAAACCTCCCTCTGAAATTCAATTGAAACAATAAATTGTCGATGAATCTATCGACAGATTATTCCTTTACGTGATTGTTCAATGGAATGTGCAAATGGAATGACTCGGCCTCCAGTGCACACAAATACATACAGATCTATGTGCATGGCGTATCTCACTACCATAAGCACCCCCTCCCCCCTTCTCGGTATATAAACTCGACCACTATATATCCTGTGTACGTGTCCTGTACAGTGGGTAGAATCGTATGAGTTATCCCACCACCTACCAGCGACAGTCTGTTAAACCCATGCATATACACGCATGTATCACCCCCCGGTCTATTATATATCTCCACCTAAACCCCCGATGTGCAATGAAGCTATAAATTCAACTGGACTCAGCGAAGACACGCGAGCCAATTTGCCAGAGTCAGTCAGTAGCTCTGATAATTATATTGTTCCTAAGTATCAGGGGAATTGCCGAAAAGTCAACACAGAGAATAAGTTTTCTAATTATTAATGGAAACCTCTCAATTTAAAAATCCGCGAAGTTGTGAATTGTTTGAAGGAAATTATTCCTGAGAATCAGAGAAAGATCGTTCCATTCGAAGTAAATTTCTGGAAATTTGTCATCATTTTCGCTTTAACTTTTAGTACAATTTCATTCAATTATTTTACTCCGGAATTCTATTCCTCTTTGACACTCAAAGGCGAGAGTGGCTGTTGATTAAAATTTTTTACCGATCTTTCAAGTGAAATTGAGCAACAAGTTTGTTATTCTCAGTAGTATAACTTTTTTGTAATCAGGCACGAGATTCTGGAAACTAAAGGCTCCTCTTCCCTGGACAAAATTGTCATTTACTATTTAGTAAACGTTCTTCCACCACAGAATGATGATTCCTCATCCTGAAAGGTCTTAATAGCAAAATAATTAATAGCCCCTAGTAATCAGTCATTTCCCATCATATCTGCCCGATGAAAACGAAGTGAAACGTTTGCACCCAAGATCATGATCCCCATATACATTTTTTTTTTACCACCACCATCAACATCAGCTGGTAAAGCCGTTTACTGCGCTACATGCACGTAATTCCTATAATCACGTTGAGTATAATTCATAGTCGGTGGTAAGCATGTACTTTTCGTCTCGTTACGTGCCCTCCCTCCCCCTCACCCCATGCAAGGAACAAAACTTGTGATTGTTCATGGAAAGTTTAAACACTTGATGTAAAACGGTTCATTAATATTAAAAATCGTTGTGATGGGAAAATAAAAAGCAAAAATAATAGGAAAGTCGTGTCTGACTATAACCGAAAAAATATTGAAGTTGATCTTATTTGATTTTACTTTAAAATTCCGGAGTCTTCGTCGACAAAAAATTTTGCAATCTTGTAAATAAAATAATTTTGTAGTTACAGTTAATAGAATAATACCCAACAGTCTAATCTCTCCAAAGTAACACTTAGCCATTTTTCCCCCATCCTAAATATATTTCAATACGAGATAGTCTCGTCTCGGCCAACTGCACCTGTTTGCATAGGGATGAACGAGGTCCGCTAGACGGTGAATGATTTAGTGGGCAGTTTGTTACACCTATTCGTAACACTCCGGTGAAGCTACTCCCCCAGATCTTCAACGTTATAGCACTCGAAAAGACTCCAGGGTTATATGGAGATTTTCTTGAAAACAACGAGGTACAAGCAATGCTTCAAACTGGACAAATTGCTTTACTCGGGACGAGTTAACCCCCTTTGGCCTCTAACAATCTAAGCCTCGTCGCAGTTGTACATAACTGAAACTCATGACGGCGCACTCACGGCTCTCAGTTGCCCTTTACTTGGCACCTTTTCCATCGTTTTTCCCCCCTTTTTTCACCACTGAAATGACTCAATGTTTGCGGACTTCAGTCCGAGACGGCAGATGATGGAAATATTGGTGTGAGACTTATTTTACTTGTTCATACTTTTTCTTTATTGATCTGTAGAACCACTACTTTGACCGACACAATATGTATCTGATGAAAAAATGAGGGAATAGCTTCATCGCGTGTGAACTTTCTGGGGTCGATCAAACATGTAGACATATTTAAAGTTGATTTTAGTTTTCTACATGAAAAACTAGTCATTTTTCACTGACGAAAGTTTAGCGGAATAAATCCCATGGAAATCAGGACTAGATACGTCACATTTCCAGAATTTGTGAGTAAGTTTTCTTTAATTCAGTCTTTCTACCAATTGCACCCACAGCATATCAACTCAGTAAATGGAGTATTAATAATTGATACGCATGAAAAATTCAGGTCTGTTGAATTAGAAGACATTAACAACGCGGTTCACTAAATTCCCTCACGACAACAACTAGAAATCTCCAAAAGAGCCTCAGGAAGTTCAAATAAATATAATATCCCGTTTTCATCAGCATTTTATACTCCTAAATTATCAATATTTTTGGGTGAAACCCGGTAAAATAGACCCCAAGAAATGATCAAGGAATCTCGATCAATAAAAATGTTAATTGATTCATCGATCAATATTACAATATTTTTCGCCGAAAAATCATCATTAATTCCCGCGAATATGTACACCATCTGTTCCAAGAACTTGGAGTTGTGACGGTGAGGTGTATACACGACTAGTTAGGCAACCTGACACGATGAGATAGGCTCTTTGGACCTCTCTCAATATTCAGGCTTCACCAATTCACCTCTAGTCTGTTCACACCGGCGCCGGTTGCCCCGATAGCACCTTCGTTTAAATGCTAATACCCCGCCCAATTTATCTCCTTATGATATTCGGCACTCTCTCCTTTCCAAGGGTTCCACACCACTCTGTTGACCCATTGCTCGGACCGTATAAATTTTTCTCCATCTTTTTTTATTTCTCCCCCATTCACTACGACTATTTACACGTAGAATGACTCGATGGAAAGAGAGGAGAGAATTCGTGTGCTCGCGGGTAATTGAAAGAAGCCTGCCGACAGAGAACCACCGCAGGGAAGCAGATGAGATGGAATTTAATAAAATTGATAATATACGATTGAACTATACTCGATTTTCCACTGCTTTTGGGTATCCAGATTATTTTATGAACGTGTTAAATTGAGTTAGTTTCTGAGTATAGCCTTTCTACTAGGCTAGCTGGTTCAATGGGCACAATGGACGAAAAAGATTCAATATCGTCTCCTTCTCGGAGATGTAATAAAAAATTCTGAGTCCATTTGAATGGAAATTTTTTGGAAGTTACTGCACCTAGAGAACGGTCATCTAAAAATTTTTTATCTGGTTTTTTTGGTCAATTGACTAATTCTGATTATACCTGCAAAATATACCTTCTAGCTAAATCAGGTATTTCATAGGCCAGAAATGCCGTCCATACACTGGTAGAAGGGATTAATTGCTATATTAAAAAATGTATTTTTATGGTCTATTTGGTAAAATTTGTTTAATTTAATTTATGTCATTCAATTGATCCGTTCATTAATTATCAACTGATATTCATTTGATAAATTTGAATTAATTAATCACTCTATTAGTATGGATTGGCATTTGTTAAACAACACCTCGTGTTGCCTCCATTCCCACGATTCCAACCCGACAGGTTCTAAAATTCTGGAATGCTTACTAAAAACTATAAAGTTTTTTTTCTCTATGTTATTTCTTCGTAGTCTAAATGAAAAATGATCTTCACCTGATGATCAATTTCCTCTCATTTTTTTTATCTGGTCATTATTCAGTAAATTTAAATGAAATTGCACGTCAATAATTAAAATGATCGACTCTCTTTAATAGCCTCGGGAATAATTTACTTAGTTAACGATCTTTAAATTACTATAACGCATGGGATTTTCCCATTCAAAATTTTTTTCTTAACGAGACAAATGTGACCTTGAGTGGTATATTTTTGTTGGTAAATATGGGGACCCTTTCACCCGTCGGACCTTTTTTTAATGTAAAAAAAGCTCCCGCCCGAGGGCAATTCCCTCTATATGCTAATGGAGAAGGCTACCGATATACTCTTTACGCCTTCGCTCAGCTCCTGGAGTTCATTTCTAATTTTTTCGCTTTTTTGGGGGAAGCATTATAAATCTCGAATAATTAATATCGCGCATTCAGCGCCCCAATTACCAAGAAATTCGTCACACTAGGCTGAGTCAGAAAAAATAATAAATTGATATGAGGAAAATGATTCGCAGGTCATATAGATTTTCATGGATTTCGTTAAACGATTTGTGGGTCGTTGACTTCTGCGGATTCTGCTGGTTACGTTAAATATCAAGGGCTGGGTAATTTCCTCAGCTTTATATTGCACTAAAATCCCTCATGCAATTTGCAATCCCCTAGCTCTACTCACAAACGTTGATTTTGTTTATTTATCATCACCATCAGCTTGAACTATTTCAGAGCCAAGCTCGACAAGTACGTCGGCAAACGAGAGATTTACAGAGGCCTCATTATCCTAATGAAGACATAACGCTTTTGTGAAAAACGAAAAAATTGAGACATTTTTACCAATAACAATTCCACGTGAAAATTCAGCCTCGTTACGTGTTCGTAATACATTTGGATTGAGTTCGCCGAAGTCATTTACAACTCGTGGTACTTCTCGGAGACGCCAATCAGCCCCCTCCCCTCCTCCTGCTCCCTCCCGGTGAACCGACGATGCGCAGATAATCGACTCAGAAAATATTTAATTTTTTTCCTCAAGTTCTTTTAACAAAAAAAAAAAGTGGTCAAAATTACTTCCGTGTCAAATTTATGCTATTTTCAATACTAAGAATGATCACTGATAATACCACGAGAGATCAAAAAAGTATTGGGTGTTTCCGATAGGTTGGATGGAAATAAACAAAGGAGTTGGCTCTTCAGGGTAAAAAATCAGTGATTTTTCCAGAAAAATTTAATGATTTCATTTGTATGTTAGGAATCCTCAGGAAAATGATTAGGAGATTGATAAAAAAAATCAGTAGTAAAGTGGTAGAATAGTTGCTCGCTTTAGATAGTAGTGAAGCAGAATATTTGCAAATCGAATAAAATTTTATTGTGAATGAACTTAAATAATTTTTGGAACGTGAATCGAAGCACCATATCAACAGAGACACACCAGTGGTCGTAAAAAATGAACAAGGGTGGAGCATATAACCGAGTTAACAGGCCCAGGAATTATAGCCCGGTGGCTCTGAGGCTGTAATGCCCCGCTTAATATTCAACACTGGCGACGCGACAGATTTACGAGTGCTAATGAATTGGCAAGACATGTCTTTCCTCGTGATTTTCATGCATCCAATGCATCCTCACGTGACTCCTAATATCCATTAAATTAAATTCCATCACCCCCGCCCCCTCACTCCACCCATCCGCCTCAATCATCAGAAAAAAATTTTATTCATTGAAGAATTTTGGAAAATTCTATAAAAAACGGAGATGTGCGACTGAAATATCGTAATGCTCCCAGTCCCATGGGCTTCTTTGATTAACACAATCGTCGATCAACAAAGTAAGGGAGCAGAAAGCTCGATTAGTGATTGGAATGAGCCCCGGCGCCGCTTCGTTTCAGGGATGACCGAATAAATCTTGTGAGCTCCCTGTTGGCCCGAGGCCACGCGGCATCTCCACTCTTGTCTCTCCCAGGGTATATACTTAGGTAGGACCCACAGGGATAGCTTTTCGGTACCACTGGGGAGCCCCCCCCCCCTCCCGCCTCTCCTTCTCTCTCTCCTTCTCATGGATGAATTTAATTAAAAAACATAATTTAGAGGAGAAGGGTAACAGGTAGCGGTTGGCCTGGTGGGAACTTCTCCTTCGGGTGTTGATGCGCAGACTGAACAGGCCTCGAGGGTTCACTCATGAATAACGTTATTAATCCACCGAAATTTCGCTAAAATTTCATGAACCAAGCGGCAAAAAACTGATGAAAAAAGGAAGAATCCTAAAATAGTAGAAAAAAAAAACGGTAAAACTCTTCGGGGAACGACATGATTATTCTTACCAGAAAAAATTATATGGATTTTGGTTTAATATAAGTTAATGTTTCCTCTAAAGTGTGTTGGCTAGTTTACGGCCCCCGGTGATCATCCTCGAGTCATTAACGTTCAGTTACCGAGGACGAGTAGCGTTACATTATGTACCTATTACATTCCAATCGATTGCGGGGTTGGCAATTATCTTGACAGGAGAAACAGGAAAAACGAGTGAATAAATAATGCTAAAAATCAACAAAACCAGTGCTAGTTTTGTCGCACAACTGAGTCCCTTATCTTCCACAGGCAAGAGTTGCATGTGGGTAACGATAAACAAATAATTAGCATTAGGAGTAACCGCATTTGTTATCTCTTCCCATCGACAAAGAAAAAACTCTGCTTATTTTTCCCTTCACTCAAGCCAACTGATTCAATTTCCCATATTTTTTCCTCCACATTATTTACGACTGTAAATATCACGGAAGTTGGGAATCACATGAACTGGTAATATATATCGTAATACCCTGACCCAAAAATCAAATCTAACGTCCCCCAAAACTCAAATTACGACATACTCCACCTAATTCGAATTTTTAATCCCAAAAGCCACAACATTCGACTCTCGTGGATTTGTAACGGACTGAGAGGCGCAGGTGAATCCAATCAAAAGCTCGTCGGCAGGTGCCTCAGCCCCTACCCTCTTCCTCATCCTCACTTTTTTTTTATTTATCCCCGTTCCTTTCTTCATTTTTTACCTTCTCAGTAGAAGTGTACAAGTCCACCGTAGATAATTTCCTCGGGGTCTCCATTACTCTTCTTACTCCGAACTCGTTTTTCATCCCAATTTTTTTGTCCCACCCGAGCGACTATCAATCAGACCCGCAAGACGCACATTAACGTTTTATTTATCGACGAAGAAGACCCGAAGAAAGTTGAATTTTTGACAACAAACCCGTCAGCTGTGGCACACCACAACACACCTCAATTGCATGGTAGGGGCTTTTTTTTGGAAGTGGTGTGGTATACCATGGTCCCACCCCCTTTCGTTACTTTTACCTAATTTGCACCCTCGCACCTAGTATCTGTCGTTCCCCACGTCAGCCGATGCTGTCAAACTAAGCACCGAATTGGTGGACTAATGTATGTCTTTGTTTTCGCTGGTACACGTGTCTATACCCTTTCGGTAGAGCCACTTTCTTTGTGCCTCCGAAACGTCAAGACGTCGGTCAATAGATGTTTTACCACGTTCGTAAGAAAACCCCACAAAATCCATTGAATTTATTTTCCGCCATCACGAAAGGTTTCTTGGGCAAATTGTTCAGTAATACAGTTATAGGTAAAGTGCTCCTCCTTTTTTAAACTTTCATAAGTGACCTGACGTTTCCGCCTCGCATTATCGGACATTGATATGTGACATTTAACAATACCATCAGATAAGCCTGTGACATATCAGCCTTAACAGTGGGAATATTATTGAGATTGAGTGTGAAGCATGAAAGCTTAGTCGCTACGATAGGAGTGAAATAATCATTAACTTTCGTCATCAACTGTTCCGTATCGAACTTTTCAGTTCGACTGAGGGAAATGATAAGGGTTTATTGGTTACCGAGGTGAGCGACGAGCCAATTCCCGTCACCCATGTAATGAAGAAATGACAGTTCATTCAGAAACGCTTCGCCCACGTATATTGTTATTCCGTTATACGACAAACCCATCAAATCATTTAGTTTTTGTTACGTCATGCTTGACTCTCTTAAGTGACACTCCTGGAGTGATCGAGAACCTCCTATTTTGGAAGGTTGTGATGATTTTGTCCTGGGAAGTCCAAAGAGGCCAACATATCCATCTAAGGTAATGGAAATCTGGACAGTCATAGTGATTCAGAGTGTTAGTCGTAAAAATGTGTACAATCATTTAAAATGATAGGTTCGAGAAATTAATTTGCTTCTGAAATGGCCTGACTAGAAGATCCCCGAGTTTTCACTCTTCTTTTTAAAAGACCCTTTATACCAATATTTACAAGTACTTCACATCACATTACTGGGAACGAAATCAAAGTTGATTTTCCAACAATGCCAGATAATTATATCGCCCCAGAAAATCATTTAATGGAACCATCGAACGTCATCCACCTTTTGTTGATAACCCCCCACATTTCTTTAATAGGGTTCAATAAAATCTCGAGGACCTTGAGATCACTAATTTTTTCGCCTGACATCCGCTGTTGTTCCTGGAACGGTCAAGCTTCCTGGCTCTCTTAATTTACGCGCCAACGCGTTATTAGCCCCATAGCATAAGTAACCATCAAAGGATGGGCGTTGACGTAACGCGGTAAAAAACAAAGGATCAAACTAATGCTTCTCCACCACTGCCCATCCCAATACAATTCCCATTCCTCAAGTAACTGCCGACAGGAAAGTTACACCTACTCAAACAAACTTTGACCAATGCAAATTGATCATCCAATGAAATATTTAAATTTTAAAAAATACCACCGAGTCAAGGAATACACATTGCGTGTAGCGAGCCATCAAGTGGCTCTAGGATAATTGAAGGCTTGTCAGAATGGTAAAAAGATGAAGGAAATGAGGTTGGGGTATGAAGAAAATGGCGACTCCAAGGCGCCTCGAGGTTTCTACCATCAAAATCATCACTATTTTCAGTGCTGAGGGAGCCCTCAAGTAACGACTCCTTTTCGTTTCTGCGCGCGGAGTAATTACAGAGTACAAAAAGGGTGAGGTATATATGCGAGACTCTCGTCCACGAGCCAAGCTGAGGGTATTGGGTTAATCAATAACCCTATTAACGCACCCGACACGTTCTCATTTACGGATAATCCCAGTAATTCAAGAGTCAACTTTTGCCACCGCAGACCTCTGCAACCTCCCACACGTGTTTGTATTTTATTATTCATCTTCTCAATTTTTATTCTTATTTGTTCCATTATACTTTTCTCTGGCCGGAGCCGCAGAGGGATCATTCATCACGTGAGTGATCGGATGCGATTTAAAAACCAAAGGGTGACCATAGAACAAGCCCGGGTTCATGGGCCCATTCTCAACGCTTCTATCTCCTCAACTCGATGGGTTAATTGAGAGATGTCGTTGTCTACGAGTCTCCAACATCGTATTGTTCAGAATGGTGGATCAATACCCTCCAACCCCTCTATATCAACCCCTCTCCTCTGTAACCTACGAGAGAACGTTGAGCTTGAAGAGGGCGTGGTTCGCCTCTAGTACACCAACGGAGATATACCCCTGTCGGCTATCTCCCTCCATCACAAGGTTATATATAATCCTACTGCGCGAATTCAACCCTCTTTGCACCTTCTCCAATCAAAAATCTTCCCTGAGCTTTGATAATCATCATTGTATCATCTGATATTGTCAATTTATCTGCTTTTCAATATTGCTGGGATGTTGAAACATCGGTTTTGTCCTCGATGAGGTGGTTCTTTGTTTTTTTTTTATTTAACCCTCATTCCCCTGAAACACTCGTGTGTTGGTTAACCTGGGTTGAAATGTTGGACCGCGTGGGGGGCGTGTCGCCTCGATGGCGCCGGCTACTAATGGCCGCAGCCCGCCAGACTTTAATTTCCTGCTGCTTCCGCGCGGACCCTTTGGTTTTACCTTTCTCTGTCCGAATATGTTCTCCCCAAGTGTCTTCCTCCCTCTTCATCTCATGTCCCAACAAACCTCATCTCTACCTAGCCCTGATGACTGTGTCCCCCCCCTTCCCCCTTTTTTGTAGCTTTTGTCTTACTCCTTTGTACTCCCGCCTGTATCACCGTGTTTCGGTAGTAGGAAATGGTAAGGACTGACACGAATCATTCCCCATTGAGTCAAGATGATTTGCATGAAACTGGCCCTTAATGAGACCGAGTCAGCCTCCGGCGTCATTATCTCCTAAAATCATCTGCAGATGGACAAGCTGTTTTCCATATGCCGGAAATTATTCAGATCTGTAATCTATATACGATTTTGGGTGATAGCCTTTACTTAGTCCCAACAGTATCGTTATCATACGATTTCAGGGTATTGACAATTTGATAGACGTGAGGGCTTGTGTTCAACGACCTAGGAGGAGAGAGAAAGGGAGTGAGTTACTGGGGGAATTAATTTGCATGAAACTACCTTGAGGGATGTGTCGCCAGTTAACCTCTCGCTCCTTTGCAACAGTGGCGCCCCCTTTGGGCTTCATTACAACCAGCTTTCAAGTCCAATCTTCGATCTTTCTGGGTAAGAGAGGCAAAAGCTAGACGAACTCCTGTGCCAATTTAGTGTCATTATGCACCCTCGGGGGAGGACTTTCATAGTTTACCGTATAACTTTACTTGGGTATATGGCTCGTTCCTCATTTCAAGTTTCCATTGAGTGAGGGAGATGGAGGTAACAAGTATCAGGAGGGGAACGGAAGCGTCGGCTTATTTTGAGATCAATTTAGAAGACGTGATTATGGGTAACGGGTCTATACTTCGTCAGCTCTGGTTCGACCGGTTCTACGATATTAACCTTATTTCCTCCGAAAAAAAAAAAATTATGGAGGAAAGAAAAAAAAAGTTGGAAAAATATTAAACAGTTAAGTTATAGGAAGAGATATCGCGGTGGATGTACTAATTGAGGTATTTCCGTTTTTTTGTTTCAGGATCATCCCGGATTGAGGGGAACCCCACTGGCGATGCTGGCAGCCCAATGCAACAAGCTGAGCAGCAAGAGTCCACCTCCCTTGGCCGATGCAGCAGTGGGTAAAGGCTTTCATCCATGGAAAAAAAGTCCTCAGAGCAGCGGCAGTTCACCACAGCACAGTGGCAGTGGTGGTGGTGGTTGTACAACAACTGGTGTAACACAGAGGCCAGCGGCTACGAGTAGTGCAGGAAGTACCGGTGGTTATGCAAGGGCACCAGTCACATCTTGTGCCTCTACAACACCCCAGTATGGCAGTGATTTGTATTTTCCTGGAACAGCATCAGCCCAACAGCCTGATCCTCATCATCACCAGAGCAGTTTGCTCGGTAAAGTTGAGGGGGCAACACTTGGTTCAGTTTATGGGAGGCATCCGTACGAGTCATGGCCTTTCAATGCGATGCCTGGTGCGACGCACAGCGGTATAAAAGCTGGTGACGGTTGGTGGGATGTTCATGGAGCAGCTACTGGTGGTTGGCTGGACGTTAGTGGCACAGTTGGTGTCCATGCCCAAATGGCAAATTATTCAGCAGACTACTCAACAAGTCTAGCATTAGCTGGTAATCATCTACTAACATCAGCAACAACTGCCGGCCATAATCTACTCCAAGACACGTATAAATCAATGCTACCTGGTGGACCCCCTAGCTTTGGCCTACACGCACATCACGCGGCAGCAAGTAGTGCAACCGGTGGTGCGGGTAGTCCTCAGGGTGGTACAGCCGGCGGTGTTAGTCAAGCACCATCACCACGTTCACAAAGACGTTACACAGGCAGGGCAACCTGCGATTGTCCAAATTGTCAAGAGGCTGAGAGGCTTGGTCCAGCCGGCGTTCATCTGAGGAAGAAGAACATTCACAGCTGTCATATACCAGGATGCGGCAAGGTCTACGGGAAGACGTCTCATCTGAAGGCCCACTTACGGTGGCACACGGGTGAGCGACCGTTTGTTTGCAACTGGCTTTTCTGTGGCAAGCGGTTCACACGTTCGGATGAGTTGCAGCGGCACCTTCGAACCCACACCGGAGAAAAGAGATTCGCCTGCCCGGTCTGCAACAAGCGGTTCATGCGCAGCGACCATCTCGCGAAGCACGTCAAGACCCACAGCAGCTCCAGTTCCAGCGGCGGCAGCAAGGCGGGGAAGGGAGCGGGGAGCTCATCAGCCGAGTCCTGTTCCGACAGCGAGGACAACGTGAGCCAGCAGAGTCCCAATTCCAACAGCTCGGTGCCAGTTGTACCAGTGGTACCACAGTCGGGACAGCAGCAACAGCAGCAGCAGTCCCTGTCAGTGGTACCACAGGGTGCACAGGACACCAGCGTAACCTCCCAGAACACCGTACACCAACCGACAACACCCATGACCCCAATGCAGATGACCCCACCCCCACTGACCCCACACCATCCCCACCACCCGCATCTCCCGCCACTAATGCATCATCCACATCATCACGCAACATCCGTACAGTCGCATCATCCGCACGCGGGGATGAGCATGCACTGAGCCCGGTGGGGCCCAGAGTCGCCAGTGTCTGCAATAACGCTAACACAGCGACCCTGGGCTCCCCACTATCCTACCCAATCAACCTGAATCTCATTCATCCCCATCATCATCAGTACAATCATTATCAGTCACAATCACATCAGCAAACTCGTCAGAACAATAACGCATACAACATGACACAGAATCCTGGCACTCCTGGCAATGCTCAGACCCCATCACCAACGTCCCCAGCACCTGTACATAGTCTCTAAGGAGTATCTCAGAGTCTCCTAGCTGTTGTACTAATTCCCTCAGGGGAAGAGTATTTTCACATTTCTGATCTCCACTATCGTCAAATTTTTTTATTTTTCAGAGCTAGACAGCCATGTGGAGATACTCTTTTCGGGGCGAATTGTACTTGATTAATTTTTTTATTTTACTTCTCTCCGAAAAATTATTACATTTAATCGCCAATCTAACAGTGGTTCAAATTTTTACCGCCCCCTCCCCTCGAGTAAAGCACCATTATTACACACTTATTTCTGTTATTCGAATTTTACTCTACTTGTAAATATTATATACATAGCGCGTGAGAGATGAATATTATATTATTTAGAGTGATATAATATTGTATAAAAGATGAAATACACTTACCATAATTACACGTAACGTCGTATTTTTGGTTTTTCAAAAAGATCAACACAGGCGCTCGGTTGAATCGACGCGTATGTAAATTAACAATAAATAAAAAAAAACAAAATTAATTCCCACGGCCCAAGGATTCCACGCGTCTGCACTGTCTAACCGCAGTCGACGTTCGCACCAGGTGACGGGTATTTATTTTTATTCTATTCACACTAAAAGAAGAATTATCAATTCACGTTTCACGAATTATGTGGCAGAATTATTTTCCCCGGTTGACCCGTTGCTCAATCTCCCAAATGATAATGAAAAAACATTTTGGGATGGAACGAGACGCGTGGAAACTTGTCCATGTACACTCGGATGGTGCCCCATATCACGCCCACCCGCCCTAAAAAACCTAGTAACTTTACTATTATTAATTATGATTAATTAATGCAATTAGATAATGAATTATTATTGAAGTATTATTATAAACGAAAGGAAGAGAAAAAATTATGAAATTCATTTTAAAGAGTTAAAAAAAAAGGAGAACGAACAAAAAAATAATAAAAGATGCTTTTGTGAGTATGAAAATGAAGCGTTAATGATTATTTTGATCACATATGCTTCCTAAAATCCCCAAATGTCTCTATTTTTTTTTCAATACTTTTTTTTTCAAAATCTAAAACCTCAAAACATCAATCACAGCAAAAAAAAAAACAGCTCGTTTGGATGAATTTCATGAGCGAGCGGTAACTCGTCACAAATTCGCGTGTCAATAAAAGAGAGAAAGGGAGAATGAAGGGGTGGCGGTAGGGATGAGGGGGTGAGGTGGGGAATTGAAAATGGGTGCCTTTTGCGGCGCGGTAATATCGCACGGGCCGTTAGCTCCCGGGTTCTCCGAGCCATGAAATGTCCCGTCATAACATCAGCTTTACCCCCCCACCCCTCCCCCCACTCTCTACCCCTCATTTCTCCATGATGCACATCGTTGTCGTTTATCTTTCTCCCCATCTCTCTTTTTTATTTATCACCAATCCCCCATCTCCCTCTCTCTTTCTCCTCCAGCCATCATCACATCAGCATCCGGGTGACTTGGGGTGCATCTGATATTCAGACAAAAAAAATGTCTGCATTAACTTTTTTTCAGAGAATAATATGATTTTTTTCTTCTCTCTTACAAAAATTTTAAGATAAATCATGTAAAGAAGGTATTAAAGATGTAACTAAAAAAAAGAACCGTCAGGTTTTTATTATAAATATTTTTTTATAGATAGAACGTCGAGACACTTGACACTCGACCCCATTTTGCTTAATTTAGAAGTATTTTCAGCCTCTTCATCCTGACTAGCAACAGCCTTCAACTAATCACCGCGGCAACCAGTACAATGTTTACTCAATCAACGCTCGGAGTCATCCCCCAGCGGCTTTGTTATATCTCACAGATTAATTCAATTCCACTGGGGGTACAGTAATGCTGGTTGTGCGGGGGCCCCGGTTAATATCGTGCAGTCATGATGGTGTGGCTTGTTGATGGAGTGTAAAGAGAGGGAGAGAGAAAATATGAGAGAGTCAGGGATTATCGAGAGAGCTCACTTTGGCCGTTATTAACGGGGATGACTTGGCTCCAAATCGCCCCATTCAACTACTAGTCCCGGATGGAAACAACACATTCTTACGACAAATTAAAAATTCCAACTTCCTGTTCCAATAAAATTTATTGATTAAAGGAAATATATGTTTTGTTTTACTCAATTTGTGTATTTTATTTATTCGAATGTGTGTTCACTACCCTCGAGCATGGTGAGGAGGCGCCCTACCAGGGTAAGAGGCTATCAACCGCGTATCAGCAAGTCGATGGAATTATCGAAGGAAGAGAGTTATTTGGGAACTTGGTGTAGTGAGGGTAGAATGGAGGAGTGGATTTTTATGCCAAGTAGACGGCACCATTATCAGGGCTTCAAGACGAGGGGGGTCGTGACACGGGGATGAAAGTTCGTGGGGGGTGCGGTTTATGTTGAGCAGCCAGATACCGCGGGGTGCCGTTTCGTCGGTGATTTAACATTCCCTTTTTCTAGACCTACTGTCACCCCAGGGGTGGGGAATTCTTTTCTCGGTACAGTGGGGTTGGTACGTTTGTTATTCAATTTGTGAGGGTTGCCGCACGGCATCAGTGGTACCAGTTACTGATGGCAAAAGAGGGGGGATGTGAACGGGGTAGTTCAGACGTTGAGCGGCAAGTTTCAGTCGGGATGGTTTACCTACCCCCCAGTGAAGAGCAACTTTAATTTCCAGATTCAAATTCAGGCACAAGAATATCTTATTTTGAGATTTTAAAGTCCGTTGAATAATATTTTTACAAGAATTAAATTTAAGTCTGCAATCCTAGTCGAGAAATTGTTTGCAATAAATTCACAGAGACAAAAGTATTCATGTTTAAAACTGGGGTAACAAGAATTCATTTCCAATCCCTTAAATTATGCACCTGGTACCTGGTTAATAATAGGAAAAACATATACCTTTCCCGAATATTTTTATTTCATGGCAATTCCAATTTTTTCAAAATATGGTAAACTCGAGTGGTTACAACTAATAAATGACGGGGTTGGTTATCCAGTACAAGTATGTATTGCTCAAATGGATAAACATTCAACCCGACTAATTATAGTCGCAGGATAATTACACGAAGCACAAGTCTCCTAAAAAATTTACATAGAGCACTCAACTCTTTTATCGTTCACATATGAAAAACTGCTGCGAAAAATACATCACATGAGAATTTCCATCCCATTATTTTCATACTAATTCACGTCCCTTTCTCATTAAACCAGATCCTCGAATGACCCAGAAATCGTGACAATTTAATCATTAAAAAATTATATCACGTATGTAAATAAAAATGGAATAACAAATAATGCACCTACGACTCCACGAGTAATTTCTCTCCAACTGTTTCAACTGTACCTCCGGAGGAGAAAGCTCCACTTGTGATATTTCCCCCACGAGGAACATGACAGCCAATCGAAAAAAAAAAAATTCGTGGGTGGTTTTCTCTTCTTGGAGTGAGTGAAAAATGCCAGAACAACAAAACCGATAGATGAGTACTACAGGATCACAGATTGTCACAAGAAACTTTAGTCCTTCTAGTTAACAAGCCCTCAAAACTCGTAGCTCATACCGTCGGAACACTCATCTCATTTTACCAAAGGACCGACGAACGACTGCTCCCTTCCTATTCACTTATCATTCCCCCCGACCTCCACCCCTCTCTCCCATATTTTTCTTCCCTTCTATCATATTGGTGAGCATGTTTTCCTTTCACCCCGCAGATGACCCACAAAATCCCCAGTAACCGGATGGCCATAATTCCCTTTTCGGGGTGAAAGGAGAAAAAATATTAACCAAATGAAAGCCATGAATTTTGGAAATTAATCGAGGGGTGGGTCTATCATCAACGTTCGCGTTCCCTCGGCCAAAAAAAAACGGGAAAAAATGGTGATGATAGGGAAGAAGGTGATTCCGGATGTAGGATCACGCATGCGACCAACCCTTCTGTTCCTAATTTGCCCCGGAACGATGGTATTAGACTGATGCGAATGCACGGAGTACTCAAACAGCATCTTCAACTGTAAATCGGTTACGAGGCAACACTAACAACACTGAGGGCATATGGCTGGCAGAGAGAGCAGCCACTCTTATTTTTTTTCTCATTTTTTACTAACAAGAAAAAGCAACTGCACACATCGCTGACACGCGTGTTAGTTGGGATACAAACGAGAGAGGCACTGGCACGCGCATCTTGTTACCAAAGTGCCGACCTGAAGAGGAGACCTGGACCAACGGGGCAGCGTCACAAGAGGGCCTTCGAGGAGATTATAAAGCCCAACTGATCTGGCACTTGAACCTGACTCTGAAAGCCAAGGGGATTTCAAGAGTCAACAAGGATGAGCGTAAATTATACGAAGAAATTACAAAGCTGTCATTTGACAAGTTTTCCTGAGAGTTGACAATTTTTCTTTTTAATTTGGCCCTTAGAATATATTCCGCATTCTCCATTGCACGACACGAAATAAAATCAATAAATTGTGTTCTTAGATGTACGAGGGAAATCCCTAAATTACAAAAAACTGCGACGTTAATTACGGAGAGTCACCCTCTACTTGAATAACCCATCACATCTAATCTAACGATTTTTTAATGATGTTCCGGGCACTCCAAAATTCCCGAACGTTCACTCTTCCAAATTAATGAAAGTTTCATCTTCATACGCCCTCAACCCCAATTTTCAATAATAATAGAGATCGTTACACCGATGATCCATGGGCTGGTGTCACATGCGAGAAATTTCTCATTAGTCCATCTGAAATAATTAATCACCCTGGGACTATGACGTATGACAATTTGACCTGGTCTAATGGTCAACCCAACACCACCTACTGCTCCCAATTCCGATAAGGTGATTAGCTCGGATCAGACTGTGGCACCACTGATATCATTACCGCTGCTGGTTTTCAAGGAGATAATTGATCATCGTTAAAGGTCATTAAAGTATCTGGTTTAGCTTATGTACGGTGGTAACACATCACTATGGGGTGGAAGATATATACTCGCGAACGATTGAAGCTCATCAGGAACCGTCCGGAGAGACAGCGCCAATCGATAGTTATAGAATAAACCTCGTTAAGTCATCATTCTATCACCTATCATTAGGTGGCAAAATTCAATGAACTTCACCATTCTCATTCTCAATTCTCGTTTCTTGTTCTAAAAATAGAATTCATTTGATTTGATTTGACATTTCTCACCCTTTAAAAGCGACACGACCCTACGTTTTCCTCAGAAAGTGACCAATCTACATTTATTTCCGGAATATTCTGACACCAATTTTTTTTTACTTCGACGTAAATGGTCAACGTACTTGATTCTTAACTCCGCATAAAATGGACAAATCACTAGAATGTATTCCATATGCTCTAGTTCCGCAGCGTAAAGTTCACAAAACTTGTTGAAATTAAGTTTCTGGGTCTCCTTATTTATAAAGAACCTCGTTGAACGTGTGTTAGCCACTGGAATGTACGCAATTAATTTACTAAAAAAAATACATCATCCGAAAATTTATCATCCATTTAAAAATTCATTAACCCGTCAAAATACACCGATTTACGCGAATTCCCACTCAATTTCTCATCTCCCCTCCCCTATAAATATAGAAAAATTTTGACGAGTTGCGGCACCACGTGTCTCTCAACGTGTTAACCCGTCTTAACACATCATATTTCTGTAACATCTCCCAGTGGCACATAACCGACGTCGATTTATCGTCCCAACGTCGTGGCAAACATCAAAAGCAACCCTTCAGCCCACGAGAGAAAAAAAAAATCTGAATAACAAGTCTCCCGAGTGATGCGTCGTTGCATTGTTCAATTGCCATGACGTTGCCCTCTTCCCTTACAGAATCAAACAAAAAATCACCAGCTACTTTGCATAATATAAATAAAATCACATTCGTATCATGAATAGAATCATGTTGGTCTCATGTATCGCGCCATGTATCTTATTTATATGATAATAACGGAATGATGAAAGTGACTCGATCATCGAACGTGACGACGTGGGATTGATATCTCTGGCAAAGTAGAAAATTAAAGATAACAAATAGAAAAGAAAATGAATAAAATTGAGAATGTACGGAGCAATCACTTAGCACGAAAATATCATTCGTCATTCATCCGGGCGATGTTATGGGGACCCTATTATACCGTATTACAACTATCGTCGAACACGAGAGTGACTGAGCTAAAATCAATTCAATATTTCTCGGTATATCTAATTCAATAATCTCCTCTAACGTGAATAAGGTACGTAAAACGTGTACCAATGGACGATGTGATGAATGGACTTGGCTCGAGTGAGTGAAAAAATTATTATAAATATGCGTGAGTGAGAAAAAAGAAGGAAAGAAGCCCACAGTTTCCGGTCGCCTCGACATCTTGGGTCGTTATGAATTGACGTAGCGAAACGTGCGAGACTGCGAATTCCATAATTTTTTTTTATTTCTCTCGTTCAGTCGTCGAGGAATATACAGGGTTAAAAATTCATTGAAAAAATTATTTACAATGCGCATGCCTGGTGAAACACTCGGGGGAGAATGTGAAAACATCCACAACGATCGTTCGATAATTTCGCGGTACATTTACTCGGCACGCGAGGAATGAGAGCAGATTAAATTGACTCTTGAGTGGCTGAGCTGAGAATTAACCCTCTTTTCAACTGGGCGTTGTTCTCACGGTTCGTCGGGAGCATGGATTTCCCTAGCCCCCACCGCCACTGACCTGGTCCTTTCTACTATGCGAAGGTTGATGGAGGGTTCATTGATATGGTGAAGGATAACAGAGGGGCTACGATGTACGCATGCTTCGGTGCACCGGAGAAACGAATCTCTGGACTCCACACACCTTTTGCAGACTTTGTTCACATTCTAAAAAGCGCCCAATAAAAAAAATCATAAGAAATTCCCGAACGGGCGCCTAAACAGCTCAATTTATTGAAATTTCGATTAACTTTCGATTGCATGTGACTAAACAATTTTTTACTCTGTCCTACGATGTTCACTACCTCCACAAAGTGTTTTCGACAGGTGTCAGATCACAATAATAAATAGACTATAGCGACGCCTCCAAAAATCAGTCTTCCATCCACATTAAAAAAAACTTTAACTCCGACTGCAAAAGTGTGTGATATTCCGCCATTAGTTGCACCATAACGTGAAAAAAACTGATGCAATAAATATCCTCAATCTGTTGAAACGTAATTAAGATGATGAACAACCCAATTATCACGAATGAAATACAGTATTAAAGAGACAACAACAAAGTGCACACTTTCATGTGCACACTCACCCACTTGTGAATAGCTAATTTAAAGGCGTCGAAGTAGCCTCGCACAAATTGAATAAAGAAAACGAGCCCAGTCGTGGCCTGCCGCAGATAGAGACGTCAGTCGTGAATCATACTAATTGCCAGGCGTGATTAAACGCTCAGTTCTCAGAAACTTTAACCCCTCATTCGTACAACCAACCAACCCTATGCAAAACTCGGTCTCATTTCCCCTCATCGAGTCGTCGAAGAAGTTGGTTAAAAATTTACGAAAATGTTGGTGAACGGTCAGAGAGGGGGTGGGGAGGGAGGAAGAGGAAGGGAACCCCATAAACGCGATCCCGAGTACTTTCCGGCTCGAGTTGATAATTGTCGGCAAGTGTCATGCGAGATATGAAGGTTGGGATCACAAGACTTTAGGGAAATGTGTAATTACGTATCATATAATCAATAGCCACTCTAGATTATTCTGAGGCTTTCACTGGACTCCGTGTGTTCACATGTACGAGAAATGCCTGGTAATTGAGTAGCACTAACAAACACGTCGTTACGAGTCACTCGTTTATGAGCACGTGTCCAGTATCGGATGTCATCCGAGAAAAGCCGACAGAGATCCACACCCACCTCCGCTCTTGGTGGACCACCTAATGATCACTCGGGTTTATTGAATATCTATGGACTAAAAAATACTCGGTTATTTACTGTCAACCCTGTGCTCACTTTTGGCCTGTCATATGGTGGTTCCTCCTCTTCGCGGATGTCAGACACCATCAAACGCCCACACTCAAGACGGATCGATGGTTAATAGATGTCTGCATAATGAGCTCAATCTGTTGTGGAGAGGGGTTGAGCAGGATAGGAGGGTAAGATTTTTTTCGATGATACTGAGGGGAATTTGAATGTAATTAACCGGATTTATGCCACTGACAATGACACTGAATTTTTTATAGCGACAGAAACTATTTGACCTATTAAATATTAGCATTGATCTTCGTGGATATTTACTGATGGAATATTTTTTAATTGTTCAATAGATTTGTTGCGAAATGCGAGCAGAAAACGTTACGCTGGATTTTTTAAAAGGGAATACTCGGGAACAAATTGAAAATAATAAAATGCATGTTGGGGGTTTAAAGCACATGGAAGACATCTGGTATTTGCCGTAAACTCCACAGAGAATTTCCGAAGCTAAAGACGAATTTTTGCAGTGTTCATGCAAAACAAACCTCCCCGCTGTGAAGTTTCACAAATATTGTGCGCACCATTGTTTCCGCATGTGCACGCGCAAAATTAATCCATTGTTCCTCAATATCCCGGCTTAATTGAGAATCAATGTAATCGCTCATCCGTAAAACTGATCCGGCGAGAAAACAGTGTTTAAGACAAAAGAAGTTAAATCAGTTTACCATCAGTTCACGTCTGTTGTTTGTGATTCTGATAAACAAACAATACGATAAATGTTGATTGGCGTACACGAGTGTTTTTATCTTCTTCTATTGTCGATTATTTTGGTGGAGCGCGAAAATCACTGATTCCAATCACTTCGCCATCGTGATTCTGAGTGACGAAAACCTGACGCTGAACAATGGTCCACGAGGTGTGGTCGAGATCTTCATTGTTTGGCAATTAAAAAGGAGATTTTCTTTTCTCTTCGGGCTATTGTCAATGGCCACCTGCCCTACTGTTTTTAATGTCTATTGTTCTTACCGATATTTTGGCGCACGCGCTGTGAATTTCGCGAGCCGTTGGGCACGTCAAAAGGGAGGGAGAATTCACTAGCCGATGATGCTGATCCGTTGTGGCATCGAGTGCGAAAAATACGACGGTTGGACCATTACCTACGGGCGTCGGTCCATAGTCAATGTTTCACGCATCGTCCCCTGGGAAGTCATCATATGGTAGGTCAAAGAAAACATTCTGCGGGTGACTTTTTTCGCCTGTCTTCAACGCGCAAAACGGGAATGAATTGCCGACTTCCGGTTTATTTTTGTACCTTTGATGCGGATGGTGAAAAAAACCGCAGAAGACAAGGGAAAATTAATGCGATAGATATTTTCACTGAGAATATTATTATTTCCTCTTTTTTTTTCGTGGAATTTATGGGGTCATGGGAACTTTCAGTCCATTCGTTCCGGAAACATTATTTCAGTTGAATTTTTATCTTTGACTTTGAGTAGTTCTTTTATTGCTAAAAAACAAGATAAATAAATCCCTTTTCGATTCAGAAGATTTTCTATTCTGTCCAGTAATTAAAAAAATATCTGATCCCTCGCACCGTACGTTCCATTACCCATTTCTGCATTGAGAATAAATCAATGCTGATCTAGATATATTTTTTCCCAGGGATGAATATTAACATAGGAAATTCCCAATCAGTCATTTCCTCCATTTGTTGAAACTCATAATCCAATCTAAAAGTGCTCCTCAATTCAATTCATTTTTTGAAAGTCATCGCATGAATTTATCCTTCGTCCCTGAGATATCATTTTGTTTCCTTTGTTTGAAGTTGAAGAGCTGATTGATAACGATGCGAACAGTGAGATTACTTGAATTGTTTCCTCCGTGCATGAATATTGACCCGAGTATGGCTTATGAGATGGCAAAGGAGAACGATAATCCAACGCAACTTTCCAACTCAATCATCTCGTTTCCTCCTGTCTCAAAGCAGACTACTACACAATGATAACCCGATGAGCTATCCCGAAGGCTCCCGTAATGATTCCATTGCTCAAAACGAATGGATACCACCCTGCAAAGGTCCCAGGCAGTTTGTCATTCGATCACGAGTTTATCCAGTGCCCACCAGTGCAACTGGGGTTCACGATCCCACTATCAACGAGTCGTGACGTTCATTTCACCGCGGGTATATTGGTATGATTCCCGGTAGTCGACAGGTACCGCAGGAAGCCATCATGAAAATTGGTAAATTTCTACCCGGTATTTATTGAAATTATTAATATCCAGTTTGACGTTTATGCACGAAGAAAAATGTTGGCGACAAATTACCGAACAAATCGAGTGTACAATCGCAGAATAGAATTTATGAATATTTTTTTAAGCTACATTATGAGGGGAAAAATGTAAACCGAATATTTTCTTTAATATATTCGTTAATAATTCACCAAATACGCGAGTTGAGAGAAACGTCGAGACTCAAGTCTGTCTCGGCTTCGCCTCGGGCTACCAACACTCATGAAAAACTCATCGAACTCGTATGGAAATCCATAATTACAGACCACCTAAAAAAATTGCGAAATTTGACTTGAACCGTTCGTCGCTTCGTCCCTGCACCAGCTCCATTTTTTTGGATTTAATAAAAATCCTACAGAAATTTCTATATAGATTTTAACACTTAGGAATTTGTCAAGCCCATAGACATGATCCAGGAAAATAAATAAAAGTGTAGAAAAAATGGCATAAAATCGTCAAGAAAAATTATGGACTCCTTTCAGTTAATAATGGCATGTCGTTAACTAATAAAAAATTATGATGAAAAACAGGAAAAATAACGAGAAGTCAGTAAATTGAATGAAGCATGCCCCTGTACACCCATAATCCCTGTTATTTGAAACGTCCCTCTGTCCTCCCGTTAAACTGAAAAGAAATTCAACCAAGTAACTTCACATATATACGAGCAATCATCATCCCTCCATCGGCTATATAACCCCCTGTAATGTTCGCAAACTTTTCCCATTTCCCTTCATATACTTAAGGGCGATTTGCTGTCCATGATTCTCCTGTTGTCGTTGAATCGTTTTTCATAATCCCATTTCATTACCTGGGAGAGGAAAAAATAGAATAGGTCAGCGATTGGTTAGGGGATGGAGAAGAGAAAAAAAATTACCATTGTAATCGGTAAACACGAATTGGAAAGTGATTTACCATATTTTAGCGTTGGGAAATGAAACTGGTGTTCACGTACGCCCACTTTTTGGGGGGGGGGGGCATTAAATAAAGTCAAATGGCTCCCTGGATGGCAATGATTCTCTCGTATGAATGTATCTGTTTGTTACAACACGATGAGTCCTATTTTCCCAGCGAATATGCGTTTTACCAGAGCAAATTGCAACGTACGATGGGGAACCTGGGGCGTCGCCGCTGGGATAGAAATCCGTGGGACTCCCACGGCGACCATGCGTTTATCCATCACGCCCACCCTCTCTTGATGTGGATTTTTAACACCGAGATTCGACCCCTCGGTATTGTACCATTTTATCCACTGGGATTTGAACGATTTTCAATAGCATGACTATCGAGTTTAGGATATTTGACCTTAATATGGTGGTTTTGGGTGGTTTCAAGGTTGAAAATAAATCTCGGAACACATGGGAATATTTACGGGGAGAGAAATATTCAATAAAAATTACTTATCATCACAGGAAATTTTACGGAATTGTTGCTAAATTTTATTCGGAGCCTTACATAATTTTTAATGAATATTTTTCTCCGTGTATTTGTGAAAAATAAACATGTGGTGTTCACGTCTGTTGAGAATAGATAATGATTGGAATTGTGCTCCAGAAAATTCAAAAAGTCTCATTACTATCATCAGGTGACATGTAAACAGCCGATATTTCTGGTACATAATTGTTTGACCGCAAAAAAACACTCTCAATCGCTAAACCTATTGACCTACCGAACATTCCCTCTCGAACTGCCACCAACTCCACTCCGAACCATCACTTCCCTGTTTACTGTGTCCACAATATTTCAAGTATTGACTTTCGGCCATTCCAAAAGGCAAACATATCAGGCATCCCGGGGTACTTCACTCTATTTTCCAAACTGAGACCCTCACGCCACGTGCCCTTTTCAGTAACTCGATTTAAAAACTGAAAATCTCTTTGTCAAAATTTGTCGACAATGAAGAAAAGCCAAATATTGACTATTCACGTAACTTCAGGGTAAGAAATAGTCATTCATGGAGGCTCATTGGGAGTCAATGGATCGATGTTTTGGCCCTTGAGAAGAGTCCTTTATTCAATGTTCTGCTTTGGAGGACCACCTTGAGGCAGACCACACGCTGAATCCAATTGACCTCTTCAATATCACTCCAGAATGGCATAAAAACCTTTGGAAATTTTACTCTCCGTTGGGGAACACATGTCGAGCAAAAGTGGAGTGAAGAACCCACTCTCAAGAGTCCATTCAGGAGAAGAAATATTCAGTAAAATACGGCATAAAAATGCCTGTGATCCCGAAGGAAAAATTATTCTCCAGAATTTGAAGAGACTAAATCTAAAATATTCAGTTATCGTCCCCCGACTGTTCGAATTATTATCCCTCCCCAGAAAATATAATAAAATTCTTTCACACAATAACAGAAACAGACCGAAAAAGTACAGCAACCCTGGAAGGGAAAACTCGTTTAGCGTTCAAGTTTAGCGACTTGGAACCAAGGAAGTGGCGGATGGGAATCGATGATTATAATTAAGTAGTCGATACCGGAACAGGAACGTCTGAATTACCGTAATCAGTAGCACGCAGTGGTATGATTCACGTTCCAGGGGAGTGAGGAATATGAAAAAAAAAGAGTCAAATAATAATAATAGAATAAATGAAACAATGGTATGAAGATCGGAATGGCAGGCGGGAAGAGTTTTTTTTCTGACGTCCTCGACGCATGCGCGTGCAACCAACTCTTTCCGTGCGCGACTGTTATTATGGCGGACAAAGGTTCCCCATATGGCGACCCGTTCACCTAATGTATGTTATTAGACATTACTCTATGATAATTAAACGTCTACAGCAAGTATTGTTACGTGCGTACTTACGGTTACATTACTAGAAATGACACGTTTCGGTACAATGCTTCGGATGTCGAGCTCTCCGAACGTGTGTCCCAGGGAAAACCGAGAGGAAAAAAATGTAAAACGTTGACTGGGAATCTTTCGTCGACAGGGAGCCCTATTTTTCTATTTACCACCGGTTTTTAAAATCAACTATTAATTATTGAATTCAGTAGTGACGCGGCAAACCGATATAAATCCATTTTAATAGATAATCAGTGTTCAGTATCTCGAAATGTGAGGGAGATGGTGAAATTTTCCGTATAACCTCCTTTGTGGAGTCCATTGACTGCTCCAAAAAAATATAATTACGTGAAATTATTTTTTTTACCAGAGAGAGATCCGCGGCACTCGTCAAAAAAGAGTGTGATCCTCTTAAGGGTAAAAAAACACTTTTCCAGTGACAGGCGAACCCCTGCGGTGAGGGATGCAGATCTCGACCGATATCCAGGACCCGAATAGGGAAATAGCACGTCTCAGAACCGATTCTTTTTAGATCTATGGTAACTAAAGCCTCAGAGTTGTCTGTAACTGGTTGGGGCACTCAAGATCTGAAGAAGTGACTGATTTGATTGATTATCCTCACTGCTATTAGAAAAATCCGAGGTAAAGGGAAAAACTACGACAGTTACTACGATATCGAGAACAAGTAATGGACAGCATCGATCCCTCACACATATGATTTATGGAAATTTTTTGATTCTCCTAAAAAAAAATTCCGAAACACGTTGGACCTCAGAATATAAAATTTCTCGATTGAAAAATATTGAACCAAATTCAGTAAATGAAGAGCAACCACACGGAAATAAGATTCCTCTCTTGACACGTGCCAAGATTATATTTTTGTATTTCCGTTAAAATTACTATCATTAAAATCCCGAAAGGCGTGAAGATGAGCATCGAGGAATAGCCAGCGCCCTCTGCACATCTTCTCACTCTCATTTCTTCAATTGGTCTGCGTGTCCGAGTCCTGCGGTTCCTCTACACACGATTATTCGCTCCTTTTTCTCACATCGAATCGACAAAAGTCAAAGAATTAAAAGAGTTCGATATTCGGCGTCACGATAGAGTAGAGTAGAGAGAAAAAATGAACCGGGTCAGTCGTACTCGGTGAATGCAGTCTGCGGTCGAACACGTGTGTGTATCAATGGGTCTGTGGTGGATTCAGGTCTTCGCTTTTCTTTTTCGATTCTATGTTTTTTCTTTTTATCGATTGTCCGTACGCAGCCGGGTACCAGTCTTTCAACACGTATCTCCAAGGTCTGTCACAAGTATTCAAAATATACTAGGGCTCTGGTGAAGTCTTCCTGTCAAGATGTTTTGGATAGTCAGCTGGGAGGATGACCACATCGCATATGTTTTTCCATATAAATTTGAATGGATCGAATGGAGTCAGTCGGTAATACGCTTTATGATTCCCGGATTCCCATCCCCAATACCCAAATTAAACTAACCCACTGACAATTATCTTCTGCAAATAATTAATCTTTGATTAATCAGAAATTCATCGAATCATTCCAGCCATCTTCACCTGAAAAATAATAAAGCACCGCAACGAAAATAGTCATCCGTTAACTACTTGAAAATCATAATCCAACAACCGCGAAAACAAGCGTATCCACCCCTACAAATATTTCCGAAAAAATACGAGGGATTCGCTTGACAAACGGTGGGCGTAACCCACTAGTTGTGAATATGTAGCATTTCAGATTATTTAATGTGTATCGATGCATCTGCCATCGGCCATCGGGAAAAAAAAAAGACCAGAACTCAGACAAGCGAGCAGACTGTGTACATGCGTGAATATTAGGGTGGAAGGTAGATGCCTGGGCGTGTCACAGGGTTGTCGTACCTACATTGAGCGTTATTGTTGTCCTCGTTGGAGTGTATGAACGCGAGGAACTGCAGCAGCACCTGGGAGTGAGGCCCTGCACCACGCCCAGACATATCGCACATGGGGGTTTTGTATTTAAGAGATCCATGTGGGGGCCCTTTCGCGGCAATCGACAGGGCCCTGGTTACTACCCTTCGACGAATTCTACCGTCCTATGACATACGGGAGAATCATACGATACCCCTAGAGTGTACCGGAGACATACAATGCACGACCGTTCATTACGTATCTATAGGGTTTATTGTTCGATGCATAACCGGATGCGAACAGAAGACGAAGAGGAAATGTTTTATGGCTATCTCGAACCGGTTGCTCGTGCTTCTATCAATGTAAGTATATGCTGTGGCTCTGGAGCAGCAGTAAAATGACATTCGAATATTTATTACGATTTTTTTGCTCGGGTTTTCCCTATTTCAGTGAAAAAAAAATGGGATATTTCAAGCTCTTTTTGTCTGGATAATTCTCACTGGGGAATTAACTCCTTCAAACCGACTCCCAAATTTTAAGTCATCGATAACACCGAGAGTTGCACCAGAATGTGTCGGCCCCCATACGCCCGAAGGCGGCAAGGGCGTACGCGATTCCGCCCCCAGGTGGGTCGGGGTGGCACTGGGGCATTCCTCATTCTGCCGCGACGTTGCTGCATATAAATAACGTAAACGAGAGCACCAGGATCTCTTACCCTCACCTTCACCCTTCATCCTATGAACAAAAGCGATTGTACCCACGGATTGGGAGAAAAATATCGAGATGTAAAGTCCCTAGTCTAGAGTGCTTATCGATTTATCGGAGTACTCAATAATCTCGAAATGTCCGGTGGTATTTTTAGCATCAACGCAATTAAAAATTTATACTGTCAAAGGGAAAAGAGAGATCGTTGGCAGAGTGAGTGACATTTTTGTCGTTTCTCCATTTCAATGAGAAAAATGTGAAAGTTTTTTTTTTTATCAACATAAAATAACAGGGCTATCAATTTTTGATGTGGTGGGGAAAAAAGTCGGTGATACACGCAGGACTTCTGCACGCGCCCAAAGTCATCCCAAAATTTCACAGGCCGGTGCGAGTTTTGCACGTAAAGATTCGGATACAATGCGCCTAACTGTAATTCTTTTTGTTGAATATTTTCAGAGTGAATTGTGGCATTTGCCAGAGAAGGGAGGAAAGAAAACCAGCAGATGGAGGAGACTTCACTGGCCCACTAGGTGGGTCGTGGCTGTTTGATACACGTCAATAATACCGAAAGTGTTTTTGTGAATGCATGTCCCACATGCGCCCGAAGGGATAATAACAGTTGTCGGTATGGAAAGTTTGGAGTCCGCAGTTTTTTTTTTTGAGGACAATTTCCGCAGTCTATCGAGTATCGAATTCCCCGGAAGAATTGAGGAAAGTGGAAGGGAAATTTCCATCAATTCAGACCATTACTTTCAATTGGAGGACAATTTTATGAAGTTGAAAACTTCGAAGGGTGGGAGGATTTTGTGGATAATATGTGATTGAAATTACATCACATGATGGCTGTCACACAACAGTTATAAATTTGTCGTATGACAGCCATTTTCACACCACTAACGACAGGCCGATTATTGACGTTTGATCCTGTTACTCGATTGCCGAATATAATTGAAAATTAAATATTTATTTTCCACTCGATAATTGATGACAAATACACGAGCAGATGTTATACTGATTCCCTGTGGGCCAGTGGCTTACGTATTTACAACCCCTATTTATTCATTTGTCAGTCAGACGTGAAAAGAAATGCATAAATCAAGTAAAACATTCAACAGAACCAATGACAATGATCACTCCGGTCTTCCACATTTAACAGGGCCATCAAAGAAGTAGGAAGAGCACTATTTTTTTTATCCGAAGGTGAAAAAAAAGTGGAAGAAGGCGCGACCACAATGCGGCTCGATGACAAATGAGACCGTGGCCCTTCTGGGTGGAGTTACTGGGGTCACTTTCAATACTACTGTAAAAATTCATGTGTCGGGGATTCTGTGATTCTTCGCACGCGGGTAAGAAGATTCAGAGCATCCCCTTTGACATTGTTCAATGGTGAACCGAGAAACGTTAGCAACAATGGAGGAGACTGAACCGTAAAATTTACGATTTTCTTTGAAGTCGATCGTCTGCTTGTTATTGTCGATCATTCGGATATTTCACAGTTGAAGAATCATCTCAAAACATCTTAAGCAAAGACATGAGTGAAGAAGCAAAAATTATTATAATCCAGGAGATATCAATCTTTCAAGTGAAACTTGAAATTATTTCAATTATTCACCGCGTGAAAAATCAACTAAATAAACCAGATAGGAAATAACATCTATGAAAGTCGAGAAAATGAGTGGAGAATTGAATAATGTTTATGTCAAAATCACACCACAGCTCTTGTCCTCCAGAAAAAAAAATTTATAGCGAAGGAAATTTCGTGGAAAATAAAAATAAAGACCGAAATGAAGCGTTCTGTTTTCTTCGTGGCGACAATTCGTTCGTAAAACTCGTACGCAAGAGTTACGAGTTCACGGGGCGATAAAGTTCCGTGTTACGCCCAGGAGGAACAGAAAGATACGGGGATGTACAGGGGACAGGCACATGTGTGTGTGAAATTTCTGTCGACGGATTTCGGTTTGTTTTATAGCTGGAGCGATGTCAGGAGGAAGTGTAGAGGTTCTTTCTGGTCCATCTGCACTTTATGGCGCTTTAAGGAATTTTGACTAAAAGGAAATTGATGGATCACTTGGAATCACCCATCTTTACCTCTATTTGCATAGAAATGCATTTGGAAATGAAAAGGAATTGCGAACGCAATAATTCCCCACGAAGAGGAAAATTTTCAGGAAAAATGATCTTACGGTTCCATAAAAGTGGAGATAAGCCGTCGTTAGCACATTTCTATCTCGAAACTTGGTAAAAATAAATTTATAATGATTAAATCTATTCTAAGCTGGGGAAATTTTATTCTGATGTATAGTAAATTTTACCCTACCGTACCGATACCGTAATTTTTGACTCTACTGGCAGAATAATTTCCTTTCAGCTGCGTGTTCCCACAAATTATTCCTTTTCAGTCGAGGATTTCTATTTTCGTGGGTTATTGTCGAACATGGCCACTGCAATGCCACCACATCGGCTTTAAATTATTTGTTATCACAGGCACACGGCCATTTTTTTAACTCACGGTTTATCACAGTATATATTCGGGGATCAGGATTTTACACTTCAGCCCGTTAGCAATTTTTAGCCCACAACAAGGGCTCATCAGCTAAAATAAAAATCCCATCCCATTTCCCTTCAACCAAACTCCTCTCCACCATCAACTGCACTTTCTCCCTGACGTAATTAACAATTCCAAAAATACCCCGAACTCTTTAAATCACTCGAAAAAATTCTCAGAATGGGAGAAACTGTCGACAAACATTGCAACATCCACCCCAACTCCAAGTCACGTTATCTCAGATAAATGGTTGTCATTTAACTTGACTTAGGCGTATTGGAATGCGTTATACATCAAGTACACAAGGTCGACATTCAAATTTTCTCCGCTGATGAGTTCTCCACGAATTCCCCCATTGATTCCGGCTAAAGGAGTTCCAGAGAACAAGACAAAATAGACTCATAACCCCAAGTAGTTTTGAATGTCTCTCAGGCTTACAGTGTGTGTGTGTACTCGACAGCATGTGCTCTGGGCGTTAACCAGCGCGAAAGAGATATACTGCCTTTGGCACCGAGTATTTATGGCATATCCGCACGTTCGTCTAATGTATGCTCACCCAGGAATGCCAAACGACAACCCCAAATAATTGTTTCTGGAAGTGTGAATTGCGCTTATTAACTAGAACATTTTTTAACCCCATCGAGTTTTGAGGGGATTTTTTTTACTATTTATTTGTCTCGTTCTGGAGCAAATGACATTCGTGGGTTATTGCTGGCTATTTTCCAAGCAAAATGGCTTTTTTGTTTTGCTAGTTGAGTTTTTAAACATCAATCTGAGGGATATGAATGATCGAATCAATGTCATCAGAGAGATTATCATCAGCGAGTAATATTTGCTTTCTGATTAAGGGAACACATTCATTACTGGGGCTTACTAAACTTGTGGTGCTACTACTAGGGTGCAAATGAGTTTCTTCAACATATAGACTTGGATTATGAATTGTAATTAATTTAAGCAGAGTGATTTCCCATGTGTCTGATCTCCAGATGTCATTTTTTTTAACAAAGCGCGTTCAATTCAATTGTTTAATATAAAGCTGTATGAAAGCTTGTGGTTTTTCTATCACCATCAAAAGAGGGGCTCATTACAGAATTCTACCCCCAAAAAATGTGGAAGGGGTTCAGAATAAAAATGCTGGAAAAATGAGAATAGTGTCACGTAACGCGTAGGTGCATCCCCATGGTAACACTCAATCGCTAATTGGCTGGATCGAAATTGGAGCTGGTGCAGGAAATTTTTTTTCATTCCAATATTTTTTTCCCAGTGTATAGAGGCAATAAAGGACACCTGAGAGGACTAAAACCAGGGCAATTAGTATCGGATGTCGATAGATCAGTGCCTGTGTTGCAACCTGTGTAAAACAGCCCCGTGGCTTTTCCCAACGGGGCGCAACCTGCGAGAAACTCAACGGGAATGGTAAAAGAAACCGAAAGGACCATTCATTCATTCTGGTATATGTATATAAACGGGGATACACTAATGGCCCCTTGGGTTTGCTTGGTTTCATTCAGAATAGTGAGGTGTGGGGACAGGGGCAATGCGATTCATGGGAAACATCGTGGGACGGGGTTGAGAGGACGATTACGATGATGATTCGACCTGTTTTTTTTTAATTATTGTTTTCTCATACCGTCCGAGATGAGAGGAACATTAAATTAATGGAGGGATGAACGAGGCTGAGGAGACGAAAAATATTGGGAGATAATTTTTTTCTTCGTTGTCTCTTCATCAGGAAAAATAACACGAATGGTCCATCGGTTTTCTTTATATAAATGAGTACTAGTCTCTCATTGTGCGCTGATCGACCTTTCTCCCCAGTCGATTGCCCAAAAACTGGTCTTATTTTCACTTTATGAGCCCCTCTACTGAATTATTTATCGATGTACACCCCGGTCTGAGACGTGGGGACCACCCTTGGGATTTGAGAGTATAGTGGTAGATTTTTACCGGTCGATAAATATCATTCGTTCCGATACTCCAATTCGTTGGATAGTTTACTCCGGTTACTTCTCTACAATTTTCCCTTCCTGCTCAGGATTCCCTTTGGCTCCAGCCTCCAGTGTAACTAAACTCGAGGGGCCGTTTAGGACTACCATCTCACCCCATGTGTTTGTCTATCCCTCGGTGTTATATACCCAAGCTTCGAACTAACCACTCTTCTGACCTCCATGTCATTTCTTATAATTCTTTTTTGTTTTCCAAAGTCGAAATGCTATTTTTTCAAACTTCTCCCATTTCTCCTGATTTTCACGGTCATTTTCTTTCTAAGAAATAGATTAAAAGTCATGAATGTATTATGGAATCAGATATTAACTCTCCAATTATATGTGATGTAATTTTTATCGAAGGGAATAATTGAATCTGCAATTTTTAAGGGTAAATTACCGTTCGAATGTCTGCCACCGTAAAGAGCAGATATTTTTCATAAAAGTTTAAGACCTAGTGTATCCACCCTCGAACCATAAGTCCAATACCCGAATTCCCTTCACCAACAAAAACCACCTAAAGTGACCAACGATAAACTGGCCAAGTTTTCTCCCGAATAGCTAGTCCATTTCCGCTTTCACTTCAGATTGACCATAAAGCCTAATACATCCGGAGGGGACTAGATTTTAGGGTTGATGTGTGCTATTTTCCCTCAATCTCAACGTTCAATTTCACGTTCTCCCCAGTCAAGTCGATCCTTCACATTGTCAGTTTATTGTCGCAAATCTTCTCTGACAAATTGATCACGTGCCCCCGGTGAGTGAACATCTTTGACTCTGTCAAAATTCCCGGAAGGAAGCAATTTCGAAATGCTGGTATTCTGAATTTTTATATGTATCCAAAATGTTTTCTGTCGTAAACTGAAATTATGACAAAAAAAAATGGCTCGAGGATTTTTACGACTGCCCTTGGGGTTCTCTAGGAATCATCGCAGCTTCATCGCCACCAGTTCCCCGTTTTTAACCCCGAAAATCCGAGAATTGAGTAAGAATGTGGAGTGAACAAAAAATTCGCGAAAAATTCTCAACCTACCGAGGCCGAAGGTTGGGACGAAATTCGTCGCTGGCGCGGAGTCATAAAGATAAATAGTTATCCCGGCAAATTTACACAATTTGGGGTAACAGCGACGCGCCATCAGCCTGCCCTGCAGAACCCTCTGCCTTGGGTTTCACCTTTTTTTTTTTTCATTTTAATGTTTGACGGGAAAAAAGGGAACAGACCAATCTGCGGAAATTGGTTCGTTGCTCTTGCCGATTGCCGACGGTTCCTCTCGCACACACCGGCCTATCCCCGGGGTCACTCATTGCACGGGGAAGGTGAGGGTTAATCGATGTTAAAACGATCCTCGTTAACGCAGCGAAACAAATTTTTCCCCGAGAAATCATTTTTCAACTGTAAATCGAAAGACCGATAAAACTTTATTCCCCATGATATACCGTTGTAACTTCCATTTATCGGCACACGCTGCGGTTACTCGCCATTACACACTCAATTTCCAGAGCAAGATACGTGAAACAATGACGATTATTTGCGAAAATTAATCGCTCGGACATGAAAATTTATTCCTTGTATTTTAATCCTAAAAAAATCGTTGGAAAGTAAATCGACGGTACTTTCACGAATACTGAGGACGACCTTAATGCAAAATGCAGTGGTGTATCTGAATTTTGAGAGTCAAGAGAGAAAATGTAATTTGGCTCTGCGGACCACACTGGACGGTTGGGGTATCTCCTCGACGATTAACATTCCCCAAGCAATTGCACCCACATCGCGAACCCACCGAGGAGCAATTTCTTTTCGGGTACCTTTAAACTTCTCGAGACTCGTTTCGTGCCGGCGGGGCCAGCGAGATGGCAGCACTCGGCATTAAACTTTTAACTAGTCCAACAGAAATTTAGTCCTCCCATGATTTTTTTTTATTCTAAAAATCGAGGGAAATGTTCTTCCAGAAAGGGAAAGATGAGCAGGAAGTGAGACGTTAGATAATTATTCCTGTTCACATTCCCTAGTATTATCCTCACATTTCTTATCAACGAAGACGAGTCAAACATCCAGGATTCCCAATAAAAAAATTAATGATATTATTTATTCAAGTCCCAGAGCTGCCAACAATCAAGTAGTGGAATGAAATAAAAAGTCCCACAATAGCGGTTTGAAATATCTTGATTCGAATAGTAAGCGCATTTGTCTCTTGGTGATGTCGCGCGCGGCCTCATCACGTGAATTACAGGCCTCGTACCGTTTCTCGGTGCCGAAGAGTCGCGTGGATAGGCGGAGAGTACGACCGGGCAAATCCCCAACGTGACCGGTACGACTGATCCCCTCCTCCCCATCTTTAAATTTCCGTGATTCCAAGGGATGAACCGTTAAACATTCCTCCAGCCTCTAAACCCGACGGTGAAAAATTAATCATCAACCGAGACATCTTCATTACTCTCATTAATTCATCCCACCGTAATTTCTCCATGTACGACTTATCGGTGTTATCGTTGTTTGAGGATAAATAATCGTTTTTGTTACAGAAACATTTGAAACAGATGAAATTTTGTCGGCATCACGTGCCGAGGAAATGAGTATCGGCCAATGGCAAATAAATCGCCTCACCCGCGTCACGTCTCTGATTCAAACCCATAAGATTCTCCGCGAATGGCTCATGGAAAGCTTTATGATGGACCCGCACGAGCAACAACGTCCAACTTTCTTTTGATCTCTGCCGCAGCCTTTGGTCACACCGTATCTATCCCCAGTTGTCTGGTCAGGTTGACATCTCCACTACGGTCAATTCCACCAATAATATTGCATTCTTCGTTTCGTATTCTGGAATTGACTGTTGACGTGATTGAATTCACTTTTTATTGTGAGCAAAAGAAATCGAATTGAGAATTAACTTGAAGCATGACAACGAGAAAATTATCAGTTCTATATGAAGAGGAAAAATTCAATAAAAATTATTTGGAAGTCCTGCGCTTGTGTGAATAAATAAATTATCACAACCAAACAACGTCGCAAATAAAAAAAAAAACAAAATGAATCAACAAACCCAGAAAGCACTCAGGCAATTTCAATTGTCTCATTTCCTACCTCAATTGTTAACTAAGGGTAGCGACCATTGAAATTGATCCTAACGAAAATGAAGCTGAGTGGAGGTGGGAGGGGGGAGGCGATTTAGCAACCCGGACGGGTAATTGAAATTTGCTCACGGCCAATCATCGGTGTAATTGCTACGAGCCATCATAACCCCGTTCGACATGATTGATCGGCCTACCTCACATTCGACCTCAGACATTAACCATCATAGACTCCACGAATATTCCAATCCCTCGACCTGAATCATCGTCCTCGTCATTATGCACCAGAGCATTCATTGGGGCAAATAGAAAGCCCCATACAGGTGTACTTCACCATGTCTATCATCCTCAGTTCACTTAACTTGATCGCGTGCATGAGATACATTTGACTCTAACCGTTTTCTCCATGCTACAGACGATCGGCACTTCCTCGTGTATCACCTTTTTATTACCGAGGATTTTTATCTGCGATGACTTTAAAAAATTGAAAATCAGTGGCTGTGCCCCAAGCATAACATGGATGTGTACTTGGCACGAATGTTTTTTCTTACTATTTTCCCTGGGTGCATTGGTAGAAAGGGTAGACGAATCAAGGGGCTGTCAACGACGTTTTCCAACAGGAAAAGCCACGTTAATAAATTAGAATCACCGTTTAATTGTGAAATAACAATCGGGCTGATAATTATCCCGTCACTCCTTCAATTATTTTCAAACAATTCATTTGAAATTATTGCAACTTTGCAGACCGCCAAATTCAATGAGCCTTGAGTTATTTTTCCACTTGAATAGATTATTCAAACCCAGTGAATCCCTCAATGGATAGAATTAGTCCCCTGAATTCAACCAGAAAGCATAATATTTTTATTTGCGTCACACAGACATTCATAATTTCTCGACTTATTGTTACTTTCTCACGACTCCCATCGTTCCATTAAACCACTGAATTTCACTACATATTCCCGTACATACTGTGATACACATGAAAACATAATTTGAATATGAATTATACGATAAATAACGTTTTCGTAAAATAGGGGGAGGTAAATGTCAAGCATTTGCGCTACTCGGTTCCGCCGGATACGTACGTATATGACATGTATCGTTGATATTAATGGTCATTTATTAGATCCGGCTGGAGTAAGCCACAGTGGTTTGTAATTCACCAGAGTCATTTGTTGATGCATACAAACCACGTACGATTGACTTGTGTGGATGGAAACTAAAAGGAGGGTGGGCGAGGGGGGGCGGCGGCGGTGGAGACACGCAATGCTGCCATAACAATTTGCAGAGTGAATGGTTCCTTTGAATTTGACTGAAAATCAAAAAGCTCAAATTAATGGACAACTGTCCATTGAATTCTCAATTTTCGAAATATCGGTGGAATGTGTTGAGCTTTGTTATTGGAACTTTTTGATTTTCTTGTTTTTTTTTTTTTCATCAATGCGTCGGCCTGATGGCGCGGGAATACATGATTTTTCTCTCTAGCCGGGCTGGAGGCCTATAATCGTATATGCAAATGGTCACCATGGTGCCGGGGTGAAGCAATCGTCTTGGCAATCGTGACTTATTAAGTCGTTCTGCTATTTTCCTGCAGTCGATCACGGGAATCTTTTGTACCAATCGTGGAGATTCCCACCTTGACCTTAAGTCCATTCATTAAAGTATTTACTGATATTTAAGACGGTTTTAAGTCAACTGCGTTGGGGGGAGGGATGAGCTGGCCGTCGAAAGGGTGATCCACTGATGAAATTATTTAGTAATGAATTATTTTTTTTATGGAACGAAGATTTTAAGTAGTGGAAAATGAATGAACAACAATGAAAGACAAACTGACCATGAATGACTTCATGCTCGAATTTAAAAAAATGATGCAGTGGAATTCGAAGAATTATTATTTTGATTTTCATGTTTTTTCTTCAGTGGATGAATAGACAGGAAGGGGACTTAATTGCATATGAAATAATAAACATTCGCTTGCAGCTATCACGCACAATGCTGCTTTCTAATTTCAGACATTACCGCTAACGACATATGAACGTATGTATTATGCTCTCAACGACAAATTTGTGAATCACAGTTTTTTCCCTCTTTTTTTTTTTAAATCCTGGAGACCCTAAGGCGGATCTTCATTCATCCAGATCCATCATCTCCCCGAGTAGCTCTGAAGGGGAGGAAAAAAATGGGAAACATCGGTGCACTACGAGAAGAGGGTGTGCTTTCATCAGACGTCATTTTCCGAATTAGCCTGGTGTAATTCAAGAGTTTTTGGGGCATTCACTGAACGCGTTGATGTTTGATACAAAGGTGAACGAAAAAAAAACCCGAAAAAACGAGACTACTGTGAAGTAATCGCTGGGAGAATTTGTTTTTCAAAATAACAGAAACGCGCAGAAAAATAGTATTTATCCTCAGCACTAGAAAATTATTTAAAAATTCAGATGTAATTTTTAATCCCATTCCATGGCAATTTCGCGACAATTCGAATTGATTTATCAATTTTATCAGCAAGTACTGAATGAAATTACTAGTGTCTTCAGCCGGGATTTGGATACGCGTGTGCAGGATTCACGAGGCAGTCGTTTCCCATTGTAAGAGCCCATGCCTCAATGACGTGGGAATTATCGGGGGAGATTCGCTTTCAGAGGCCGACTCCTGGGTAC
Source organism: Diachasmimorpha longicaudata (assembly GCF_034640455.1). Lineage (NCBI taxonomy): Eukaryota > Metazoa > Arthropoda > Insecta > Hymenoptera > Braconidae > Diachasmimorpha > Diachasmimorpha longicaudata. The sequence continues at coordinate 10,237,210 of NC_087228.1, read as the reverse complement.
ATTGTGTGCATCCGTGGCTAATCAGTTCATCGTCTCTCACGGCGTTGACAAATTTACAGGGATGATGATAGATATACCCATTCACTGAAGAGGGGATACTCCACTACTAGATGATTGAACGATTAGTCTTTCAATATTTGCTTTGAAGCTTTGAATTACTTTCATTCGTCTACTTAAACGTTGACAAGTGAAGAGACAAATGAACGGTAAAAAATAAATTTGCTGCAGCTAATGATCATTAAACTTGACTATACAAAATAACATTTATCTAACCGACGTTATTCTTCAAAATTTTACATTTTAAACAATGACTTTTCTTTCCCAATAAACAACACGTTGTTTGGATCTCAGCGCTTGATTTTTCTCCTCGAAAATGAGTCTTCTCTTCATTTGTATTCCCACTCACCCCAAAAAAAAAAATCTGAAAGTATTGTCAATGGTCCATTAGCCTTGATCCAAATACCCTTAAATCCAAAAATAGAGCATTCAGTGGGATTAATACCTCACACCATATCCCGTGCAAGAAAGGCAAAAAATCTAGCATTATGTCTGTGTATATGCCCCCGGAGGAGGCCCGTCACTTTGATATGTAAATAAAACGCACTGCAGGATGTCAAAATGTACGCACGAGGACAGCTAGCTATAACGTGTCGACTACAACGAATAAAACCTCTGAGCCCTGCCGATGTGCATTTACTCGAGTGAACACTGCCACAATGGGTGTGAGCCTGACTATAGAAAGCCAGTGAAAATCGTTGAGGGATGAAAAAGCCACCCTTTCATGATGCTCTACCCCATGGGAGATATCCAATAACGCTATCTACTTCTCATCGTCAATATTTACATGGGTTTCAGTATCACTCTCGCGTGTTCCGACACTTTTCTATTATTTTTTTAAATAGTGATAAATATCAACGCCCTCTACTGTCAAGAGATGGATATACTAGGCTAGATATATTGAGTGATCGTCATTTAATTTTTTTTTCGCTCAGGTGAGGTGTAAATCAATGATTTCACACCTAGAGGAGGTGTTCTGTCAATTGAATATTTCTATCCGCATAATTAGCTCCAAAGAATATATATTTCATTCAAGCGCATCTCTTATGGCTTTTCGATGTGGTAATTACCACTTATGACAGTCATTTTTTTCGCTCATATATCAATACTAAACTACCACATCTTATAGAATATTCTGACCAGAATGCAACGATTTTTCTTACTCGAGTAAATTCAGTGATAAATGAAACATGTGGGGAACACCAGCTGAACTATGTACACCAATATAAATCACTGAATGATTCAGAAACTATTTTCTGACTATAGGGAAATGGAGAGTGATAAGTGCGCTGTGGCTACACGAGTATTGATCATTTATTATCGAATCAATTGTGGTGAATCACACGCGAAAAGCTACAGTCATCGTATGTCCGCCCCGCCAGGTTCCACAATGGGTACTAGAATTTTTATAGAAAATTCCTCTCCATGTGTGGACGCCGGTGGAATAGAACTCTGCAATGCCAGTTAACTGCAGAACTAGGGTTTCCATGGTTTCCCATGCAGCCCCAGCCTGAATGGGGTGCTGTTGGATGAAGAGTAAGACATGGCCGTCTCAATATGCGAGGATGAGGGAGATGCGAAGAAAAGAGTAAGGACAGGCGTAAAGACTGATGAAATGGGGCGCCTATAAAACCGTAACGGTAGTAAGAAAGAAACGTGAATAAAATTATAATATACTGGAATGAAAATTGCAAATTTACCCAGAGAAAAATATCGTAGGAACTATCTAGAAATTGAGTAATTGAACTCATCAAAATATTTTCCATAAAAAACATTTCCATAAGAAACAATACTTTCTAGAAAATAAATATTTATTCACATAAAAAAATTATTCAATTCAAATGCAAAATAATTCTAAACATGAACCAACTATTCTCCCACATCTCTTTGCTTTTGATTTCAATAAATTATTTTTCCGGTGGCATAACTACTGCAGAACAAAAATAATTACGAAACTCATTTCCAAATACCCCAATTGAATATCTTCCACTGTAATTCATACCCCATATGAATAATGAATTTAATGACATTGCCGATTGCTAATCACTCCTTTCCCCAAATTACCGTATACGGTCACACCCTTCGAAATGAAACGGCTGGAAATGATAGCGGTATTCGATATAAGGCTCGGTCGCATGCCAACAAGCAATGTTGCTGACAGAGTTACTCCGCGTCAATGCCTCCTCCTCCTTCCCCTCCCCCCTCATTCCTAATTTTTTCCTCACCGCGAGAAAGCTCAACCAAGTCATATTCGTGAAGAAAACACGCATGTTAAAAAGCCCCCCGTTATATGCACCTATGCACCGAGTCCGCGCATATAATGGAGGTCGTTTAATGTTAACGACGCCATTTTCTGAATATGGATATCAACGGTGCCTTTAACTCGGTAGAAAACAGCTGAGGAGGGAGGCGATGAGAGGGAGCTCATGAATTTTCATACAAGTAGGCTGACTCCATTTATTTTCAGCCATAATTTCAAGTTTTTCACCTTTTTTTTTTCACCATTTACATGCCTTTATGTACACGCGTTGCTTTTCGCGCCGAATACTGACTGTAATTTAACCTCAAATCATTTGAATAATTATTTTTTAAATACATCTCCCATTATTCCAACTTCTTGATTGTCACAGCATTGAATAGTTTAATTTTCAAATGGAAAAATTACGACAATTTTAATCCCCAATTTTCACCTGCACTGAAATCCATGCGTGACTTGACACGTATGACGTCACCTGCGCAGCAGGTAAGAACATCCCACCGTGGAGCTACCTGGAGTTGCGCAGGTGAGTAGGCGTTACTAAGTCCCGGCCAATAACGAGTCGAGAGGCGGAACTAAACCTGCGAGGGTTTATGAAAATAACGAAAAAAAGAATATATATATAGTGGGATAATAATATATCTGTATTGCTCGGGGTTGCAATGGAATTTGACGAAGGGTTGGTGGGAGTGAAGGAAATAAATATGTAACTGACGATAATAAGAAAATTATTGCTCAGTTAACTTTTAATTTGTCACGTCATAAAGCACTATTTTCAAACTTATTATTCTCATCAAACTGACAATTATTTTCTAATCACTTCATTCATTATAGATCAGGGTGATAAATGGACTTATCAGATGAGTTTTTATGTGCATACTACTGGTATACCGAGTTGATGTTGAATTAACCGATATAATACAACAAATTACGGTATAATGGACCTCCCAGGGGAGTTAATTTCGTGGTGATGATTTTTCTGAAGGACTGATGATACTCTCTGTCAACCTGTCCACCTACCCGTCATAAATTACAATAATTATCATACTCGCGCACAATAATTCCCACTCTCTCCAATTACGGTAGAAAAACATCAGTGAATTCCTTCGAGTGAGGAATTTACAGATTTATTCCGCTATATGTGCAAAACATGTGCTAAAAATCAGATATTCATTTTAGCTGTGATGGACTTCAAATCCGTGCCCAAGAGCTAAACAACAGAATAATAATAGTTTTGCAAATCCTATAATAGATCGGCTCCCTGGGAGGGGGAGCACGTGCTGGTGGGATGGAAACCCGAGGAGCAATCATCTTTTATTTTATACACTACAATTTTTCTCTTTATTCATCATCCAGGCTTTACCTCCCGCGAGGATAATTCGATGGCACAGGCCCATCCGTAGGTTTTCATCGCGACCCCCTCCCCCTGTTGCTCCCCCTCACGCCAGAGGGGCACTGACAGTTACGCCCCTGAGATAGAGTCGCGAGCGGCACCCTTTGGCCTCGCGACCAACATTTTGTATAATAATTTTTTGTTCTTCTCTCATCTTTCTCTTTCATTTATTTTTTTACCTTCATTCATCCCTGGTGACCTCAGAAAACGGGTGACCCGAATTTTAGAGGCGGGCAATGAGTTGAGACGTTGGCGCAAGGGAAAATAATAATCGCAAAACCCGTTTTTTTTTTTCATTTTGTTGTTAACGCCCACCGGAAGCAGCTGGTTATGGTGAGATTGAATGGGTCCGGTTCGCGGAGATATGGGGAGAGACGCGGATCCGATTACGAGAGCGCGATATTGTGTGAATGGCTGAGTTGAGAGAATTCGTTATGACGGTTTTTTAGGGGATCGGGGGCATTCAGGTTGCGGATGTGAACCCCTTTGATGCTGGGTCAATGTTGTCAAGGCGTTTGAAGATCGAGTATATTTTGCCATGTGAATGGTAGTCGTGGAGCAAAGTGCAATTTAGTTAAAAATATTGGGACCAGAAAAAAGTGAATTTTCACAAATGATTTTGGGTGAAAATTATGCCCCCCTGATGTCCCTGACACTAGAATCAACAGGGTGAACCTTTCATCAATCGAAACTCTTCAATTGATGATTGATGAGATACCAGGAGAGTCACGAGGATGATCGAAAGGCTTAGGTAATTGAGCGGAAGTCGATGGGGTTTCACATCCCATCTGCATGCCAGTGTTCTATCTCACCAGATGACGTTGATTCGTTCCTCCGAGTCTCCGGATGAACCCCATAAGGCATCAGAACAATACCTCCACCATCTGTGATACTCCTGGACTCCCTAACGCACCTTCATATACTTTTAAAAATGTCGAAACGGTCCTCCAACACGTGATACGCCATCAACACATAGTAAAATCATAAGAAGTGCCACCAGATGTTGGAAATTAAATATAAGAAACTATCGAAAATTCTCTCAATCTGACAGGTGGCCCTGCTAAGTGCTCCATCCCCGCCTCCCGCCCACAGATTCCCAAAAAATGAGGAAAAACGATGTTTATCATGATCAGAGGGACAGCGAGGCAATAACAACTGTGCTCTTCCAAATTTATTACTATTTTTTCTCCTCTCATTTCACCGACAAAAGGGAAAAAATGGACGTAATAACAGCGGTTGTGGGTGGAGCGCCGTTCTTCGGGTATCAGAAAGAAGAAGAATTTTCCTTTGTTCGAAACCGACGACTCTTACCAACGATTAAATAAGAAATTTAATTCCATCAGAAAAGGTTTTTCTCGAGTACGAAAATTATTGGGATGAAATTCCATCGATTTGGGGTCATTAATAAAATTTAATAAGTTGGAAATTATGATGTTCCAGAGATTTCAAAGCTCAGGATTGGGGTAGCAGCTGGATGTCGAAGGCAGAGGGCGTCCATTTGAATTCCGAAACGAGAAAGAGAATAATTACGTCAATTAGTATTTCTTTTCAATCAATATTCCAAGCAACAATTTTCACTCGTATTTCACCACAATTTTTTACACTAATAAATTCGAATTTAAATAAATTGAGGAATTGAGGCTTCGCAAATATGTGCTCCTCCCTCCAATCGCCAAATCTCATTAATTTTTGTCTGATCAGTACCAGTGATGTGGACATCGTTAGAATCCCCGAACTTCCTGGTCCTCATTCGCAAGCAAATACAACTCCATTTCCTCTGAAAATGTAACGCTCAGCTTTTCTTTCTCCACCGTTACACATACCCTGTTACATTTACTTTGTTCCCCCGAGGCGTATTCGGTACCTCTTGACAGAGAGTTGAAGCGTTGTCACGCCCACGACCCACGCCGGGATAATTCTGGTCCTGGACGACTATGCAAGGGTCCCCCCACCGGTTTTCATGTGTATGTGTGCCACGGGTGCCGCGAGGGCGCAATCTTCTTTGAGTGGATAACGCGTGTGTGCTACCGTGAAGGCCCCCAGGGAGTTGCCTCAGCACGCGCATAGGCGTATACCGTTGGGGTAATCCTGGGCAACCGCCCCTGACGACCCCTAGGTGGTCCAGGGCGGCGTTGGGTGGTGCACTGCTTGTCATACCGATGTGGATAATACTCCTTTACGGTTCTTAGCTTAACTCTTGGGATGTATTCAGACATTGTCCAAGTCTACTCCATGAATTCTGGGTCAACCCCTTTCTTACGGAGAATTACACACTTGCTGGAGAAGTTTACGTATCTGGGTGTGACTGGAATGATTTGAGTGAATAATATTCAGCTAATCCTCGGTCATTCGCCGAGAATTATGCAATGGGGTTGATGATTTTAGTGCGGGGGATTTAATCCTGACGTCGTACGGTCAGGAAAAAAAATCCTTCAGTGATGAGCCTCAGGGTAATGAAGAACAGAAAATCCAGGAAATATTTGAGATAAATTACATTTAATTATTTTTTTATTACGATGGCCACAAACCCTTTGGTATGGACGTTTTTTAATATTTTTTTTTTCGGAGAGGATGTCGTCAATCTAGTTCTAATCCTCAGCTTAATGGAGCCAAATTAATACAGGAATGAAAACCAGTTAACAAAAGGACCGGTAGCCGATTGCAAAGGGCATAAACCGTAAACACACACGGCTCATTAGAGCCCACACACTGGACTCCCTATCCGTCCTTTTATAGTTCTGGAGTAGGTGGCAGAGTGCGTTTCAGAGAAAGAAAAGGCCAGGACTTTACGAGGTTCATAAAATCTTTGGGAGATTCGAGGGAACTGTGACCCCGGTGGTCTCCAATCACTCCTTTATTTTTCAACGTTTACCGCTATAAAAAGTCGATTTTAATTAATTTGTAATGGTCTGAATCCACTGGATAATCCGCAAGCTGTCAGCAAATTTCAGTCCAACCCTTCCCCCAGTTTTCTGAATTTCCAAAATAGTTGAAAAACCCTCTGAACGATTCCGCATTCAATTTAATTCGAACTCAGAATATCAAAGATTCAAAAGATTGTTGGAATGTGTTGGAATACAAAAAAACACTCACATGGATTTATGACTTGTTAAAACCAGCGATGAAACAACTACAGCACAAGTTTCGCTGACATATCTCCGAATCCTAAAGAAATGAAGGAATTTTCATACAAATCCGCTCTCTCTCTCTTTTCCTCCACAAACAATCTCCATAAAAATTTAACTATCCCTCTTGAATTCCACAAGACTCGCAAAAACCGATCGCCACACGCAAAAGCCTGAGATAGTTTCACCGCTGCGTAATTCAATCCAATTTAACACGAATTCATAACTAAAAATCCATAAAATCCCATTTTTTTTTCACGATTTCGGGAATAGAATCATTGTCTGATCGCACATTATTTTATCAGAGGTTCAGGACATGGCCTAATGGCTTCCAAAGATCCTGAAAAAAATTGTCTTCGGAAGATATTTTTGGCTGACGAAAAAGCTACTCAAAAAATCCATTTTTTCTACGCGAGACATCTTTACTTCTGTCCCTCAAAGTTTATCGAATCAATAAAACGCGAATTTTTCTACACAACAGTACAACAAATATTGTCATAGATAATAACTGTAAAATACACGTTAGAGGCGACTATTCGACGATTCCGTGACAGTATAACAGTGACAATTGTCAGTGTGAAAGCCCCGGCGGTGCAGAACTTCGGGGAGAATTTACGGTAATGATTGATGAGGGAACTCAAACGATATACACAGAGTGGTTCCATTGCATATAATTTAACAGTGGTAATGATACAGTCCAGGAGGTGGGGTGATACTGCCTATATTTCACATTTTAGCCAACCGATGGTACCATTTCCTTGCACTTCATCGCTCGCCATGCACTGAGTTTCGCGAGTCATCGGCTTTGAGTGATAGATACCTTGGGGACAATTCTCTACACTTGCACCTACGTATATAGACAAAACTGCTTGGTAGCCACTATCCAAAAGTTAGTGAATAATGAAGGAGCATGTGCCGGAGAATTGCCGACACGGAACCATCTTCGCCGTGTATTGAACCCGGATTACGTGGCATGTTTCGATAAGCAGTTGTCGAACATCATTTGGGGGAAAACCGAACGAACTTTTGTTTTTATTTGCCCATAAACAAATGCGGAAATTTGTTTTACGATGTGGCATGGAGTCAAGGTTGGATTCTCACACGGTTCAGGGCATCGAGAGGAAGTACAAAACCGGAACAAGTGGCTAATTGAATTAAATTATAATAGTTTAAGGTGGTATTCAATGGCTTTATGAAGTGCCGACAGTTGGTAATGATTTCTAGGATTCAGTGCACTAGAGGGAGGGGGCAATTGTAGGAAAACATTGAGTCAATTGAGAAATTGTTCCTTTGATTTAATAATTCCCTAAATTTCCGTCATTTTTACCGAATATTTCACTCGAATAAAAATTTCTGTCAATAAAAATTGAATAGTGAGTCCAATATGTCAATAAAACACTGAAAACTTGTGTCCTCAACATGTTAATTGAGTGCCTAAAAGAGTCGTACAGATAAAAATCTCAACACATCCCAAACTCTATCGAAATTCGTCACGACGCTGAGTGGGATGAGCCATCGATAAAAATCCATGTAAGCCAATTAGTTATTTTCTTATCTGGATGCCTCATTTTTGGGTCGTCGGCACCGTGTATTCTCCCTCCCTCCCCCCAGGACTGCGGGATCCGTGTGACGTTGCGCTTATGGATGCATCGGTAAGATGTGGCGAGAGGTGAGAGAGGGTTCACACACGGCGCCAACGAATCCTTTGAACCTGGACCGCTCCTTTTGCTCCTTCAGGTAGCCACAGACGCATTAGTCACTCCTTACGTGTCGGTGCCTTCTTTCGGCCGAATTTCTCCAACCCTCTTGGGTAATTTCAAGATGAAATGACTCTGGGACTCCAGAGTGGCTTCTAAATGAGTTGCTCCCAATGCCTAATCGGGCCTCGGTTACACATGTCAAACATCACCCACCCTGTCCTCTCCGGCAATTTTATTTGATTTTTTTCGTCTTCAAGAAAAAATAAAAAATTATGAATCCGCTATTATGAACGCGAACTATAGCTTATCATCTTGTTGGCGGTTTTTTTCTCCTCTCTGAGTGAATAATGATCCTCGCCACCAGATCAGCTACATCACGGTCTCATTACGAAGTAATTAAAAGTCATTACAAGTGCTATTCTTTATGGAAAAAAATCCCGACAAAAGAGGGGCAAGTCGAACCCATGTCTTTCAGGCCAGTCACATTCATTGATGCAACTTTTCATTTCTCTCTGTAATTCAATAACATTACGCCCGTCCTAGTTGTCCCCCCTCACGCGCCAATCTCCGGCCTGGGATGACCCTTTGCTAATAAAATTACCCAAGCTGTTTCAATCGGTCATTGAAAAAGAAAATGAAGTAATTGGATGGTTATTTTTAAAGTGCACAAAGTGCTGTTGTTGAGGTTAGGGAGGATGAGGGGTGAAAGACTGGTTGTAATATGCAGAATGGAAAATGATGTTCAAGGGCAAGTGAGTTTAAACAACGTAACAGAGTGGTAGGGGGAGGGAAAATAAAAAGAGTACGAGGTCGACGAAATAAGGCCGTGACGAAGCCACCGGCGCCAGACCTGTCCCAACTCATTACACGATTCTCTTCGGCATCGTCAAGGCCCTTTTACCATCCTTTTTCTATCCCTTTTACCGCTCCCATTGTTGATGAATCCGGTCAATTTTTTCGAATAATTCTCATTTGAATGCGGAGATAATTTTTTATCAATTTCAGGGGGATGTGGTTAATTCAAAATTATACCGGAAGATTGAATCGTTTGAACTATTTTTTTAAACAATGATAAATAAACAGAATAAGCAACGAATACGGAGAAAGCCCGACACTGGAAATTCAACTGTCTCACTCATCTCTTCCATCCGAAAGCCACTCCATCGTTCCACCCCTTGACGAGGTGTTAAGAAAATATTATCGCAAAAGGCCGACGTTTTACATTTCACCGTTATGATTTACAGCACTTTTGCACGGTTATATACCAACCTTTCGAATAACCCCAGCTAAAACTACTCCCACTGAAGATACCCGACGCTCGAGATTCTCTCCTTCCTCAAGTTTTCCTCAATGCAACTCTCGGTTGAGTTGTATTTATGATTTTTCTCGAGTATCGAGAAAGGCGGGTGCCCCGTCCGGTTATCATTCGCCATAAATTTTCCGAGAAAAACATTCACGAAAATGATTTATCGATAAGAGTCCATTAGTTCAGTGGGTGGATGTGCTTTTAACAATGGGAATAAGAGTAAAAAGCACACGAATTCTTACAACATTCGTATATATCATCTCATTCAATTGTCCACTCGGCACATTCTTCTTCTCACTTCCATTAAAATCCCATTTTCCCTTCCAAAAAATTTGACCAAATACCTCAGGGATCTGCCCCAATTCCATTCGCAATACTTCAAAGGAGGGCCCATATATTCATTCGGAAATCAAATTTTTATTTATTCTCTTTGTGAGAAAAAAAAATTTCCGCACTAGATTCCAATACGAAAGGATCACTTTTGTTGTAAATTCACTTCCGATCGGCTACGCCTACTCTCGGTGTCATTGTCACCGATTTTTCCAGGCCTCTTTCAACTACTTCGGTAACACGAGTTGCTAGTTAACGTCGAATGGGAACAGGAAACGATACAATAATATTGTAAAGACGCCCGGAACCGTTAAACGAAGGATGGGCGTGGGTGCAGGAGAATTGTCAAATATCTCGCAGGAAATCGGTGTAACCTTACCACAGTCCACCGATCACAATCGATCATGATCCTCCACACGTGCCAAAAATCCCCCAAAAAATCAAATAAATAAATTTACGCATAATCCTCAATTATCTCCCTGATTTACAACATCATTAATGACCCAAAAAACTGACAATTCACCCACCGCATTCTCCGCCCACCAAATTCACCGAGGGCTAACGAATTTCGTGCCATTAGAAATGCTTTTCTGTCAGCAACATCTGTCGATGTGTTCCTAAGGCCTAAGTGATTATTTGCAGGATAAGATCCATCATAATTCCAGTGATTACGAATTGTTTTTTATTGCAAAATCCTCGATAATAACACGTTAAAACAGATATCGCACGATATCATCTGCCCAACGTGTGACCTCCAAATGCAAATGATAGGACAGATTTCTCCCTCCCCCTGTAATTAATGGGGACTTTTTAAGGGCCGATTGAAGACCTTCAGCTCATTGACAATCTGCTCGTGACAAATGTCCATTCATAACAGCACGTGACAGTCAACAGCACAATGAGTCAAATGACGCATAGTCTGTGAAAGAAATGGGGGCTCGTGTGAAGGAGGTACCAGCACACCCTTTGCACCATAAGAGTGTCAACTCAGTAGCGACTACACCCACCGTTAATCCAGTCGACCTTTTCTGACGCCTGAATAATAAACGAGAGGATCATAGTTGTGAATAACGATATATCTTGAGGTCGTCATAATGGATTTTTAAGACGAAGAATATATGGTGCCGTTGAAGCCCGAGGGAGAAATGGCTGAAGGGGTGGAGCGGGAAGAATCGAGTGACAGGAAGAATGAAAAAGGACAGCTCTGGTTTCGCGGATGCTTCCGGTGGAGCTTTTCCACTCCGCAAATGCGATGGTAAATGCGTTTTTTTGAGAGATGTGTGTGTGTGTGTGTAGTTTTTTTTTTAGTGAACGAAGGGCATGTGAGAGACGCGTGCAGACCACGAGGGCAGCTGTGCCACCCCACACGCCCTCGACACACCCCTTAGGGTCACGAGTATGTGCCATACTTCTTTTCGAAGGCTGCGAGGTCAAAGTAACCGAGGGAATTCAATGAATTCACGATCTATATCCAATATTTTAGTTTCCATGAATTTTATTGCGTCTGGAGAGAAGTTTCCTGGACAAATTCTGTCTCAAACCCTGGGTGAAATCGTAATCCGCAGCTTGTGAATAATTCAAGTGACGTTGGGAAAGTTTTCCACAAATCTGGGAAAGATTCATATTTTTCCGAGTAAAATTTTCGGTGCTTGAAGAACTTCTGTTCACGAATGAGAATAATAATATGGAGAAATTATTTATTACCACATATTAATAATAACCGGAGTTAGTTGTTATTTTTGTTATCGCTCAGAATAAATATTTCCCAACGGTTTCCGTGGATTTTCCCCTTTTTTTTCCTCGTAAAAATTGACTAAAAAAATTGAGAATTCATGTTGATGATTCCTATGTTGTTTTATGGCAGATTAAAACCTCCACCATTTTGGCGAACGTATTTTTATCATATAACGCTGTAGCAAACTGTAGCGGTTTGTAATGGGGCCTTTGGGTTTTATAAGAGGTCCGCCTTTTTCACGAAGCGAACCACATACTAACCCACCCGAGGGCACCAATCTCGCATGGAGATCCGGCTTAAACGATAGGCCCGCGTGTCCAGTGTATTCCGCCCTGCAGGAACTCTTAATTTCCAACTACAGGGAAAGGAAGACGCGCCAGCCTATGCTATCTTGAGGGAGAAAAAAAAAATTCAGGGAGAATTTCCGCGAAAAATACTCTTCCCTGCGACCTTATAACGTTCACCGGATGAACTGTTATTACTGATCCAAGTATTTCCATATCATGAAGTGGGCCTAGACGCTTGATAATTCCACCCCTGGATCCAATCTTCAACTTGAAACTGATTCACCGTTAAAATGGCTACCTGTCTTCCCACCTTTTATTTCTCTTTCTTTATCAAAATTTGATTAGTTTCTAACTCTTCGGTGGTGAAGGGATCATTTGTGCCGGAGAGTTGAAGAGGAAAAAAACCCCTTGAAATGACGAAGCACGATATTGCCCCGAGGAATATAAAACAAGCCGAGATATCATCGTGCACTTCAAGTTGGAATAAAACTATAAACCAGAGGAAACAATTACCCTCAACTGTACTCTCCTTTACTTCTTCGGGGGTTCGAAGATGCGGCTTAATGATAAGTGGACGCCCGTTGGTCTTCAGTGGATTTTCATCCGGCATTGAGAGGCACAATATATCTCAAATTGCGGTGATCCATTACCCCTTTGAGATAATTCTTTTTTCATATCTTTCGAACGTCAGTTACTAACAATTTTTTCCCGGTAGAAACTGTAATCCTGGTGTTTGAAATGTGACTTCCCTCGAGGCTTGAAAGGATACCGACCGTCGATTCTCGCCAATTTGTCCTGTCCTTCCTCAATGAAATTGAATTTCAACCGAGTACAACGGATCATTCAACTTCCCAGTTTTCCCTTGAAATGATAATCGCAATCAATCGACGGTGAGAATTATTTCCACCTCAAATGGTTGGACAATGGTTTTTTACCATTTCAGTTCATCCACTATTTTCAATCAGCACAGTTTCAAAAGTTGTTTCATGCACCTTGTGAAGATCCTGAGTGAAGATCAACTGGTGCTCAGTGAGCATCTAATTGCCCATCCGCATCTCACGCTCCACCATAAACTTAACGATCACCTTAACGATTCTTCCGTTTCTCGATTATTTTTTTTTTTAAATCCACGAATCCTCTCCGTTACCATGCTAAACTCCCCGCCGATCGTCCAACAGCGACTTCAATCGGATGCCTCACGATTTTTTTCATATTTTTCATTCCTCCCCTCGATCGCAAACTCATCGAAAAAATAAAATACGGGAGGAAGACAGCAGCACGAGAGAGGGTGGTAGCAACTACTGGGCCATGATTAGGGGTATATTAGCGTGATGAAAGAGGGCTCCAGACACAAAGGGGGTAACATCGGTAGCTATCCTCAGCAGTCATGATTAGTACCTCTACGCTATCCACCAATAACCCCGGTATCCACTGCAATTTTAATTCATCCAAAAGCGCACAGAGCACAGTCTCACCAGGATGATGAAAAATCCTTGGCGCCATGTATCTACGTTGTAATTCAACAGCCAGTGAATTACACTCGCACGAATATTCGTGTCGACTGGTAAACTTCACCGGGATAAAAAGGTCGGAAAGTATCGCGTGATAAAAGTGATTTATGAAGGGCTTATGCTGTGAAGGGATTTTCCGCTCTGTTTGCATTGGATTGAAAAAGTTGAATCTTCCTCGAGGAAGGTGGGTGCCTTTCGAAGAGATAAATAATTCTCATTATAATTGCAAAAAGCCAAGAAAACTGAGGAATGAGGGAGACCAACAAATGCAAATGAAAAAAAAAAGGGTAAAAAAATGGCTGAATATGAAGGCCAAAGGGTCTCCACATGGATTATTCATTTGGTGATCCTTGGAGTCCTCGAATGGGGATCCACCAACTCGTTCAACGCATTACGTATGCAGTTGTTGGGGTCTCAGCGCCATTTTGCCTCGACCATTTTTGCCGATCAAATCTTAATTGTTGGCTGGCGGCTGTCTAAGGGGGCGTGGCCACCACCGCGTTTGCCCCGCGGGTAGCTTTTGCTCCGGCTTGTATGCGAGCCACGCGATGCACGAGTATAAAACGCATCCGCGGCTCGAGTACCCTTTTTTTTCCACCGCTGCACCATCCCCGAGTCGCGCAAAAGCACCCGTTTTACAAGTAGACATTCTGGTTTTCTTCGGTCTTTATTTTTTTTCCCCCCTTTTTTTTCTTCTTCACTCGAAACTCCCTGGGTGTATGGTAATGGGAGAGAGGCTATCTCGCAAAGAGACGAAGGGTAATTTGAGAGTCGATAAGGCTGCATAAAAATGAGGATAATTTTTCAACATTTGCCACCTGTACGTCGCCGGAATTTTTTTTTTGCTCCGTTTCATTTATCATGAAACGTTTTACATGAGCGATAGTCACTAGACGTTCAGTGTAATTCGATGATTCGTACATAAGACCCGTAATTACGACTCATCAAGTGCTTTATCTTTATTGAAAATAATTAGTGTCCTTTCGTTTCACATCCTCACGGGAATTTCAATGAAGGAAAATGCTCATCAGATGATTCTCTTTATGGACATCCAGTAATTACTGCTCACGATTGAAAAGTAACGAAAAAAAAAAAATTGGTCACAGTTGTGGGCAATATCAAACACATTGATAATCGTATTTTCGTTGGTTGTAATGGGTAGATTCACCGATCGTGTGTAAAGTTTAATGACACGTATTATTCTAATTGGTAACAATTGACGGGCGGTGCCTTCTCTTGGTGCCCCCTGTGAATACCTTCTCTCGCCAATTTTGACTGGCAGTGGTAGCGCGTTTCGCATATTCGTCGCGTTGGTTACAACCAAACATTATTTTTTCAATCAACACTTCAAGAATGTCAGTGAAAAAAAACTACTAATCAGGCGATTCCCTTCATATTTTTCTTGATTATCATAGGGAAATCCACCATTCGGCTGTAACCACTTTCGCTCGATGTTTTGTTTTTTGTATAATGACACGTATTACTCTGATTAGTAACAATTGGTAACAATTGACGGGCGGTGCCGTCTCTCGTGTGGGCCCCCCTGTGGATAACTTCTCTCAGCAACTCTAATCGCGTTCCGCTACTTTGGCCGCATTGTTTACGACCAAGCAACTCGAAAAGTTACACCTTAATTGCCATTCGTCTAACGTGCTCGAGGAATTATCGAGGGGGGTCTACCACCACAATTTCGATCATACTATTCAGTTTAACGATTGCTCTTTATTTTTCAATCCTCTATTTTCAAGGGACTTTAGCATTTTTTATTCAATCAAGAAGCGCTGAGGATACTGCTAACAAGCCACTTGGCCTTGTCAGAGTCGTAGGTACGTTGAAAATTAACCGGATGCAAATTTATCCGAAGTAACTACCAAACATGGAGATCTTCACGTTTTAGTGAACCGTAAAATTAGATTTCCCGGGTTAGCTGAGAGGTTTCCCATTAACAGCGGTTAGAAAAAAAAATATTATTCAAGTGGGTTATGGTGGAGCTGGCAAAAGGGCCTCATCGTACCGCTGAAAAAGGATCGGTTGTTATGTGGTATAGCTGATGCTCGAGAGATATGCGCTCGAATGGTTATTCGAAGGTCTTGAAATGAAGTTAGTGGGTACGACCGGCTGTAAAATAATGAAAACCCGCGATGGGGTGGAGTGAATGGACCCGGGGGAGGGAGAAGGGAGTGGGTTGAGATCCTTATAATCGTTCATTTGTCGTAAAAAGTAACATGAGAATGGACGCAACGAGGTTGAGCGGTGGTGGAGTTTATGAGCACGTAATGGAGCCGATGGACCATTGCGGAGTATTCAAGTTCCCATGGAAGTTATTACAACATCGTTATGCGACTTCGATGCTCTTTTTGGTAGTGAGGATGTACAGTTTTGTACTTGAGAGGTTCTGCGTATACAGATATTTTTTTTTTAAGACCGATGTCCAATTGAATTTGATTGAAAAACAAGAATTTCACTCCTTCCACCCGTGAAATAACGGCATTGATCATTGAAAATTACTTCTGGGTAATTAAAAACGGTGAAAAATACCTCGCTATTGATTGATTGTGTTGTAAAGTGATTGCAAATCGAGAAAATCTGGGGATTCCGAAGGACTCGAGTGTTTTTCATGTGAGAGGATTTTATGGGCACTAATGAGATGACTTTGCAATTGTGCACAGCAATTCTGCTGGGGGTATTGTAAGTCTGAAGTGAAGGAACAATGGTGATACTGTCATAAAATAAATGAAGGCGTCGAGATAACCCTAATTGTAATGAGTAATTAGAGAGAATATCTTCTTTATTACGATGATGATCTTCACGAGGTGTTGATTTACACCGTGTCGGGCCTACTGTTCTAGCAATCAGATAATGAAGGTGTCTGGAGACGTCAGACGAGTGTTTAACTTGAAATAAATCCGTTCGCGACAATATTTTTTCAGTTCGTCAATGACAATTTTTTTTCACGACTCCAATTGTCTAGAATTTTTTTCTACCCGTCAAAACCGTCTCATTCGCATGATATAAATACAGCTTATTATAGCGTATGAAACTGATCGGTATGACGTCAGCCGGAAAGATTTAGAAGTTTTTGTGGTTGCCAAAATTACAATATCGTTAAATCGACCAAACTATGTTATCGTGGGGAAGGAAAGAAAAGAAGGTAAAAGCGCCTATTCGCATTTCTTCAGGAATAGGGCACGACATGATTATACGTATTATGTGGGCCAAGATTGGTAAGGTATGTAATAAAATAATTGAAATAATCACACGCTGCAAGGACGAATCGGGTGTGCCATTAGTGTGAGCGTTGACCAACCGCAGGAAATGCCTCTAAACAATGACTGAAGGACAGAATTAACTGTGGCGAATTTTTTCGGTAAAATGTTGTCATTAAGTTTTTGCACTTTTGTGCTTCTCTTTCGTTTCGTTTTTCAAATAAAATGCCCCTCATTTATTTTCGCGTTGAGGTGGCTTTGGAATTGATGAGTATTTATTTTGACAAAAAAAAACATCTTCAACAGGTTCCAGTTATTTGTTTATTAAGTGTGGAACGTGCTGAATGGCCATAATGTTGTCATATTGTTCTGAGGCGATTTAATTGAACAATTGAATGAATAAAAATTGTTGAATCTGTATTACGATCTGTACCAAATTGTGAAGGATCCTGGGATATCCTTAATGCACGTTACTGAGAACTTTATAAATGCACACCCGTCGGCAAGGGGCCGCCATAGTTCCAGTGTATTTTTTGATTCTCTTATTTCATTCCTTAGCAATTTTAATATTATCCCACGAATTATAATGCGAACCGTGTGACCCTTTGAATGCATTCCCACACACTCCACACATGACGATGAAATTTGAGTTGATGATAACATTAGAAGAGACGAGAACAAGAGACGAAGAGATTTTCAGACGTTTGTCGCTCACGCTTCGAGCCTCATTACACTTCATTAAAAGCCACGAGAAGTTAATGAGAATTTTTTACATCGCGTACAACATTTTGGGCGAATTTAATTTAATTTCCTTTTGTCTTCTGATTTTTTTTTTTTCATTATAAAGTGACGACCGACGCCAGACTCACCTTCTATTCGCCAGAACACAACGAGCGTCTTGATTTTCTGACGGGGAATAGTGCGTGTTTATGGTTTCCGTGAACGCGTCGCAATCAACTCAGTTTGATGGCCTCTTCGTATTTCTTACTTTTTTTTAAGATTAAAGGGGTGCTTTAATATTTCCCGGAAGTTTACCTAAATATTTTTTCTTAATGCATTCTGTGAATGCACGTTTATTTCATTCATTTGTATGTAATTGTTTCTTTGTATTTTTTCACCACTTTTATTATTTCAATTTTCCTTGAAGAAAAAATTGAATTTCTAGGCAGTGAAAAAAGGTGAAAGAAAATTCTTGGAAATCGTAAATAATTGGTAAGCCAAATTTTTTTAATGCCTTATAATTCTATGCAATGCACCGCGGATATAATTAGCACCGCCAGACAACTATGTGCTCTCCCAGAAAAAAATTGATGCAGCGGAGCAGATTAAGTCCATGGAAATTATCTAATTTGTTAGAAAGATATTTCTAGAGTTCAGGAAAAATGCTGGGACAATTCCGTAAAATTTCCTATGAGCACTCTTTCCTCCAGAGTGATGGAAATATTTTTTCTGAGCATCAGAAGTATTTCGAGAAAAATCCTAATCATTCGCAGTAAAAATGATACTTTATGGGGCGCCAATAATTTAATCTTGAGCATCATAGGCCCATAATATTCAACGCTGTTTATGAATATTATCTCGTGGAAATTTCCCTACATCGGGAACCGTAATTTCCAAAAATTGCTATTGGCTGACGGCAGTGAATTTAAATCACTTACTAGGATGCGAAGAACCAGTGACTGTTTTATCTCTGGAGCCTCTCAAATTTTTAAATGAAATGTGGACTTACCGGTACAGCAGATTCCTGTCTCCAAGCAGGGGGTCTGTCGATTGTGACGTCACTTCGTCGTGCGGTGTTTCTCGCGAGACACGTTGTGAACACTTAACTCATACATCTGTAAAAAGCCGGGTACTAGTGGTTAAAAATCATCAGGTAAGTGTTCCACAAAAACAAAATAAAATCTATCATTCTTGCCAGTGAAAGAACATCTCATCAGATATTTTCAGTGTTAATTTAAAAAATCGGGGATCTGTCTAGTTGCGAAAAATCCATAACTGTTCTCCAAACTCATTGAAATGTCATCAGAACTCAGAGACCAATTTCTCGGAGACTTTTGATTCAATAGCAAAATTTCCCCTGTTATTTCGATTTTTTAATAAAACCAAAAATATTCCACCTCTCCAAGTTATTTTGGTTATGTTATGCAGCTGTTTCGATCAGTAGGTAATTCACCAGTTTCTCGAATGGCCGCTGAGCGGCATGCCAGTAGTCCGGCGGTTTATTCAAACCCCCCATAAACCTCTGGTTTCAAATTTTCCCCCTAAAATGCATTGTCGCGTAAAAAGAAAACATGAAAAACCGCGGCCACTCCCTCTAAGGTCCATAGGAATTTTCAAATACGACGGAATAATTCTTCAATAGTCAAAAAAAATCCTATTCAATTTTCTCCCCTCCAAAAAAATAATAAAAAAACATCTGAAAGGACCATCAGTTAGTCTTGCAGGCGCCAAGGCGGAGTAGCTACCCTAGCTTTGCGGGCGGTAACGTGTCCATCATTATTGTAATTCACAAATATCCCCTCTATTGCCGCACAGTTGAGAATCGTGGAAAAACAAAGAGGCACCGGGATTTGAAATTGATGTTAAACCGTACAAATCGCCGGATGAAAGTGAGTCTCACCGTCTTGGGAGCAATGAAATTCACCAACAAAACGCAAGATAGAGTGAGTGAGACAATGAGGGTGGGTTGGATTGGCGGCCTGAGGCGCGGTTGCGGATTCACGGCGTGATGCCGGTGATTCGTGGTCGCAGTGCCCAGTAATCGTGGCCCCTGGCCCGCCATATTCCTCCCCCGTTATCCCATTCACTCCCCCTCACCCACCAACAGGGATCACTCCAACCCTTTTCCATTCGAATACATATGCCTCGTTGCATCCTCGTCATTTTACGCGATGATAGACCCACTGGGTATCGGCGTCAGTATCCTCCGCATCCTCTTCCGCCGGGCGGATTTTTCTCCCCCTTCCTCATCCCCCCCCCCTTTTCCCTCATTTTTTTTTTATGCGAGCATCCACACCAATGTATCTCGAGGCTTACCAACAGCAATCTCCCGGTAAATACAGCAATCGCTTCGAAACCCGTTCGCATTAATATAATTAGTCACCGCAAGCGCAGTCGAGCGCGTTTCATTTTCTACGGGACATTGCCGGGAGGGTTGTTTCACATACACACACCACTCGTCTTTGAGAATTTTCGAGGGATCATGTGTGGGTGGACGAAAGGGGCGGGGATGAAAAATACACCGATCATTTTGATTTTCATTCGTGCAAACCAGAAGCGTGGATACACATACGGATGTCCACAGCCACCTCAGGGTTTTGGTTTTTCATTTTTTTTTAACGGAATGATGAACGACTGATGACGGAGGTGTGCGGGGACTTGTAAAGGGCAATCGTCCTCTCACTCGGAGGGGGAACGATTCCCTCAATTGGGTGTAATGATGAAGTCGATGGAGTTTGGATGATTTGGGGAAGATACAATGTTGCAACTGGTGATTTTCACGTTTTGTATTGGCACTGGTGCAATTAACAGCTGGGATTTTGGGGAGATATTTTTATGGGTCCTTCGGAGAGGCTGAGATAACGAGCTTGTTACACGACTTCGGTATTTTGCCGGGATAATTGCGTTTGTTGGTTAATGTTTCAATTCAAATTGTTGTGAAAATCTGAGGAATGCGATTTATTACCTTCACTGATCACTGTTGATAGCATGCCACCCAAGAAAGTCGAGGAGCCGGAGCGCAAGCCACTCATCGGGCGTGTTGGAACTAATCTGAAGGTGGGCATTGTTGGCATTCCCAATGTGGGTAAATCGACGTTCTTCAATGTACTGACGAAGAGTCAGGCGGCCGCCGAGAATTTCCCGTTCTGCACCATTGATCCTAATGAAAATAAGTATAATTTTGTAATAAGGGTGGAGTTATTGAGGTGACGGTGGTACGATCAATTTTGATGACTTTTACTGTCTCATTTGAGTATCATTGTTGTTCATCACACTTGATCATTGTTATTGCATCTTACGATGTTCAATGTTGCATAGAAATTCAAAGTGTAGTGGACAACACGGCTAAATAACATATTTTTAGTTATTATAAAATTATTAGGCTATTCATCCCGACTAGTTTCTACGAATACGCCTAACCCTTTCCCTTCTGTTTAAAGCACGTCGGGTACCTGTACCTGACACACGATTCGACTACCTGTGCGAGTACTTCAAACCAGCGAGGTAAGATAAGTCTCCAACAATTTCTCCAAATTACGCGCAATATATTCACAATTTCGAAATACGAAACAGCAAATATTTCACGGTATTATCAGTGACTGTTCCTCCACGACGAACCCTCCTCGGAGGAAACGATTCGGAATAACTGGGCAAAATTTCCATACGTCTTCGGCTTTATCGCCAGCAAAAACCGGGGGGTTCGAGCGGATTCACAGAGACGAATAAAGAGGGAAGCGGGAGATATTGCTGAAGCCATAGGTTCCGTGGAACGTGATCTGCAATGCAGATAAGCAAACGTGAAATTTTGTCCTACCGATATATACTGACAGACACCAAACATTCGGTGGTCTTCATAAATCGTAAAACGTACGATTGCCCTCCCTCATTTTCTGATTGCCATGCAAAGCGTAATCCAGCATTCAGACATGACTGCGGCATTCCCCACAGCCCTTTCCAATATATATATATATATTTTTTTATTTCTATTTACTTTCGTTTTACATTGGAAAATGAATGAATGTAAACGCCCTCCCCTACCCTAAAACGTGACAGTGTAAGCAAACATTCGATACTCTAATGTCAACTAGAAATAACATATTGCGCATTAATTCGTGGAGATTGAAAACATCAAAGTAATCTACCCTTCGAGAAACATTTTCAAACGACGAATAGTCCTCTCACTGCGTTATTTCAGTTTACGGCACGTGTTGGAGAATTCACTGATCCGTAATAAAAGCCAACTAATCAGTAATCCCTTTCCATACCATGTCAACTTCTACTCGACGCTCTCTTCAAAGGCTAATTGTTTAATGAGGTCGGAGGCATTAGCATTTAAATGCATTGTCATTGTGGATTCGTCACTCTGTTACACCTCTCCCCGGTTACTGGCTTTCCATTCAACACCCATAATTCAGCCCACACGTGAACTCCACTGGGCCCTTTGATCCCGCAATTTCGAACGCAGTCTGCGTATGCAGATACTGCAGGGAAAAAAATCCCTCAATTTGATCTTTAATTAAACATCATAGTTTTAATGATCCTCTGCGTGTGTGTATTTTTCTTTCAGTAAAGTCCCGGCTTTTTTGAATATTGTGGACATCGCGGGACTTGTGAAGGGTGCGGCTGAGGGTCAGGGACTGGGAAATGCATTTTTGTCGCATATCAGTGCTTGTGACGCTATTTTTCATCTTTGCAGTAAGTGATCGATTTACTCTCGCACATAAACTAATAACTAAAAAGGTGTAAGACCTTTCGGAAGTCAGATACTTTCCCCCTTAACATTTCACCCCAAAGTAACCCAACAGACCACCTCATTATGACCACAAATGTTCACTACCCTCTCCCAAAATAAACATGACTGTCCCAAATATTCGTGGAATCATCAAAATAAAACATGTCTTCAATTATAATATCAACGAGCATGACATTTAAATTTCCCATTGCATTTTCACACGTCAATACATAATAATTATAAGATTATATCGTACTCTAATTAACTAAGTACAGCCCTATTGATTTAATTATCATCTTCATTATTAGAAATCATGTAAGGCAACTGGAAAAAGTTGATAATCGAAGTGTGCGGGTGAAATCCACACAGTAGTTAGCGTTTTACGAAGGATAACATTCCATGGTAGTTATCATTTAACTGTTGGCACGTTGCAATTTCAGTAATTAAAGCGCTCTGTAATTTACAACCGTCGTGGATATTGACCGCTTAAATAAACGACGACTAGTGGTCTTTTCCTTGTACCTTTCAACAAAACCCGAAGCCCTCCCCCTCTTGTTATAAACTAAACCCTTGGAGAGAGTTTTCATACACACACAGATAGCAAAGTACCTGACCTACGATGCACGCTAAGCTGGGGTCGTCGTGTCGACGCTTACTCTCACCCCCACATGATTTTTTTTTTTCAAACTCATTGCATGCATCACACACATGCAAATGGTATAGGCCGTGGTACTACAACACTCACTTCACTAGAAAATACGTTTGCTTATTGAAATAACGGGGCATTAATGTCTGCTCGGAGAATTATATTACCGGAAAAAAAGGGATATGTGAAGAACTGAGAAGTCATACGTATCGTGGATAATTGAATTAGTCAGTACGGGGTCGCGTGTCAGCTTTCTGCGTTAATTTCGCTGGTTTATGAGTCCCATGGGATCATGGGCTATGGGAAAGGGGGATTATTTATTGCGAATCGCCAGGGGGGAGGGAGATTTCTGCAATTTTCGTCTGGTACATTAACAGATGAGATTGCAAGTAACAGATTCTATGTTTAATTTTTTTTTCTTCTGCTATTACTAAACAATTGGAAAAACGATGCAATAGTTTTCAAACTCATTCCTCCCACGCAGTCCCAAAATAACCAAAAGAAATCGGAAATCCCCCTCTTACTCTACCGAACAACAACTTCATAAATTTATTACTCCGCGCCCTCCATAGGAGCCTTCGAAGACGATGACGTGACCCACGTCGAGGGAGAGGTGAATCCCGTCCGGGATCTGGAAATAATTAGCGATGAATTGCGTCTGAAGGACATCGAATTTCTCAAAGCTCATGTTGAAAAATTGGAGAAGCTCGTAGTACGAGGCAACGACAAGAAGCTCAAACCTGAATACGTGAGTACACGTACAAGTGCACATATTACTCTCATCCCTCGCTCTGGTCGAGAAATCCTTCTCGATGATTTTGCCATATCATAGGGACCACTCCACTGTAATTTCGTGACCCTTGAACCGCACGTTCCGGGCTGTGCGTTCGCGTACAGATACATGTATGGAGAGGGTTCGATGCACGCGTCATGTTTGGTATGTTTTATCCACAGAATAAAACGACTGTCGTCCTGATGGAGGCGTGATTCACAAACGCCTCGTTGAGAGAGAGATAGTGATCGAACCTGATTGTGAATCTCACGGTATCAGATCCGGGGTTAACTTTTTTTTCACCACCATTATCACCTCGCTAATTTCGAAACAGAGAGAGAGAGAGAGCAAGAGAGAGAGAGAGGGAAAGGGGTAGAGAGAGAGGCCATAACGAGTTACGAGATGGGGAGCGTTAGAAATTTAGTGGGCGGTATTGCCCGATGAATTGGAGTCTAATTTCTAGATCTGTAGAATCTTAAAGTACGAATGGTTACGAGTCACGAAGGTTGAAGGTGATGTGTTATTCTCGAAAAGTAGTTACAACGGTTTTTTAAATGGATCTGCGGAGTTACTGGAGGGATTAGGGCGTGGTGAAGGGGTTTCTAGTTCCTGGAACGTATTAATTTGACGATTGACTTGGAATACTAGTGTTTTGCTTCGCATTTCGGAAGTGCAGGATATTTCTAACGAGAACCCTCGACATCAGCACGTTTTTTTTAGTTTTAGTGCGTAAAAAATCAATAGAACAAAATCAAATGTGATATCTATTCCAAAAAGGGGGGTTTTCCACCTGTTCGTTAACAAATTATATGATTAAGTCATCGAAGTTCAATTTTTTCCTCAGGAGACTTTACTCAAAGTAAAACATGTACTCGAGGAGGACCTGAACCACATTAGATTCCAGGACTGGAGTGCTAACGACGTGAGTATCATGTGAATTTTTAAAAATGCACCCCACATTACCCCTCCCCAGACACATTACGTTCTACCATATGCTACTCATTACCCATCAATAAAAAAAAATATCAATGTGTTTACAGATCGAAGTACTGAACAAGTACCTGTTCCTCACTTCGAAGCCTGTAATTTACTTAGTGAATTTATCGGAGAAGGATTACATACGTAAAAAGAACAAATGGTGAGTTATAAAACTTCCATATTTAAATGTATGTGTTTCTGGGACAGTTTTCCATTTTTTTTTACAACTCCTACTGATGGATATTGAATACCGAGATCAGTCGAATGCATTCAGGGAACTACTTCAAATGCATTTTACATAGAAACGCATTGTTATTGGTTTTCACTGAAAACAGGAATATCGTTGGCGGTACGTGCAACATTGCATACACTCTGGTTACACCCCCTGAGTATCGGGTGCGTCAATGCAAACTGTCTGTCTACATACCAATCGTGTTGGAGTCTCCAGAGTGTTATAGGGGTTCATTATTCACGAAGCATTAATCCGGCTTTTTTTTCAAAATATCGTGAGAAATGAACAGTTGGGGAGTCGAACTATTTATGTCGCGTCATAGATAAATATGGAGAGATTATATATGAGGTCACGTTTTTAGGAAATTTTGATATACTTCGATGCAACTATTGATTAATTTGATTTTATAATGTTCACAGGCTCATTAAAATCAAGGAATGGGTGGATAAAAATGACCCCGGCGCCATGCTGATCCCCTTCAGTGGCACCTTCGAAAATAAAGTCTTCGATATGGATGACGCCGAAAAGGCTAAATATTTCGAGGAGAATAAAGTCACGAGGTGAGCCATAACTATTCATGAAAATATCGTTTTCGTGGTCGTGAAATTCCCGACTACTCCCCCTCTCAAAATTGCCACGTTCATTTTATTCTCTTTTATGAAATAACGAGAGAGCTTTAAAGTCGGTTATGAATAATGGTGGGGTTCTACTCAGTGTCTAGACTCCAGGATTTCTCTCCCACTTGTTTGGGAATCAGTAAAACACCGGCGAGCATTGTGCACTATGGCCACACTTTTTTCTGTTTTATTATCGTACGAAACTATTATTCAAATTCTTGTGAAATTGCGTAAAAAACGCCCTCGTGCCGGAGCATATAATAATGTGAAGACCGAAAGCACTCGGCTAGTGGGTCATCCATTGCCAGAGGGATGAAGTGTACTTTTTCCATACACTTTTTATCGTTTTTTTATGTCTCCCAGAGTTTAAGTAATTTATCTTAAAAATTGACGACAATAAAATTATTCTTTTACGGTATATTCGGTGCAATTTGATATATTTAATATGTATATGTTAATATACGAATGTAATCATCCGAAAATTGCTTCCGAATAGATTTCTAACGTTAAAGACCCTTCCGAAAGGAACGCAAATGTGAATTCCTCGGGATATATCGACGGATCGTTGAGAAATTATTCTATGAACGTAGAGGTACCTAGCAATCATGAGGGACGACTGGGGCAATGATTTTATTTTGAGACCGCAAGATCACTGGGGGGATACTATGGTTTTGGAATGAGAGGGGGGACCCCGACTTGGAATGATAAAATTGCAGTATTAAGTCGTTCGCTTTATGTGTATTCTCTGAAGTCCCGAAGTCTCGGGCCTCTCGCCCCTCGATGGCTCTTCTTCCCTCCCTACCCTGTCATTAGACGATGTTTGGTCCAAAACAATCATATTCTATGGTCGCGCGGTGCTCCTTTTAAGACGATTGTCTTCGCTCGCGTAATCGATGTGAATCTAAGAAATTCGTGGGGTTCTTTCGAAGGTCATTTGTTGATTACTCATGAGATAAATTTCATTGGATTTAATTTTAAATTTTATGCTATATTTTTCTGTGCATAGTGCACTGGAGAAGATTATTCTCCAAGGGTACAAGGCACTGCAGCTGCAGTATTTCTTCACCTCTGGCCCTGATGAAGTTAAGGCTTGGACAATTCAGGTAAATGCATTTAGTTTAATTTATGGTTCAGTTGATGAAGTTAATTAAATGATCCGAACAGTTACGTTTATTTTTTCACGATGAGTCGTTTAATACCAAAAGTTCTCAATATTAAAATTATATTATTTTTTTTCACAGAAAGGGTGCAAGGCTCCACAAGCAGCTGGTAGAATTCATACAGATTTTGAAAAGGGATTTATCATGGCTGAAGTTATGAAATTTGAGGATTTCAAGAATGAAGGCTCTGAAGCTGCAGTTAAGGTAATAATAATTCAATCGTTCTACCTCAATGTATTATCGAAACCTTGTCCTTGAATGAGCAACAAAAAATGCATGATTCTTGAAATATAAATATTACAGGCTGCAGGAAAGTATCGCCAACAAGGAAGAAATTACGTCGTCGAGGACGGTGACATTATATTTTTCAAATTCAACGCCGGCGCTGGTCTGAAGGACGCCAAGAAAAAGTGATGGCACGCCTTTCTAATTTTTTTACTCGTGCATTTGTACATCAACATGATTATATTTTCCTGCTGCGTTCGACCGCGAAATTATCTGAAGTGATTCTGAATTTTTTGTACCGCGTATTTAATGTTTATTAAATAGCAACAACTGTCTATTTTATGATTATTTAAACATCTCTATCTTCAACTGCTGTAACCCTTGCAAGTGACATAAAGAGAATTTTATGGTGCTCGAGAGAATTATTTCCTACCGTTCAACGTTAATTTATTGGAATGCTGGCTTTTTCTACTAGACGACGTTTAAACAGGTTGCACTTTCCATTCCATTCCAATTGTCAATAAAAATGACCTATCCGATATTTTTCAACAATAATACTACGGTAAATTCACTCAAATCGAAATAATTGAATTGATAATTGATTGATAATTGAATTTTCATCTTTAATTTACCATTTGAAGACTAAGAAGAAATTTCCTTGTCTTCTTTCCCACTGAATTCAGAGCTGTCTAGTTGGCATCGAATGAACTTTTAGCTCTTTGGTTTTTTCACCCACCAAGAGAGGACTCCACGAGACAGTTCTGTATTCAGCATGGCTTTCAACGATTAAGTACTCATTATGAGATTTTTAAACATCATGTGAAATGATAGGAAACAGTGAAGAACCGGATTAGAAGTGAATTATATGACAGTTGCCAGTACTTGAGCATAATAGAAGCATGGCAAGTGATTCTAAAGTCAGCGATATTCGCTGGATATATCTCGTGACATTCCTGGTGAGACCATTATATTTTAATGCTCTGTTGTCCTTGACAGGCATTTTTTTATTATTATCATCGTTTTTTCCAGGATTTCTTCGCTGTTGGATTGATTTTACCTTCAATGTCAATGCACCTCAATAAACTTGGTGCATCGTTCTCAACGATAGGTGCCATTTCTTCTATTTATGCAGGAATTCAGCTCATTAGTGGCCCGTTAATTGTAAGATATTATTCCAATTCATTACAAATTTGGATAATGAGCATATATCACTGCTTCAAAAAGAATATGATGAAGCTAAGGTCAGAATTCCAATCCCACTCTCAAGAGAGAGAAAAATTATTCTGAGAAAAGTTATCTGGTCTTTTTTAGGGTAGCTGGAGTGACAGAATTGGACGAAAAAATATTTTCATCGTTTCTTGCCTAGTAATTGGAGTTTGTTACGCACTTTTTGGATTAGTTGAATCCATATTTCTCATGCTAGTTCTCAGAGTGACAATAGGTACTTATAGTTTTACAGTACGTATTTTCCTCAATATCCCGAGATAAATAAGCCAGTAATCAGTCCATGGTTCAACAATTATTGTTTCGTAGGGGTCTTCAAGCATTCACAGGTGATGATTCAGGCCTTGATAACTGATCTCTACCCCAAAGATGACCAATCAGTTATGTTTGGAAATTTAAAATCGATAACGGGACTGAGTTTTGCACTGGGGCCACTCATTGCCGGTCACATGACGGAAGTTGAGGGAGGATTTGCCCTCACTTGTGTCGTTAGCGGAATATTATTCATAATTAATGCCGGTAACTAAAAATTCACGTATACTGCAGTTAAAGTTCGCAAGAAACTGCTTCAAACTCTCCCCTAAGTCCATATTTACTTGATTTTACCTTCCAGTGATAGCCTACTATTGTTTCGGTGACAAAATGAGCCGACCTGAGCCTAAATCTCCGAACGACATGGAAATTAAAAAAAATCCTAAGAAATTCGAAATGAAGAAATTGAAGGAAGTTATCTCAGATCTACGAAGCATCGACTGGAGCGTATTTGGTGATGCTTTTGCGCTCAAATTCATGGCTGAGGTAGCAGCGATTGCTTTTTATGCGAATTATAATGTTAGGATAAAAAGGCGATTCGATATATCGCCGAAACTAGCCGGATACACGATAGCCTACCAGAGTTTTATAGGAATAACGACAGGTCTTTTGATGGGCCGAATGAATAGAAAATTTTACGCGGATGATATATCGTATAAAAAAAGAAATCTTCATGCGTTTACCGTGATGGCAGTGGGTTTCAGCTGCGCCTACTTCTCATCGTACTTCCCTCTCTTCATGTTATCAACGACACTTTTCAAAATAGCTGATATGGTGCTGCGGGTAACATTGACCGAAATGGTAGTGGAAAAGGCATCTGCCACTAACCAGGGATCAGTGGCTGGATCTGCAGAGAGTATTGGGAGTCTTGCTCGGATGGTAGCTCCTCTAACCACTGGCATAGTTGAAGATATATGTGGAGTTAATAGTGCTAATTTACTATCCGCCGCGGTCAGTTTGTGGGGGGTTCGCATATCTTCAAAGATATCACTTCGTCAATCTAAAAATAATTAACCCTAGGTCAAATTTTTCTATCAATAGATAAATATATTTTTATATTTATGGGTAATGTCCTAGTGGTTGTTTATGAAAAATTCCCGGTTTTATTTTTAGTTGTTGGGTTATTAGATTTGCAGGGTAATATTTGTTGTTTGTGAATTTTATTTTGATTCTAAAATACCTTCAGGAGCATATACTGATTTAATATCAGAAATATTCGACGCTCTTAATGTTCAGATAAAGTTATTTTAATGTTGTTGAATTTGAATACTTGAATAAAATTATTTATTTATGGTAACTCCTTATCAAACAAATTCCCAAATCGATCTGATCTACAATGATTAATGCGATAATAGT
This sequence comes from Diachasmimorpha longicaudata, assembly GCF_034640455.1. Classification (NCBI taxonomy): domain Eukaryota; kingdom Metazoa; phylum Arthropoda; class Insecta; order Hymenoptera; family Braconidae; genus Diachasmimorpha; species Diachasmimorpha longicaudata. The sequence goes on along the minus strand of NC_087228.1, from coordinate 10,207,329 downwards.
CAATTATTCATGGACTCAACGATAATGGCGCTACTACCGCCGAGGAAAATATGGCGGAACTCAAGCCAATTTCCCTCGACTTTTGGCGCTTCGTCTAACGCTCGGCTGCCCTTGCCCTATGACTCTCCCTAACACATTATCCCTTTTCCATAACCACAATAGAATGTAGTATTGTTGTAATGAGAATTCATAAAGTAGAGACATTATGAGAATGATCCCGAATTTCGAGAATGGGAAACCGACGCATACCCAATCTCACACAATGGAGGTAGCGTCCCGGGGTCATTCTCATATTGCCGTGATAATATCCAGTGGAGAGGCTCCTCTTCTACTGGTAATCATCCCCCCCTTGTGTGCTTACCTCCCACTCCTGGAGGCCGACGGGCACGCTGCAACTGCAGTCGACCTGGCTCGTTTTTTTCTCCCACTCCGCCCGATCAACATTCGTTGGCGTGTCTCCCACTTCTGAGAATAATGGACGCCTCGTTCGTGTCCGTCTGCTAGCGCCCGGCAGGGAGGGGTAGAGAGCGCCACCACCGGCGCATCGGAGGTAGCAACAAACTCTTCAAGTTGATGGAGTGGTGATCCCCGAGCTCTGCGAAGAAGTGAAGTCTGTTCTTCAGCATTTATGAAGACGCAATACGGGATAAAAATTGTGCTAAATGCCTAATAATTTTCTTTAGGCAACAATGCCTCCTGTAAAAGTGATTGTCCAGGGATTTCCCAGTTACTTTCGATACAAGGAAATATCAGGGAGGAGGAAAGAAAAGGAGAAGAAGGAATTGGAATATTTATTTAGCAGATATGGACAGGTGAAATGTGTGTATTTGTGGCCAGAAACTCCTTATGAGAGCTGGAGAAAATGGCAAGGAATGGTGCCTGACAATTTCGCTCAACTTATTTTCAAACATGCTGACGATGCTCTCGAGGCTCGTGATGCTGCTAATAATCACGAAATAACATTTGACAATCGTATATTGACATTAACTCCAGTGATCAAATTGGTTACTCCCATTGATATCTTGGAAGATGAGATTCTCATCAAAATATTTTCAATGCTCGATCCACCGGATAAAATAACCATCGAGAAAGTTTGTGAACGATGGAGAAAACTTGCCCCGGACATTTGGAGTAATAAAACCCTCTACCTGGGGGGACGGGTAGCCCCGCATGAGTGTTGCTGTGACACGGAATTAGAAGACTATCTCAAAAAATGTGGGAATAATTTGAAATATTTGACGTACGACGTCACTTCTCATAAGGGTCTTGATTTAATCCGAAAATACTGTAACAGTCTCAGAAATATGACCCTGTGGATCTATTTGAAAAACCCTAGGCCGAGCGCATTTTTGGAAATGTTCAGGGCACTGGCAAATTTAACAGTGATTCAAATACATTTTTATCCGGATTTGCCTGGGTTCGATATATTCGATCATCTGCCAGAATCAATGACCGAAATTCATTTGGTCTATACTCACCGTAATTCTTATTATTTTGTAAGTATAAAGTCCATTATCAGTGGTAAGGGAAAAGGGCAATGAAGACTATCTTCATTTAGTAATAGACAGAAAAATCTCAATTATTCTGAAAATTTACATTTGTCGAAATAGGATTTAAAAAGATTTCCAAAATTGAGGAGTCTCACATTAAGGGGATTTTATCGTGGACTCCATCTGACAGGAATGGATCACAGAGAAAATTTAATTCACTTGGATTTCAAAAACTCAACTATCGATGCCCACATGCTATGGAAGATACGAGATATGACGAGGCTAAAAACCTTGATCATCCCAGAAGTGAAAATCAATGATGAAATCCTTATTCAAATTCTCAGGAGGAACTGGAAGCTCGAATGCCTGGACATTAGTGGTGAGTAAATTCTTTTGGAAAGTTAAAAGTTATCTATTAATTTAGCCCTATGGATTGAATTTTGCGACTTCATGTTTCAGCTATTCCTACCCTGACAGACCGAGCTGTCCGAGAGGCCTTATGGCTCCCAAATCTTGAAGTACTCAAGATCAGGAGGCTGAGTGTGACTCTGGACATCTACGATCCTATGCCATCGTTGAAACGACTTGATTGCGAAGGATGTCAGAAATTAAAAGACGAACAATTGGGTCAGTTTCTGGAACTAGTCCCAAATTTGGAGTATTTAAATATTAAAAATACTTCGATTACATCATCCTTTCTGAAAATTGCTGAGGGAGCACTGAGGAGACGCCGAAGGAACGTCCCTCTCAGGCTCTCAAGTGATTTTTGGAAGACAAAAAAGGGTTCTTATTCTTCTCTATTATTGCTCGTGAATTGATAGTATGGAGTTCAATACATAATTATACATGTGCCATAACTATGTACATTATTTCTGTAAAATGAATTTCGATTAAATAAAAAATTTTTATATTCATTACCAGTAGAAATAATTTAAATTATTTATTGACAAGATTACGGATTCCTTCCCTTATTTCTACGAAATAACAGCATTAACTAAACTATAAAATAGTGGATATGAAATAGATAATTGTATTTCAATCCATCACCATGAGTTGTTAGACATTATCACTATAAATTTAATTACTTGGGTAGAGTCTCTTCCATCGCTTTAATTGCCTGTAGATCTTTTTCTCTATTGTAATCTTCGATGAATTGGGCAATTTGCTCCTTTCCATGTGTCTCGAATACAGTGACACGACTTTTCCACACATCCTCCACATATTGAGAAAAATTCTCCGGTTGATTAAACCAGTGAAATAGACCCACAGGGAAGGCGATGTAAGCCGCCATCTTGGCTGCTTCTAGTTGCCAATTTCCCATTTTGCCTGCAAATCCTATCGAATGCTATCAATTCGCACAACTCAGTGAAATTTTATCTAAATAGCTAAACCATCGCATACAAACAAGAGTCCGATGAGGGCTAAAGTAACTGGCAAAACAAAACACTGGCAATATATTGAACGTCTTGATTATTTCTTGAATTCTCTACATTATTCGCGATTCCGGGAAGAAAATAAGTTACTGATAAGTCTTGTCAATCGAATAATAATTTACGTCGCTTTGTATCATCACACTATCTCCAAACAGTTCGTAACTGCGCTTGGAATTCTAGGTTAAGTCTTGATTTTCGCGAAGAAAAGAAGCAATAAAAATCTTACCAATAGATAATATTTTCGAACGTACGATTATTCCGTCTCCAATCTGATGTCCAGCGTCCGATGAGCTGTTAATTCCTTGTTATCAAATATTACTGCCCAAATATTAGACCAGAATTATCAAAGAGCTCTGCCAAAAATAAAAACATCGCCGGTGGCGCTACCATGTAGCTGGTCTCCAAATCAATTCGCGTTGCAGTGCATCTTGGGATTTTCAAATGTTTTTGGCAGCACAAAAAGTGGGAGAGTGGAGCTCTACGTACTCTTTCATTATTCAATGAACATTTCCACTGACACTGTATATCATTTCACAAAGACTGAGTATTATTTTTGTAAACAAATGAAATGTTTGCACCTCATACATCGACATAACCATCACTGATTGTGAGATTAATCCGTGAATAAGTGAAATCATCATGTGGAAGTGTCATAAATGTGGAAAACCTGTATACTTCGGTGAGTAATTGCCCCTCCAAGAAATCACTAGGGTTTATTCAATTGTTCATAAAGCAAACAATTCATTAAGTCCTCATAAATATTGCTGAGACTGTGACAATTGATTTTTATTGCAACATGCGATTGTTGGGACGAGGGAGGGCGATGTGCAGGAGGTGATGATGATTTTCATACAGAAGATCGAGGATTTCAGGTCAATGTACCGTCAAGGTTATCTGCACTCATGAATGCCCTTTTCATCTCGTGTGTGTTTAATCAAACAATGTCTCAATCTTTCAGCTGAAAGGAAACAGTCATTGGGTTACGACTGGCATCCTGAGTGCCTCAGGTGCGAGGAGTGCGGTAAAAGGCTCAACCCTGGACAACATGCTGAGGTAATTGTTTAAACATTAGGCTTTGTGTGTGTTGATTTTTTTCCAATGAAAATCTTCTACATATTTTCTGATAAGCCTGTGTGCTTTGGTATAGATTTACTCGCTCTGATTAGTATCAAATTTTCTATTAGCATAAAGGAGTACCATATTGCCACGTACCGTGCTACGGAGCTCTCTTCGGACCTCAGCTATTTGGACACGGAACTAGAGTCGAATCACACACGAGTTTTGGTAAAAAGGAACCACGATCAACACTTCCAAGGTGAAAATCAAATTTTATATAACGAATCGAACTACTTTTTTTATTAAATTTGTCAATTAGAGGTCAAGGAAGACTCAAATAAAAGCTCTGATCCTCGAATAAATTACAGAAGGGTAATGAACGCAAATAAACCATTCCCCTATATTTCCCTTTAGATCGCATTTGGAAAATAAACTGAAGCTCTTCAACCAGTATTACGAAGGCAAGAGCGGTGGCATCCGCAGTCGTGAGGTGAACGGCCGGCTAATATTGGAAGGAGCTTTAAGGATCTACTGGGGAGTGCGTGGAGTAATTCACCTGAAAGAGGACGACGACCAGCGTACAGTGGTAACAGCGAGGAACCGGAATTCCTGCAGAAAAAGTGTCTCTGAGGAGTCTTCTGACGATGACGAGAAGCGTGAGAATCCCCCCAAAGATTTGTCTCCAACCGAGAGTCAACTGGAGAGCGAGCCAAACTCTCTCCCCACGTCTCCGGATCACCTCAAGAGTCTGACTCTTCCAATGAAGCTGGACGTGAAAAATATGGAGCTGGACGAATTGGATGAGCTCCTCCAGGTTGAGAGGAAGGTGGAGGATGGGGACAAATTGTATCAGACAATGCCAGAGAATCTCCCGTCATTGAGTTCACATTCCAGTATAGATACTCCACCATTGTCTCACCAGTCGAGTCTTGATGGGAATGATAAGGGTACTGCGAGTCCTCAGAAGAATGAAACCAGCATGAGCAGCACTCCAACGCACAGCATCGATTCTTCTTCTGGGACAGACACTCCTAATTTCCAAGGAACGCCCAATAGGAATGGAACATTGAGAAAAGTCGAGTACTTCGACAGCCTTGAGAAGAACTCGGGTAACAATCGATCCATCAGCAACGATGACAGCTGGATTGAAAAAGGTCTGAACAGGTCCATGTCAGGGCCTGACTGCCTCCAGAGGAATCGTGGGGACAGTGACACGGAGTCAGTGAATTCCCTGCATTTCAGAGAGGATGACAACATGACGATGTCCACTGACAGTGGACTAGAGCTCGATGGGGTAGTCCTGAGAAGGAAACAAGGATCCACTGCCATCAGGAGGCGACCTGGGGGCAGGAGGCAGTCCAGGGGAAGACTCAGACGTAGGTGCTCCATCAATGGACATTTCTATAATCGGGAGACGAGCTTTTTCACTCCTCCTCATGGCTCCCAGATGTCTGTTTGGGTTACGAGCCTCGTTAGCACTCAGGAGGTTATCAATCTGATGCTGGACAAGTATAAGGTTGACGCCAAACCTGCAAATTTTGCACTGTTTGTTGTCAGGGATAATGGAGGTAGTTCATTGTCTATTCTTATTATATTTATTATTATTTTTGCTCATGGGCATAACACATTTTTCTATTGATTATCTTCTGCATGGGGTTATAAACTTCTTTTGGTGTTTCATTCAACAGAGCAGAGGAGTTTGAGAGAGGATGAGTATCCTCTGGAAGTCAGGGTCGTTCTGGGACCCCACGAAAATGTAGCACGTCTCTTCCTAGTCGATAAACTTTCAACTCCAGAGATCAGTTCTGATGTCGCCCAGTTTTTGAATCTTTCGTTACCTGAGTGCCATGGAATCTTGCAAAGATATCATTACGAGGAGGAGAGACAGATGTTACTGTTGAAGGAGAAGTGAGTTCATCCATTTATTATCAACTATTTAATAATAAATATTGTGATTTTAGTGCTCCACATTTTTTCGCATTTTTCATTCTACTTTTCTATTCACCTAGAGGATTGGTTCATTAAAATTTGTCATGTTTCAGGTATAAAGAAATGCGACGTCGGATAAAACAACGTATGGAAGAACTAAAAGTCCGATTATAGACGAATAATCAATTAATATTCTGTCGCAATATATTGCTGCGACATTTTGCAGACTAATTTTTTAAAAAGAATTATTAACACATTTGTTTGACGTTCCAAATATCAAATTCTTTAAGATAATAAGGCTAACGCAATTTTTTTTGATTCTTTTTTTTACTGTGAATTTTTATGAGTGCAATTTAGGTCTAAGGTCATGCACTGGAAGATAAATATTCCGAAAGCAGGCCACCTTTTTGTGTGATGGTAACGTGATAAGAACCACCAACATATCGGTTCCATTTTTTCAAAGAAAAAGGCTTGAAAACGACTAATTTATGTCGTTTGCTTGTAGTCCCCTGTTTAATGCTCGTTTTTATGCCCTAGAATTGAGTTTTTTCGTTCCAAGTTCTAGGTAGCTTTTGATTGAAGGCCACTGAGCAATTTATACCTTTGCCATAGCCAACTTCATAATCTTTTTAATTAACAAATTATTCTAATTATATTATTAATTAACTTCAGAGCTGAGGATTTATGATCTTTTTATAGGAGAACTTTAGTCAGCTTTTATACAGTTTATTTTAGCCCGAGAATTTCAGACTGCTGTGAAACTAGCATTTTAAAAAATAATTGAGAGGACACTACTATGAGTTTTAAAAATCGTCGGCATTTTGAGTAAATTCTATTGTAAACCTCTCTTTTGGTAAAATATCTCGGGAGTTCTAGAAGTAGAGGTCTCGGATTAACAATTAGTTTTTCTTTGCATTAATGTCCTTTCTAAGATATAATAATTGATGTTCAGAGCATGACGTACATCATTTAAATATCCTACGAATTTTTGAAACTCATAGGAGCCTCCCCTTGAATGGAGATAAAATTGCATGAGATTATAATTCAGTCCTAAAGTGAGAAGACGTAGCGACTTGCCTAGTGTCCAACAATTAATTAAGGAAATAAGTCTATGTGATTTCAGAACAAAGTTGACATTTTTAGGCCCGCAAAGCATCTATTTCTGAGATCATGTCATAATCAAAAGTGACATGACATTTGACATTTCGATTACGTTTACTCACTTCCAAGAAAATAGCCGCTTTTACGAAATGACCAGATAGAAAAATAAGGACGAACGGTTTATCGAGACCCGAAAAGAAATATTTTAAAAACCGACGTTGAGCCGACGGTAGAAGAGGAATGAATATCAAATAACGATTTATGAATATATACCATATGAAAATACACCTTATGTCAAATGTGACAAAATTTATGATTTTATTGTCACATATCTCTCATTCATTTCCATATTTTTTTAGTGTAGAATCCATTGCTCCAATTGTTTTTATCCATGACAGAATCGAAAATAGAAATTTTCAACGAATTGTGAATGCTAAAAAATACCAGTGAAGATAAATTGTATTATATGGCAATGTAATGCAGAGTTGTATAAGTCGAGTTATAGTCCGAATAAAAATACTGTTCTTTGTAAAATGAAATGACTCACTCCAATGGGCCTCCTCCTTCCTGTTTCCCCCTATAATCATCGTAAAATACCCCCGGAAAGAACAAACAACGGGTAAGATTGGACAGAATGTATTTATTTATTTCGTTTCTTGTTCGAATAAGTAGAGATAAAGTGGATCAATGCAATGTTATGAGTTAGTATGAGTAGTTTAAACCATTCATACAAGTTGCTAGGAACGAGTAATGTATTTTTTTTTACCCACAACACCGAAGGAGCTTCAGTCGCTCATTGCACGACACTGATATTAAGTTAAACGTGTAATTTTTTTTTTGTTAAATAATAATTTCATTTTAATTAATAACAACAATCATTTCTCCCTCCACGAGACTCTATGAGAAATAATTTAATCATGGAGAATCATGGCACTGCGCAATCATCATTGCTTTTTGTTATCTATCTTTGGCATTGCGCAGAGGATTGCCAACGGCCAATTAATTTATCTCCCACAAATTGACAATTTCACCCTAATCCTCTCAATTATCCATTTTTCAATCGACAACTGAGATCAACCCATTTACAGCTGTTTTTTCATTCCCCAAAAGGTCAAATTGTCGATTTATTCATTCATATCATTCGTGTTACTATTATTCACAGTTTTTATCATCTTGTCAATAGTGGACAATACACTGGCAATGGCTAGCGACGAATGCTGAGAACTCGGTTATCACAATCTGGCAGAATGGGCCTTACAAAAAATACAATACGTGTTCACAGCATTATCTGGTGCCAGTGTCCTATCCAATATTCATTACCACATACTTTATGGCATTCAATTATTTTTCTTCTTCCTTTTCTCTCATTTTTAAAATAAAATTAATCCGTTAATCAATGGCTCCACCCACGTGTTAATTATTAGTACGTGTAAATCAAAGGGTAATTAATAGTAAAATAGGCCTGTACCGAGAGTTAACCAGATTTGAGCTTTATTTTCTTTAGCGTCGTTGTTTCATAGTGCGTTGCTCTTATTCATTTACTCATTTTTTTTGGGATTTTCATTTTTCTCTCTTTCTCTGTGCAAGCGTTACTTAATCGATAGCATACGACATTGCAGTAGATGAAATTCAATAAGTGATGTTGGATTAATTTAATTAAGCCGTTCAAACGTTCGAGCAATATTGGACCATTAGTCATTACTCTTTAAAAATTGATAATTCTTTCTTTTCGTGTAATTATGCTCTTTTTCATCTTACGGCTTTAGCAATCTCCCGAGAATTGTAAATAATTTGAGTTTGGCACTCTTTAAAAATTCAACTATTTCACATTTGTAATTATTCAATGAAAGGGGATAAAAAAATTTCGTTTGAACGGGCTTAATCCGTACATTTGACTAAAATCTCCACATAGTTTCTTTTGGTAGTTCGATAGTTGTAACGAATTCACCCGCGAAATTAAATTATTCGCGATTTACAGCCTCTGATAATTCAGAGGGTAACTGTGCATTTTTATTCCTCTCCTTCTTTTACATTTGTGTTTTCTTGTTCATCTAAAATTCGATGTGCTCGTCCTCAACAATAACAATTGAATATGAATTAGAAAAATAACATTATATCGTAGACAACAATCGATTACAGTGTATATATAGTGTAGCGGTATTAATATTTATATATAATTTTTTTTTCTTGTTTCAATAGTTACGCGACGATTGGCGCGAGGTGTTTTATCAATGGATAGATAGCTTTGGATTGAACTTGGTCGTTGAAAGATTGTGACGACAATCGGGATCGGATTTCAATAACATTCGTGATCAATTGAATTGATTAATCGTTAATTATTATTTTACTTTCATCTAATCGCCCTTAATAAAGTAATTAAAAGATTAATGAATAAAAACATCGGTTTCACCTCGCGTCATCGGCAATAATTGTGGACAGATTTGAGACGGTACGATAATTATCTTTCCCCTCGTGTCAATTATTTCAACCTCATTTGTCTCAGTTTTCACGGATTCAAATAGTCATTCATCGTACATTATTACATTTATCAGCTAACACATACTATGCAAAATCTAGTGTCACGGCGTTTACGGACAGACATCGATTCATATATCTTATTTATTCAATATATCTATTAAATATAATTTTATATATAATATTTATATTACAATTAGATTGCTCATTGTCAATTCATCAATTATCACATTTAGTACAAGTTGAAAAATATCTCTAACATCCATGTCAAATATTTTTGCGTTGCAAATTGAGCATTCTGTAATTTTTTATCTCTCTTTGTCATTCTCTATCGTTCTTTTGTCGGTTTAAAATTACAAAATACTCCACATCCGCACTGCTATGACTTCGTCGTTTGGCGTTCACATATCAATACGATTAAGATCTAAATAGGTACGATAAAAACGATCATAGTTATATGGCCACGAAAAAATCATTCAAATCACAGTGTGAATGTAATTATTCTTCTTCACATTTTTAAAACTCAACTAATCGACTGGAAAATATCAGTAATTTAAACGAACCCGTCGTTTATTACATTCGTTCAATAAATTCATGTATTTGCACTTTCGGTTTCCTCTCATTTGTAATAAAATTGGTCGCGTTGAACATAAGTGTCTGCGCTGAACAATAGGGAGCGTTCCCAACTTTCGAATTATTATATCAGTCAATAATTCATTGGAAAGATGGTTAATTAATTTAAAAACGACATCAGAAACTCAGATGATCAATTATTATACTATTTTTTAAATTTCGATGAGCATATTCAAGCATATGCGAGCTCCCCATTGTTACTAATCAATAATAAATCATATTAATTACAAATATAATAACTCCGAGCTCACCAGCTCGGCAAACAATCCGCAGATAATACCAGAATAAAAAAAAACTTATACTTTACAATCACACTGTGCGAAAAATACATTCAAGTTTCTACACAGACAGATTACTCAATTGTTTTTTTCGTTTTCTTTTTTCTGAAATTGTTTTAGCTACACTCGTTAGAATAGACACCAAGGACACCGAGACTTGAGGAAAATTGAAAAAGGAGAAAATTTTCACGAGATTCTCATTAAATATATCATTTTTTTTTCTACAATTTTTTAAATCGGGATTAGTTTAAAACCTACTAGTGATAGTACTACAATAGGTACTAGACGCTCGTAATCTAAGTAGCTCGTTCCGTGTATGGGCGGACCGACGGACACCGAGGATTGAGCAAACTGTTATTGCACGGAACGTTTTTTTTTTTTATTTCTCGGACTACTTTGCTGTTGTCAACAATTTTCCTTAAAACTTCTCATTTTTCTTAGGGACATGGCGAATTTTTTATTTTTCACTCACTAAATTAATAAATCTATTCCTAAATGAAAAACAACAAATAAACTATGGAAGCTTATTAATGCAATTGGGATAAATAATTTAATATAATTATAGTTTATTTCTTCATTTTTTTATCGAGGTAATGTATCGTTAATTTGTACGCGATTTGTGTGTGTAGAATATAGCCGATTTATTTTCGTTCATTTATTTTATTCAAAAATATAATGATTCGCACGGTCCCTTATTGAATCGAGCATTTTAATCACGAGAGATCTCCCATCGTTTCTTTTTTCTATTTTTTTTTCATTCGACAATTTCATCAGATGAATTTTTTGTCACCATCATTAACTACTTAAATACACTTAGCGTAATTGGCTATATCCTCGGAACATCGAATAAACCAGTTAAAAACATTGTATATGTCCTATCTACCTATACACAATACGTAGATATAATGTTTTATTTATTTTTTTCTTGTATATCGTAACCATACTATAATATTTAAATTACATAAATTACGATTAATGGTAAATAAATTAATAGTTAATAATTTTTGTTGTTTTTCATATTTTTCTTACACGTATATCACATCTGATCGTTCAGTCAATATAGGAAGACCCTTGCCTCCGCCACTCGCGACCTGCTTACATTAAACTCCCTATTAATCGTTTCTTCCTTTTTACTAATTTTGAGTGTTTCATTATTTTTTTTCATCAATTCAATTCAATTTAGTCGGTGTCAATTCGAGTGTTTTTCGAGTTTTTCATTCTAAAACCTTTGCCCCAATGGAAAAGTCAACTTCACAAAATGGACTAAGAGCTAGACACTCAGTGTTTATTTTTGTAATTTTTCTTTTCATAATTTTTTTTGGTGAATTTTTGTCTTTTGGTAAAAATTTGAAATCACCGTCGAATATCGATATTATACACTTAGTTATGTACTTATAGTATAAATATAGGAACATTCATTAAATATATATTTCATATTTACTGCTAATAATTTAATATTGCGATTTAAATATATATTTATTTCTATTCATGTATATATTACTTGGTGTTGTATAGGTAGATGGTGAGATTATCATTGACGATCACCGTGGGTAAAAATGCCCGTATATTCCCCAGCGCCTGCTTAAACAAATACTCTATCAGTACTCAATAATATTCCGAGTGATGGCCCGATGGTTGACTCAACATAGAATTTTTTTTTTTATTTCGTTGGCATTAATTGGAATATGCTTACGTCGTTGTCAGATATTTTTTCGTTAAAGTGGAGGTACACTCTGAATTTTATTCGAATACTCCAGACACTCTTTGCATTCGTTCAAGGGTGGAATATATTTCATTTAATTTAATTTGAAATTCAACGGCAGAGGTAATTTTGGGATTTAACGGTTTAGACGGGGGTTTTGAATATGGAATGCGAATGATGCCGTGGAAAACGGAACTGGGCCTATTTCGCGGAGATTAAGTAGCTGCAGTAATTCGAGAAATTTTTAACGATGGGCGAGAAGAAAAATTCATCCTAAAAAATAACTGAATTACGTGAGGTAAATTTGGGAAAAAAATTATATCCACTCAGTGCTATCTAAATTATATTTCTCTCAGTGGACTATTGATCATGTTCAATAACTTGAAACTATTGAATGAAAATAGTTCCCCCAGTAATAGAAAATATATACGCAAACGCCAGAAAAAGTGCAGAGGCACGTTGTAAACGCAATTTTACGCTTTGTGATCATACACCGAAGTGCCATATTGAATGATCACCCCGGAAATACAAACGTATGAAATCGGATAAGCGGAAAGTACTACATGTCCATCAATAGTGGGGGTGCCGCAGTTAGCGTCACAGAGTGTAGAAGCGTACAATATTCTCCAGTATCACTTTGTTATTCGACTCGCCACTTGCATCGATATCGATTCTGTACATATAGATTTCGCCTACCACTGCTGATTGAGTTTTTTATACAGTAAAATTGAAATAAAAAGGGAGATAATCAAATTGCCCTTGGAAATTGAGGATAAAACCAATTCAAGTCTGTCAAGTATCATTGCATTAATTACCGGGAAAAAATTGACGCTGAGTTATTGTAGTATTATTTCCGAAGGTGGCCATTTTCCTTATCAATAGCTATAGAAATTTGGATGTTAATGATGATTAACCAACGCATTCAGGCACTGAGGAATTTTTATAGTGAAATCAAATGGAGGAAAAAAATGAAAATAAAAATAACTAGAAATAAAAATTCATTTTCTTTCTTTCCCTCCACCTGTCCATCTGTTCGTTTATCCAACGGTGGGTGATAACAATATCAATACGAGTGGGATTCAATTCTACATTCTCTTAACAATTCTAAAGTTAAATTACACTTAAGAATTTGGCCGCTCGAACGCGCCAAACCGGTCTCCTCTTCTGTTCTCGAATTTGTTTTCCTTAACACTTGTGTCTGACTTTTTTCATATCTTTGGGGTCACTTGAGATTCATTGGCATCATGAACTAAGAATCAGAGACACGGTCGGTCGGCGATCGGGCCTAAATCGTTAATTAGCACCTTCAATCAACGTTCGTTCACCGGATTTATAATTTCCATGGGAAACGAGTGCCGATGGGGACAATTATTCATAATTTATTTTCCTAGGCCTAGGATGACTCCACTTTCACTGATTGCCCGAGATAAAATGAAATTCAAATAAATGGATTAAAATAAATTATCATTTGGCACTTGAGAAAAGGAGAGGATTACCGCGACTCTCCAAAATGTATCACCTAAATAATTTATCGAAATTATTATTACTTTCTGCAATATCTTCGGTGTCGATTGTTTATCATTTTTCATCGTAGTTCTCTCGTCACTTGTGGCTCGCAAAATTGTGCGTAATCGACGATAAAAAAATGTCAAAAATACCGAAGTTTTTGTCAATCAAGAACAATTGTACATAGGTGACAAGAGAAGAAAGTCTCCCGAGACAATCAATCGTTAAATATTGATGAATCGATTGTCCCCCATCCGTGGCAGCTCGAAACACATGCATCCGGCACTACCAATGGTACGGACAGAGTTTAATGGACAAAAGTAAAGCCGTTTAGATGAGCTTGTACATACAATTGTTACAATTAATTCATATTTACTATGTACAGTTTTTTATATCAATATTTATCAACGCTTTCTCTCTTTTTCTCTCTCTTTCTCGCTGACATTTTCCTCGATCTCTCTTACCACCAGTTCGCATATTTTCTCAAATTCTATGGTGACCGGCCTGGACATGAACTATCCAAAAAAATTCTAGTATTGGGAAAAATCATAATCCGCAGAGTATAAAAAATTCTAGGGCTGTTAAAGGTAAAATTTCCACTCAATTTTTCGCAATCTGTTTGTTTAAATCAGCGCAATGCGATAGCAACGTGCGTGTAGAGATGAACGAGGAAAATGAAAATTTATTGCTATCCACGTAAAAGGATTCGGGATTCAAAGGCACCGGCACGCTCTGCGGAAGGACGAGTCAGATCGATTCTCATCATATACTTTTTTCATTCCGAGATTCATTATTTTTGTGGTGTCATCCGCGCGTCCTTCCGCTCCATGCACACGTCGTCGCCACCCCTTTTTACAATATTTTTTTTTTTTATTTCGCTTGTAATATTTTTTAACCATGTCGATTCTCCTGAAGTTGTATATGGGACTTGTGTAGAAAAATTATCACCCACGACTATCAGCGTCACGCACGACGCGATTATTACCGCATACGCAATTATACAGGTTTTCCACGCTGTTTTTAGTTTCACTTGCGAGTGTGTTACTTTTTTTTTCGTTAGGGTTTTTTATTTCTGAGTTGTTACTCATTCAAGTACGTTTGAGGGCCTCCCTCCATCCAGCGAGTTTCAATTTTTCGGGTTCTATAGAAGTCTGAAATAATTCTTTTTATCTTAGATGGTTTCACACAGAGAAAAACTGTATTTCTGCAAAATGTTAATTTACTTGAGAGAAATTTGTGATGATTTTAAAAAAATTATATTTCTTGGAACGAGTCATCCCCAGGGAGGCCTAGTTAGGTTGCAATTATGACAATCATATTACTCTAGAGGATAACCATATTTTCTTCGTTGAAGAGTCCGGCAAGATATGAAAACTTGACGTGACGGTCTCGTAATTTTTTACCCACCATTACGTGATTCTAGGTTGACATTATGTGCCAGTAGTGACCATTGTCACAGTAAATGACACAAAAATTATTTCAGACTCCTTCACAAGCTCAAAAGCACTCATCAAGACAGAGAAAATCCTCACCTTCAGTTCGTTGAATCAAAAGTCTCCACCATTTATTCGCCTTTCTCTTGTCTATCCGCCCTCACCCCTGGAAGATCACCACCACTGGTCCTTTGGCATTCGACTCCATATCACAAATTACTCTCACTATCAATATCCCACTAGCGGCAAATCTGTGCGACTATCCTCGCCTCTTTGGTACACAAAATGCTCACCAACGAAAGCCAAAAATTCAAGAAAAAAATCGATCGGCCCACTCAACAGGTAATTGACACATGGGGCAATGAAATCATTAGAAATTCAACACCTAGGAAGCATGAAATTCTCCTCAAGACTCTTTAACAAAAAAACCCTCTAACGCTGATGGATGTGAGTGGTGAGGTGTTTCGACAGATAATCGGCGCGTGCGAAGCACTTGCCGCACATTTCGCAGTGATAGGGTCGTTCCCCGGTGTGGATACGCAGGTGCCGGGTCAAATCGCTCTTGCCACCGAATGCCCTGGCGCAGAACAGACAGACGAAGGGCCTCTCCCCGGTGTGTTTGCGAACGTGGAGCTTGAGGTTCTCCTTCGACCTGACGCATTTGCCGCAGAAGGGACAGGCGAATCGTCGCTCACGTCGATCAGTGTCATGAGCCCTGACGATGCTCAGGACCCTCTCAGTGGCCTCCGAGGGCTCCTCCATGGCGTGCTCATTCGTTTCGGGGGTGTCTCCCTCGGTCTGCGCCATGACAACCGATCTCGTTGCATCGATGGGCTGATCAGGAGCTTCCTGAATCTCCTGGAGACTGGCTGTCTCCGAGCTGGTCTCTATACTGGCACTCTCCGTCAAATCCCTCGCGGTCTCCTCGGTCTCATTCGTCGGACTAGCGGCCGCACTTCTACCCTCCACAATCGATGGCTCCCCAGTGCTGGAAACCTGATCACTCCTCTCCGCGGGTGTCGATACTATCGATAATCTGTTCGCCAAGTGCTCAGGGCCACGTTGCAGGCGCTCTAGGGCATGATTCAATCTGTGTTTTTTAAATGATTTTAAATATCTGAATTGCATACCACAAACGTCACAGGTGAAGAGCTTGTCGGCGGGAAGTCGGGCGCGGTGGTTCTGCTCGCGGTGTTTAACGTATGCTGAGCGATAACGGTAACGCTGGCCGCACTGTTCACAGGTGAAGGGCTTATCGTCATTTGGTTGGCCAGCGTGTTGGAGAAGTGCGTGGCGTTCGAGGAGCCAGGCTGAGGGGAATGTTGCCAGGCATACGCCGCATCTACGGGCCAGGGTGGCTAGGCCGAATGTACTCTGGGGAAGGAGAGGGCTACCTGTACTACGGGCACGATCGACTAGCGCACCCCAACCACCTGCCTCCAAACCAAGGGCCAATGACATCTGGGAACAGGTGAAATTTTACGTTACTCGGGGGTTTTAGTTCTCTCCGGAGTTTGCGGCGATGGGTAATGTCAAGGGGTGGATAGGGGGAGGGTTAACTTACCGGTTGATTCGATGAGTTGTCGTTTGGTTTGAAGAGTGCTTTGCCATTTGATTGTTCATTAGTTTGAGAGATTGGATAAATTATTTAATTTTAACACAAACAGTTTGCAGTTTTTATTTCACAAATTGGTAATTTACAACTATGATATGCATTCGTTCATCTAAGAACTGAAAAAAATTATTGTTAGATAAAAGAAAATAAATTATTTTACATGAAAATTAAGTGGTTTCGACTCCTCGATTTTTCATCTTCGTATTTCTGCCCCACAGGTGGTTTATACTTTGCGAGCGGTTCTACATCGAGTTGAGGACAAAGTCACCATAATGTGTTTATGGGTAGTATTGTAGGTAAATTTTTTAAGTCGATTTCCGCGAGTTTGTAGTTTTTTTTTGCGACTTTGGCCTCAATTCTAATGGGGGATCTGGCTCTTTAGGAGTTTATCCACAAGTCCAGTGATTCGTACAAGCTTTTTTCGTCATTTTTTTTCTATTTAATCGAAATTTAGTGGTAAAATTTTCATTATCCCATTTTACAAATCGTTCACTCCTCCATCTCTTTCATATTCTCTCAATCAATTGTTTTTTTTTCTTCGCGCTATAAGACAACGTGTGTGAATTCCGGATTATCTACAACGGTGTGTGGATGTGTAAAGATTTTATTTCTCTCTTTCTCAGTGCACGATGAACTACGGGTGAACAAATAATTATTTTTCATTCTTTAAATTGATTAAAGCCGGAATTAAACTCAATGATTTGCGCTAATCGTGAGTGAGCCCAGACGTTAATATCAATGATTATATTTTTAGAATTCTTTGTTTCATAACTTTTTAGTTTATTTCTCTCAATAAACAGTTTATTCTTGTTTTACATTGTAGCGTGCGGGTAATGATATTTTTCGGCCGTAACGGCGTACCTAGAATCAGCAAGGTCGCGTCAGGCGATTCCCGTTGTAACACGCCACATAACGAGTACATTGCAAGTCTCCAATAAAACGGAGATTTAACAAAAAAAAAATATTAGCTTGGCTAAATTTTTTTTCAAAAAATATGAAAAATATCGTTATCGATAGAACGAATGGACTCACCCGCACTACAATTTTATCGGTATTTTTTTATACATTTTTCTCGCACTTCCAATTGGCAAAACACAAAATGCACATTTTTCGAGTCAATAATCGTTTTTCTGCATTCGTTATTGCTTTCTCTCTATCTCTATTATTACTGTGATAATGGCATTATGTTGAGACTTGTGGTAGGATTGCTCGTCAGAGCATTGTATTATTTCAAATCATTGATTTACAAAACTCACGTATTCACATCTGTAAACGAAAAACCTTTAAAAAAAAGTGGTTTGGGTTGGCACAAAACGAAATATGTTTAAGGTAGTTTATTTCCTCTGGTTGATTTTTTTTCCTTTGGTTTTTAAATACTCAGGGGATTGCGCGGGGGCGTCGGGCCGGCCCACACAGAATTCGTCCGACGTATGAAAAATATTCCGTTGTTAAACATCGTTTTTTTTTTTATTTTTTATCTTTAAAAAAGTTATTGCATCTGGGTTTATCATTTTCATTTTTTCATCTTCACTCTTTAAAATCATACCTATGTTGTATAGGTACACGCATTATCATTAATATTGTACAAATATTTGTTGTAAGTCGGTACAAACGTTACTGTAGAAAAACATAACAATTTGTAGGTATTTTGTTTTTTTTTTATCGGTACGGAGAAAGCTTATTGATCTGTTTACTCTGTTTTTTTTAACGATAGTGGTTTATCTTTCCATTTCGGTATCTACTATGAGCTTTCTTTACTATTGGATGATGCTGGGGAGGGGTGGGAAGGGTAGGGTTGTAATGGTTAAAATATTATTTATGGATTTACCCCATCGTGCAGCTTAATCAACAATCGGAGATAAACAAAGTCAAATTTTTTCGGTCTTAAATCGATTCACTCCACTGGCAATTTGAGGACTTATGGGTTTTATTGCGGAATTATTTTGGGGGCTGGGGGAGGAGTTCCAGACTCTGTGAGGTGTTAACAAGAAGCCTTTCTTCGGAGAAAGTGCGAGGATTGTGAGGAAGTTTTGTGTTCAAGTCTTCGCAAAGTTGTTGGTTTGTGAGATATTTGTGAAATGAAATGCACCGAGAAAAGAAGTTTCTAGTTACCAGCAACAGTTTATGGACTTCGGTACTGAAATCCAGACTTTACATTGAGAAAAATGAAGTTTTCTTTTTTTTCCAGGACAAACGTATTTACTTATACCAAGAAACTTGTGGCTTGAGAATTCTCAAGAGGAAAATATCTCGCACTGAGTACAAGAACTTTCGCTAAGAAGTGCACATGTAAAAAAATAACATTAACATTTCCACGAATGTTGAATAAATGTTTTACGCGTGTGTCTGACAATACATACGACAAACTCCCAGAAATACAGCATTGATTGCAAAATTTCAATAACCCACAATCGTCCCTGGACTGTTGAATGAATTTCCTCGAATTTGACTTCGCAATTTTTCCTTTCAACTCCCCAAGTTGTCCCTCACCTTTCTCCCCCTTATCCAGACCGTACGTATGACACAAGAGAAATGGCATCGGATTATTCGTGTGGCAAGCGGGCATTCGTTTCAATAAAAGAAAAAATGCCTCTCCCACCCGCCCCTCGCCCCTACCCACTCCCCATTTAAAACAGTAAGAACTGGACTTGAGGTCAACCTCGTTGCAGAAAACCGAATGCAACAGAGATGGAAAAAGACCTCACTAACCAGTGGGTGGAGAAATACTTTCTCCCCCTTCTTCACATACACAAGAGATCCTGAGTGGGTGGAGTGAGTGAGAAAAGCGCACAACCCTCCTACGCGTTTTTTGCCAACATACGTCACCCGGTGACCCGATCCACAAACTCACAAGGGGGTAAACGCACGCCGCGAACTGGGGTAGTAGTATCTCAACCCAGCGAGTGGTCGAGTCAAGTTGTGGTGGGGGAATAGTGTAGGCGTGTGCGAAAGGTGCGATGCTTGGGTCTTGCCCATAGGCGTAAGCACATTCAGCAAAAAAAAAAAAAAAATCCCTAAGAATTCATCGATCCAAACCGATACAAGTCAAAGCCAGCGACTTTCCAAAAACAATATCGACAAGAATTCTTTATACTAATCTGCGATAAAACAAGGGAAAAATGTCGCAAACTTTTTCCACCGAGTTTATCCCCTATTTTCTCTCACTCTGGCACCCTCACCCCACCCCTTGGGCAGAGAGGGGCAGGGGGGGGATTACGAGAGACGAAAAGAGGGGAAAGGTGCGGACGTAGGCAGTTGCATCGACTCAGGGCCTCGGTGAATATCCCAGGCGTTGGAGGGGGCGGGGGGAATTATCCGAAAGAAGAATGAGGGGGTGGAATGAGAACAGGGGCCGATGGGGCAGGGGGATGATAGGCGTAGGGGAATATTTCTCGATGTAGGCATAGGCGTAGGTTGGACGATAGGCGCGTAGGCGTTGCCGACATTTGCCTTCCCCTCACTCTACCTCCCTACCCGTGACCCAAGACGGCGCAGGTAGGCGTGCCTTTGGGGCGGTGCCAGGTGAGTACACCCCTGACCTCAACGGACGCGTGTCGCCGAATTCATATCGGATTGTCGTCAGGTTTTGAGCGACCCCCTTCCCTCACCTCGTGCTCCCATCGTCCAACAACTCCCGTCCTCTTAACTCAACTCCTCGCCCCCCCGGCGCACCCCCACCATTGGCTCGGTCTGCCTGCCCTTTTCCGGCTTTATCCCCTTAAGCATAAACGCGGGAAATTCAAATGATCAGTGTAGATTTTTACCGGTGTTCCTCGGGTGTTTCTGTGGATTTGAATGTTGGGAGGAGGTTTTTTGGATGTACCAAGCTTTTAGGGTGACTCGGAATGATACACACGCGGGACTGAGGGGGATGAGGGCGACGAAAGAATGGGGGTGGGGGCTCAGTGCTATGTTTTATCTGTCTGCGGGGCTCATCCGTATGAGGACGCGTGCCGATATATCGTTCGGTAGTTTCGTGCAGAAACTCGCCCGGGGTAATAATGAATTCATGGGTTCTATACGTCGACGTTTTACTACTACAATAACAGAGGTTGGATATTCACTGACTGTGGGGTTTACCGCATTGCCATGGTCTATAACTTTGGTCTGTTAGACTTGGTGAAAGTCGGAGGGAGAAATGGGTGATTTTCTTTTTGTTGGTTTGCGGACGATTGTTAGTAGGAATTTTTCTTCAGAATTGCCAGGGAGTGATTGATCCAGAACTTGTCGGGGGAATTAATACCTCGATTTTACTGGTGGACTTTTGAGGGGGCGAGGGGGAAGAGATTGAATTTGGATCTGTAGAAAATTATACTGATAATGATAACCGGGTGGTTTTTTTTAAATAAATGAAATACTTCTTCACATTGCGAGGCATTTACGGCTAATGACGTTCGCTTTCAATTTTTCATATTTTTCCATCGGATTCGTATTATTTTTTTAAGGCGACGAGGGCAATCCCGATGTCAGTAACTTCCGTTCGTTTTGTGCGCATTCGGCGTCTTGTGTACGCGAATAGAAATTCTCTTGGAATAATCTAAAGTCCACGGAAATTCCTGAGAATTTCCATAAACAGTGTTTTGGAGTTTTTTTACTAGCAGCACTAGAAGTTCTTCGGAAAAAAATTTCTCTGCACAGGGAGAGTAGGGCAATTTTATATTCCTTCCACATGGGAATATCCATAAGTAGTACGACTATTTTATGAGCCAGCAATTTCCGTCCCAGTCTCCCTCAAAATTTGTTGTTCTGATACCAAGTGCAAATAGCCGATTGAATTCAATAATATGTCCCATACGCATTCAATTATCCCTTGTGAACGCCAGCCTATGTGTGCAGTTTCGTTACCACCTCTTTAAATATTTGTTAAATATTCATATTTCCCTTTACACATTTTTTCATTATTTTTTGTTTTTATTTATTTCATTGAAAATCGTAAAAAACGCGCGGAGCTCATTGTATTCAGTGAAATAATACAGCGCATTCGTGCCCAATGTACAAACAATAAAGTATATAATATATAGCCTAGCTAAATATTTGTTTGTCTGTATTTATTTATTCATCTCAACGTTATGCTGGTAATTTTCGATTGCACTATTCCTGCCTAATTCATTGATCATAATGTCTCAATTATGATTACGTATTTTGCATTTAAATTTAATGCCTATCCTCGTCATCCTTTACATATAATAAATTCTTGCTCATAGCTTAAAATGATCATATAGGTAATTGTATGTGAGAATTAACTCCTATTCACATATTCAACTATATCAATATGCCTGGTGTATATAATAATTTTTCTTGTTTTTCTATTTAATATCATTGTTAATATTTTTTTTCACGTTTTTTCTTTTCCATCGTCTTTATCACTAGTTTCTTTCCCCATTATTCAATTAGATATAATTGTAGAATAATAATTCCCTATGTCTCACACCTATTTACAGCGTTTTTTTTTCTTGTCATGTCCTCATGTAAATGGGTTTACGGTTATTTTTTAAATTTTTTTGTCTATCACTTCATATCGTACATTCGCACTTTTTTTATAATAATATATTATGTACTGTGTTTAAGTACTAAAACTATTAAAATACTAGTATAAATATTCTCTTGACATATAATATATATTTTCATATATATAATAAATATTTATATCATTTATTTATATATGTATAGTGTAGCGGTAGTTAAAAATGAAGTGGTGGAAATTGATGGGTTACTATTAATTAATCAATTAAACGATTGATCGATTAGCGGTAACTTTTAATGCGATTCAATTGGGAATTTCTACCCCATCATTTTTTTTTCACTTATCCGTCTTGTTTTACGTTTATTACTATGGGATTTATTGCATAGTAGGTTCTCTCGCCTGAACTGATATCATTTTTTTTTACCTCGTCTACATTTTATTTTTCAATCATTACTCTCGAGTCTGCAAAAAAATTTGACGCTACGGTGGAAGGGAAACGGTTTTGAGCTAGATTCAATTCAATTTTCTATTAAATTTCTTTAGTTCTCTTAGAAAATATCTTCGTTAACCAATTTATGGTATTAAATTAATTTAATCGTGTTCCCTTCAACGTTTCGTCGATCATTGCTTGTCTTATTTTCCTAGTGGTTTTGTTACTTTAATATTGATAATTTCTATTAATGGTAAACTATTGCTCTCTCATATTCCTTTTTGTGGATCAGCTGTTCTATAGCATTGAGTCCTGCTGGCCGTGACACACATCAACATGATAAATAAAAAAAAAATTTGGACAATGAATGGACTAGACTTTTATGGATTATAATCACCTCATATTCCTGTGCATATTTTTCAGGCGCTAAACAGCGAATTCCAAACCAAAATTAAAATTATTCAGACGTTTCTGAGGGTCTGAATAATACCCACAACATTGTGGGAAGTTCAATCAATGAGATTTTCTTTTTATTGCACTCAAACCTGCTCAAGTTGCAACCTAAATTCAATTATGCGCAGTGAATGGCGAGAAGACGAGTTGACAAGATAGCACACAGGTGCAGTGGGTACCACGGGCAAGAGGAAGAGGCACCTATACCCTCCGTGATACTGGCCACTAGACTCCACTGAAGTGCGGAGTGAGGGATATAGTAAATCTCGTCTCACATGCACGTACGTCATTGTCCAAGAGTGTCTGAAAAGTACTTGCGCGCACCTTGTCACCCGTTTCTCCCTCCAGCTAGTTCGCGATACGTCCCGCTTCGCCACATAATTACCTACAACCCATGTGATACACCCTCACCTCCGTAGTCGCATTATTAGGCAAGTACACAGAATGGGGCGAACCGGGAACAAGTTCTTGGTTATACGTGCACAGTCACGCCAGCAGGTCGCAATGTATGTATTTTTCCATTATTTTCTTCTCTATTATTCTCGCATACTCTCTCAAAAGCAAACAATTGCGTCTTCTCATGCATTTACCCCCAAAAATACGTAGCATTATTGTTTTATTTTTTTTTATTTTCATTTCTGGGGGTAAACAAATAATAACTAGGTTCAGTCTAAGTACGACAGTTGTCCCCTACACAGAGGGAAATATTCAGTAAAAATTACCGAGCTCAGGTTGTCCTGGATCCACATCCTTTAACATGGAAATTCAATTTTCTTCAAATTTTCCCGATCGACCAATTAATTGCACACAACGGTGCCGTGATTTTTTCCAGTAAATTCGGATAAAAATTACGGAACGTCTGGAATAAATTCCATAAAATTTTCCTTACCGTATTTCCCAGCGGAATTACGGAAAAAATACGTAATTTTTATTGAATATTTCTCCACGTGCAATCAAATCCCCAACGATGCGTTCACGTTCAATGCTATTTACGTAGTTTACGATTATACCACTTATCGCGTTTTCACCTATTATCCCAACCTTTTTTTATTATAAATTCTTTTTTCTCTCCTATTTTTTTCCCTTAAATCGTTAAAGCCTACTTAAGTTTACGGTCAGTCGAGTGCGCCAGCTATATCTATGAAAACTCGGTGCACGATCTCACGGGAACTTCGAGGCTCTCTTCAGCCTCGGGAGGAGAACACGGATATTATACTTCTGCGATTTTTTCTGCTTTTCTTCCTCGTGCTTTGTACGTTAAGAACAGAACAGAACTTTTTTCCACTCGAACTCGCGGGGGGGATTTCTGACATTGAGTTTTTTCGCACTTCTGGGTTTCTTCAGGTCAAATGAACAGAACAGTAGCTAACAATTCCGTCTTTTTCCTCGGGTAAATCCAGTAGTGAAGTGGCTAATGGAGTAACTTCATTTTTTACAAGCTATTGCCTTGCACCGGTTGAATATTTCGTTTCAAATGTCAAATAAAAATTTATTGAACTTCTTCAACACTGTCGCTACTCCCTGTCACTTCAGAGATTAATCGTTACGATACTTCGTGATAGAAACGAGGGACTGATGACTCTGATCACCTTTTCCCGAACGACAGGACAATTTTTATGAAAAATTTCGCTCCATCTGACGTCAGCGACCTTCGTTCCACTAGACTGAATGAAAAATCTCATTATAAACCGATGAATTTCAGTGCAGAATGCTCCCATCGTGTATTTATATTCACCAATAATTAATCCCCACGTAAAACCGCTCTTTGATATGCCTCACTCTGAACTATCAATAACTAAACCCTTTCTTAACCATCAAGAAATATTCAATTGACCCGATTCACTCCCGTCCTTCGTTAACAATTAGCAAACCTCCGCTGCAATAAATGAATCATTCCATCAGTGTCTCTCCTCAACCTAACCATCACCCCATAAATTATAGTATCATTAATCCCTCTAATTACCCATTTTTAGCTGTATTTACATCAGGAACGTTTCTTCACCCATAAATAGCAAAGAAATTTCTTCACTTCACTATTGGATATCCTTCGACCAGAAAAAGCGAATCACATTCCCCTATACCATTAAATCATAGACAAGGAATGATAATGAAACAGTAGCTCTCAGAATATTGAATTGACAATCTAATTCCATATATTCAATACCGAGAAAAAGGTGAATCCAAGACTGCAATTAATTCACGGTGGTGCTGATAAACAGTCTAAAACCGCACGCGGGATTACGGCAAATGAGGTAGTGCAATTAACACTGCCAGGAGGGGGAGGTGGTGAACGACGACGAGGGGAGAGGATGGGGAGGCTGTGGATAAATGGGAACGGTGGGACTTGTACGTTAGAACGTTCGACAAGTACTTCTTGTTTCACCCTACTTGCCCGGATGTTGAAATCGATACTCTCATACCGGCCCAGAAGTTCACTTCACTTATTTTTCCAGATTGTCTAAGGTACTATTGAGACACGTTACACTCCCCCCCTTGAACTATGAAAGATACGAGAAACTCTGAAAATAATGAACGGAAAAAAAAATGCATTTTGAAAAAAATAAAAAGTGCTGCCGACACATGTGATTGAAAATAGGCGTTTGTATTTTTAATATTAATAGAATAAACATAATATAATGATAGATGTGTATGTATATGTAATAATATTGCAATGAATAATATACTGTTATAATAACAAAATAAATCCTAAGTGGCTATATCAATATTATTATTATTCATCATTTAAAACCTCTTATTACAATTGAATAATAAAAATAAATTTATTATAGGAAATTAAACAAAGCACCGTCATCACAATAAGGGTTGGAAATGTGTTCATAAATTATGACAACCCGTCGAGGAACTTTAGTCCAGAAACAATTAACGTTGAGAAAAAAATAACTCGATGAAGTGTGAAAAATCCTTTGCAAAGATAATTCAGTTTTACGTATTTCATATTGAGTGATCAGGGGAATTTGTCCGATAACATTGATTTTTATTGTTAAATCTTTGGATAAAATAATTTTCACAATTGAGTTAATTTTTTCCCAACGATTCGTAATATTAATGCGATTTATCTAGATACCTAAGGATTTTTCTATTATACAAAAATTCTAGTCTCAAACATTCTTTACGTATCATGTACACTAATCCAAGGATCGAATGAACAAATTAATCGAAGAGAAACGAAGGCAATGATTATTTCAGCCTGATAATACTGACATACGCAGCAGGGCGAAAACGAAAATCTTTCATTTCATATAAAAATTGAACATTTCTATACACATTCACTGAAATGGTCCCGGACTGTTTGAGTGTCATATATATATATATATATATATCAATTCTACTAATTATAATTAAGAATCGTTACTTATTATGCGCACGAAGAGACTTTAAAAGATAACTAAAGAAATCAAACTCCTTATGTACATTACATCATTGAATTAATGACATTCAAAGCGACGAAAAAAAAAATACAAAATACTGTTTCAACTACGAGAAAGTGTCTTCCCATAATGCGGTATATGAACATTAATTGTGACAATGAAATGAAAAATCGAGCCGGTCAGTAGCCAAATCGGTGCTTCTCCAAGATTTTCTATCTAAATTAATTTAATTAAAGATATGATAATTTATTTACATATATCTATATCAATTAGCTTACCCATGAATAATTAGATTAAGTGATATATTCATCATATATATTCGTGCATTACTCTATTTATAAATTTTTTTTATCTACAGAAAAAGGGATATGCGGCAAGTTGTGAATCCCGACGTTATAAACAGTCGAATATTTTATGTATCTAAGACTTTAAGGATTGCTATCAACGCCGTGTTGCATTGCCATTAACGACTTTATTCATTATTTGCAACCCTAAACGTTTAATTGAACAAATTTTACTATTATATTGATTGTACTCTACGTCAGAGGTGCATTATGTGGCGCCTAAGGTCGAAATTATCGAAAAAAAGCCGTTCATTCGTTTCTATAACAGTTGTCAGAACAGTTCAAACAGAATGAATAACTCAATGATGAATAATTTTGTTTCATGTGTTATTTTATTCTTTATGAAAGCAGTAACAGTGGGGGGAGAAAATGAAGGGTGTAATTTTCGTGCTGCGCATAGTGAAAGTCAATTAATAATTTATCGCCGAATCAATACGTTAAAACGTGTGAAAAGCAGTGTGATTAGCATCTATCGTGCATTCTGCATTTGTTTTTTTTTCATTAATCAGTTTTTTTGTGTTTTTTATTGTTTTTAGGCACTCGAGATTAGATAAACACAATCGAGCGCCGAAATAAATTAAATTAATTAATACTTCTGGCAATAATGTCCTTCCAAGGCTGATCGACACTGAATTTCCGAATGATAGCTTATTAAATTTTCATATTTATTGAAAATGGTAATCTCACAGTGGATTGGATTGAACGAATATGATTTAATAGGATAATGAGGTCTCGTCGGGGCAACTGATTTTCATAAATTTTCCATAAATTTCAATAATTACCGCAGTATCGAAAAACCTGTGGATCAATCGACCTATCTTTGTTTACAGAGGTATTTTTTTTTTACAAGCCATTCGTGGGTTCTTTTTCGTCAGCTACGTTTTAAAATGGTAGGTTCGTACGTGTACAGGTGCTCGCGCAGGCAAAAGTCACTAAATTCACTAATAATATTAAACTTATTGGGTGGACAGATCGAGAGAGATCGTGGAATTGCCGCGCGAGAAAACTTAGAAGATTTTTTTTTGTGGAGGAAAACGAGATGTCAGGGGAAAATGCGAGGTCCACGTTCACACGTTTCCCAACTCCTACCTATTAATCTACGAATTATTGCACATATAGTGGGGAATATTACGCGAAATTTATATCTCCGGAGAGTCTCAGTACAATGCGCACGGGGTGTGGGAGGCGGGCTTGATAAATATGAGAAGCCACGTGTAGAAAGGATAAGATTAGATAAATATAATTAAATTTGATTTTTGAGGACTCGAGACAATTCACTGCTTTGATCGAGTGATTAATCAACTTGAGATAACTTTTCTGTGTACATTCGTGGAAACAGTTTGAAAGAAAATATATGTGACAAGGAAGAGTTTCTCATAGATTTTTTAAAAAATAGACGTCGAATTTCCAATTAATGGACCTCTTGTGAAGTTTTTACTGAAACGAATTTTACGACTGAAAATGTGGAATATTCAAACCATTTTCGGCCTGAGTTTCTTAATATGAGTAACGGAAATTTTTCAATAGCCCTTTACACTCAAAATATTTTCCTTGATCGGTGAAAAGCTCTTCCTGATGTTGTGTTGTTACAATAAAATCAGTAATGTCCCAACAAGTAGACTAACATTATCAAACAGCTGTTTAAACTTAACTCCGACTGAATTTACATAACGTACCCAGATTAGAAGAATCTTGAAGGAGAGAAAAAAGGGGAATTTATCAAAATGCGAAGAATTTCTCAACCCAGATAGGCCACGACCGCAGGCTGATTTTGCGCGAACTCTCGATATTCGCTGAATAATTTCATAATACTCAAAATTTTCCTAACGATTTCAATTTAAATTATTTAATCCGAAATTACGTCAAATTTTCGCTATAAAATCACAGCTGGGAAAATCACAATATTCCATCTAAATTACCACCATCAATGCAGTTATCATCGAACCAATTCATTTCCTGTCGATACATCAACTGTCCAGTTTCCATGAAAAATCCAACAAAACTTGCAAAGCTAATATTTTTCATCGCCTCATCATCGTCATCACAGCTCTTTAATCACGTCTCAACATTTTAGCCAATTATTCTTTAGCAGTCATGGCAGTTCCGTTTAATTCTAGCACCGATTAGTCCCTTTGATGTTCACCCTGATCGTTCGAGCCCGAATGACACAGGTAAACTGAAATCAAAGGGACTCCTCCCCTTTCCCTATTTTTCCCCATTCACCACCAATAGCACTCATTTTCTCATCAAAATGATTCACCTTAGTCTAGAGACATTCGTCTCTCCAAACGCGTCGTCAATGAATATTTCAACGATCGATCGATTTCAACTACTTGCAAGCTCGTACAGGAGAGGATAAAACATAAAAAAAAAGTGAAATAATAGCCTTTAACTCGACAAAGACAAAGGTAAACTTTTTACGTCCGATAAATTCCGTTTGACAGAGATACGCAGTAACACAAATTCTCGGAAGAACTAGTTCGAGAAGTTTCAAATATGTTACAAGATAAATCGATTAATGTGTATGGATTAAAATAACACCGTAGTAATTTCAAATACTACTCAGGATCGCCCAAAAGTGTGAATAATTTTGAAAAATAATAATGTTAAAAACTAAAATCTGTATCATCATCATTCCTTCTTCAACATGGCTCTACACCGCTCGAAACCCTCGCTCTTTACACACGCATAATGTATAACAAAGGCTAAAGTGAGACAGAAACAACAGAAATAAATAAATAAAGAAGAAGGACAGTTGTAGCTCAAGATCAATATCACCGAGTATGTAGCCAACTATGTAACGATTAATAAAAATTCTACCTAGCTATCTTAACACGTTAGGTAATATCTACCCGTCTTAAATATAGACACCGTAAATTAATAAAATAAAAAAACATGAAGTTGCATTAGAGGCTTAGGTATATTGCACGGTCTCAATGGCTAACCCCATCGGTCAGGTATTATCCCCCAACTTGGGCTTATCATCATCGACTTTCAACTCTAAACGTAATCCCCCAGTACATAAACGCCTACGATATAGACACTAAAATTCCCTAAGTCTTCTGAACGATTAGATAAATACATTTGAAAAAAGCCACTATGCCAGCGCACTCTCAGTAACTCATCGAAGAATGAATGAAAAGACGAAAAACAAAATGATATTAACAGCCGCAGTGGTGCCGTTCTCTCCCCGTACGCATTTTTTTTTGTCCCTAGTGTTACCAAAAAATTTCATATTCTCCATCCGCATTTATCATTCCCATACGTTTCATCCGCACATACACCATCTCCCACCCACCAACAAAAATTCCACATTCACAATCCCTCTCCCTGTTAACATTTGAACGCACGAAATTCCCACCCCCGCCCACAAAAACACCCTCCCCTCCCGTTTCATCAACTGTATAAAATATTCTCAATCGTATCAACAACAGTCATCGTACATCGTACAACGTTAGTACATTATTACAATAGTTATAGTTATCATAATCAATATATAGTATTCACAGCATTTTATCAAAATCTCTTAAAAGCACCAACCGTGGCGGCTCAATTTTTTTTTTTACCTCATTTTCAACTCACTCTCGCCTCTTTCCTCTTCGCAATATCCAACTCCGTTGTGATATCCCCGACCGATTGAATCTCTCGTTCGTCTAAAAAATCAATCTCTCCATGTTCAACTCATTTATCATAACTCTATTCACATCATTCCAATCGTACCTGTCAATTGTTTACGATATATGTATAATTAAGCTAAACGTTTTTTTGTGTTTTTTTCTTCATCAATTTTTTTTTGTCTTAAAGCACTGATTAAACGAGGGAGCTCGTTTTACCGTGTCCCTCCCCCTGAACACGCGTGTAACCACCCATCCTAACCGAAATAATCACAGGACTAACTATAAAATACCTATCTCCGGGGCGAAGTGCCACTGTCAGCTCATCATGAATTTTCTTAGACAGAACAATCCACTTTAATCATCGAAAGGGGCCCTTGTTACAGTAAAACGCAATGATTACAGCTAACCTTGTTGGTGTTTGTTGTTGTTGTTGTTTTTTTTTTATTCGGAGCAGTGAAGTTGGACGCGAGGATGCTGAAAATACACTGAAACGAGATGATCCGAAGATAGGTACTCGTTTACTGCAGATAACGAAACAAGGAAAGGGAGATGTTGAAGAAAAAAAAATCATGATAGCGAATCGAGAGATGTGGTAAGGACGGGTGATAAAATGGAGGCACCGCTGTGACACCTCGCGTCCACATAATCACACTTGTTATCCGTCTTATTGGCAAAGAGTGCTGATTTCCAGGATGATGATAGTTTAACTCTGGTAGCATTAGCATCACTCACAACTCAATGATGCGGTGGTGGTGGTGGTTGTGGTGCCTCTTCCTCAGTCGGATCAACTGGACTCGGTGATAAAAACTTTCTAACGTACTTTGGATAATGGGTTTTCTCATGTGCCTTAAGTATCGTTGATCTTGAGAATGTTTTACCACACAATGTACATCTGAATGGTCTTTCACCCGTATGTACACGACAATGATCCTTCATATGGTGTCTAAGTTTGAATGCTTTACCACAAAATTCACACTTGAATGGCCTGTCACCAGTGTGGGCTGGTAAATGAGCTATTAATGAACCAACATCGGGAAATGATTTACCACAAAATTTGCAAAGTACAACACCGGATGTTGGATCTGAATGGGCAGCCAGCTCTAGATCCATTGGTTCAACTGGACCACCGGGGGGATAGTGTGCCTCCGGTGGCAGGTGCATACCAGGCTCAAGGCCCAATTGAGCCTGCAGCTGCAGGTGAGCCGCTTGTTCGCGGTACTTGAGCGACTCGAGGCTGTGCGATAGGATGTGCCGTGTCAGCTTGCTCTGGTGGAGGAACGAGGCACCGCAGTACATGCACGCAAACACCCGCTCATCCACACCCATCAACTCCTGCAACCAAACAAACAAGAACATCAACTTCTTGTCTTCCGGCTAACGCTATTTTAGCACGCTCACACGCTCCCTCACTTTTAACTAAATTTTTTTTTCTCTCTCTGTATTAATGTTGTACTTTTCTTTTTTATTCTCTCTCATCAGAAACAAATTTGTGGTAAAAATTTGTCTTTTTCACGATTGAAAAAGCCATTGTCATTGATCGTCAACTTTACGTCCTTCCACGGTCACAGAGAGACTGTTCCAAGGCTCTTTTATTATCAGAAAAAAAAAGTTTTTTTAAATTGACAAAGTGATAATTAAGGTCAAGGACTCTGCATGTGACTGCACTGGATTTCATTAGGTATGATCGGGAGTGTTCAATCGGTGGGAGGCATCGATTGAGTCCAGTGTCACCTGCAGAGTCTCTTTAATTTATCTCATTCATTTTTATCAAGACTTATTGTGGTTTTTTTTCTAAATAATCTACACTTCTAACTCAACTCTCGATTGGCAAGTGTTCCTTCTTCTCAAAGCGCGTATTTTTTTTTTTCGTTGTTGCACGAGAAGTGGATTTTTCTCACGCTATTCATCAATATTTTTTAATCATTAGACGTGAAAAAACAACGGCAGCACAAGAAGTTGACGCTCATTTTTGTTTGGCGCGCCCTCCCCCAGTTATATATAGATTTTTTTTTTCAAAACTATGTTGGGTGTGTATATAGTAGTTATAATGGTAACATGTAAATGTCAAAAGCATAATTCCCATCAATCCCCTATAGAATCATCCCCACGTGCCGGTTCACGTGGGGCATTGGAGTTTTTAAAATTTTATTCGTGTTTTATGTTTTATCATGAAAATTAATGTATGCCGCAGCGCAATAATTATATCGGAGCAAAGGCATTGCACTCAACCAAACAACAATCGAAAAATACAATTATAATTATCAAATGTATAAAAAGAAAATGATGTAATAATGAAATTAAACGAAAAATATATCATATGGATATATCGCATACTCTTTATACACGATATCTTCAAATGAATATATACATACATAGTAATCATACTTGGTACATATAGGTATTGTAACATTGAAATTAATTTCAACGATTTCGTTGAGCGATAATTAATTTCAATTTACGGTCCACAGTGATATATCGTATATGGTCGTATATGCGTATATATACATGTATATTTGTATATATAATATATAGAGATGTTAAAAAACAATCATGGCCAAAAAACGAAGGTCAACTTCTTGACAGTGAGCTAGCAAGACAGGCTTTGGCGGAGGAACGAAAAAATTTTTATTTTCAACATTGAGAAGAAATTCAGGCAAAGTGGTGAAATCTGATTTATCAATTTTAATGGAGCCTTATTTTTTTGGAGGTACTACTTCTTTATTGGCTCTCCTCTGTCCCATAAAAAAGTCTCCATTGAGATGTGAATATTTCAAAATTAATGTTATGTGAATAATTGACATTCTTCATTCTGAAGAAAATTTGGCAAACCATTAACTTCTTCAGTTGAAGGAAATTGCAATTGACATATAATTACCAATTAATATTTTAGAGGAACAGGACTCTAAGGAGAATTGACTCATCTGTATTTATCACTTTGCTGGAAAATTCAGTAATTATAGTTAACTCGACAATAAAGTTTCAACAAAATGCAAGACATTAAAATTCTTAAATTCCATAGTTTTCCTTCGAAACATCTCATCTTTGTTGAAATTTTCATTGTCAATCAAAACCACGGTTTCTCCCATTGACAGGACAAGGGAAATTATTCTCATATTAATCACCAATAAAACATTGTTATCGACAATTGCACCTGTGCATTGTTTGATAAGATGAAAAATGCAGTTTAGGATTTGGCTGTAAGATTCGCAAGGAAAAGAATCAAGAGAAATGAGGATGAATGGGCTACGTCTTGGTTGATGGATGACGCGTGTGTAGGTGGTATCTTTCTTCCTCCTGATGGTACATACCCAATGGTGAGTTCACGAATTGGGGAAGGTAAGGGGTTAGTGTTATACTGGTGTTTTTGTCTCCGCGAGGACGATGTGTCTGAGAACGAGATTGAGAGGACAAGGAGAACGAATACATATAGGGGCGGGCGTGAGAGATAACAAAGATGAATGCGTGGCGAGAGAGGGATGGAAGGAGTGGTGGGATACATATATATGTATATATATTTATATATATATATGCACAAAAGACAAAATACGATGATACGCGAAAATAAAAGCGTGGAATGGGAGACGGCACACGAGAAACAACAGACTTTATGAAAAGTGAGAATAGTATGTCATGCACGCACTTTCTCTCAACGATTTATGTGTCAAAATTGCTTTTTTTTATGACGCAAGATGTTCAAGGGGTTGCCAACGACCTCTATATTTTTATTTGATCTCAGCCACTTGTGATCGTAGTAAGACGTAATTTTCCATCACTCGATTTCCTCAATTACTTTCATCCAAATTTCTTTGAATGATTTTTTTTATCTTCAAATAGTGGAGGGAGAGCAGCGAACAGCAAAGCTTTTTGTTGTCATGCAAGTGTACTCACATGCAATCGCCATTATAATCATTTAATTAACGTCAACAAAATTAACTGCTTTACTTATGTATCGACAATATCGTGAAAAGAGTAATTGCTGATCTTCGACACTTTCGATATTCGGTAATGGACCAATGATAATTCCATGAATGATATAACCCGATACATAATGCAGAGCAATTGATCCTTGTAAATAAGACATTTTCTTACTCATTAAAATTATCATTGGCAACCTAACGACCTTGCTTTGATTTTTTTTCTCTTTCATTCGAATTATATTGAAATGATTGCAGATGAGTGTCAGTATTTTTTATTATATTCAGCTGGCAATAATTAATTGATAAATGTATATATAGATATGAAATGCATAATAAAGAACTTTAATATATAGATATATAGATTCATATACGAGAAATATTGAAATAACCAAGAGTTTGATTTTATGGAAAAAAAAATTCATACCGAAAAGAGACTCACCGGATCTGGTGGGAGTCTGTAATCCGTTGATATCTCACTGCTGGCACACCGCTCCTCAGTCGACCTATCCCAGTCCACTTCCTTCTTCAAGGACTGCGAATGAAAGAATAAAGGGAATTGATAAAAACCGAAGGCATAAAAAATACTAGTGGAACGATAAAATGACTGGCAAGTCTTCATTGAATTCGAGAACAAATGGAGTTTAGTGTAAATTACGTGAATGGGACATTTGAATGAAAAGTTTTGCCATTTGCCTATCTAATTGTTGATGAATAATGAATACTCACAAGGGGTACCTGTTGGACCGGCGGTAAGCCAGATGGTCCAGCCAGGGGCTCAGTACTGTGTGGGGACGGAAGCCGACTCTGCGGTAAATTCAACGGCAATCCACCAGTTGTACTCGTGTTATTACTAAGAGTCATATCACTTGGACCACTGTGCACTGAAATTGGACTGAGTGATCCCCTTGTCTCCTCTAAACTGACAGCATCCTCAGAGTCTCTCCTCGGTCTGTCCAGGGCAAGTGGACCAGGACAGGGACTGTTGGCTCTGGCTGGTGATGTTGGACAGTCAGTCATGTCAACGGCTTCCGAATTTTCACTGGTTGTCAGTGACACTTGTTGCGAATTCTGATTCTGATTTTGCTGTGGTAGCACCTGTTCATTGTCCTTTGGTGGCTCTTTGTCACGCTCTTTGTCACGATCTTTGTCCCTCTCACGTGTTTCGTTTCTATTGTCACGCGGTATTTCAGCACCGATGTGCTGCTGTTGTTCATCCCTCGATGCAACTGCTGCATTAATATTTGTCATGTCCGCAAGACCCTTGACCTTGAGACTCTCAGCAGTCTTCAGCAGAGCCGACAATTGGCAATACTCGACATTAACCTCACCCTTGTACATGAAGTCAACTAGAGTACGTAATTCTGTAAATCTTACGTCCTTGAGTATGACAATGGGATGACGATTTGGATGATCTAGGAACAGTGTTTGAAAGTAACTTGAGCACGCTGATAGGACAACTTTGTGCGCGCGTATCGATGGACCCTCTGTGCACGCCAGTGTCACGTCAACCAGTGATTCTGACTCAAGTAGCTGACTGAACACACCCAGCAAGTTGCTCTGATGATTGTTCCACCTCAGGCAGTAATGCTCACTTCCCATGTCTGAACTGACCCGCAACCCTGCTGCTTGATAGAGATGGGCAAAAAGAGGAGGGGAAAAAAAAATTGAAAATTAAAACGTATACTGTGAAAACGTAGGATGGCGAAGCGCCTCTAGGATAGACTAGTCGTTATAGTCTTGGGCGATTGGCTTCATTTTTCTACCTCTACGGTCGTTAACTTAGAGCCGAGCTGATGGGGGGTTATTTTCCTATTCAACCGCTATGAAAATGAACTGATATTTCTGGTTTTTCTTTTGGATTCTGGGGTTCATAGCAGCGCTTGAGAGATTGTTTGGTTGCTTGAAGTGTTTCATAAAAGTTAATAACTGCTTTTAGTTATTATCTTGTCATATAAATTTTTGAAAGTTTCTCGATATCATTATTTATGGTGAAAATGGGATTTTTAATGAATACGTGATAATGCAGATATAATGATGGATTGGAATATCAGAATGTGGAAATAGAAGTCGGAGAATGTGGGAGAATTTAGCAGCGATGTGATATGAATGTAACATTTCAAGGTAATATTTGGAATTTCATTCTCTCATTCTAAAGTAGAAATTATGAATTTTAATTCAATTCGTCAATAAATGCTGTCAGTAATCAGGGAAATTCATGTGAATATATTCTTCCATATTCATAGTTTGATTGGAAAGTCAATCACGCCGAGGAATTCCCTACCTGCCAACCACATTCCAGAACAGTATCACAAAACTCTTCAATTAATGAACTTCATGAAATTCAATGAAAATTCCAGGAAACTTGATATTAAGTATATTAAACGGTTTAATGAATCTCCACGTGTTATGGAGAGTATGGAATTTCCGTCTATATCCTGACCGTCAACTGATACCTTGTAACCATTAAAAAAAAATACTGTCACAAACTCGAACAGAACTTGAACTGCAGGACTTCCTCGACAATTTTCCCTTCTGTTGCCCGATAACGAATGCTAATTACTCAAACTTCCCCACGAATTTTCAACAAATTGATATTTCTCCAGCCAAACATTTCGCATATTCCTTTGTTTCCATCGAGCCACTGCGATTCCTCGAGACTAGAAGCCATACGTTCCGAAAAAATTGAGGAAAATCCCAATAATCTATTAACACCGGTGCATTCAATAGATCAACGTTCAATACATTCCATTAGCACGAAATGACATGAATTTCTGAGATCGTAAAATCGGTAATAACTGATTGTCTCTCCTTGGCCCATTAATGCCTCCTATCCCGGATACCTGCCAGTGACATTTGGTATGGACAAGCCAGTGTGGTACCTTCCACCAGTCGCTTATCTCCCGCATACAATGTGTACGGCTGGTTTACCGGCTTTTACATAATAAATTATCAGACGCACGAGTATAACAGCCAACCTTCCACACGAGTCAGTGGCTCAGGCTTCATCGAGTGGCTTATCTTCAACGCACTTCGACATGCTTCTAACACAGACGTAAAGGAAGCACTCGGCCCGTCACCACGATTATATTGATCTCCCACTGATGCAGCCTGCACGTGCCGACAACACAATATCACCCGTTCAATTAACAGAATTATTACTCGATTAAAAATTATAACTTAGTGGTTGCATTTATACCACAGGAGGAAGATGAGAAAAAAAATTGTAGCAGAGAAAAAAATAATAAAAAAAGGATCCAGACTTCTCTCAGTCACTGCCGAGATAACGAGTCAGTAAAACGAGCCATTTGCCATGATAACGAGCTGCGGAAAAAGAGAAAAGAAAGGATGAAAAAAAGGTTTCTTCTCTCCGTCTAAGAATTTCCAGAATTAAGATCTGGTGGTACCACGTGGAGCTGAATATCAACTTACTCAGAGTCAAACTCAATGCGGTGGAGTACATCCTCGATGCGGTATAATTTGTTGAGGAGTTGGGGAGAATAGGGTGAGTTGAGAAGCTTTACACAGATTATTTCTGTATGTTAACGGTAACCAAAGAGATCACAACTTTCAAATTTTAACAGAATCACCAAATCAACTGGGCGGAATTAAAAAAAAAATGTTTCGAGTAAAGATTGACCAGTAGAAGTTCAAAAATTCGATACAATGCCTAATTAGCAGCTGAAAGTTCCCTTCCACTATTTCATCTCCCCTTTTTTCCAACTTTGCGTCGTTCAATTTGCAAGAGGGAGTTGTATTTGTCTTTGAAATATCAAACAGCGGAGGCAACAATCCCGGGAGAATCCGAAGGACTGTATTTTGCATCGACGTGGACCTGAGGCGCATGGAAAAGGAGAGGTGGAGGCCAAAAAAACTCCAAGTGAAAGAGAGAGAGGGAGAGATTGGCCACTCGAACGATCGTAACCTGCCTCAACATGCAAGGTACGTGTACATGAACGATTAGCCGGAGGGACCCTCTTACCCCAATCGATCTGATGCCGTTGTGTCACGAAAGTCGGATGGGAAAGGCATTAAACCGAGCAATGAAAATCATTTCAACATCATTAGCACTGTTTACTGTAATGAAGCATTGATAGAAGTTTAGTATTTCATATCAATCAAAAATTCGATTTTTTCACTGTGTGCATATGGCGGCCATTAATAGACAGTTTGTTGCAATGTCGGCTGATCTACTGCGGCGAGAGCTTCAACGCACACGTATCTGTTACAAAATAATAAAAAAAAACCGCAGCTATCGAATACGAAGTTACACTTCAAACAGATAAATTATTATTTTTTTTTTCAATGGGCTCATGAATGCAACAAAGTATATCAGAATTAATTTTCCGCCTGCGGCTCAATCATGCCGGGAACAAAGTGCGTATGACATCATTAATGCAATAGCTCAGTGTTTTTATATAGCGATAAAACATGTCAGTGGCTTTTGCTCTTCATTAATGCAACAAAGTTGCAGTATCTTCATTAATTCTGTAATTATCCACTAGATAGTCCGGGTAAATTACACTTCTTGCGTGATAACTTCAACTGCATTGGTGTGGAGTAAAAAATTGAATAAAAAAAAAAATGTCACGCGTGGAGAAGATGCGAGTGTGGCGATTCACACATATGTGGTTGGTAGTCGATAATTCAGACGTTTTTCGAGAATAAAAAAATACCGCGTGAGGATTGAACTGACGGGTGAACGGGAAGTGAAAAGGAGGATGGGAGTTATTCGCCGAGGGCATATGGATGAAGTCAGTGTAACGTTTTTTCTAGTATTATTTTTCGATGTGGGGAGTTACGTAAGGAAGAAGTTGAAGTATCACTCGTTGCATTGCGCACGAGCACTTATTTATGCCGTTTTAGAGGTTTTCTCTGGGTCAATCCATTTATAATAACATGGACACGCATATCTGTACGTAAGAGCTTACAACGTGCGTGGAGCTTCCTTATCGCTATTTTATCGGTATATTAAGGGTCTCGGGGATTTTTTAACGGGTGATAGGTTCAGGAGTGACACGTGGGAAGTTTTTTAATTTTTCTCTTGCAGAGGATTATTGATTGAGGCTGGTAGTAGGGGATTATGAGGTGTTGATGTTTTATTCATTCATCCAGTCGCTGGCTACTCGCATGGGAATGATTAATTGAATGAAATGATTATCTTAATTGTTTTACATGCAAATTTTGACGGGGTCCTATTACCGGCTTTGCAATATTAATGAAGGTATTTTTGGGGGAAATTGAGGCATGCTGAGTGGTGAGATTGAAACACCAATGATACTGCGAGGAAATATATTTTTCATCTGGTGTGTCATGTTTCATTCCGATTTTTTTTACATGAAGTGAATAAGCACCCCTCGAAAAAATTGAATGCAGTGAGGGTAAAATCTCCCGTAATTTCTGTAGTTTAAGTCAATAAAATTTCCTATGCCAGCTCTAGATTTTTTCCTGGCCACCATTTTGCGTTTCTTTTCCCGTGCTATCACCAGAATTTTTCTGAGAAATGTCCCGTCAAAAGTTCTTCATAATCACATGTAAAACATGGAATTGTTACGTTTTACTCCACCGTTACTGAAATAATCTCTGTCGGCATATTTTTTAATCACGTTATTCAACATAATTTACTCGTCACGGATAAAACTCCTTGACGCGTGTAGGACGGATGCGCGCGAAACACTGTGCGACGGTAAATTAAGAAACGCAATTGCGAGACCAGGCAGATTCATTCACAAAACTTGATTTTATCGCTTATTTGAATTTCATGGATTTCATTTCAATTTTTTTCTATTATTTTTTTATTCTATCGCGGAGAGTGAAGTGACTATTCCCGGCATAGAGCTGGCGATTTAATGGACAGTTTGATGGGTCTCGATACCTAGGGGAATATATTTACACCAGTATAGGGACTTGTAAAGGGCAATTTATTCGCACGCGCCAGCGGAAGTACGCACTGCTACCGCCCACGCGTTTTGCTACTCTCCCCCCGCCGGTCATACTCGCGCGCTCGTGTTAATTGATACGCGCACCGTTCGAGCGAAACGCGTGGGTCTCAATTTTTTTTAGTTGAATCCCATTAACAACAGTGCAATTTAAACTGTCAAACGGTCAAGAGGAAAACAAAAAATACGGAAAGAATTTTTTTGCGTTTAGATTGAAAAGTTTCTCTGCAATATATCCAATTTACGTAACAGAAAAATTACAAATTTCAATTGGAAAATATATTTCCACATTATTTTAAACAAAAGTGATGGATAGCTATTGCTCAGTCAACGCTTCTTCAATTAAAAAATAACAAGGGGTTTTTACGACTTTTTAATGTGTAATAGTGAGGCAAATGGGGTATTCTTGGGTAGCCAAACCGGTAATTAAGTGAAAAACTTTATTATTTTTAATCTTCGTTTAATATGACCGGAAGACACATCCGCTCTTTACCAATTGCTCGGAGGAACTGCATAAACGACAAAAGGATACTACACGCTGGACCTCTAGGCGATGCAGTAGATACAGCCTATTCACTCGACTCTAGTCAGACGCAAAAGCGAAGCATAAACATCGTGCCTGGCACTACGCAGAATTTTCGTCCATAAAAATGTTCTTCATACACTGGCAGCAAAAAATTACCGTTTCACGGACAGTCGACTAGTAACTTTCAGGAGAAAAATTACTGATGATTGCTGTGCGAAGGTCGGCGGAGCTCGATATGCACAAAAAATTTGAAATCCAGCACTTGCTGCAGAGCAAAAACCGATACCTGAATTTTAGACGAACAAGTACCTGAACACTTTAATTCCGGCTCGACATTCAGACAAATTTTCATCCGTTAAAAATATTTGCAAATAGACGCCCATAATCGACTGACGCACTGCGATTTATAGAGCAAATATTGATTGAATATTGCGGTCCATCTACAAATTTTCAATATTTTCCCCCAAATCTCACCGCAAACGATTCAACAATGTACCCAACTGCGAAGATATCACGTAAAATACGAGATAAATTTTTGCTTGGTAATATTTCAACCAGAAATTGAGGAACTAGTGTATTATTAAAATTGTAAAAACAGTGATACGGGTTGGAAAAAAAATTTGATTCTCACGTATGCACCGAACAATTTCGTTCTGAATTTCGCACCGTCTGGAGGTGTAACAAAGTAATCGCAGCGTATCCAACATAGTTATTTAGTCTGGCGTGCGTTAATTGAATTAATTGATACCCCCGCGGGCGGACGCGCAAAACCAACGTACGAGAATAGGGATAGCAGCCAAAGGCACAACAGTGCGGAATGCGTGGGACGGAATGAGCGAAAGAAATAATCCAACTTACTGCTGTCCTTCTCTATCTGTACATTGAGTATATGAGCAACTCTTCGGGGCTGTATGTGCCACGCAGCGTGCCAACAAAGTGTCGCGACCAACCGGTCATAAATTATCTCGCGGTATAACGAAACGCTTTTCAACATTGTCGCTGAGTATAATGCGAATAAACATTTGAGGGTCATTTAAATTGCATTACGTGGATACTTCTATGTATCATTCATTAACAAAGTCGATAAATTTGCGCGGAAGAGGTAGGCATTCATTCTTTCCTATTATGAAATTCTGAATCCACTCAAATCATTAATTTTTTTTACTGCAAAGAGAATCCATCTTTATGCGAATACTTGATAATCCCAGAATGCATCATATTTCATTGAAGTTTCAGGGATTTAGCGGGAATCAATTAATTGCAACATTTACATTTTTTTTTCTTGAATTTACTTGAGAAACAGGAAATTTTACCGTGTTCTTAAACTAGATGCGACAACTTGAAGAAACCCGTCTCCTAATGGACGTAATATAGAAGTTCATCAATGTAAACCATAATTTTATAATTTATACACATTCTCCCAGCGTGAACTCAATTGATCGTCTACTTTGCGAGATATTTCAATGGTAAATCTACGCGTGTACATTATCCACTTCAGTTATAACACTTCAACCAATTCTTATCAGAAGCTTCGAGCAGAAGTCATGGATAGAATGAAATAGTTCATGGACATTTGTCAATATTGCGAGAGTGAAGAGGACAGTGATCTGTACGATTAAAAAAATTGCTTCCACCACTTCTAATGAAAAAAACCATTCTACACAGTCGGGCAAACTGTTTTTTCGGCTCCTCAGTCCTCTAAAAGGCATTTTGACCACACCCCCTATTAAGACCCAACCGCGACGTCCAATAAATAAATTTCATTCATCACATCAATTAACATGTGAAATGTCAACAATATCATTTATTGAAACAGACGACTGAGGCCCCGAAGACTCATCTCAGCACACAATGCGAAAAGAGCGTCGTTAAAGTCACGGGTCTACAGTTACGGTTCCACCGAGCGTATATATAAAATCCCTTCACCCCCTGTCCACCCTTCCCACCCAACAATCCCACTTTTCTCCGTCCACCAGCATTACACCGTCGAGCATTTACGTACTACGGTACTCGTAAAGACGCGCGGCAAGGTGGTCGGCAAAAGGTGTATAGGTCGTGTTTACGGAATCCCGCGTGGCTCCTCTTCTCGGGCCCCTACTCAACGTAGACAGTTTCAGCTTGATCGTTTCGTTCGTTTCTTTTTCCCTCCTCCACCTTCTCCACCCCCGTCTCTTTTATTTCCCTCAGCCAACTTCTTTCTTTTTTCTAACTTTTGCTGGCAATTTTTTTTTTACTCTTCACCACCCGAGACGGGTGGGGGAGTGGAGTTCACGGGGTTACGAGTTTCGGGGTGGTAGGAGCAGAATAAAAGCGAACGAGAGAGAAA
This sequence comes from Diachasmimorpha longicaudata, assembly GCF_034640455.1. Lineage (NCBI taxonomy): Eukaryota > Metazoa > Arthropoda > Insecta > Hymenoptera > Braconidae > Diachasmimorpha > Diachasmimorpha longicaudata. Next base: position 10,164,276 of record NC_087228.1, on the reverse strand, counting down.
AAAAATATTGAATGACAGTGTCTGCCACTGGATCGTTAACTAACGTTTCTCACCACTATTATAACGACTGGACTTTGTTAACCCCCTTGAGTGACTACTACACCAACACCCACGGAAAATCCAATGGGAGTGTTGAGTGCAAAGTCACGGGAGAACATGGGTAACAAATAACGAGAGATGACTCTGTCGTAAATCAACACTTGGGGAGATTCGAAGGATGTAATTACATTGTTGAAGATTTTTTTAGGTCTTTCCGTGAATTATCACTGGTTGTTGGAAATTTTGTGATATTTCAAGGAACGTATACGAGTCTTTTCTAAGAGAATTACCCCTTATGTAATTATCCCCTAATTTTCGAGATAATTTTATAAATGAAATCAGTACAACTGATTTGTTCTGTCATGTGCTCAAATCCCATTGATTCTTCAACTTCGTAATCGTCGCCTGAGGTGGAGCACACGCCCCTGACATTTTTTCAAAACTTTGTTAGTACTTTTGCATTCATAAAAACCAGAGTTATCGGACAAACATTAACGGTCAAACCCTCAGCCATTCGTTTTTATAGTCTCTTCTATTTATAATGTTTATTTTTCATTAGAAAAGCGTGATTGAAGACCTTGTTCAAATACTGTTCAAGTAACGGAGGGTTAAATTAAATTTTTTTACTGTTCTGAGTGATTTCTTTCGCATTCACGCCTCGGCGGAAATTTTTCATGCCATAACTACTCCACCAGTGAGAATATACAGCAAGCAAAAGTAATTTTCAAGCTAGACTAAAGGCGAGTACAATAAAATCGACATTTGCAACTAGAGTATTAGAAAAAAATGTCACTTCACCAGAAACTAATTTTTAATGAATCTACATTTTTAAGTTGTTGGTCATAGGCTGAAATAAAACGCGTTTATTTTTAGTTCCTCATGATCAATAAAAATTACGCCCTAAACTTTGTTTTGCTCATTGAAATCGACAGATTAGAACAATAACTCACGACTTCCGCTCTATAATTCCTCAAGAAAAAAAATGAAGAGTAAAAACTGTAATGATTTTTACAGTTGCAGTTCTCTTTTTCATTGGCCATGTCAATTAATCCTTTGACTTATTCCGAGTAACCAATCTAATTCGTTACGAATGATACCCGATTCATCGCGAAAATTTTTTTAATTTCTTATCCCAGTGAAAGGTTAATAATTTTTTTTGAATTTATAAACTGCTCCATATCCTTCAAAAATCCCAGAACGTCAGCATCAATCACGTGTCTAATTAAGGCACATTAGGGTGATGAAATGTTTCGGTTATATGAACATACGAGAACAAAGTGGGAGTGAGTTTGTCGAGTGATCGAAATCACCCGGGGAATACAAACGAGCGTAAAATTGGAAAATAGCGAGAGATGATAGTCCTATCTGTGCGGACGTGGGTGTGAGATTTTTAGGGATGAAAACGCTAGTTTTTTCCCCCTAAATTCTGTCACAGTATTACGCGCGTGGATTGCGAGAAATCAGTGCACGTGGACGACGTGTCACACGTGGATTAATAGGAAACTTCTGCACTTGCTAATTAAACCATTTTTCCGTGCGCCGAGGGTTTGATCGATCAATTGGGTGGATTGAATTGCACGAGGGGTGAATAAAAAGCGGATAAACTCCGGCCAAAAGTTTGGAAGTGAAATAAAAAAAAAATAGACCAAGAGAAAAAGAGAAACGAGAAGAGGAAACGTTGACATTTATTGCACTCGTGGAATAATTGTGAGCATACTTTAATGACTGTAGTACCGACAATTATATCTGTCTCGTGAACTTGTAATTTATTCAAGACTCAGCGAGTAGCGAACATTATTTTCTCCTCCTCCCCCTCCACCAACTACCGGTTTTTCGTCAAAATTTCCATAAGAAAACAAAACAGAGGCAGAAAAATGAGGAAGAAACTGACAGATGACAATGTAAACTGCACTTGAATTACGCCATTATTCTCACAGCAAAGTATTACCAGTGTTACATATGTGAACAATGTTGAAGGTGTGTACGCGTGTGCGTTGGGCGAAGTAATTTGAGATAGAAACAGACAACTATTGAATAGCAAACCGATTGTGAATGAGTGAGAAAGAGGAGAAATACACATGACCTTCGGTAAACGTCAAATGGTTTTCAGTGTTGACTCGCAGTGCCGTAACAATTTAACGATATTTTAACCACTGGCATACGCACTTGAATGAGAAAAACCTTGGAAATGTGAAGTTTGTGGGAATTCTTGGTAAATAAAACGTCAGTGGGAAGTTTACTAAAATTGAAATTGACCGGTGAATGAGGAACGGGAATTGCAATTGTTTGTACAACATAGTTTTGAAAAATTGAGCAATCGTTACTCGATAAATTCACTAATGAGGGATAAATAAACAATCAAAATGCAATCAACAATCAATATCGACTGTCGATGGACATTACATTTGTTCATATGTGATTATTCTACTGTTGAAATTGGTGAAGCTTTGATTTACCATTTTTCAAAATTTACTCGCCAGAAATATGAATTGTCAACTATAGATCGACTCACTGAGTTTCCTAACCGCTTGCTCTCGCACTTGACTCACACCGGTGTCCTCCACCTATACTCGTTAGACGCACACGTGAGATATTTTCGGCATAATGCGCCGCCGGGCCATTGAAATACGCATCCCTTGTAGCCCATATCATTTACACATCACAATCAAACTTTTTATAACAATCTCGTCGGTTTAGCTCGCGTTTTTTACGCTTCACCGACGCTGATTAAATTCAGCGGATTTACATGACAGGTTTAATTAACCGGAGGGGCGTAGGGTGATAGTTGAAAAAAATCGGAGCTCTACGTACTTGAACTAACGATTGAACTAGTAAATGAGACTTCAGAAAGGCTGAAACACCAACAGAAGGTCAGGAAATGTCTCCGATTCAGCGATAGGACGAGATTGTCTAGTGTCTCTCGATTATTGGCACGTCAAATACCTCGTGGAATTACCTCGTGTGCATCGACCCCGTTTAGTTTGCATCCGTCAACGGATCATCTCGAGGATTTGTTTGTCTTGCCATGCACTGAATTTTCCCCTTGCCAACTACTGCGTCCGCTACATCGGCTGTATCTACTCGCAATGCACCGCCTGGCGGATAATTGTTGTGAGAAATCTGTTTAAAAAATTCGGGATATTCTTCAAACTGGTTTTCGTCACTTCACTTGCAAAAAAAAATCTTAATTATGAGGAAGCCGGAGAATTTAATGGCACACTCCACGTGTTCACAAATCCGATTCTCATATCCAACAAAATATCCGATCTTTCCATGCGGAACTGTCGATTTTGGCGCGGTATCCGGTTGGGAAATTGGGGAAGTACAGCTCCCAACGAATTTTTTGGCTCAACTCCCTCAAAACATATGATATTAAATAAAATAAACTGGTACATGATTATGTTGAGCCGCGCGTGCCGTTTACGCGTGTGTGTCCACCCACCCTAGCCAACAAAAGTCAGTGTTGTGTGAAGTTTCCGACTGTCGTGTGAATTTTCGAGGTCGTTGTGCGTCACTTGTCACAAAAAGAATCTGCCAAAGGTCAGTCGAGCAAGGTCCCCACCCCAACTACTCATAATTTCAAAATTTCCCCGTTTTTCGTTAGCACGTCGTGATCTCCCCAAGGGTTTGTCTGAGAATAATAAGATAAAATATGAAAACAAAGTATGAGATTGTATTCACGTGTCTCCCAGCGGTGACGCGACGGATGAAAAATTCTTGAGTCTTTGAATTTTCAGATGAACAGAGAGACGACGACATCGATGCACGTTCTCACATCCACACTCGCACTCACACAATTTCATTAATCATTTTTTTTTTCATTTATTTCGAGGCTTTCCTCAAGTGTGCCTCCACATGACCATTGCTATCTGGGAGTTTAGTGCATCGTCCAAGTGCCGGGAGATCAGTCAGACTGAAATTATTCCCGAGGGCTCCTCAACACCATCTCCCTCCGACGATCAACGAAATTTGGAAAAATCCAAATGTCCGCTTCACCTGCTATTCGCTGAATTTATCGGCGATTTTCTTTCAACGTCTTATCGCTCTGTGGTTCAACTACTTTCCCTTCACATATTTATTCTCCCACAGTCGAGGCATTATTATTATTTTTTTGATAGAACGTAAATTTGAAATGAATGTATGCACGCACTTTGCCACGTTTAAAATTAGCCACTGCATATCAATATTTACCTTGCTACATGTAAAATGAATAGAGAGCCTGCCTGAATCGAACGAAGGAAGGCTCAACCGGCCCACTGTGACGTCGCCGGCCTACTGTCAGCTCAGCGCGAGCTCGGCCCTGCAGTCAACTAACCTACCGTGTTCGTGCTATACTGGGGGGGGAGTATTTATACTCAGTAACAATATTTTATCACCACCTGGGGTTACGATAAATCATTAAATGATTTTTAATCGCCGTTTAATTATATTTCCTCCATTTTTATCATTTTTTTAAATCAAAATCGTCGGTAATGTAGAGCATTTGAGTCACGTAGTAGTCAGGTGTGAAACGGCCCACACATACATCGAAGGACTCCCACCGCGGAGCTCGTGCATTTGACTGACAATACTAGTGTTATCATCCCACAGATTATAAACAAAATGAATAAATCACATAAAAAAATGAATATATCATTACTTTTCACTACTTTCCGCTCTTCAGGGGAACAAACGTCGAATGAAATCCGAAATCAATAAAATCAATTTTTTTTATTTATTGCACAATCGGGAGGAAGTAACCAAATTCCTATGCAAACAGCGATGTTGCAGGATTTTATTAAGCAATCGGATCAATGTGGATAAATATAAAAATTTCGGGAAAAATAAAAAAAGGACCGCTGACAGTCAGCGCGCGCAGGACGACGTGGGCGGTAATTACGAACGATCGAGGTTTGTCATTTCCAAAATTTCCAGGAAGAATCGATTTCTGAAAAATTTAAAAATACAAAATTTCATCCCCCAAAAAATTCCCTGAACGTGTTCAACCAGGTGGCGCGGAAGGCCACCTACAAATCGCTTGGCACGCAGGCGCGTGCATTCACAACTACTTCTGTCCACTGCATACCTATATACATTCTTAGATAACACGAATTGCGCGCTCTTCGTCTGCGTTTCGCACTCAAACGCAATCTTCAGTATTCCTAGTGTCTATGTGTAAAGCCCCTCACCCCCGGGCGTCTAGTGTCTGTTTTCCAACGACGCACGCGTTGTACGCACACAAGTACGTATTGTACGTATTCACTTGTATTATCGTACGTATATTAACACAAGAGTTCGATCCGGCGGGCGTCTACGCACAGTGTGACGCATCCTGAGACGGAGAACGAGGAAATGAATTCTTTAATATGAATATTTTGAGTCTCGGTTCGTTACTTTTTCAGGTAATCTGCGACATCGATCCCCGTGTGAGGTTTTGGGGATATAATGCACTCGTATTGGTGGATTTTGAGTGCAAGGGGATTGCGATGAGGCACTCGCGGTGGACGACAACGCGAGTAAATGAAATACAAGGCGTCTTTTTTATTTATCCGCGATGGAATCGAATTCCTGGGTTTTCTTTCGCGTGTGGGAGAACCTCTCGTGTGCGTTGGCCATGCCATGGCCTTTCATGATATTGCGTTTACGTGCGTTATTAGGTAACTCTCCCCTGCAAGCACAACAACGCAAGTGGACAGAAAATTACCGGTAGCATTCGTGTGGACGAAAAATGATGCGGTAGGAGTGTGTGCGCGCCAGACGTTTCATAATTCGTTACCGAAGGGGTATAGAGCTGAACTGAGACACGTTTGTGTATGGCTTCGTCAATATTCCGTGGCTCATACATCGTCTGACGCATCTGACGTATCTTCTCTCAATTTTTACCTTTTGCCGGTATTTTCTGGAGCCCTCCGGGGATTTTTGTGTGGGGGCGGTTTGGGCGAAGGGGATCACTCATTCGTTTATTTATTTGGGAACTGGGGGTGGTGGACTGCAAGCTCTAATTGAAGCTCTGTCCCTGGAAAATTCTTGTTTGTGGATTTGCACTAGATACTTTTCCTCCTGTCGTCATCAGGGAAAAAAATTAATTCAATCCGTTTTCATTTTTCCTGGGATGCAAATATATTCATTCGATTTCGCTTTCCCACGCACCGGTAAACTATCCGCGAATCACCTGATGCCCGATTCACTTGATAAACGGCCTCGTTATCACACCGAAATAAATCACGCTTTTCTATGAATAAATATAATTCAACGTGATCCACTTTGCCGCAACCACGTGTGCAACTTGGCTGGAATATTTTTAATCGAGATGTTTTTTGCATTTCTGTTTGGATGATTTTTCACGATATGAGTGAATGGCACATACATGCAGTTGTGACACAGTGTAGGTACGTACCTTCGGTGTGTCTGCAAAGTGATTCCTCTTCGTATTCCTCTGGTTAATTAGGATGCGGCTCAGAAGCTTAACACTGCCGCCTTATACGTACCGCGTGAATACGCGTGACTTCGTTTATGGGCTCTCGTAGCCGACCGCTTTCGGAATAGGAATACTCTTTTTTTTCGGACGTTTTTTTTCCAATTCATTTCGCACTTTTCTTAATTCTTTTTTTTTCGGTATCTCTAACGGTCCGCTAACGGTGCATCGTGTATCGAACGTCGGAATAGTGGAATAATGTGGATTTAATTTGCAAGTTGGGGTAATTAACAATTAATCACTGGGGAAGATGTAATTGTTGGACAAACAGCTTTGACTGGGAAAAAAAATGGGGGAATTGAGAATTGGCAGGGTTGTTATGGCAGGGCATATAGATGCATTTGGTCCTTTTGCACAACAATTTCCACAATTTTTTGCCAATGAACCTCGTCAGCTTTGCTAATTCTAGGTATAGCTTCGACCTTTTCAAAACTCAACTACTCATAAACATTTTGTCGACTCTTTCGTTTTTGTGAAGTAAAATGTAATGGTAATTTTAATAACGAGAAGTTAGATTGCAATTTTATTACACTCTTTTTTTTCGTTCAGATTGATCACTCATTAGCCCGAGGTGAAGTTCTCATTTCGTAATTGGAGCTCAGCTATTAGGAAATAACGAGTTAATGAATCAATGAAGTAATTTTCTACTACATCTATGATCGTCAGTTTCATTTGATGTTCAGGTCTGAATTATATCGTCGATCTTATCTGTCCATTGTCTCTAACTCGGAATGGATCGTAAATAGAGTTGGAGAACGTAAAATAGGATCTCCTTGTCGAGGAGTTTTGCATCGCGAATGGCAAAACCTTCTGATGAAAATTATTAGCCTCTAAACCATCACATTATGGGAGAATCTCTGAAAGCAAAAAAAATATCTCAACTGAATTTTCCATTACAATTTCTCATCCTTCCCCTGTTACAATAATATTCCTCCCTCTCACCCCCTCAAACCATGATGACCAACCCTTTTATCCCGAAAAATCCGAGAGATTCCTCATCCTCACTTGAACGATTTGACGTCATTGTTCCAGCGCCCAGCGGAGACGACTGAAAAAAAAACAAAGAGAAAAATAGGGAAAAGAAACTAACTAAAAAGAAACAACAAAAGAGAAGGAGAATGAGAAAAAAGAAACGTAGCAACATCGTGCACACAATCCAAGCTCGTCACGCGCTCTAAAGACGTCGACGTTGCTTCCTCTCAGGGCGGCCGATGGGGGGAAGAAACTGCGAGAGAAAAAGAGGCGCACGGCCGGAGGGGTGTTGGGAGGGGGGGTTGAGGGTGAGGGTGGTAGATTGGAGGCACAGCAACAAAGAGGAAATCAAAACGAAGAGCAAGAAAAATAGTAGCGATGGTGGGTAGACGAGTGAGGGAGAGAGGTGAACAAGTAGAAGAGAGACAGAGGAAAAGAGAGGACGGGAAAGTGTGCAGCGAATTCGTGAGGTCGGGGACGGAGGGCTACCGCGGATCAATCGTAGCCTTCCTTGTTCCCCCGGCCCTCACCTCACCCACTCACTCCCTCCTCCCTCCCTCCCCCTCCTCCAACCTTGCCACTGGTCCGCCAGTTTGCCTTGCACATCTACCCCCTTCCCCCTTCACCCCCTGGGCCACCGTTTCACCTCACTCCATCCAACCTACCCAACATCGCCACTTCGACGACCCTTTCCTACCATCGTACACCCCTCTCTCTTCATCTCTTACCCTAGCCTTTCGCTGCATCGGCGTGTACGCGTCGTCACGCAGGCCCAGAGCTGACGTCCAGACTCAGAAAGAGAAAGATGGAAAATCACCTATACCTATACAACTACCCTCTTTCTTGGTGTAGGCTGTCTCGTGCATTTCGTTAGAAACGTTCGATATATTTTTGTTGGATATTCAAATTCAGAGAAAATCGGTTGGGGGAGAGACTTTTCGCTGAATTTTATTTGGTTAGCGAAGGGGGTGGGGAGAGAGGGAGGGTGAAAACTAAGGTGGAAATATTGATAGAGGATAGTGGTATACTTGATTCATGCTGGGAAGCTCTCTGGAGGGATCTTCGGGAGGCTCGTGGAATTTTTCTGGGGGGTTTTTATTTTGCGGAGAATTTCTAATGGTGGGAAAGTCGATTCGGGGATCTAATGTAGTATCACTTGGGATCTCTACTCGATTATATTTTAGGTATTTTTGAGGTATGAATTTTTAATGAAACGGACGAAGCTGTAGGATATTTCTTCATTTTCATATCAGTAAGGGAAGAAATAGCTGAAAATCATCGATTTACCGATTGAAAAATTTCGATTTAGTGAATGGCTCTGGGGAGATGAGGTTTGCGGAATTTTTCAGACAGAGAAAGTTCCTGGAGGAATATTCGTGGATCGAAAATTCACAAGAAAATACCTGATGCTGAGAAATAAAAGCTCTTTAAAAGTCTCTTTTAAAACCCTGACGTTTGGGAAAATCGTGGAACTTATTGTTTGCTCTGTACTGAGCTGCCGAAGGTATGTGAATGTCTTTAGCACTCGTTATAAAAAATTGCAACTTGTATTCATTCGCTGGACGTGAAAAAAGTGGACATAAAAAGGTGATAATTGAAAGGGATTGATCGAATCATTGCATTTTCATTCCGTCTAGACTGAAAATATTTAATTCAGGGACAACAAATCGTGATTGATCACGACAATGCTCAAATTTGTGTCCCGTAATCCGAATAATTCCTGAACATGCATTTCACTCTCCTAATGAGTCTCATCCCCCAAATGTGGGTCAGACAGTTTCGATAGTATATCCAATCCATAATTAGCATTCGTCTCGGCAGTATAATTTTAATTCCATAACTGTTAGAACGCATCACATTTCTCGTCGTACAAGCGCTCCCGGAGTTCATAAGCCCTAATTTCAGTTATTGAATTAAATGAATTATTGAAAACCCGTAAAGTATTAACTTATGTACCGACGGGATGAATAGTGACACATTTACCAGGGATTTTCCACCATCAACTGTTTAATTATTGAGGTAACACACCTCGGTAACGATTAATGAATTTGCGGAGAATAAATTTCGGGGGAGAATCGAGACTTACGGGGGTGAGAGAGTGATTCGGTGGCTCCTGGAGTATTATATTCATGAGTTCTTATTTATTTATGTAATATCATAGTTCTGCCCCTCCCCTGACCCGCTGCGGTGACTACGCTACCGCGACTGGGGTTAGTTTATGGGGTACCAGGGACTCTAGCCGTTGAGATCTCACCATCTAATCCCACCTAACCTCTCAGTCCTCGCCTTTCCTAGCTCTAGCCTAGAGCTTCGTGTAGGCGAAGTGCACTCCAACCATGCTCTGCACGGACGTCTGCCTGGTATTGATCCTCGGCTCAGCTACGGGCCACCTTCACCCACTAATAATTCTTGTCAGCCTCCGAAAAGATACGACGCATGTTGCAGTGGTGGTTTATTTTGGATTTACCAAAGTCAGTATTTTTACGATTTTTTGGGGGAATTTTCCGCTTCCGTTGATGAACCTCGAGATGTGATTAACTGCGTGGGAAAAATACTCAGTAGAAATTACGGAACTCAAGTTCGCTTATCGCAAAATTATAAGAACAGATACGGATGATAGTCAAAGAGGGCAGGAAGAGTTTAAGATTTTTTTATTTGAAGTCAACTTGAAATCAAAACAGTTTAGAAGATTCACGTAGTCGCAAATTGGCGTAAAAACGACGTTAACGTCAAAATTATTAAGCCTCAGATCTTTCTGCCTCTACACTTTTTGTTTCTGAAGTTAACCAAGGAGATGAAGTCTCCCCTTGGTAGTAGCTTCCGTAAAGTTACGCTCCAGAAGTTCAACTTGCACGTCATTTTATCTCCCTGCAACTCTATTCTGGGTCATCCTCATTTTCGAAGATGCGTCACCCACTGAAAGTTTGTTTTCGAGAGTCACTCGAGTACACAAGGCAATACTTTCAATAGTAGTTGTTCACGCGGCCGTTGAAAGAGCGACGGAAAAACGATTCCCCATAGAATTCTCGATGGCCGAATAAAGTTGACACACGTGCTCATAATTACTGAAGAACTCATTTCTTTTATCTCCTCTTGTCTTTTATCAATAGAAATTTCGAAAAAGTATAATTCACAATTTAAACTGGAGAACGTCAGCGCGGATGTGGAAATCGCATAAAAAGTATCAAAACTATTTCGTCGTCACGTACATGACCTATCCTCGATGGTCATGAAGGCCTCTCTCAATTTTTCCCGGGAGTTCCTGCTTCGAAGCTCCTCCCATTTAAATTCCGTAATAAAAATCTTGATGACCCGTGCGCTTGGCAACGTACCGCAAGCTCCTCGCAGAAGTAAAAGAAAATTTCGTTACCCCTTTTCTCCGTCTTTTTCCATCTCATCAATTTTCATCCAAGCTTGTCTATTTCACGAGGTACACACGCGGAGAGTCGTCAGGGACATAGCAGTAAAAGCGCGACACCTTTTTCCCTCCGTAACGACGCAACTTGTCGCGACGCCAAGGCCTTCCATCCTCTCCCTCCTTCGCCCCTGCCGGGCCGGGTTCTACCTTGGAAAATGTATGCCCGTAGGAGATAAACGAAACTTCACTATTCTGCACTTCCGTCCTACATCACTTTTTTATAACACCAACCAATTATCCAGAATTTGAATTTCCTAAATTAGACTTGAGCCAATGAGTAAAAAATAACACTTGGAAAATTTTAATCTCCGCATTTAACTTTCTCGACAATTAGAAAATGGTGTTAACGATGGAAAGCGAAAGGCAAACAAACAGAGGGTGTTCCACCCTGCTACGAATAAATGAGGGAATAAATCTAGAAGACTGTGAAGAGTAAATACGAGAAGTTTTCCACTTGTTTTAGTCGGACTGGTTTATTACCAATTTACTTCATATGATTTCATTCAAATATCTTTCATTGCCAATAAAAGTAAATAAACCTTTATTACTCAGTGAACTCCCTCATTTTCTAACTTATTAACAATATTTATAGGGTTATATAATATTATATGTAATTATTTTATAAGTCTAATCGTCAAATTATCAGACAAGTGAATTTCCTTCAACTGCACGTTGTAATTGTCCAACCCAAATTAAATTACAACGTAGTTTTAAGTACGTACCTCATATACTTGCGAAAACCATTGATTTTGTAACAACACGGAACTCAGAAAGGCGTGGATATGAATCGTAAGCAATAATCATCAGTAATCAATACGAGAAACATAATCAATGTCTGCAAACAAAAATCGCTGAAAGAATCCTCCACAACAAAGTAACAAAGGTAATAATTTCAGGAAATGATCAACATAAATCAGGAAACAATCCCTGACTGAAAATAACAAAAAGCAAAGTGTCCCAACGACCGAAGCTAATCTTTTTTGTCAACATGGCGTGCTGCTAACACAGAATCCAATTTCGCAACTGATCTTATGCTATTCTGCATTGTCTGTTTGCCAATGTTGACCAAAATTTCTTGCGACAGCCTACGGGGTGGGTGCATGAAGTAGCTAATTAAGGAATAATACTCCGTAATGTCTCGTGGATCAAAGAGAATATTCTTAAACTCTTCGTAGTCTTTTTTCGATCCTAAAAACCAATGTTCTCATTCGGAGTGAAAAAAGTATCAGTGGATCCCATCGATCCACTGGAAATAAGAAAAGTGGATGAAACGAAAAGAAAATCCTCGAGTTTATGATCAGCAGCGACCTCGGCTCGTGGATTCATCAGAGTGGGAAAGTGTTGAGAGAATTCATCTTCAGTGGAATTGAGGGAGAGAGAAGAGTAGGTGGGCCAACGGATGATGGGCTTGGACAGTGGCTGAGCCCGAAGGGTGAAGAAGTGTCTTCTCGTCACGCTGTCTACCATTTCTCTGTAACCCATACATACAACAACCCTGTCCACAACTCGGCAACGCGAAGGAGAGAGACACTCGAGCTCAAACAACGCAAGAGAAGGAAGAAAAAGGGATGAAACTCGGGGTAAAAGAGGAGCGAGAGAGAGAAGGAGAGACACCAGAACAGAACAATTTTTAATTTTATCGACTCTGTAACCTCCATAAAACATTTTTACTCCTCTTTACGGGGGCTATCAACGTCACCATTATAATTTATTGATTCTAGGTAATTTACTGATACTTTATTAGCCGAGTGTATTTATCTTACTTGCAGTGTATTCTTTTTTCACTTCACAGCGAGATAATACCGGATGTTAAATTTTTAGGCTTAAACATGGATATTTACGAAGATGAGAGGGGCACTGGGATTTTTCCATGTGTTAGCTGGTGGCCGAAGAACTACCGTGAAAGTCACTCCACGCGTGGTTGATCGGTCTCGCAATTTTCTTTGGGCGGTTTTTGCAACTTTTTCAAACCGGTTTTCAACCCCAGAATTTTTTACTTTTCACAAACGCCAATTTGTTTCGGTGAAGACGATTGTCGGGCCCTTGGTGTGACCTTCAGATTGCTGGGTATCACCTTCCCTCCGTCAATTTTACCGGTATTTTAATTCATTATTCTTTCCGCTCTTTTGTTTGAAGGTTCGAGAGGAATTGTCAGGCGAGTAGAACAGTAAAATGAAGCGGCAGGCGGAGTGATGAGTAGGTGAGTTTGTGTGGTTTTACTCGGAACAGTAACTTGACCCAAGTTTCTGGTAATTTGTATCAGCGATTCGTATGAAAAATTTTACACGCTGTTTTGCATTTCAGCGTGTGTAGGTGAATGCTAGAGTTTTTGTTTCAAACTGCTGTCATAAGTCATTGATGGATTACATAATTTTTATTGCGTTAACGGTTTTTTGGGGAATCAAACATGAACCACTGCTTTCTGAGAAGATGAAATACTTTTTACAGACATCATTGGATTTTCAGAGAGATTTTTTGTTTCAGTTGCCATCCAATTTCCGATATATATTGGTTAAAATATCAATTTAGTTCGGAGGTAAACACGAGATATGCAAAAACATTGAATGCCCATTTTTCAGTTGGTTTTTACTGTTCTCTTAAATCACTTGACGGCAGAATTCAGAGATGCTTTTCCTGTCCATCATTTCGTAAATAAATCACCTGAGAAAGAAATTTTAATATATAGAATTTCTTTTCCTAAAAAGTAAGGCAAGAAGCAAAGGAGCGGCTTAAATACTCCCTAATTAATTCCTCAAACTAATTTTCCTTCTTTTTTCTCCTCATTAATTTTTTTATCCAATACTTCGAACATTTCCAACAATCTTCGTACACTCGAGGAAGCAATTTAGGTTGGGCTCGGGCCCGAGTCTGCGTGCCTAGACGATTATAATTATGTACCCGGGGCAAACAAAAAGGCTACCGCGGACTCCCCATATGCGTGCAGGTCAAACATATAACGCGGAATTTTTGCGTTTCAAGATATGATACAAAAACTGGAGGCGGCCCTCGAACCATCTCTGAGAAGCATCGACTCCCTGGCTTTTGCCTACCTGCCAGGCTCACCTCAATCCAACCTCCTTCGGGCCTCTTTTTCCCAAGCATCACTCACCTATATGATGCCCACGGGGCACCAAGTGTTTCGATATACCACTTCTTCATTTTCTTTTTTTCCTTGTTTTTCTTCACGTTTATGGGGTATATTTTATTTTAATTCTGGTGCTGAACATCTCACGCATCCCGTCAGGCGCCACTGGTATTTTATTCTGCTCTTGTTTTTTTTTCCTTCATTTATTTGTCTCCTCTCGGCTGCTAAATTCAAAGTTATGGTGGAGACGGAGTGAAATGAGCAATTATACTAATTGTAAGAACACTAACTACCAGATGAACCTTTTTTTAACTTCATATTCAAGCTGTCGATTGTTATATTGGTAAAAAATTTGCAATAAACAAAAGACCATTTTGTCTACATTTTTACGGAGTAAAAAAAACAATAATCTTTTCCGGCTCGGTGAGATAAAAATAATCGTGCCGTATAGTAAAGTGAGCTCAATGTCACAGCTCTGCAGAGACTATTTGGTGCTGGCATGGTAAAAATTTATTGTCAATCCTGCAAAAATTATCCTATATACACAACGATAAATATTAATGAGGACATCATAATTTCACGAATGCTGTACGATAATGTTTCCGCTGCGCGTACGGGGGGAGAAAAATTCAGTATAAATTACTTAACTGTTTGGTAATGGTGTTTTGGCCTTTCGGAGAAAATTACCGTACAGCTCAGTGAAATTTGTTTACCGCTGGGTTAACGCTATCTATCCGTATGAGAACAATTCTTCTAATGTTTTGGTAATTTTTTTAAAACGACCAAAACACGTAATTACGTAGTTTGTTCCGTAATTTTTCCACAAGTTTTTTCCTCGCGTAATGAAATGGAACGAGCCATTGATATGTTGTAGGAATGAGGCTCCTATGAACAATGAAATATTGACTGTTAGGAGGAATGAATACTCGGGAAATAATGAATAAGAAAAAAAGAGGGAATGATAATAAAAATGCAATAATCGATTTATTGCGCTATATCCCCGGTTATTAGTTTGTCATAAAAGAAGTCAGCATCCTATTGATGACGGGGACTTTTTATACGCACCGGGAAAGAAACTCTATTATCTTCGGCCAAATAGTCCTGCAATTACGGATGAAATCTCGGAAACGAGAGAGGAGCTGGGAGAAGAGAATAGGTCGCGGGTCTGCTTTGGGCTCCTTTGGCGCGTGGAAAATTATCCATTGAGAGATGGGACGTGGGGGCACCCTTAGTCATGGAGGAGGTAAATTACAGCGGCGCACACAAAACAATATTTATAACAGCTTCCTATGCAACTGCTTTCATTTGTACTTCTCGTTACACTTCAATAATTTTATTGATTTTTACCACGAAATGAAAAACAAGTTGCTGGGTATTCAACATTATTTTTTTGCTGCTTAATTTGCATTCGTGGGCAGTTGTAGGGAAACATATTGAGAATATTAAGGTATACAGTGGGAGAATATTGTAACAAATATCGATGGATTTGATTATTAATGAGGGACGAAATTAGAAATTCGAGTGCTCAGTGCATTTAAAATTCTGCTCTTATTTTATGAATCAACAATTCTAGTTCTATTTTCACGTTCTCCATGTTCTCATCTGTCAATTCTATACCCGATGCCCCTATCGGTAATCAAAATATTCGATACAGTCGACACAATCGTTACGATAAAAATATTCCTGACGACAAGCTACACGTGAAATCGAAGTTAGCAGGTACCTAAATAACAGCCGCGCGTCACAGCCATTTCTGTCTATATGACTCTGTTTTTTTTTCTATTTTTTTTCTCATTGTGCTCGCGTTTATACTTTCGTGCGTGCGTCCAAGTTGCGTGGCTTCGAATAGATAATAGGCACATATAGGACGCCGGACGCAAACCACTCGGGTCACGTTTCCTATACCGCTTACATACAAGATATCGCGAATTTGTTCTGAACCAACAGAATTGTGAGTACGAATGTTCGACGTCGAGTTTTTATGGCCACTCTTTTTTTCAACATTCAAGTGCATTTTCAGAGATAAGAAAATTGTGGGTTTTTACGCATCGACCATGAGGGCAACAGTTTCATGGAGTGCTTGAAAATGTTCGTTCTTTGAATAATTTTTTCATTTTTCCAGGCGAGAACGGGAGTAAAAAAAAATTACGTGAAAAAAAATATCACCTGGATCGCAACATGATCGAAGAAATTATTATTGTTTAGTAAAATTTTTCAATAACTATCCCGTAAATTTCAATAGAAAATGTTGGCCGTTAGTGAATGTTCTCTGGATTTTATTCATCTTTATTCCACGTAATATATTCCATTTCTAAATCCTGCGTGTGTCCGATGGTCTGAAGGACGCAACCGTTAACCCATGTTACATGAAAACCAGCTGCAAATGGGTATAGCGCAGTGTAGTGCGGCGCCTTCAGACGTATCTTCTCATTTTATTTGCTTCTTTTTCCTCATCTAGCAAGAGTTTCCCTCTTGCCGAGACTACCGGGGGAAGAGCTGGCGAGTAACGAGCGCGAAGAAGAGATCTTCGTGGGAACTTTTAACGTACACCAGGGTCATCACGCGCGCTGTCGCGCACTTTGTGCTGCAGCGTTTACTTGTAATTTCCGAGGGAGAGAAGAATACGCGGTAATTTCCCATGAAAAAAAAAATTATTTTCCCAACTCGATATTCAATTAGTTGGGAATTTAATTATCGAAATTATTTTGCCAACATTTTATTCTACTTCAGTGATAAATTGCAATTATCAGATTGTGCCTCATCCAATTAACTTTTTCGGTTACGAGTCAGGGAATTGATCAATTTTTTTTTATCCAACATTTTCACTAGGACCGATGGAGTTGTCTCCAGCAGCACCACTCCAGGTACAAAACCTAAAGCGCGTAGAATTTTTTTTTCACAACGTTTGTCACACCTAGGTACGTCGACCCCCGTTGTCGTCGAGCGAAGCAGATCAGTTTTATTGTGCCCTTCTCTTCTCATCACATAGCTGTTTTTTTTTTGCATTTTTTTTCTCTCCTTTTTTTGTCGATCGGACGAGCTTTGATTCACGGCTCGTCGAGGCCGCCGGGCGCGAGAGGACGTGTATACACACGAGGGCGCGTTACGGATAAGCGAATATAATATTGATCGTAGTCACTGTTTCACGATGAGACACTCTCTCTCTTTGCGTGGGGGGAGAATTTATTAAAAATTGATGACAAAATGAGGAGATATCGGAGAATGTTCTGTAGGAGAAAATTTTATCACTTTGAGACTGAAACATTTCAGCTTGAAAAATAAAATGGTTATTCACTTGCAAACCTGGGCGGCAAAGTTATTGCAATTATTGGGAAATGAACAGTGGAAGACCCTTGAGAGTGTGTATAAAATATATAAATAATATAGACTAATTTAATGTCCTGGGATATACATTAAAGTTACACATCTGTTCGCTTATTGCGGATTATGGGAACAGTTCTGCGATTTTGATTGAATACTTCTCTCGCGATTAAGGGGATAAAATTCATGAACGTTTAGATACTATTGCGAATTCCATTATAAATTCCATATTGTTCCGCTGTTGTCAGAGGAGAATTTCTCAACGAACTTCAATTTTCAATTAAATCATGAATATTCAACCGCGCATTACGATCGATTTTCAATTGATAAAAAATTCAAGAATACGCTCACCAGAAGTTTCTTTTTGTTAATAGTCAGGCAGTGACTGAACTATTCTATTTTGATCTTCTCCTTCATTTTCTGCATTGCTGAAATTGCAATTTTCGACAGTCCAGACAACTGCCTTCTTCCAAATTACCTCTACTAAATAAAATTCAATTGATCTTTCATAGACCTCTTCATTTCCTCCCGAGAACATCAATTGGCTATTTCTTCAACGAAAACAAAGACTTGGAAGTACCTTTTCCCCATATCCTCCCCCATATTTCTTTCTCCCCGTAAATGTCGATGTGAAGATATCAATCATAAACGTTCGACGGCACTGTAGCCCCGAGCCACTGTTTACCGTCGATTCTACAAATAACTCGTACCTCTTCCAACTTTGGAACCATGCAACTGCATTGGTGCGTTACCACCTTTAGAGCAGATTCTCTTCTTCACATTTCCAGTTATAAATGAAACAGTCATACACCGTATTACGAATAGTGGTGTGTACCCAGGGTCGATCGATACATTTTCTTTATCGACGTATGTCGTGCATTCGACCAATTTCCAGAAATTATCAAGTATATACAGTGCGGCTTGCATGCAGACACATTAGTTTTTATGATGAGACTCAAAACTAAACGTTTTCGTTGGGGGGAAATGATCGTTTTTTCAATGAATTTTTTTACACTCAAAGACTGCCCGATTATAACTATTGGGGTGGGAGAATATTTTCCCATATTTTCTACGATGATCCATCTGTCTACAAGTATCTAGAGATAAATTAACAGTTACCTGTTTGCTTCAATCGTTAAAAAAAAATATGCGAGTCATAAATTCAGATTTAACTACCCTCTTTCAAGCAGAGAAAAAAAAAGATTTTATTAATCCTTAAACTTGTCCTATTAATACTATCGTGACTTTCAACCTCAACAAGTCATTTCTCACTTCTCGGGGTCAGTCAGCACACACTCAATGATCGCTTCCCCATCATGTACTCTGACGGCGCGTGCACGCTCCTCCACAGCGCCACCTCTTCTCCCCCTTGGCATGATTTCGCGTCGGCAGTTCTATGCACCTCGATGATACACAACATACGAAAGGGGTTGAAAATTATGCGACTAGGCCTGGGGGTGACGCCAAGGGGTGTTGCAGTCCCCCGTCGTCTTCAACTTCACCTACTCCCCCAGCAAGAATGTCCCGGGTCATCGGAAATGCGAGAAGAAAAATTAACCCGATCACCATGACAGCTTGCACTGTCATGACGATGACAGTGTTTGACCATCGAAACATGGAAAATTTATGGCGATTTGTTGGGGCAAAAAAAAAACAAGAAAAATGAATATTCTCGCGACACGTAACGCCTCTTCATGTACATATTATTATGCGGCTATCCCCGGTATTTTGCGTGCACCTGAAAGAGCATTACGTCGCGCCACTTGTGGACATCGAGGTGATACAAATACTTTTGTTTTCGTTACACACGTGTGTGCATCAGATGGCAATCTTCGAGCTCCGTTGCTCCCAATCGTCATTTGTTATTACGCAATAGCGTTACGACGTCCCTGTGCGTGATCGTTAATTGCCAGCATCTCTACCTGCGATTTCAATCGGCGGAAGTCCACGGCCGGACGTCTCACGATTGTCCAGATTTATCCCTTGATTTTATTACCTCGAGAATTTTCATTTCTCTAATCAATTTTTCACCACAAACCGCTTGCCATTTATCTGCAATTTATTTATTTTTCATTTTGTTATCAAGCCACTGATAATTATGAACAATGTGCAAAATGAAAGTTTGCAGTTGCGTTCGATAAATCTCGAGCACGCACGTCAAAATGTCACGGAAGAAAATTTGCCTGATTTTTTTTTCCCCCATCATGATTATTAGTTTTGTCGGCCAGTGGGAGGAGATTTTTATGACGGAACATTACGCCCGTTACGTCGACTTGTTCCTGATGCTCAGCGTGACGTTGTCCTTTGGCATTTTTTGGGGAATTAATCACTCGACTTTTTCGCGACACATACACATGATTTTGTTTTGTATCTCACTGAGTTGGTAATGGCGAGGCCACTTCGAAGGCGACTGATACCAATCTCTTCGATGGGCCTCGGTGTTGTGTGCGTGACAGTACGAGAGCTGACTCACGCAACGCACGCAGTGCTATTTCTCTTTTGTCCTTATTCTCTTTCCTATTTTTATTTTATTTTTGTGCAAATAAAGAGCGGCCGCGACAAAATCCATTTATCAAATTTTTTTCTACCGGCCACTTTTTTGCAGGAGAATGCATTCAATTCTCTTATCAAAATTTATTTTGTTTATTGATTAAACTCTCGAGGGATTCCTCGTGGTGGAGTTGCGAATCCTCCCCCTCCTCTTTACAATGCACTCTGTCAGGAATGCCGGGCTGATTGGCGTTACGACACCATAATTTCCACTGGCCACGTCCAGCGATCAACAACTGCACGCTCCTGCCATTTAGTCTAACAGCACAACACTGTATTTCACCCAACTGCGTATAGGTACTTTTATTCCACCAATGTAACGGTATTTTGAAAAATTTGCAGGATTCCATATAGGTTAGCCACGAAATGACGGGTTAAAAAATTACATTTGCTTTAGCTGGAAAATCACCAGTCGAGGGGGCACTTGGCACTTGAAAATATGTCATTTCATAGACATTTTTGCCCTGAATAATTTTTGCCTCTTCAAACAAACCCTTTTTACCCATTTCCAACACCCTAATTTTTCCCGAATTCCTCTCTCCAT
Source organism: Diachasmimorpha longicaudata (assembly GCF_034640455.1). NCBI lineage: Eukaryota > Metazoa > Arthropoda > Insecta > Hymenoptera > Braconidae > Diachasmimorpha > Diachasmimorpha longicaudata. Next base: position 10,143,893 of record NC_087228.1, on the reverse strand, counting down.
GTATCCTTCAAAAATAAAATCCAAACGGGAAGAAAAATTCTGTTCCATTCTTCCCAGAATCCGCAAATAGATTATCATTAGCGCTTCGAGAGAAATAATCCGGGAGACGATCGCCAAAAATTGCGAACACGCAGGAGTCACGCGAAAGGCGAAAGTTATGGACTCAACGCAAATGTCAATTTCCTTTTTTTTTCTATTTATTTTTTTCAGAAAAGGGATAACGGATTTGGGAGTCACTAATAGGCGATCCACTCCTCAAAGATCCCTCGATTCTTCAGGACATACAAGGTGAGGGGGACAGGTGGTATTCCGCAGAAAATAACAAGAGATCAAGGGATATCTCCCTCCCCGAATATTTACGATTGAATTCTCGACGGGGATAGACGCGCAAAGGGCCAAAGACCGTGTGGATCTACAAGACGGGACTTTTGGTATTTTACGAGGCACCCAATGTTGGTTCGATGCGTAACCTCCGGCACTGTGATTTCTTCTTTATATTTTTATTATCCTCATTTTTTTCCCTTGGAACTTCATTCGCTCTCCTTGTCTCATTTTGGCGTCACGCAGCAGCAGCCCGACGTGTTCGACCTCGCACGAACGTCATTAATGCCCTCTGGGAAAAAAGCCAACGGAGGTTGTAATCCTGAAATGGTTTTAGAGCTGAATTAAAATCGAAATTACAAATGAAAAAGACCCTGTGATTGGGAGGAAAATAAAATTGATACGCAGTGCGACCCGACTGCATTTAAAAAATGCGAAAATTTCGTGTCTCCCCAACACAATGAGACGTACAACAAGAAATCCATTTTACTTCCGGGCTTTTCTCTCACTTCCAAAGCCGCAATTATTCCCGAAGTAATTTACAATCGACATTACAAACGAGAAAAGAATTTAATAACGACGGAGGAAGACGAAAGTCTGTCTGTCTCGGTTTTCAAAATGTTTTCCACTCTCGGTTGGTAAATTTCCGAGGATAATTCGTCGTTAGTGGAGACCCTCAGTGAGCTTTCAGCCCAGGACTTTACCCTATTTCCATGCGTAAGCCTCTGTGAGCGTATTTTCTGTACAGCCCCGGGTAACCCAACTACGCATTATACGCTGTCTCTTGTCTTGCTTATATATGCGGTCTCCATTTCTCCTCACCCCCTCGCCCCTCATTCTCTCTCGCCCTCCTTCAGCGACCATCATTATCTCCGAGGATGAGGATTCGCGTTTATGGCGGTGGGTACACCAGTCGTCGGAGAATCCTCGGCGTTATTATTATTAAACCTCTCGGCCGCAGCTGCCCAGGAACCCTCCAACTGTATACAACAGACTGAAAAGGGGGATGAGGTCGAAAGTACCTTACCGTGTATATGTCGCGTCGTACTCTCATTTGCAGCGTAAATTCTCATGTACCCAGTACCACTCTTCAAACTTCAATAATCATTTTCCATGGAGAGACAAAAGTGTTGAAAGATATCATCCTCCTTTTTCCGGATTACAAGATTATTTTTAATAGAGATTACACTTGTGCATTTTCTGGTTATTAACATTGCTGCTCATGTTCATGAGATAATTAAATGTCATCAAGGGAGACAGGGAGAGTCATTACTGGGCGCAAGAGGGAAGGAAAGGAATTGGATTGCGACTTAAATCCTGAACTGTAAAATGGAAAATTCGATGAATTGAAAAATGTAATTATTAAGTCTGAAAAAATGTAACAAATTTTTTCAGCGCATTCCCCAATCTTTCCAGAATATTTCTCTCCGTGTGAAAGAAGAAAGGACCATACAAATGACAACATCAGTTGTAGGTTCCCTCTCCCCGATCAACCAACAATAAAATAAAGCCCATTTTGTAACTCAATTTATAGACTTGAAAAACACCAGCACGTGCTGGGGCAATTGCAGGCTTGTTTCTGCCATGCACTTTTTGTTCTCCCATTCCCGTCGCTTTGACATTAACGTGCGGCATTAAAGCTGCAGCGTGCAAAAATGAAGAGACCCAGAAAGTAAAAAAAAAATAAATAGCGAAAAAAAAAAAATCGTTTTCCCGGCGTACGACAGCCCCACAGCGTAGGGTGCAACTAATATATTTTTTTCCCCACTCCTTCGGAGGTAGGACACGAGTCAAGGATTTACAATAGTCACTAGGAATACGATAGTACGAGGAAGATTGTGAGCGTCACGGTGTTGCTTACCAGCAACAACGACAACCATGCACCCAGGGTTTTCTCTTTGTCGTTTATTCGACCTCTTCCCGCTTGTAATACACAGTACAGAGGCGCACGTTTACGCCAGTGTCCGTTTCTCTCAGGGAAAAACTCGCGTTATTAAGCCAGCGAGCAAAAGTCCCTTCCTGACCCTCTCTTTTCACTCCTCCCTTACCCTCCTCCTGCCCTCCGGGTGCAGCATCATCCGTGTTCTACCTTGCTAGATTAGTTCATTACCCAGAGCACCAGCGGCGTGTCTTCTGTTTTTGCTTGCTTACCTCATCTCTCACCCTCCACCACTCATTCACTCCCTCTCACTCCCTCTACCTCGGGCATCTGCTGGGCCACCGTGGAAATAGATTTGTTGCAAGCATCGGTAAACTGCGTTCTTGCGTACAGGTAGGGTTTATATGGAGGGGTAAAAAGGTAAAGAAACAAACTCTTCATCTTCTGCGTATTACCGCTTCGGTGCGTTTCATGCTCACCGACCAATCTTTTTCAGGACGCGTCAACTCACTGGTGGTCGTCTTTATTATGTTCCTTTCAGAGGCTATGGTTAATAACTCTTGTTCTTTTGGCTTAGGATTTCTTTGAATACGTTGATGCGTAATAGTACGAGATCCACTTGCGGTGATCAATTTTTTATGGGGTATCAATTAGAATTATAACAAATGAAGACAGTTTTTGCTCGTGGAAATGGAGATAGACGATTCATTAATTGATTACTGGCAATCAACGAAAATCCATTGCAGGTCGTCTATTTTTCAAAAGCGCAGTTGATAAAATAATCATCCAATTCATCCAATTTTATGATAACAAGAACTGAAATTTCATTATCTCCTGCACTCGATTGACTCCTCAAAGAAGACTCATTTCCTAGAAACACTAGTTAGTCAGATTCCGATTACCCCCAGAGCCGCAGCCACCGAAAGACGTCAAAACTTGTGCAGTCGGAATGAAAATAGGTGCGGTTCAGAATTACAACACCCCTGCCGACTTCATTATTCCAAAGTACGACAGTTCCGAGATATTAAACGAGATTTAACATTTTAACGACGTAAAACCGCGCCAGTAATATGATCTGCCCGCCGTGTCGGTCTTTCTTTCAATTCCAGTAGTAATATTCCATTCAACTTTGCAAAGAGACCGTGAGAGAAGAGAGCACAAGGTTAAATCGAGCGAATCCCTCGGACACTCTGTAACACGGATTTTTACTCCTGTTACAGGTCAATTTGTCAGACTACGAGAGAGGATGAAAGTGCCGGTGGGTGGGTGTGGGGGAGGCACACGTTCATGGAAAAATTGGCCAACCCAGCGACTGATAAACCATCGAGTTGATGGCTCGTAAACGCTGCTGCACCGCAGTGCTAATTACTGGTGTGTAAAAAAAGGGAAAAAATGCGAGGTGAAAAAAAAAGTAAAACGAATTTGTTAAAAATACGTTTTGATGTTAATACTGTTGGTGGAGGGCTTCAAGCGTCACTCCTGATGCCACAAAATAGCTGGGATATTGCACGCGCGTTGTTACACCCCACTGTGTATCCCCTGAGGGCCCATTACGGTTGGAAAAAAAAAATGTTTAAAAAATCCGCGCTCATTCATTTTGTTCATTTCTCCACTCGTGTTTGAACGATTCAACATAGCGTTCAGCACTTGATGCCGTGGATGTGAATATCATCGATTTTTTTACATCGGTGGCATTGGCAGACCTTCGAAAACTGAGCGCAGGCGATCATAGACGATGGGGTGATGGGCTCATTGGGGGAGGGGGGTGCAGGATGATGGTAACGCGGTTATCTGCTGCAACGTTCGATGCGCTTCCCAATATTCCCACGGAAAGGTGGTTTTCAGGGAAAAGGGGAGAGGTGGATAAAGAGTCGTTTTTGCCAAAGTGCATATCATTATCGATGCGGTCGGGTGGCTGAGTGTAAATGAGTATCTAAGCGCTTATCGGGAGAAGCGAAAATGCGGTCGCAGCTTTTTTCAATTTTAAACAATTTCAATTCTTCAGGAATTTCTTCAGGGGTTTTTTCTTTAATGCCATTTGAATATGATAATAGATATTTCGTATCGGAGGATAGAAACGTCTAGTTCACTTCAATGGTCGCGAGTGGCGATTTCCATCAATTCCTGGAGCGATGGATATCGCTATCACATGAAAAACAATTAATTTGTACATCACACCTTTTTTTATAATCCATCGGAAGGAGTCATGCGGCTCATGAATTTTAATGCCACAATTCATGAGCATTTGAGAAACTCAGGGAGTGTGCACCCCTCTTTCCCTCCGAACCTCCCCCTTCCAGAATCCCCAGAACAAAGTGCGACATTTACGATTCGTCGGTAACATCCCCCTCAGTTCATTTCGTACGACGAGTTTACGCGTTTTAACGCTGTGGGGCTTTTTGATATACGATTCTAGCTGCGAGTGCCAAGCTGTGTCGCGACGCAGCGACCCAAAAATGCCATCTACCGGGTGAAACACGATGAATAACGGTACAGAACATACATTTCCGGATGACACAGTGACGATGTGTGTTAAAAAAAACATCGATCCCCCGCGTAAAAAAAACCAAGTTTTATAAAGATATAAAAAAATTCCGAGTTTTTATTTTTTCACTCAGTTTTGAAATTGTTACTGCCTGGCTGGGGGAAGATTAATGGGAGGTCAGTGCAAAGTAAAGGAATATGTTTATCGTCCTGAAGAAATTCAGCTTGGATATCATACACGCGTTTTATATCTCGCAAAATCTCGGTTACATCGCACCGCTGGCTCTTTGATTAATTCCACGGCGTTCTTCTGAGCGCAACAGGGCCATGTTACAAGTCGTTCGACAAGCCGTACCTCGAGACCCTAATATCCCCACCAACTTAACGCACGTGTTTACGGTTTTATGAAAAATAGAAAAGCTGAGGAATCATATCTCATCTTATCAACGAAACTAGAAATCATTTTTGAAGTTATAAAAGTGGTAATTAATTGAGGATGTTTGGGGGATTTTGTTGCGAGCTAACATTTTCTCTTGCTGATAGATGAGCACACATACATGCATAAATTATACAGTGATTATTTCGAGATTGTGAATAAATAATGTGGAAAAATAACGGCCCTAAACAATTAATTGCTCGTGAGCCATTTTTCCCTTGAAGCAATTTTTTCTCAGTACCGAAACGGAGGTAACGAAAATGTTAATCAACACCCCAGGAGGAGGGCACTAGTCTTTCACGAGAATAAAAATAAAGACACTGGAGAAAACCCCAAAATTGTATTCAATCAGCTACAATTTTATTATGGTGATTTGAATAAATTGTCTGATGTTTCTCTGCTGTTTTATGCTACACTTCCGTGCGGAACGTTTAAACAAAAGGTAAAACGTTAATGTGTTACAATTTTACTAAAGAGATTACACCAGGTATTTTCACTGAGCGACAGGTTGGTAGATGCCACAGGGGTTTTGTATAGAAAAAAAACACTTCCACCTCAAAAAAAGCAGGAAGCATTGCGCTGTGTGTTCTCTGCATCTCACATTTGAGTGTAACGCATTAACTTGATTATAAACGGACACCTCATCACTCGCGCATCTCTGCCCACGCTTCGCACTTGTATGTGATTCACGCCCTCACGAGTTCTCATTATTCACCCTTCTCTCTATTTTTCTGTGCTGCACGCAGAATAAATTCAAACAAACACCAGCTGTAATCCGCAGAATGTTGATTCAATAGATTCGGAGGAGAGGATAGAGGATAAAAAAGAATCAGAGCCACGGACTCAATAAATTATCAAAATAAAAATTGTTCAACGCAGAAAAAAAAATTTAGAGCTAAAACAGGAGTGATGTATTCCTGGAAATTTAAAGATAAGCAAAACACCCTCAGAAATATGAAATAAACACGAAAATATCATTTTATTTCCTGGTAAATCGAATGGGCGCCCCCAACTTCAGAAAAACCGAGCAAAAGGAGAAAAATCAAAGGGATTTTTTCCCCTCCACTGAATATTCTTGTTTCATATTTTATTTTCATTTTCCTCGCTCTAATTTATTTTTGGCTTTGCCCAGCGCCCTGAATATTTTTCTACCCGACAAATAGTTTTCAAAAGCCGTTGGATGAAACAAAAAGTTTTCGATCGGGTTGAAACGCAAAAAAACCCATTAAAAAAAAAGTGAAGAGGGGGAAAAATGAGAGCGTCACAGTGGATGAGGGAAGAAAAGAAATGGAACGTAAAGTGGTGGGTGGTGAGGGGGTGAGAAGGGTGACTAGGTAACCGGAATGTGGCTCGGGCTAAATCGTAGGGCGCCAGAGGGGTGCCGGGGGTGAGGGGTGACTGAGGAAGTTGCCAAAAGGATTGGGGTTGAGGGAAGGGGAATGGATACGAGGTTGCGGTAGGTCGGGGTGCGGGCCGTGCGGAATTCGGTCACCATTTTAATATCGATCCCTCCGCACACTCAACTTCCACCCCTTTCGCATTCCAAGCTCACGCTATGCAACACCGTCGCGCGTATGCTCGTGTTTTATCTTGTTTTTCGCTGGGTATTTTTCCTTTGTTCCATTTTCTTCGCATTTCGACTGTTTTTGGCCGGTTTATGTTGTTTTTTTTGGCGTGAGATTGAGGGAGATTAGAACGGCTGTTACGCTGGGGCTAGAGAGTGTCACGAAACCTGTGAACCATCACCTTGGACAAATTAAACACATCTGATAAGATATTTCGTGGGAGATCGAGCTTGATCGTGTTTCTGGGTTAATCGAGGCTAATGAGGGGAATAAATACATGTGTTTCGGGTATTTATGGACTCTTGAGAAGTTTCAAAAGTTTTTAGCTGTTCATACGATAAGGAATTCCTGTTCCAGCGAGAGATGATTAATTATTCCCTGGATCACTCTACGTAATTATTTTTCGAGCATTTAATTTCGCAGTTGTGATGTCAGTCAGCATCAAAATCTAATGAGTAAATTGTGGAAACTTATGAAATCCATCCGCCGGAGAATAAACTTGAATGTGTAGTTGATAAAAATCGGATGAATCCAATTGGAAATTCGAGTCCTATCATAAACCCGAAGTTGTAAAAATAAAAGCAATCAACAGAGTATTTGTTGAAGTACGAACGATCTCTCAGTAAATGTAATTTTCGTAGTTTAATCGGGATTGAATTTTATTGGTTCAATTACCCCGATTTCCTTCCATTTGAATACTCATCGCATGCATTGCCCAGCCTAACATTTTTCAATGAGAATGAAGAAATAACTACCCCTTGTATCATTGATACACAAATTACATACAAAATAACAAGACTGACGATCAAAACTTACCTACTTACGCTCTATATATAATACCAGCGGCATCCACTTGATCCTGTACTCGGGGCTGACTATAGCCGGCTCGTAACTACTAACATAGCATTCGTTGAATTTTTTTTATCGTTCTAACGATGGGCACTTGTTCACGTGCCATAAGCATCCCCTGGGGAATGAAGACTGCAGCTGGTCGCCATTTTCTGCCATAACCGATTCTTCGAAGCTACCATTTGCGTGTGTATAGGGGGAGACTCTGGTGACATTTACAGATATTTTAATCATTCTCCGGCGATTCCATAAGTTTAAAGCACCGGAAATATCATAACATTTCGAGACACTGGCACACGGAAAAAAATCTTTGTGTATAACAAAATAAACAGAGTTGGTTCAACTTTATTATCAAAAAATAATAATTAGATGCATCAATATCATAATTTATTTACATTTCTAAACCTTGGGGTCGGTCTTTCAAGGAGCGCAAAATTAATGAATGCGTAGCAAAAATAATTTCTTCTGTTCGTACAGAACCATCCGCTCTTTATTGCTCCCATTGTCATCAATGCCCTCAAATGTCAGTCGTATACCGAACCAGTGCCATAAGCACGTAGTTCATAATCCATCCATATGGTCGTTGCTAAACTTACGGCGGGCACTATAATTCTCCCGTAGCCGGTTATTAATTCTTCACGTGTAAAGTGTGACTCTCGGGGCGTACGTAAAAATAGAGTGGCCACCCCGGCGTTACCACTTTACAATCCATTAATTTGTGATGCTACCAATATCCATCATGACCTCCCTCCTATCCCCTAAAGACCGAACTTTCACCGTCTCTTTTAGATTCCTCCATTGCACTATCCAAATAACCTCGAGAACAAACAACACCACTTCCCTAGATACTTCGTACACTCGTCATTCCCGTTTTCCCATTAGAATAAATGCATCCCTATAAATAAGCAAATCACTGAAGTATAAAAATGAAGTATAAAAATACTCCACATTATATTTCTCATCCGAAATTAAACGATTTTTATCAATCGTCTTTATCTAATTGAAATCTCTCGAATCTCTTTTTTTCGTATTCAATCATTTATTCGTATAGTTGTAATATTCCAGTGAATATGTACTTCTCAATTTTAGAAAACCTACATGTAGATATTTATGATGTTCGATAAGGTCGATTCACCTCGAGTTATAACTTTTCGAGAATCACGATTTCTTCCGACATGTATATTATCACTATTCTCAGTATTTTTTGTCGGTTTTTGCGTATACCAATGCGACCTTTGAAGTGGAGATGTTACATTATACATTAGCATTAACATTTTAAGGCGCCAAACTCGTGGGATTTATATTCAATGGAATTTAGATCGACTTCTCTCCCGTTGGTTTAATCAATTTTTTAGGGTTTTAAATTTTTTTCCACTATTTGCCCAATGAAATTCACGACCTATCTCATTTGGGGTCGTTGTCCGGGGGAGGGGGAGGGAGGGACGGCAGAGGAGCCCCTCGAGTTTCAGTCGGTGATCGGTGGAAAATACGTCGGAGGGTAAATCGCATGTTCAGCCCGATAAACGAAATAAAAGTTGGGCGCCTCAAGTGAGGGACGGAGGGAGAATCGGGCTTTTATATGTGTTTCGCAGTGTGTTGGAAAGGGCCAGGGGATATTGGTGTGTACGTAATACCGACGCCGGTCTGCTGAGTATAGCGTGCACTGCATCCCGCACGCTAACCCTCCTAGAGGCTGCCAACTAAACTTCAATCCTCTCCCTCTACTGTTCCTTTCATCCCTCATCCTCTCGACGATTTTTTTTTATTCTCTCCCCGACGGTCTACAATCGATATGTTCAATTTTTTTTTTCTTATTATTTTTTGGCGCTACTCGACATCCGGCTCTTGGCATTATGAATTTTTCCAGGAAAGTGTCACAGTGCTTTCGGATTTGTCAAATTGTCTGGGGCTTACCGGGGAAGGGTGTGATCCATTCTCGAGGTCGACGAAACTTTCGGCTGAGTGAATGAGCTCAGTGATAAACTATTGAAGTGTCTGTGCATTTCAGAAAAACAATTAAATAATTTCCCTGTTCCATTCAGGTTTATTTTCAACTGTTGAAAAAAAATTCAGGATTCGTTTCATAGGGAATACATTTCATGTCTGTGTCGTATTTTCCTCGAATTGTTAATTTTTTAAACTAACCCTGATTCCTCGATTTTCGTTATTTTCCATCCGTACTATTTCGAGACACTTGATGAGCACTTTGATCTGCAATTTCTGACAATTTTCTTCTTCACAAATTCATAAGGGGACCTATCTCACTTATAGATGATTAGAGTCCTCGTGGTGCTTGAGACAATGGCCCTTTCAACTATACATTCATAAAGACCACGTGTTGGACATATCCTCAGCGGTAGTCGTACGTTATCCTCGTTGTCGTCTCTCCTCGATGGAAAAATATATTCCGCCCCTCGGTGTTCTCCCGGCCCTCCGTTCACTCCACGAATTGAAGGAGGGGAAACGTGTGTGTGTCGCGCGTGACAGTCCCAGTATGTGGTGCACCGTTTAAATCACAGTGTATCAATAACGGAGTAGTTTTTTCGTAGATTTCATTGATTTCCGATGGAGTTGCGCGGATATGTGCAGAACGACGCGAACGATGGGGTTAGATATACGGTGGAAAAAAATCCAGGGGTGAGGGGATGAGAGAGGGGATGGTGTTGGGTCTCGCATCCATGCACAACATGATAATTGATTGGTCCTGTGGCCTGATAACCGCTCCGGCGACCTCACTTCTGTCTCCCTCATCCCTTCCCTGGAACGATACACGCGCGCCATCCAACCGTCGAATAATCCGCTTTTTTAATTCTCCCCTCACTCCACATCATCCCCAACGTAACCAGCGGCGATGTAAGCAGTCCAGATGCTGTATAAATATTTGACAATTTTGGCCGATTTTTTTGTTTCGAAGGGATTAGTTTGTTACGATAGATTCTAGCTTTGGACTCTATCAGTTTTGTAAATAACCCTCTCTGCAACAGGAACGTGATCATGATTGCACATTTTTGGGGGATCATCCATAGAATCCGAGGGGAAATAATCACTTATAGTGCCTTCCACCAAATCGTTTTGGTTTAAATTCAGCTGGTGCGTGAGCAATTAACTCACGTGAGAAATTAGGAGATTGCGGCCGCGATACGCATCGCCCGTCGGCACTGGATACAGGAAGAGTGGTATTTCCTTGGACTTAGTAACTCGAGATGTATATAACCAGAGTGAAGATACTGCGCCCACATTCGCATTAATAATACAATTCACGAGATAAAAGCGTGGTTATATCTAAAGTGCACTAAGACAATTTCCCGGGTCCTGGTAATCTAAGGGACATATTAATAATTCAAGTAGAAATATCTTTCCAAGTCTTCTTTAAAGAAAGTTGGAAAGACCCTCCTATTCATTTTCATCTCATTTTTGTCTAGTATTTTATACGTACACTTGCAATTCAAGTCAGCACTAAAGTGGGTGATTCAAGGGCTTCTCGATTTCACTGTGGAAAAATGTCTACAAATTCGAAATATTAAATGTAATATACCATTAATTATATTCAGAAAGGAAGAAGAGTATTAAATAAAAATGTTCGACGTAATTAATATGTGGTCTTACGAAATTTTATGGAACTGCCTCTTATTTTTTACTCACCGCCATTAAAATTTTCCGAATCCATTTGACAACGACTGCCAGACGAAAAATAATAGCAAATCAAAGTCTGGCCGAACTACCACCTGCAATGTGTTCAATTAAGAACAACTAAAATCAGATGAAGAGTAGCGCTTCGGATCCACTTTACAAAGCGGTAAGTTGTAAACGCTTTAACGGTTCGTTACAAAACAGACCTTTTAGTTGCCACCGCCTGTAGCCCGTCCCTCGCCCTTTTTTTCCTTCGCATCGCACTAGTTCAACGACGCTCTACGCGTCTGTCTCAATTCCCTCCTTTTATCCAGCAAGACCTCTCGGAGAGGTCCAGAGCCCTCGCACTCCGCCGACGAATCGAGTGGAGTTACCCAGAAAAAACGCGGGAGAGAGAGAGAAAAAAAAAGTGTGGAGTAGAATCGTTACGGTAGTATGCACGTCGAGGCGTTAGCGGACCGACAATGGAATTTCCTCTGCGAAAAGGCAATTCTCACCGTCGTAAGTCCAGGGGCGGAATCGCACAGCTAAAAGTCAAAGACCCTCAATGCACCATCGAATAACCATTACGCGGTTTCTTTTCACTCCTTGAGGATTTTTACTTGTATTTTTATTTTGAATTTCTTCTGCTTTAGAAAACGATTGGGCTTTACTATTTCGCCGAAGACACTGTCCTTGATTTTCTCGCACCGCGTCCGATGAATTCTGCTGGATATATCCACCGGGAGAAGATGAAACTACGAAACAAGAGGAATTTCCAAACGAGCTGTATCATAACCATTCACAATGGGCCTATGATCGTGTCATAACTGGTAAAGTGGATTGTTGAGATTTGTTACCATGTGATTTGTTGCTCCGTGCGGCTCTGTGCCCCTGTGGACGTATTACATTTGTCGTACTGACAATAACCATTGTGCTGGGAGTAATGCCAGTATTATTGTACTTTACATTGTGAAAGTGGGGAGTTTTTTAAAGGGTGCTTTTGATTTATTTGCCATGGTGTTTTTTTTTTTCGGTGTCAGGCTTGGGAGGATGATAACGGAGGAGGATTCAACGTATGCGGACGATCGTAATTACGGCGAGAGTCGGCGAGCCGGCAATCTCCGAAGGTCGAGACGCGCCACTGCTTCCTCATTGTGAACGGAGTCAAGCACCCACACCTTTATTAACTTCACGCCACAATGCCGATATGCCATGTGAGCTGAGATGTCAAGGTACGACGGCGTATTTATTTTAATTGTATGAACAATGCCTGAACCTGCGGAAAAATTTTGGGATGAAAGTGACGGGGAGGGAGGGGTATTTGTGGGGTAAGGGGGCGGTGATGAGTTTTTTTTTATCAATTATTTGCGAGGCTGAATTTTATTCACATTCTGAATCATTTATTAAAATTAATTTCCCCAGTTATTGCACTGAGATGTGACTGTTCACTACGTAATGACGAGTTCAACCACAATTTGTGAGTGAAAAACGTGGATTTGCACTGGAAACGCTAAAATTACTGAAATAATTAAACATTAAACCATTGAAATTCAGTTAAATGTCCCCATGACAGTATCGCCGCATCGCTGTCCCATTTGGTATACTTTATTTAATCTAAAAACCGCATCGATGCGATCGAATCGTTGCCCTGGGATCAATGAATCGGTTATTCACTTCTTCTCGCGACAGCCGACCGTCTGTCTGCGTATAGTCACGGCCAGGCTGAAGTGAAATTGCCCACCCCTCTACCATCAGCTACTGCCGTCGTACTCTTACCCGAACGCTGGTTGACAGTATAGCATCCGACAGCCACCACAACGTCCAATGTTCCGCATTAAACCTGTCAGCCTAATTCACAAACGAACGTATCTCGGAATACGTCTTTCTCGACGAATCACATGCCAGAGTTTTTTTTTCCCTGGCATTTTTATTTAACTTCCGGGCATAGCTCGCAATTTTCCTTGTCAATAAATTAAATGAAGGTGGCGGGGACGGTGTGAGTAATGAAGGGAAATTTAATTTAGACATTTAACGAATAAAAACCGATGGATCATATTTATTTACTTCCAGTTAATCAATAGAAATTAAATTTACATTTTTAGGATCACGATGACGTTTTCCCATAAAACGTCATCGAAACGGATATGTAATATTCCCGGATCTGAATCATTGTATTCCACTATTCAAAATAATATTCCAATGCTTTCCTCGCTTGTCGATATGAAAGATGACATGTGGAGATGTCACCGCACCGAAATTTCGTTCATTTAATTGGCTTAATTAAATTAAAAATGCATTAACGTGTTTTCATCATTTTAAAATGAATAATATATGATGTGACGTATTCAATACCAGTAGATAATGAGAAATTTCTAGGAACTAACGAAAATTCTATCTTGAGTATTATTGGTTATTCAAATTGAGCAAAACGTTCCTGGAGAGAATAAAATAAAAATCGAACTCCCCAGTAGTGGAATATCGGAGGTACGATACAACGAGGAGGGGCGGAGGGGTGTGGAGGGATTCGATATAACCGCGGAATCGTGAACAATTTCTGGACCGAAATGGGTTTTATCTACTGCCGATCGTCCGATGAATCGATAAAAACAATTTTACACTCAAACGAAAATGGAGGTTTTTTTTTTCACCCCAGAGTGTGTATGGGACACTCCATAGAGCGCGTACGCTGGGGGATTATTATCAAATATTTTCGTGTAAACACGAAATCACGTTAGGACGGGTCAACATATGTCAATTGATCGACTTCACATGGTTAGAGAGTTTCAATAATTTCACTACACAGTTCATACAGCAATACATGGTTCATTGATTTTTCACGAGTAAATGAATTTGTGTGGATCTTAACGCTCCATGATTGACACTCTAGAGGGGCAATTTGTATTTACTGGCTGATGAGAGATAACGCCATCCAACGGGGAACATTAATTTCTTCGTTATGACGTCAGACGATGGGAGATTGGATCTAACCTCAGGTCGTTAGTAACTTTTATTCAGAAAAAATTTGCGTTGAAAAAACAGTTTAACCCACTTTGGAAAATTAAGTCCTCAATAATTGGGGTTTGCGTGCATTTTTCTCTGGGGTTGCACTCAGAAAAATGTTTTTCTCTCAATTAAATAAAAATCTTGATTAAAAATCTCTTAATCCTTGCAGAATATTTTTGGTGCAGATCAATAAACTGTTTCATGCAATTCCAGCCGAAGGATTTAATTAAAATTCATTAGAGTACATCGGGGTAAAATTTCATTTATAAAATCATCCCCTGATTTTCACCAGATGAAAAAAAATTGTTAATTTACTACCAAAAATATTTTGACTATGTTCTGATCCCAGCAAGTTCTCACTCGCTTCACATTCGCGCTCCCAAGCAAATTCCCTCATTCAAATCCCTGAAAACTGTTGCAGTTTTCTTTTAATATCCTCTCACCCAATCCCCCGAGACTCTCGGGATGAATATAACCAACGAAATGAAGCCGACTACCGTGGGTTAGTGATTCAGGTTTTCCACGGGTGTTTACCTATTCACCCGCGTGGGCGTTCGTGCGCGTATATGCATTCCACCAGGGGTTTACGTGCGATGACTGGGACGTCCCGTATGCAGTAGCAGTTTTGCTGTTACCCCATCTCTCTCCCTTTGTCTTCCCCTCCCGCAGCCCCCTCAACAAGCCAATGGATAGATGCAATGTGATCTCAGGAGGTTACGCCTCGCGTGTGTGCGTGAATCTTGGCGTTTACGGATGCTTGCAGCATCTGTTGGTACAAGATGTACGTCCATGGCATTGCGTTACAACGTTACGACGCATTATGCCTGAATGATGAGGGCTTCACGGGGTAAGAGGGGGGACACCACACACCGTTGATTGTACGCAAGTGGGTGTTACGATGCGTGCTCACGTGTGTTTGTGCTAAAATACCCCTGGAGCGCACAACTCCATGGGTGCGATGGATGGTCATTACTTACGCCGTTGTTGGTGGTCATTGAGTTTATAATACACTACCTCTTAACCAATTTTGTAATCATCGTGTCTTCCATTTGTGAGCGTGCGTGTACCGGAAATTGTTTGGCTTTGAATGAATGGGAAAAGTTGCGCTTTCAGGGCTTTTCCCCCCACCGGTATTTATCAGGAAACAGCAATCTCACATTTGGTAACATTATCCACTTGATGGAGATCAGGGAGTGCCAGTAGGTCGTCAGTGGTACAATTGGGAGGATCGGGTGATTTTGACAATTTTACTAAACTTCAAATTTAGTTACCAATCTAATTAGGCTCCTTCTACCGCGAAAATCATTTCAAACAATTTCCATTTTTTAGATTAATTGATTATCAGAGAAACTGTACTGTACTATTTTGCAATAAATTCAAAGCTGTCTGAATTTATCAATGTACCACGCAGTCTTTTGAGAGCAGTTGTCTGATAAGATGAAAAAATCGAGCTCGGGGGGGACCCAACTCCCGTTTGGACTGAACCTCGCGTGCTAAAAGCCCGCATTTCATTATTTATTATCTCCTAAACTATGTAGTACTGCTAGTTGTTTTTTTTTTCAATATAGCTCTCGGGAATATTCTAAAAATTACCGATGTGAAAAACATGGCAACCAATGCCAGAAAAACCTGTTTTCAGGCCTGTACTGAGACCAAATGTCAGTGGAAAATAATTTGCCGCCATTAAGTTATCAAAATAGGAGCTATTGAAATGCGTTGTTTTATGACAAATAAAAAACCCCAGTGAACAATGAGCAAAATCCCCTTTCAGATAGAGAAACTCGTGAGGCTATTATTATGGAGGTGATCCTTAGAATACTGTATTGAGGTTCTGGAACTGGATATGTCTATGACAACTTTTCTGTCAATCATGTAACCGTCGTGGACTATTCAGCTATTTCAGGGTGACGCCCGCGATATTCCATTCTTGACATTTTATCGTAAAGTCATTCATTATTGAGGGTTTTTGAGACTTCACATGCCAAGAGAGTTGGTTTGATGGAACCTATGAATCCAATGGAAAATTATTTATGGATTCTATTTTATTCACCTCTAAGGTATGGGAATGTAGAAATTACCGATGAGTTAACCAACGTACAAATGTCACTTCACTATCTCAGTCATGGAATTTTATATGGTGACTAAACGTGTATCCAGGGTATCCTCAGTTGAGCGACAACTTGCAGTATTTTTACTTTGAAACGTACCAATTATTTATATTTAGTATTTTTATTTAAATTTATTATCATTTTCTTTTGCCAAAACGAGGATTAGATTTTATTAGTAGCACTGGCATTTCACCCTGGCTGTTACTATGCCAACACTCCCACGAGAATTTTTCACAGTATAATTTCCGAACGATGTTATCCCGCGATGTACGTTACATCATCGAACCTCCATCCATTCCAATCAGAAAAAATGAAGTCGTGAGTGAAGTGTACTTCCCTCGAAGCCTCTCGAAAACCCCATTAATATGGTGGAGCTATTCTCTGATTTTTTCCCCTCATTCCCCTATATTTTTGCCGGAGAAAAAAAAATAAGATTTCAGTTGAAATTTTATCACACAGTTTTTTTTTTCATCGCTGTCACTGTCCATTCTTCCCCGTCCTTTTTCAAGGAAGAAGGTGTGCGAGAGGCGCGGAGACGGGTCGGGGGGCTGGTGCCACCCTTAATAATAAACCTCTGAACAAGATTGAATCGGAGCGTGGATATTATCGAATCGTGCTTGCGCGTCAACCCACCGACGGTCGTTACCACCGTACCTCGTCACACTCCTCCTCCTGAGCCCCATCATCGTTTTCTTGACTTCACTCTTGAACGCAATCAATCGCAATTTCTCTCTCGTTTTTCTGATCCCATCCCCCAAGTGTTTGATAGAGTTTGTCGTAACGCTCGTCTTAGCATTTGAGGTCAATAAACGAGGTCCACTATTATTTATTATTTTTAGCAATGCCATCACAGCACTAGGGTGCAAAACAAATCAACCATAATATCTCTAATGGAAAATGTAGCAAAGAATTAAATATGTGAATTAAATAGCACAAGAGTAACATTTTGTTTCCTCTCTCGTTTCCATCAAATGAATTGAATCCCTCGGATGTAAAATTTCTATCGATTTTTTATTTGTTCTCATGACCAAAACTATTTCATCTTTTCCCGAATGTGAAGAATAACTCAAACCTTACGAGTATTTCGCGTGCCCAAAGGAGTCCCGAGACCCCCTCAATTTTTTTCTCACGTCTTTGATTGACGACTCAATCCACAATCTCTATTGCAGTCTCGATCAACCTCCATAGCTCACCCAGATCGATTACGCGATATTCCCCACTGGGATTGGGCAATTATACCCGCCACAAAGGTACCCCCTCGCCCTCGCAACAATTCAGGAATAATCAAGCATAGCGTGGCCATTTTTTGCCAACAAAATTCCCTCAATTGTTCTCCAGCGCCTCCACAGAACCAGAAGCTGAAGCATAAAAATCACTCCATTAGCCCCCGAAAAAAATAACAAAAAATTAATCCACAAAAAATAAAATCTCAAATTACGCCATCTTGAATGCAATCTTAACCAAATTATTGCGTTAATGCCTCAGCTATTCCTTTGGATGCTGAAATTCACCTGTAATATTCCCCCTGAAACGAAAACGCTTTCGTAATTGGAAGTCCCCCGTCTACTTCCGTTTTACTGTGTGCGACCGTTATTTACGAGTCAATAAAACAAAGCCAACATTTTACACGTATGTGTGGAAGGCACTGGTAAGTTGGGGCCCCTCACCCATACACCCAAAGATAAATGTATTATACCACGAGACAAACGTGGCGAAAAGACGAGGGAAGTCCGTAGCCCCCATGGGCATACAATTACGTTAGAATCAACTGTACCTTCAAGACAAACACATACCCATAAACGTCTTGCTTATGCTTTTTAACGAGTTGCAATTCAACTCGTTCGGTGGCGCTCCTTATCTTCGTCACTTGTTAAAGATCGACAGAATCCCCCTCCCCCGCCCTCCCTCCGATCGCCCTTTCATTTATATTTCTTCTCGTTTTTATTCGTTTCTCTGTTGGACTTCCCAAGCGTGGACGTCTCGTTAAAGCCTATGAGACGACAGGTATTCGTTCGTTGATCAATTATTTTCATTTATAAACGAACAATTTGAATATATTGTCGGCTCACCCTTTCGGAAATTCGCATTGATTTTTTCAATGATTGAGATTAATTTTCAAGCGGCTGATGGCCAGCCGTTGACTCATCTGATATGAAGTATCGCATTTGGGATTGGTCACCCGTTTTTCTCTCTATCCTGTGGGTTTGCTCAGGGTGCAGGGAGAAATGATCGTAAACCACTCCCTTAATTTTCTAAACACACCTGTGTAGTAACGGCACAGGCGGGGGTTAGGCTCGAGTGGACGGAGCTGGACAGACTTCGTTCTCTTTACTGTGCACACGCCTAAAAGGGTTTTCGTTAGATTTCATTTCACACCCAATTACACGACACTGAAGCAGGGACGAGGGAGATGAGTGGGGGATGTACAAACGGGGCGTTAAATTTCCAATATAAATCGCCGCTATTATCAATTCACAATCTCAATCATCTTTCCATCGTTTCCGACGTTAAATAAACGGTCCATAATTCCTCTAACGCCTGTATTTAGTCGATTTTCTAATTTCGCTAATTTGATTTAAGTTGATTTTGACAGAGAAGGCCTGAGGAGTATATTAGCCAGTGGAGAAATGCATTCTCCATCCCCTCGCGTCATATTTCAACTACCGAGGAGTCAGCGTATGTGTGAGTCCTCATTTATAAAGTTGATGTATTTCTTCTCTTTTTTTGTCCTGCCTTTGTCTCGTGTTATTTTGTTTGGCGTGTGCATTAATCGTCGATTCTGGGAAGTGAATACGCTCAATGGCGCTCGTAAAGCCAATGATGTATGAAAAGGAGACGCGGGTGTGTCACTTATGGCTAATCGATATTTAAAAGTCTAATTTTTCTGCAATGAAAAAATTCCTGATTGAATTATTACAGTGTATTCCTCTGATTTATATTTCATTGGTTCATTGAAATTATTGTTCTCCCATGGTACAGCAAAAATAATGGTACAATATACAACTTCACTGAGAGAGGAAAATATCTCGTTTTCTCAGAAAGCAAATTTCAAATTCGATCCACCGTTTAGGCCTCGTTGAGGTACTCGTAATAGCCGTCTGGTAGGGAATCTCGTTCCGCCATTTCCAAGGAGAGTTAACATTTTTCCCCTCCCTTTCTTGAATGATATAAAGACAGAAAGTATCTCAACAATCATTCTGTGATTGATCTAGATGTACAAGGAAAACCAATGACGCGAATTGTGGGGTTGAGTAACTGTCGGACTTCGCGGAAAAACAATTGTTCTATCATTCTCCACCGCAGCTCAAAATATTTCACATCTTTCCCAGTCGGTACAAAATAAAGAGAACAGGAAACTAATGAAAAAGGAGCAGTGAAAGCCAGCAATCGAGTGAGCTTCCGTACTTCTACTTCATGAGAGCGGGGGAAAAAAAAAATAAATGCAATGATTTTGATTAAATCCATTTACTGAAAAATGACATTCCGTCTCCCGGCGATGGGAAATACGGAGTAAGAATAAAGGGACGTCAAATGAAAGGGTAAAAAGTCAGAGAAAGCAACTCGATCGCATTCGATTCCACGTCACTTGTCGGCAAGATCGAGGGAGGAGGAGTCCAACCCAAAGGAAAGAATCTCCGTATTTCCGAGGAGCGCGTTTCAAATTACCGGCAGGATTGCGTTGCATTCTGTCCGTCTCGCTTGGCTACCAGCACCAAGCAAATCTAATTCCTACAGACCCATCCCTCCCCCACCCCCCCAGATCTTTCGTAACTTTTTCTCTCTTTTGTCTTCCTTTTTTTTTCAACAATTCTATTTTATTTTTCCTCCCTTCTCATTTTATTTTCTTGTACTCGTCCATTCTTCTTCGCCCACCCCACCCGATAAATTCCTTTTTTCCCCTTTTTATTCTCCTTCACGCTTGCAACTCACCCTCTATGGGAATAGGAAGGGGAAAGAAATCGACTTGGAGATCGACGTGTCTCTAGGACCCAACGTTTTTCGGTGAGACGCTCTCGTTTTTCTCGCGGGAAATCCACCTCGACATCGCCCCCCTCTCCACATTTTCCTCTCACAACACCGTTTTCCTCGTTCGTTTATGCGACACCGGTTTGTCCTTCTTTCAAGCGCCTTCGGTTTCTCCTTCACTCATTCGTAACTCGAGCGAAAAATGTGTTAATATACTTTTTTCACCTTTTGCTGCGACTGTTTGAGATACAAATAATAGAACATTTTCAGGGATTAATGTGAGAGGCGTCGGACTACGTGCGTAGCCGGAACTCGCTGTTCTTCCTGGAATCAGTGAGACATGTGCTAACGCCGCGGATTTTGTTGCATGAGAGGTGATAAGAATATTGTGATAACTCGACTGACACTTGTCTGAAAACCTACTCACTTTCAAACATATATATCATTCTGTTTACGTTGATTAAAATTCCCATAACATTCAATAAAATGCCCTCAACTAGTAATCGATATAAATTACCGTATCGCCGGGCTAAGATTTGACACGAATCAAATATTATTTATTCTCATTAAAAATAATTCCCAAAATACATCTTCCCAAAACGGAAGGATCATCTTCTACACCCCCTCATATCCTGTCTCACCCCCTGTATATGATTACCCTCTCACCCTCCCCTCGACAAGAAGAAATCCCCTAAAATCAGAACGAAGGAGGGAGTGCCACATAAATGCAAAAGCAGATCGCGGATCTGGATCTACACGCGATAGCTGGTGCGAGCGGGTGCAACCACTCGTGATAAATCTTCGGGGTGCTGTGGGAAAATTGGCTACACCTCTCCCCCTCGTTACTTCTCGAATGCCCCAGAAACCCACCTATACTTCCAGTCTTGTGTGCTGGTATTCTCCGGGCTTTCGGGTGCAATAAGTGGGTAAACTAGATACGTAGAACAAGCACCACCGGAGTGTCACCCTACTAACGTACTCCCACCCTTCACCCTCAGTCATCCGCCCTGTCCGTCATATTCACTCACTTCCCCTCAGTGCCAACGATGTCGCGACAGTAGAAACAGACGACATAAAACTGGAGAAAACATGAGGAACAAAGACACCAGTGACTGAGGAAGGCAAAAGCGCTGGGGGTGAGTATCTTGTCCAAGACAGGGGGTGGATAGGGGGAGAGAGTGTGTAGAGAAGTGCAAAGCGTTGATGCCGCGAGCAGCCGGCTGCCAGACGTTGTAAATTTTATCGTTCGGATAAGAGGAGAACTTGTAGAGAATGCCCGTAAAGATACTTTAGTGTATATTTACATCGACGATATAATACGTTACGTGGCTTTGATATCGAGCATTAAGTGAATTGAACGATGGGACGTATGAATGTCTTGCAATGCGTCCTGGAGGTGGAGGGGACGGGGGTCAATTTTGAAAGCTTAAAAGGGAAATAGTCCACGTGATCATACAACTCAATTCAAGGTATTCTGCAAAGATTTAAATACTCAATGTCTTTTATCATTAATGCCTTCTGACCGAGAAAATCACTTGAAGCAGTCACTTGTAGGATATATTCATACTTTTTCGATGATTAAAAATCCTCTTTCACATTGGGAGGGAATAGGTTCCCCGAAAATGCAATTTAATTTTGATTATTCAATTGAATCAATTGATATGATCGACCGCAGTATTTTCAGTGCTGCAAACGCCTCCGGAAAATTAAATTCAATTATCTTCATCTGAGATCGAATTATTTTCCATCTCACGAGTTTGTGGGCACTCTGACAATTCACTGCTGATAGGGCCATTACAAAATAGGATTAACCCATTTTTGCTCATTTTCCACCCGATCAAAAATCAAATTCATTTCTCTGGACATTCTTCAGACCTGGCATGTAATTCTTATTGATTTCCAATTCCAGAAAAAACCAGAATTTAATTAAAAACTCAGTTGAACCGCAAGGAAAATATTTGAATCATCAACCCAAATGTCAATAAAATTTCGACATTATTGACCAGAAATGCTCTGCCTGAACCCCCTTGTCACCTTCATTGAAGTCATCCATATTTCAGTACCTGTCTTCAAAAAATACAATCAAAAAATTTGACTGGTTTCCCCGTTGATTACCCCAACAAAAAAAACACCCCAGCCGTATCAAACTCGCGCGGTACCTCAACTACCACTGCCGTGACTACCCTACCCCCTGACTCATGAACCGTCGACAGAAATTGACGGGTATTTAATTACTAATTTCGGGGTTTCGCAAAAACATCGTTCCAGCAGTTATAAATCTTTCCCAAATATCCCCTCACCTCAATTCCCTCACAGACACACCAATTGTCTGTGCGAGCGGCGAGAGGTGTGCAGGGGGCCCGGAGAGTGCCCGGGGTTAAGAATTTCCCGTCCTGTGTACAGTGTCGCGACGGTGGTAGAATTGATGGCTCAGCGTCTCATAAATATTTATTCGACCTAAAACCCCCTCCATCCACCATTCACCCCTGACCAATCGTTGGAAAACGCTGTTACCGAGATAAATCTAAACTCTCAATTCTAATGATTACCCTTCCATAATCATACAAACCCCGTTCACCCCATCCCCTCTGAATTTGAAAATACTGTAGAGTCATCTGATACATCGCTATCCCCTGTTTACTCAGCATCGCCCTTTGAAGCCCTTGCAATCCCGGGGATTTCTCACATGAGTGCAATGCTCAGCATCACATATTCTCAACTCTAACCAACACACAGAATCCCTAGAAGCCCCGAGGAACCTATACATCACGATTCGAAAAAGCCAGTCCAGCGACTGGCGACACACGGCTCGATATTTCGGGGTGCGGTCCCTTTTCCAGGGGGTTGACGGGGGACGGGTGAGGGTGGCCGATGGTAGTTCGAGTCTTTGCGTGAGAAGACGAAGAGCAACGTCACCTAGGAGCAGTAGAGCCAACAAAGACACCAGCGAAAATCCAACTACCCTGGAGCCAATGAGACCAAGTGAGACGGCATCAGGCTTCTGCACGGAGAATGTTAGGAATCGTGAGGACGGAGAGTGGTGGGTTAAAAGTGGGAGTGAGATGAAGAGGGTTGAAGGCGTGACGCGGGTGAACTAACGGGGTGAAGAGGGGTGGTAGCAGGGGGAGGGTTGTGCAGCGACCGAGGGAAGCTCGGGACGCCTCGTGAGGACGATTCAAGGGGCTATGTTGGGAGTGTGAGTGGCTATGGGCCACGGACAAGTGGAATGGTGAGGGGGTGCTAGGGGTGAGGAGGGGAGAAGGCTTGCACGCGTTGTGCAGTGCGGTTAACGGCGTGTGTGCGTTGCGCCTGACGGCCAAAACGGCGCTGTTCGAAGCAGAGAGCGGAAGGAGCGACACCATGGCAAAAGCACGAAGAGGCATCGCCAGAGTTGGAGTGCGATGGAGAGTATCAAAATGTCCGGCAGAGAGACAGAGAGATATATCAGAGGGACACGAGGAAGAGTGAGAGAATTTCTGGTTGTGGTTTCACTGGTGGAACAGAGATGAGGTGGTGAATTGGGGAGGGGCTGGAGGGGACCTTGGTTGAGGTAGAGAGAAGGAAGGACGCGGGCGTCTCGGCGTTCTGGCAGACGAACGCATCGATCCCAGGCGGGTCAAGCACGGAATCTCATCCCCCTCCATTTGCACTCTGTCTCCCTTGTCTTTAGCGTTGAAGCCTTTCAACTCTCTCACTCTATCTCACTCAGTATCGTTATAGCCCCAGTGCTGGTTGCTCTTCCTCCCCGCAACAGACAAAGACAAATTACGCTGCATTTTCAGAGCCCCCAAAGAGCCTTCCTTCATACCCCACCTTCAACGGTTCTTCCTATGACTCACCAATACTGAGCGAATGCACGTAGGTGTGGTGGTAACGGGCGGTCGGTTGAGGGTGGAGAGGGTTTTTTTGTCCCTTGGCTACCACAACCCCTCTTATCCCAAAAACCGACAAACTAGTTTTTCAAACTATGTAGGAGATGCAGAAATCTTGTGCGACTTTTACGCACATTAGAAGATACTTTTTAACGATTTTTTTGAGCTTTGATTGTCCGACAGTCTTTGGAATAAATTTGAATTCGAAGGCCGAGGTGATACCGGTGTGAGTAATTGCTCATTAAAATTATTCTTCGCATCGGAGTGCCACTTTGAACAGATCGAGAGGGGATCGAAATATCTCCCCTCTGAGGTACTATATACAGCTTACCCAATACCCTTACTCAGCGCCTCGTCATACCAACTCAGTTTACCTACATGTACGAGAACATGTCATCATCGTGTCATCACAAATCCGATACACATCTCCATTTGGATTGAGATATGTCATGATACTCCAAACAGACACATTCCCCACCGAAAACACCAGGGGATGATAAATCATCGTTTGCTCTGTTCTGTTGAAAAGTACGGTATGCGGAGAAAAAAAAATAGACAAAGAAGGAGAGACAGCTAGAAAAATAGAAAAGGAAATGAAATGAAAAAACTAACATAAGCTGTGTATGTATGTCGAGCAATAAAAATCCCGGTAAACTCTTTCTCACTTGGGGTAAAACGTGTTTCGAATGAAAGTGCATGCAGAAAACCTGTGAGGTAGGACCGGGGGGGTTGACTGCTGTATGCATGTGGGAAAAGTGCCTTGGAGGAAGGAAAGTATGCTGGAATGAGGATGGAAGTGGGTGGGAGGGAAAAAAAAAACAGCATGGCCCGGGTACCACAGGTGGCTATCAACCCACGGGAGAGTGGTCGAGTGCCGAGTTTTCGTATGCTTCACAGCGGTGGTAGCTGAGTTAACGTTACGGGATTCATAATGTAACTCGTTAAAAGTGTACAGGTGGTAGGAGAGGGCTTTAAAATGCTGCCTGAAGCATCCCCCGCAATAAACGCCACTAATGTGATTATGAGGCAAGCTATGATGATGCAGCTATGGGATTTGTAAATTATGATTATGTATCATGTGGATGGATGTCACAGTCTGGCTGGCGCATGGTGGTCCAACGACTCAGACATTCCGCCTCGACTTAAATTCTCTCTCAGTCATGAGGAGAAACGACATTAACTCATTTATTGTCAGATTGTCTGTAGAAATAGATGACTCATTTCGTAGATTTTTCAGCGCCAGTAAAACTGATAAGAACTGTCCTCATTTTCCTTTCTACATTTGCCATCCTCTCTGGGTCAAACTCATATTCATGCTATTTTATTGGCCCTGGGCATAGTACCAAATGTCAAGGCTATATACCCACACTTTAATGCACTTCACAGCAAAAATTTTTACCCCTCCACTTATCGATGCATCTCTCTTGCATTCGCCGTTAGTGCTGATGCTTGTCGAAGAATGAAATACGTCGACAGGTTGAAATCCGATGATATCAGATAAAGCGCTAAAGAATAGAGATGCATTGAGACCCCAGCATTTTCATTTTCCCCGCGAAAGTTGAACCCATGAACCTGACCTAAATCGAGGTCTCATATTAACAATTAGAGTTTCATTTTCCTCAAAAAGATTTCCATCATTACCGCACGGGTACCTTTCATTTGAATGTGTGGAGAATTAAGGGGTGACATGGATCGATTTTTAATCTACATCGGCAGAAATGCAGGTGTCCATGAAGAAAGTTTTATTCAACCGAGACAAAGAATTTATTATCAGTAACACAGCATTAGTGATAGTGAAAGAGAAGGAAGAATCCCTTGGGCCCACAATTAATTCCCTGAAAAGGGAGGAAATGAGAGAGCCGGTGATACTAAAATCTCCCCTCAAGGTTCTCCCAATGTCTCTGTGTATTCTGAGAGTTCGCTACCCCGAAATTTCTAGTTTGCAGATGACGGAGTGGGTGGAAGTAGCAATGGCAACCGTTGGGTCCAGTATACATTGGAGGGATGACGTTGCCACCAGCAGCATCACTCAACGCCTGGGTTGTACGCGTGGGAGGAAGGTAAGGGGAGATAGAAAGGACAAGAAAGGGAGAAGAGAGGTGAAGTGGAGAGGATTTGGGGGGTCCAGAGCTAGGACGAGAGGACTGAGACGTGGGTTGGTACAATACACACAAACCCTGGAGTGAGGAGGCGAAAGGAAAGGCAAGCCGAGAGAGCCGTTTCTCCCTGGCTTGGGTCGATTTGCACTAGTACACCGACATGGCTCCAAAGGCAAGAAGGATAGGGATGCGAGGTAGTGGAGGCAGGATGGCCGGGGCCTTCGCTCGATAGAGGCGCGTCCTCGACGTCCCATGATTGGAAACCAAATCGCCGCACATCCATCCCCCTTTTCGTCTTTCCTTCAAGCCAGCCGAGGTCCTTCATCCTTTACTCCCCTCAACCAGTCCAACATCTCTGTACCTCTTACACCCTTTACACACAACGTATAGGTTGAATTTACTCCACTCACTCTAGCCAAAGGACTCTTCGTCTTTCCCGTCTTTCGTTATAGCTCTCTCTTATATCCAGCTATCTATCCACCAATCTATCCAGCTAGTTTCTCCTCCTCTCCCAGCATTTCTCTTCTTTATCCTAACGACGCCTGGCTACTGGCCCTCCACCATCACGCGTTACTACCCCAACCCCCTTTAGTCCCTTGTTCTACCACTACATGCCATCGGTTTCTCTCTGCCCTTTCCTTTTCCTCGCGGCTACTCCAACCCCCCCACAACCACCCACCACCCGCTTTACCCATGGGGACGCTAATGTCGAGCTAAGTCCTTAAAACCCCCTCAACCCTCGAGGCAGTGCTACCTCGCTACCGACCAGAATGGCCTCCATAAGTAACCGGGTTTACACACCCCAAGACCCTATTTCTCACCGTGGAAAAACTGCAGTCCAACTACCAGCCCGGGGTTTCGGTAAAACCCAACGTTCCAAATTTCTATCTTTCTCTTTTGCTGGGAGGAAAACCACTTCCAGAGTCTTGCACATTGGACCCTTGTATATATAGTGGGCTGGGTATTGACGATGCAGCCGCTCGAGAGGGATTAGGAAGATGAGAGGGAGAGGAGGTTTGGTACTGAGGGCTAGATGGGCTTTCAACTTGGGATGGGGACGCCTTCAGCAGTGGATAATTTCTCTAGGTTGGAAGCAAGAGACTAACGGGTACGCTGAACTCGATAGATAGATGTATATGTTGAAATTGTTTCACTTAAATCCTTATGGTTTTTGGAGAGCACCAATCAATTTAATTGCTTTTGGTAATGAGGTGAATAGCATGTTAGGTAGAAGGATGGGATATAAATTTCCCGGGGACTTTGAAATATGCAGACATAAGTGTAGTATTCATGAACACTCGCTGACCCTCATCCTCCACTCTTAGAGAATATCAAGGAATTCAGTTAATCCTTTTGATGAATCAAAGAGCAAGCGTTCCAAGAGAAAATGAATTTTTATTTCGTCATTCTCGTTTTCACTCTCTAGTTCGCAGAAAAACTTGATTGTTCAAGTTGAACTGGCATTCCAGAGCACTGTCGCTTTTGCCCTCCCCCTGAAACTTTACTTGGATGACGTTATACACCTACTTTCACTCTCGAGCTTATGATGCTTATGCAGAGTACCGGGAAACTTTCTTAGAAGTAACACCCTGGTAACTCTCTCCTCCCTGTGTATACACAAACCCCAACTGGTATGGAAATACCGTACAGTGGTACGATACACAAAATCCTCAACACGTGAAGATGCGACAGTCGACACTGAATGTGTGTGAACGGCTGAGGGACCGAAAAATAAGAAAAAAATATTCTTGATCTCAGTAAGAAAATCCAAGTGAAAGTTTTTCATATTCTTGTTAAAGTGGTTTTGTTGTAAATTCAATTGTCCACTTTGTCAACGACTTTTTGACCCATAAAAACTCATGACCTTGTTCCATTTAACGATACCACAACTCCAAGCAAAAGACGAAATACAGTCTTTCAATTGTTGTTCGCTAATGGGTGCTAGAGAAAAATCAATAGTAGGTCCGATTTCTCGGGGTCGCGAAACAGCCGTCTAATGTCAGGATGAGCCGAGCCAGAGAGCTGAAAACAACTTAGCGGAAGGCAAGACTGATGAATATTTCTGGCGTTTGAATCCTCGAATTTCCGGAATAATTAACATTCAACTGCAATCTTCGATGAGAGCACTGGAATTTATATCGGGAATAATTTACTGATTGAGATTGATTTCTCCCTTTTAGTAATTAAGAACTCATTCAAGAAGAGTGCTCAGCCTTAAAATAATTTACTTAAAATGTCCCAAACTTCCTCAATATCAATATCTAGATGAGGACAAGGAGTCAGAGTTTCATGAAACTCGTATTTTTCCTCTCCGAATTTTGATGAATTTCATCTACGACCATTCCCAAAAAACCCCGCAATCTCCCAGCAGCCACAGGCAATGTAACCCGCAGCTAAGCTAGATGAAGGGTTATATCAGTAATCAGGTTGACGGCGATTCTGCTGGCGTGAATATCACATAGATGGATACATAGGTAAGACGAAATAGGGTGGAACCTTGGTGACACCGTACATGCACATACATTTATATAGCTATATTCATCCATCGTGGTTACAACGGGTGAGAGAGGATGGGCCAGAGATGACGTTGGATGAGCACACTGTGGAGAGACGATGCTTCGTCGTTGCCCAGAGGCCCTAAGGATATGAGAGCAGTGCCGCAAGAGCCGTTGGTATATCCCAAGGTTGTAACGTCTTCATCGGTAAAGTCTATTGACGGCCGGAGAGACGTGACGACCTCAAAAACCCTCCCCCAACCCACCCGTACTCAAACCATATTCCTTGGGTAATGTACTCACACAGGATCCTCGTCGTGTGCGTAATCTTCGACTTGGACTGACAGTGTATATGTAAAGTGCTCCAGTCACGTACACCACCTTCAACGAATTCAAGTGTGTCTTTGCTCGTTGCTACATTACAACTCCAAGTGCTTCTCTTTAACCCTGTGTTAGAATTACGTTACTGTATGTGCAGAGTTGAGTTTATTGTATGTGTAGGAAGAGGTTTTGGCGTACGGGTCAAGACGCTCTCTCGCATCGGAGGCGAATACTCCAGGGGTATGGAGTTAAAATGCCGTTGCGATGAACCACTCCCCACTCTACTGTTATATACCGTCTTCTCTCCTATCTCGCCCTCTCTCTTTTGGTTTCAAGTTGAAATTCTGGTGCGCCTCTGCAATTTCACGAGTGTCCCGGGAGGATCTTGATGTCTCTGTTGCTACTGTAAGATGGGGGATGTATCTCGATGGATAGACGGAGGGACCAAGTGAACCACCGGAAATTGTCTTTGATCCTCCTTCAGGATTTCAGATGATAATATTTGGTAGGTACTTTTTTATGCTTGATTCCAATTGTTTCCCTTTCCAGAAAATTTAATTTACCTGGCTCCAAGGATGTGGCCAACATGTGGTGACCAGAAAGGTTTTGGAAATTCGTCCGAATCGTTGGTGAGTAATTATCGGAATGGAATATTAACCAAAAGCCAAATGACTTGGAAACTGGCTTTCACAAGTATTAAGTTACATTTCAAATTTTTTGTTGTCCTGCAACAGGTGACAGATGACAAGTTGAAGCCATGATTGTTTGATGTTTACTGTCACCCTCTGAAGACACTAGTTTTTCATCAAACAATTTCTCATTCTCTTTCACCAAATGGGAAAAAAACCAGTGAGTTTTTACTGGTACAGAATGCTTGACGTCATAGTGACCACGGATGCAAAATTAATGGAAAGAGAAAAGATCATACTAGGTCACGTCAGAAAAAAGGGGCTGATGACGTAACTTGGCTGACTGAGCCGAGTCATCGTCGTAAATGCGATGAGAGGGTGAGTGACAAGAGAGAGCTAGAGGAAAAAGTGTGTCTCCAGGCTGCAACGTGCAAGGGTGGAAGAAATAATGTGACCGAGGGGGATAGGGGTGGTTGTAAAACTATGTCTCGATTCAGTCACCATCCCTCAAGAACATAAGTCACGTAGTGTTTGAGATGAAGCGTGTACCATCTCATAATATCTGATGTATAAGAGAATGCAGAAACACGAAATCCTTTAGCTCTTCCTGCGTTGAGCATTACGGGGGACTCACTCAACTGAGAGTCTCAAGACAACCAGAAGTGCCTACTTCACCTCATTCTCATCATTCTCCATTTTTTGACTCCATTATTCATGAAAACTGGCCTCATTCTCAGAATCCATCTCGAATACTTCATCAACTTCTGGATAGAATTTTTTCAAGTTTATGTTTATCAAGCGTTTCGGTGAAACTCCAAAGGATCATTTCGTGCATGAATTTCCAATCTTGGTAAGCCCATAACCATGAAAAACACTGGCCGCCATATTCGTTCCGTCCAAGTGAACAGAAGAAAAGGGCAAAATCGGAAAAAAATGTTGATGTTCACTGACTCACAATGGGGTTGTGTATAACCCAATGCTTCTCAGTGGATGATACTCTGCAATAAGGGGCAAGGGGGTGGAAGGGAGGGAGAGAAATGAAGGGCCTGTGGAAAAGTGTCTCTCCGACGCAGTAGGGTGGCAACCCAGTCTCTGCTTTTATGCTAGCCAGAGAAAGGGGACACCTCAACCCCTTACCCACGCCCACGTTACTACGTTGAGGCTGGTTAGGGCTTGTCTGGGGCATACGACAGGAGGGATGGGGCGTCGAAGGGGGGATGGGGATAGGGACGAGAGAGAGAGGGAGCAGTCGTTGGGTTTACGACCCTCGTTTCCTCTCACTGTGTCAGTAGGAGAAAAAGGGGAGTAAGCTGGCATAAAGGGCGTTAACAGGATGGCCCAGGCCCCTCGGCATTTGGGTTAGGTCGCGGGGTCGGTATTTTAGTAGTGTTTCGTCGTTAAACAGAATATTGAATTAATCATCTTCAAAGTGTTCATGAGATATTCGAAATTGTTAATGTTCAACAAATATCGTCGGTAAACGTTACGTTCGCATATTTATGGCGCCATTTCGAGTCCTAATTATGTACGATCTATATTAAAATTAGGTCTCCATAAAAACGAATATATTTTCCAGGCCCTTCTAGAATAATCATAAATAAACAATCGTCCCCTATTAATCGTAAAATTTTCGGAAGCTTAATTGACAGCTCACGACCATCGCCCGCTCGGTGCAAGTAGTAATGGTCAGTATGGGATAATACTAATGCAGTTGAGACAGATTTCACTCTATGATTTTATCGATTCATTTAAATTGTTATCAGTGGCATTTTTTTACCCTCCATTATCGATATCCATCAATTTCGGTGATTTCGTTCTGATGATGTTACCCAGGAGCGAGAATCTGTTATACTGATATTTTAGGCACTCGGAGAGTGGCTGATGGAGTGATAGAAGTTTTGTGAAATGAGACTAAGGGCCGACAGAACTTTTCCATTAGATTCCTACAGGTTTGGTGTTGTTTGCTGGTTTCCTCTCTCCGAGTTGGTTTACATTTTTAGTTCATTAATGGAGTACACTCGAGAGAAATGGAGTTGATTGGGCACAAGGGCTACTCCGACGCACCGTGGAGGCTCTCGAAGCCAATAAATATACGATGGTTATTCGAGGATCAGCATAACGAGTATTCAATGAGGCTTGGGGATCAAATTTCTAAACACCATGCAAGTGGGGTACTCCACACCCCTGCTGAAGGGGGAATGATATTCGATTGTTCGCGCTTTGAATGACCCTTGATCACACTCGGGGCTGTAATATTTCTGATGATCGCCTATTTCGGTTTTATTGGATATCCCCGGGGAGTGGGGAGTCTCAATGAAAATTACGCGAAAGTTCCGTAATTCGCAAGCGATAATGAAGCTCCAATGAAAAATTATAGAGAGTCTCTACCCACGACAACGAAATTTCCCAGCAAATTCATAGAATTTAGAGAATAAAACGCGCTGAATTCAAATTAATTACCGAATAAAATCGGAAGTCTTGTTAATGCTCAAACTTTATCCTGATATTTGAGAAAATAAATTGAAGGACAAATTCGGTTTTGTGTGACTGGCTATCGCGATTACTTTGGTGTCTCCCCCGGATATATTTCTCGTTGAGATTCAAGGGGGTAACTGTCGCATATACTATAGGTTTGCAAACCAGCGGAACAGGAGGGAAAATCAAGAGAGATGGGGGAACGGGGGTGAGAGAGAAAAATTCGAAACTCACCGGTAACGAGAGACGAGGAACAACGAATTCCGATGCGGGAGTGATACATGGCCCTGGCAGGGCGCCAGGGTTTGCGCTGCAAAATTGCGCCGCGTCGCTAATGCGACCTGCTGCGAATCCACTCGTCTCTACGCGACCTGACGCTGCTCCGTAGGCGTTTTTTCTCTATTCTGTCCCCACACCTTTTTTCTCCTGTTTCAGATTTTTTCTTTCCTTTTTCTGCTTCTCTTAGCACACTTTCGAGCATTGCAATTAGTCGCGGTTGGTATGGTGGTTTGAAGAAGGCACGTACGGGCTGAATTTCCAGTGGATTTCGTGCATCCTCATCGAGCTATTTTCCTTGATCGTATGCCATCCGAAAGCTTGAGGTGACCAAGAAAATATATCAATGGATTGATCTCGGCGGTCGTCCAAATTTTACAAATAAAAAAATTGATTAGTAAATACGGTTTTCTTCGCAGGGAAAAAAAAGCAGTGATTTTGTTCTATTGATACGACGTATTATTGAATGAATAATGTTCAGAATTTATCGGAGGTGCGATTGAAATGCTGATACCGAAGACCTCGGGGTCCAAAGGAGGAGAAGAGGAAGAGGGACATATGCTAATGTCCGTAGCTCCTCACCCCCTGTTCTTTCGCCCTCTTTACCCGAGCGCTCTACACGCGTTCCTGACCCAGCGCTGTCACGACTCCCAGAACAATGGCGTCGATATACATGTCTCATTTATATACACGTATTCACCGATACTTTCGGGGTGGTAAGAGAGAGGCGCATCGGAGGCACGGATACCCTCTTCTCGTGCGAAGAAACCAAGAGGACTGGATGACGGAGAAGTAAAGGAGGCAGTGAAGAGAGGCGATGAATAAAAATACCGAGGAATACAATTTAACTCGATCGAAACTCTCGATATACTTGTCGTCGCCCGTCGCATCCCTTTTTGCGTAAGGAACAAAAATTTTCCTCCACTCGCATTTTTTTCTCCTGTGACGGAGTGGAAGGAAAATGTGACACTCGATTCGTTTTGGGGATCACGATGGGAAATCCGATTGTTCCTGAGTTCTTCGATTCAATATTTTCTTTAAACGAAATTCCTCGCTTCGATTTTCAAGTATTTTCGAGTTATATTTTTCAATTTTATCAAATCAAATCAATCAAATATTTCAGCACACTCTCTTCAAATTTCTGGTAAACGCGGAAGAGTTTTGAAAATTAATGACGCATCCCCGTACGTCATTTACATATTCCCAAAAATTAGGGAACATGTCCGTGGTGATCACAACTTATTTATCTCCGTCATTCGCAAACCACCGGCCGACAAATTTATATATCATTCTCGCACGACTTACGAGAATGTCATCAGGGTTCAGTGGTTCCCCCCATAATTCGTCGATAAAGAGAGACAGAGTTGCACCCGGGTGTATGCACACACTCGCACACCGTACATGTAGGAAAGAAAACGATAAATAAGAAAGAGACGCGCTTCATGTTGTCCCACACAGGTATTTCGTAGGGTCGACTCACCCGGTGGGACTCGTACGGTGCATTCTAAGAATACCTGGGCCCACCTCCTTTGCCCTACGCTCCATATCCGCGATTGCACGCGCGGACACATCGTTGTCCTCCTTCTTTATCTGTCTTCTGGTTCACCTTCTGCGCTTTGCCTGCATTACTGGGTCGTTTTGTTTATTTATTTTTCCTCTCAACTTTTAAGTTCAATGAAATGAAATTTCTTTGAATCAAGTAAAAAATAAATATGACGGAAATAACATCATAAGTAGTAAATACCAGTATAATGGTACGCAGGAGTTCAGAGTCTATAATGTAAGAAGGATATAATTTATTAGGGCCCAAGGCGCTCGCATGCACAAGAGTCCCCCACAGGTGAAAAGCGCTAGATGCTGTGGTTCTCCTTCTTCTCTCGCGTTAAACTCCATTGCGTGCCAAGGGTTCACACCAAGGGGTCAAACCCGAGAATCTCTTTGACTCCTATATTCCCATTCGCACAGGGAGCGTAATGCAACGTAAACGCGTCGTCTAGTCCTTTCTATCTCGATGCCACACGCATTAATAATCCCACAAGACACCCGGGAGCTAAACATTTTTATCCATTCAATTAT
Source organism: Diachasmimorpha longicaudata (assembly GCF_034640455.1). Classification (NCBI taxonomy): domain Eukaryota; kingdom Metazoa; phylum Arthropoda; class Insecta; order Hymenoptera; family Braconidae; genus Diachasmimorpha; species Diachasmimorpha longicaudata. The sequence continues at coordinate 10,109,427 of NC_087228.1, read as the reverse complement.
ATGCCGTAAATCTTGCCAGACTACTTGCTGACTGTGCATTAAAAACCCGTCGACACTTCAGACTTTTCATTGCGGGGAGTTGCTATTTGCTATTGGATAATTGACACAGATTGATTTATAATGTTCAATCCAATCTGTGGAAATTAATAGAAATCGTAAATTTATTTCATTTTCTCATACTTAGAGCCGATCCACGCGTTATGGATTGAAGAAAAAATTGAGTCCAGTCGAGGATTGAAGTTCTTGAGGGAAGAAAATATTTTTTTGAAAGGTATTACTCGAAGGCAGGCATTTCTACGCAGTCCAAGTTCAATTACACATATTACGTTTATGTTAAATGATATAATTATTATACTGTCTATGGTCTTGATAAAAAAACATTAATTAGCGGATGGTAGGCACGAGGTAGGGGCTAGTGTCCCCATCTAGCCACTGTGACAGACGGATATATCAGGGCACTGCACAATCGGCCGCCTCGGCGACTGGAATTTAACATATACCGAAAAAATCATTTATTTTTGCCATATTATACATAATATATTTCATATTCCGACTATATTGAGCAGTTAAAAGAATCTTCTCTCACTAGACCCCCTAAAGGAAGAGGCGAAGTAGATCGAGGCCATTGTAATACTCCCCTCTGCCATCAGATAAATCAGTGACCTTGAATTAATGATTCATAGCACGCAAGATTGCGATAAACAACTGAAATCAACTAATTGACACTTTCCGTCACCGGATTGTTGCAGGTGATATAATAAAAAAAATATACTGAACCGTAAAATCAATTTCCATTCAATATTTCGCTGATAGTTGTAGATTGTCAGTCATAATGACCACGATAGAGCTGCTTTTTCATCCCAATATAGCTCCTGGCAATATCCTTCCCAGAAAAAATATTCAAAAATGATAATTTAATGGAATGAAATGAAAGTCAGTAGTTTCCATCCGTGGCATAAATTACCCGTAACGCAACTGGATAATTGACGCCTCGGCGTTCGAATCTCCTCCATCAAGCGATCATCCTCATTGAGAATCCCCGGAGTTGATGCACACATACGTGCGAAGTCTCATCAACTTCCGGCAGGCAACGCTGGATTTACTCGGCCCATTCCATTTTCACTCATCTACTTTCCTTTATTTCACTTTATTTTTTCGTCCTGCGTTGGCTATCCTCAGAGGCTTTAAAACGCAGGTTTGAAATAAATGCACCAGACACCTGGTGGTTGAACGCCTGTCTCTCTCTCTCTCCCTCTCTCGTTATCTACACGTCCAACCTGTCTTATCAAACCCGGCACAAGTACACCCGCAACTCGCTCTCCGCATTTCCCTTCCATTCCATCTTTCCCCTTGTATCGTGAGCATTCACCCTGGCTCTAATAAACCCTAAGTCTCACTCTTGGTTATACAGTACATGCATCTGCAACATGGAAAATCGGCGGGGTTAGGGCGGGGGAGGGATTAGTCCGTTGGCTGGGCCGGGGTATAAACGTCGAACCGCTTTATTTGGCCTCTCGGTGGGTTACACCGCAGACGGCTCGGGGCAGACGCTATTGCGTTACTTCCTACAGGGGAAATTGAGATTTTTAGGGTTGCGAAAAAACGGCGATGGTTTTTCTTTGATGGAGGGGTGCGGTGGCATCGGTGTCTGGAATTTTTTTTCGTCGTTCAAGACTCGGTTATGAGGTGTGTGAAAGTGCTTTCTTGTTTAGTGCAGCGTAAGATTATTTTTTTATGAATATGAAATGAACAGGTCCATATTGACTTCCTCTAATAATATTATAGTAGTCACAATGATAATCATGAATATGGATGGTAAGTTCCTTCTTATATATCAAGGCGATTGTAAATATTGAATGCAATGCTGAATTTGATCTCCCGAAAATGCCGGGACAATCCAATAATTGCATCAAAATGATGATAATAAATATACCTCGGGAAATTCACATCCGGTTGACTTGTCAGCACCAAATAAACTAAATTTAAATATTGAATTTTTTCTCAAATATTAGCCCTTTATCCCACATCACACAAGTGAATAAAATTCACGGTCCAATAACTCAATCATGTAAATAAACTCCTCCACATTTTTCGAAAACACACGACAAGATTCAGCAAATTAATTTACCAATAAAGAATCCGATAAAAGCAGACAAAATCAAAGACGACCCGAGGACACACAGGATAAATAGGATTTTGTTTATGTCATGGATGAAATTGGCCCCTCCAATTCAATTGGCGTTCCTGTCGATAATTAATTAAATCTCGACATCAGGAAATTGGCAGAAAGAACGAGATTTACCTTCGTATTTTAATTTGTAGATTCATTCAATTTTTTTTTTCAAGTCTCTCTGGAGCTTGTGGTAAAAGACGTGAAACAAAGTGGAGAACGGTGGAGCAGATAAAAAAGGGCAGAAGCCGGAAATTCGGTGGAAGAAAGAGGAGTTAACGAAAAAAAGAAGAAAAAAAAATGAAAAAGAAAAGGGACTGAGAATGAACGTGCAGTAGTAGACCGACAGACGTTGAAGGTGGGTTCGCTAATGTCACGCCGCGTTCCTGGAACCCCTCCGCACGCTGAAATTAGATTACCACGAGATTGCTGGCCTCCTCTACTCAGTCCTCGTGTCCACTACCACCGATGCAGTCCTCATCCCACCCTCCCTCCCCCTTTTATATAACCACCTACTCGGTGGGTCTCTCCCTCGGCTGATCAACGACTTTCAGCAGTAAAATCTCGGCGCTGAAGAGCCGCCGGATAATCAAACAGCGGAAAATATACGAAGAAGGAACGAGGACTTATGGTTTTATGCGTATAAAGGATAATAGTTGGTGCGGATGGTTTTGCACTCTTATAGACAGCAGTACCGGCCTTTCGAAACGGTTTCAGGATACTGCACGCTATTTCTAGGAATTCATCTCTCGCCACGCATGCTCACACGCATCCTGAATCAGGTAGACGTGTGGGAAAATTTGAGCTGATGATGATCCTGCGTAGAATAAATTGTTAATCACCGGGGAATCGATGGCTTTTCTCGGGGACATGCCCTCTACGAAATTCAGCTGAGTAAAATTAATACGCGAGCGTTATCGTGCGCTTCTTAGTTAATAATCACTGATAATTCATTACCGTCCATCATTTTCCCAATCCTTTTATTTTTATTAATCAATCTGCTCCCAGTTTACAGCGTCCGTGGATGGGGAATAAGAAAGCCATGGGTGCCATCAACTGAGGAAGAAGGGCCCAACGGGTTAACGTTTTGCGGTGGGGCCTTTTGCGGTGGAAGCCGTGGCAGACTCCGAGATAAGCAATTAATTTTCCTTTAGTCGGCAAACACCGATTTCCGCCACGTGTTGGCGCCTTCTCCCGTGGTTTTACAACACGCCGAACGGTTTTAGATGAAGCGAGCGCGCAAGTGGAGGGAGTACACCCCAGTGCAGACGGCATCCCATGTGATTGAGTCATCAACTGTTTTATATTAATTAAACGGAATTTTTCATTCTCGCCGAAGCAAGCGAGGAATGAATGAAGAAATAAAAAGAAAACAATCACCGGCCCCTGGCCTTCGTGAGGATATGTCAGGTGGCAGTAAAAAACTACAAGACATTGTTTCGTGCGGATAATCACAGGCCGCGTGCTCCCGCGTGAAATATCTGTAGATTTCGTGTGAGACGGCCTTCTTATTCAGAAATGTCTGGAGAAAACAGGCAAGCAAGAAAAATGGAAAATAAATTGAAACATTTTGAATAGCAGTTGAACAAGCAATTTAGACATGTCATTGCAATCTCAAAATAACCGAAGGATCCAAAATGAAAAAAAAAATTCGATTATGATAATTAAAACATTACAGTTAATCGTTTGAATACATTATTTCTCCTGCGCCATTGTATTCCGGAAAATGAATATAAAAATTGTGTAAACGTCTTGACTCCGGCTTTTGTTTCCCTCTTCCTGATTTTTATTACTCCTCGTCTGAAGTTTTGCCAAACGAAGGACACAATCTTCTTCCACTCGAAGGATTACTTCATCTTAAATTTCTTTTTTGAAGTCTTGCCAAGTGAAATAATAATTTTAATTCACATCAAGAATTTTTCCTTCTTCCGAACCAAGAAGGAAAGAAAGTCCAGGGACATTTGGACCTTCTCGTCCCTTGTTCTCTCGCACATTCACTCATTCCGGGTTTCATCTTACGGATTACGAGAATCTTTCTGCTACTGTTCGCCTGTTTACCACAGATCCCTCCTCCCCCCGTCGGTGTTCACCATTCTTTATTTTTCCTCCACATCTTTTTATTTTCATTCCTTCTGCCTCTTGTCCCTCCCTCCAACCCCCTTTTGAGGATACGAGCATACATCCAACTTGGCGCATCAGTCGAGAAGAAGAAGTTTCTGAAAAGTGGCATCACATTACGCCTCCCTTTGGTACGTACGACTCGCTCGTATATATGAGCTAGATGGTTTTCCCTGGATGCTTCTGACCGATGTGCATCACGATGCACCCGAATGGAACGCGAGGAAAGGTCATACTTTATCTGTTATGCTGTCGTAGCGTAACTACCACTGCGTTTTGTACGTACGTCGAGAGGTAGAAGTCATTTGAGATGTTTAAGGTTATTTTTTATGGTAATATTGCGAGAGAATGGATGAGAGATGTTTACATGTTACTATTATATGATGATACGGGATTCGGTTGGAGATAGAATTATTTTCCTGGTCTAAATGTCAAAAAGAAGATTATTATTTACTTCTGAATTTTGAAATCCCCCCGAAATCTTTCGAAACCGAGGGATTTTCATTTTTTTCCAGTAGTTGTAGTCAATTTTTATAGAAATTTTTGTTTCAATATCTTATATGAAGTGTTGGACTTTGTTTCTTCAAGGGAAAAACTTTGATTTAGGAATTCTTCAAGGGAATTCCCTATACACTGCTGAATAATCTCCGATGAAGTTTATGGCACAGTTCTTGAATCGAGAAGTGTACTTCTGAAGTTCTTCGACTGAATCTTTTATCGAATACTCGACCGAACTTTCAGTTCAATTATTCTTTGGAAATCTGTATAAATCAAGGAATTTCAGGTAAATGAATTTTCAATCAACCCACTGTTTTCGTTCAATCAATTGTGAATTTCTTCAGTTATTGAGATCGTCAAAGAATCCTAACACTCAAACAACTATCCATTGGGCCGATCAATTACTGCTCTCGACAAATTGTATCAACATTTTTTTAATACTTATTGTTGTACTCAATCCTTTGGACGAAAAGAGGAAATCAAAGTGGGCGGGGCTCATCGGGAAATTCATGGGCGCATGATGAGCGAAGTGGATTTCAATGAAAGGAAGGGTAATCGTTTAAATGTGCAATCATTCAACATCGAGGATTTCGTGATGTTTTTGCCCGATCAGGAGCACCGATGCGCACCGATAATTGTCCCCCTCGATTTCTTTCTCCCTCTCGCTTTTACCAATGGTCACACGTGCCCTCAATGCATGCAATTGCTGTGAGATGACCGTTGGACGAGAGGGAGAGGCACTGGACCTCCTACCCTCTCCCATTAAAAATCTGTAACGCGTTTAGTCTGATGAGTAGTTTGGTGAGTCATGCAATTTAACGGCATTAAATTGCCGTACCATTTCCGACAATCAATTGATTTATTGTATGACGAATTTTCAGCTATTACCGAATTAACGAACACGCGCCGAAAGGCCCTCAAAAACTGACATTTTAACGTGCTCAGGGGAGGAAACAATTTGCGGGCGGAATTCAGTGGTGCAAAAAAATATAATCCATTCCATTTTCATAATATTTATCCAGTGCCGTCAATGTTTCAACGATAAATCACGAAATTTCACGAGAAGAGAAAAAAAAATGGAGAAAAATTATCAGGCGATGAGAAATAAAGAAGGAAAATGGTAATTCGACTGTGCAATCGGTGGAAACCGGGCAGATTGGTAAAAAAAATAATTAACCTCTCTGAGAAGCTGGATTCTCCAGGTACCCCTCCGATAATCAACCTGAAGAGTAGTCAGGCTGAGCTTGTGAGAGGAGAGAGCCAGAGCCCCTTGAAAAGGCGATGCCCCATAACTCAGCCTGACTCTGTTATTCAGACGATCGGGTTTGTTATTAAGAGGACACCAATAATGTTAGCAATACGGCTCTATTACCGGAGTGTACGTTAATGGAGGGCCCCGGTAAGTTGAACTATCGATTTAAAGACGTGATTTATGATGATTCGGTGGTGAACTTGGAGAGCGCCAGGCCTCGGTCCAAGCGTTGTTACCGATCGGCCGTGATATTCCAGTGCGTTTCGATGCAATCGGTGGATACGGTAATCGGTAATGCACCTCTGGTGTAATACATAAAACCCACCGGAGATCGTAGATCATTGGAAATTGACTTGGATAGATCGGTACAGTGATTCGATTATTGTTGTTTATGGCAGTACCAATTAACCTTAACATTTTGGAATCGATTGTGGAGGTGAAGTACATTTGTAACAATTTGAATGGCACAATAGATCGTTTTGTTACTTTGCTGTCGAATGAAAATTTGTTGCTATCTTCATCCCCCTGGAACTTGACTCTGGGTTACATCAAGTGGCTCATCCTCTCCTTTCCTCTGGTGATATGCGATCGCGTTTCTTCGCACTGATGTTGAACCCCCTCTGGGATCCACAAGACAGCAAGGACTTTGGTGCGCTCACCAGGTCGATTGCACTCCTGCGAATCATGCGCATCCGGGGCAAACTATTGCTGCCTCGATAAATGCGCATTTACGGGGAGTTCTCACGGCGCGTAACCGCCAGTTTCTGATCCTTTTCCAATCTCGGGAGGAGATGAATCCCATTTCTCCATTTGATTGTGTTATTGTCTTCAAAATTCAAAAAATATCTGTTTAATTTTACCACGAGATTCTGCACGTTCCCTCTGTTTTCAGCTGCGAATAAAAAAATTGCGCTTGATGACCTTCTAATTTTTTCCTCGTTCTCTTATCCCCATAAATTTTACATGGAAAGGGGAAAATACCGACTGGTGTCAGACTGGCCCACCGTTATTTACGCCACTGTAGCCATCGAGCGAAGGAAGATCGTGAGTCAGCATAGAGTGGCCAGGATGGTTTGTCCATGTTAACTTTTGCAAAGCCTCGGGTCGCCTGCTGCATAACACACACAAATATTGTATTTTACATGTACACAAAACCCATAGAGATCCTCGCTCGATTTTAAATTAGCTCACTTCTAATACGCATGCTATTGCATGTTTCGCGGATACGCTTCTCCGGCGGCAATTCATTTGTGTTGTACCAGACCAGGTACTTTCCACGAGCTCATCGTACCCTCAATCTTTATAGACATTTTTTTTCAAGTTTGTCCGCTAAACAATTCACAAAATATAATGTATCAGAAATTGAATTCGCGTAATGATTAGACCCCGAATTTATAGATTACCCTAGATAACTGAGACGAATAGAAACCATCAGTGTAAATAGCCAACGTTCTTACCATATAAAACAACATATAATCAGCGTTGTATCTCAATTTTCTCCCCTGATCGATGCCCAATACTCAGCTAAAAATAAATCTAAAAAAATCCCAACCTTTCCTCACAGCATTGATTACTATCTCACGTGTCGAACCGGTATATTTACCCATCGAATCTCTGATTGACTGCTCGCGCGTCACCCAGTAGCGATCCGCTAAAAGAATTCCCCGCCTCCCCCGAGCCCCCTACCCTGTCCCCCCATTCCACCCCCGGGCGCAGCACTTTCCCCACCGCAAAAATTCAAATTGCAACTTACCGATACCCGTTTCTACGCCGGTTCCGAGGCTCTCCACAGCCCTTTGGCGGGGGAAAAAGGCAAAAGTCAAAAACTAAAAAAAACACCCCTGAAGAAAAAAAAACATGCACTGCCGTCACGCACACGTCTCGGCTTCCGGGTGTTTTCAGCGTATCCAGCTCATTCCTAAAACGTACGAATGCAGTGAGAGAAAGGAAACGATGGGTAATTGGAGGGTCACTTTGGGGCTGACGTTACAAGGTCGTTACTACTGAATATTTTATTCCCTGAATTTAGGGAGATGAAACAGGTGTCATGTGTGCATTGTACCTATACATTTGAAACATGCATGCAGGCGTTTTAGAATGAAAGTGGCGTAAGGGAAGGGGAGGAGAATGCCCGGCTGGCACTCTCGGGTGTTTGAAGCCGCGGGGCACCAATTTTCAGCCAAGCACGAAAATTGCCCAGCATATACCCCCGCATACATTATCGCCACTGTACCTAATAGACACTCGGCCCATTTCGTTTCTTCTCACTCCTTTGGCTTCCTAACATTTTCCCTGTGTGGCGTTTACCATCGTTTCTATTTTCTCTCTTAATTTTTCTTTTTGTTTCCGTTTTTTTCGCCAAGTATTTTCTCTTATTCCTTCGCCTCTTGTACATTCGAAACGGTAAAAGTCAGGGGGAATGGGGGATGGGGTAGCGGAGGGAGAGGAGGACGACGGAGGTACGTGACGCATGGCGGGTGGCTAATAAACGGGTCTCCAGGCTGGCTACCGGGAATTAAAATCTCTATTAACGTCGCGATGTGCAATCAACTATGGTACATGGAGAAATGCTGAAGACACATTGGACATACATGGGAGTTTTCTTGGGGATTGTTTGCTATTTTCACAGGGATTTTTGATTGGAGAGATGCACTTTTCACGGATGAGAACTACCACTCGAAATGGAAATAACATCTCTATGGAATTACTGTTGAGATTTCACGTAAAAGGTGAGAAATTTTTGAAGAATTATTTTTTAATCTTTTTTAATTCCGTTTTTAATTTATTTAAATTATTGGAAGGCACGAGTTTCGTTGCCGTAGACAGCAAAAAGCTGGCATTTGGAGGTTCTTCAATGGAGGCTGGTTGTTTTTCATTGGACTTCAGAAAAAATATTTTCTTCGTGAATTATGGTCTTCATTTTTTTAACTCGTGGAAGTCTTGAGTGCTTTGTTTTTCACTGCAGGGAAGAACAGTTATATTGAATGGTGGAGTTTTACTGAGGATAGTCAAATACCTCGGTTCACTGGGTGGATACTTTTATTGCGCGTTTCAATGGACTCGAGATGCATCGATTCCCCCGGTTTATGGGTTCTTTTTCATTTTGCCTCGGGCATCAGTGTTATTATTAATTGAGGAACGGTTGAGGAGGAGCAGGGAGGGGGATGCCTTCGGTTTTTATGAATCTCGAGTATTCTAGGGAAATGTACATTGTATATTAGGGAAAAGGTGGGGATAAAAGGTATCTTCAATGCTGTGCATTGAGTATGAAGGTGAAACTAAGGGAAATTGAGGTCGTATGTATAATTGAATATCGCAAAGATTAAATTCCTCTTGATTCCCGCGGGTTTTACACCAGGAAAATGTTTCATTAATTTGTGTCGAATTTTTTCATCGTCAGTTTATGAACCCTCTGTTCTCTCTGACATTTGTTATGGAATAAATGAATATGAATATCTTGAGTGCTGAGCTTCAATTATTGAGTAAAGCACCTGTCGCTTTGTGTGACATGAATGAGGGACCAGGACAAAAGTCAGGAAGGTTATGTGTTCCGTGAATTTTTTATTTTATCAATTTTACATAATCTGTCCCGGAAAACGGCAAATTATTTACCTTCGTTTACTTGTCTTGTCCTGTCTGACTGTTAATTAGATCAATGTTCAGTACCGTCTATTACTTTTCCAATCAATCTCAGTAATAATTCTAGTAATATTTATCAAAAATTTCTCTCCGCATGAAATCGACTCCGTTTCAATTTCAATCTCATCACACGGTGGTGCGGTGAATAAGGAAAGATGAAAAAAATCACCGGAGAAAAAGGGGAAAATAGAATATTTTTTCGGGTTGGGGGAATGAACGAGACACTCTGCGGTTTGAGGTCCCAAAACGATTCACTCCCCGGCCTTCATGCCACGTAAACCGCTTCATGGATCCACGAGCAACATCCGGGATTTCGAATTGACGTGAATGTCAACTATGGACAACTGAAATTTTCATTTTTCACGGAAATTGATTTTCCAAGTTGAATTAGAGAATTCGGTCGCTGAAAACAATTGTATTGAACCATTTCCTCTGTTAAAATCGGAGAAATTGGGGAAAATGTGTCTGCGGTAGGATGTGATTTGAATGTGCAGAGGAAGAGTAGTTAATACTTCCATTGAGAAGAAAAAAAAATATTGAATGACCAGTTGAACGGTGTTATCCCGCCTCCGGTGCCTCCAGCAGGTTTTATTATTTATTACAGCCGACCACTGATGAGTCTCACGTAACCGATAATAAGTCACGCAAGAGTATGATAAGACAGTGGATGACAAAAGAAATTTCTGAAAAGAAGCCAATTCAGCCAATCGAATCGATTCAATCGTACCAGGGACGAGATGCAATCCGATGGATTGAGGAGGAGGGTTGAAAGCCTGGGCAGGAGACATGAAGACGTCACGCCGCATCCAAGTCGTAGCGAAAGAAGACGCGGCACGATCTGCGCTGTGATCACTTTTGCTTGGATAAAAGTCGCCATGAGTAAAGTCGAAGAAAGGATCCCTCATTCAATGGTTCCTCCTCGAGCTTCAGGCGGAAAGTCGAAAGGTGCGTGCTATGCGAAACGTGACAGAGCTCAACGTTTCGTGACAGCCTCTTCGATCCGAGGAGAAGTTGAAGAGTGGCGAGAGATACCGGAAGGCGGGAAAACCGATTTCCGTTTGAATTTTCACACTCAATTTTTATTCTCAATGAGCTGAATCACATTTATCATACCACATCGAGGCTTATAAATTACGATTTCTTATAATTATCGAGATATAAGAAAATATTTTTGTTTATTTTGAGTTCTTTGACTCCTTTTAAGTCATGCACAGACAACCCAATTTTGTCCAATAAATTAGTTACATACCAAATAATGCCAGGAGATTAATGTCCCGCCTGAATTAATATTCACAGTTTTCTCGATAATTGAACACACCGAGTTGTCGTAAAATTTTCAACTGATGCAATTATCAATAACTCTTAAGTATTAAAATATATCGATCACTGAAGAATGTTTAACTAACACCAGATAATTCAGCTGTAACATATGGGGTAGACTATAAACCTTCGTGTATTTTCGCTACTAAGAGGACGAAATTAATTAGTCATGGTCCATTCGAAAGGAAAATAAAATTCCTCTCATATTTATTTCCACTGAAGGAGACCATAAAATATCATCATAAGTGACATGCCTTCGGGAACACCCAATCGTTCAGGTACTCCTACATTTCCAGTAATTTCTTCTGTTACAGTTCCTCAGTAAAATTCCCATCCTAGATCCACCCAGTCCCAGTAGAACCCTCCCCATCGTTTTTAGACCACCCTGGCAGGCTGAGAGAAGCCGTACGATACCGAACCCGAGTATCTTACCTCACGATCCTGATCACGATCACGCACGCACGCGGAACCGCCCACTGCGTCCACGACTTCTCCCCTTATTATATTTTTTTCTTATTTCCTCACCGCCGTCTGCACCATCGCTTGTTCTTCCCCCGCTTTCACGTAGGAGTCGTCCGTACTGGACGCACGTGCGTACATCGTTGAAAAATAAAACATAAATAATAACTAAAAAATGCATGGAACGTGACCCCTGGAAATTCCACCAGGATAATCATACCCCGCCCAGTGACGATCTCAAAACGAAATCGACAAATTGCTTTCAGTTAACAACTGCCCTTTGATTATTATCCATGAAGCAATTTTTCGAGTGATGGAAATATTTTTGGAAGCTGAGGTGAAGTGGAGACTCTCAGGTTGGATGAAAAATAGCAAAAATACCTGGGAATAGTGTGAACAACCTCTCGGAAATTGCCCATTCTCCTTTTTCCCACAATGCGTAGGTGAAAATTATTCCTCAATGCGTTTTCGCCTGACCTCCCTGTAGACCTCAAAAGATTGAGCGATAACGCCTGGATCCGGGCAATCCGGAATGTACGATTAGGTATTCTTATATCGCTCCCGAAGCATCTCTCGATTCTCTCGCTCGTGCCTTCGATCCGTTTTACTTCCACCGTTGCACTCAAACTCAAAACCCCTCCAACACATTTGCAGATATATACGAGTGGATGTACGTAAAACCAATGGTCTCTCAGTGTTATGGGTTTAAGCGGCCTGTGTCTGGTTTGTGTGTGAGGGTTATACGGCGCCTTGTACTTCTTTACGTTGGTACTGACCCCACGAGTGACCTGAGGGAGGTTGTTCTCGTTCGCCACGGCTACTTCACGATGGATCGACGTTTGTTTTACGCCAACGGTAATAGCTGAAGCGATTTTAGAACCGTAACAATTATTTTTACTGGTTAATTAATTCCTTTTGCTTGAGGAGAGAATCTTAAAGGGGTTCAGGAGGTTTTTTTCATGTTGAGGGATGCTGTTGGGAGAATAAAATACTCTCCAGGAAATTCATGTGCAATGTTAATGCAGGGATTATGATTTTTTAATGGATTTAGTTATAGAAAAATTTTCTCCCTCGGAAGGTAATAGAATATTCATGTATGAGTAGCACTCTTTAATAGGAATTACTCCCTTACTTGTTACAAATTTTTATCTCATTTCAGTTCCATTGAAATTTCTAGAAATTCTCTTTTAAAAAATCAAGAATATATTATCCTCCAGCCGATAATGGGAAATAACGGAAATAATAACATTTCCATAATTGTAAATTTTTCATTCCTCAAATTAATCATCAATGAAATATCAAAATAAATCATTACCTCAAAAAAAAACAGACACTCATTACGAAATCCATTAGCTCGAGAAACTTCACCTCAATAACATGAACCATCCAATTAACTGCCCCCAAAAATTTCATATAATTGAACATTGTCTGATTCACTTCATAGTGAAGACATCTGTTCATCGGGCCGTGAAATCGATAATGAAAACCATTGAACATCTTCACAAATAAACAACGACTTTTTCATTTCCCGGCAAAGTCAAATTGAATCATTTAATTCACTTGAACTGATCCAAATTATATTTATTCATGAGCCCACCCCCTTCGCTCTCCCAATCCCCCAATACGATAGATCCGCAGTAGTGTGGCCGCTGTCTCATAATTATCACTATAGTCTCTCAGCCCACGCTGCGACGCTCCTGTCCTCCTACTTCGCATCTAATTGGATACTCGACGTTGGAGTACCTCGTGTCCTCCTCTCTATATATCGATCTCCACCGTCTTTCAGCCCAACGGCAAAAACCCCTAGCCATCCCATCTCCAGCACATCCTTCCCATAATTCCCACCAAAACAATTTTATTCCAACCTCCCCCACCTCCACCAATGATCCAACGTTAAATCGAGAGTTACGATTACAAGATGGTCTCTGCCATATAAAATGACCCGATCTTTACACAACTTCTTCTCCTACACGTGTCGTACATTAGTTTCCCTCAGAGTGCAACGAAATTAAACGGTAAAAATAAAAATCACTATGTGAAAATAAAAAAAAATATATATATATCCAGTCTAAACAACATGGAAACTTTCTACTCGTGCGAATCGTAAATTCCTGCGTTTGTGCCCGCGGAATAATTAACGCTCAAAGCTAATTGGTCCAAAGGGCCCCACGAGGTCTCGACTAACGTCTACTATATATTTAATTACGAGAGCATTCACTGCTGCACGAGGATGGACGAGAGGGAAAAGGGAGGAGGGCAACCGTGGGCTTTTGTCATATAAGACCGAGAGAGGATTCACCCCCTCCCTCCCCCTCCTCAGAAGAAAAGCATCACCTCCTCATTCCTTCCCTCTTCTCTCTGGATACAGTTCCCCTCGGTTTCTTCCTTCCTTCCTATCCTTTTATAACCCAACATAGAGTACCGAGTGTACATTGAGCTATGTAGGATGCAGTGGTGAACACACACATGCACAAATACACCCGGCAAAAGGGTATATACGAGTAGATCATTAGCCATGATTTGTTGTCGGGCAGGCTGCCCAATGACCTCACGGACCTCGAGCGTGAACTCCGCAGGGGGAAAGAACGAGATCTCTTTGCGATCATCTCACTCTACTCTTTTACACAGTATATATAATACACCCATCGGAAAACGTTTGTAAAAGGCGCCCAAGGTGGTGGGAGGAGGGGGACGATGCGCGTATAAATTGCGATGATAAAATAAAATGGAGCGTGGGATGCTATCCAATTGGATCAAATAATGAATCATAAATACGTGGATTTACATTGGTGAGATGATGGAAATCGAAAGGGCGGGAGAATATGGAAATGGAAATTTTTTTTATTTGTTTTTGGGGTGAGGTGAGACTCGAGTGATAAGGAAGTTAGGATATTGGAATGTTCATTGCTTTTAATTTCAGGTGGGAAAGTAATCGGTGGACGGGAGAGGGGGGAAAGCATTTGCTTCGCAGGTATGAGATTTCGAGTTGAGGTAAATAATTGAGGAAAATTTTACGGATTTTTTTTCCAGCGTTTTACTGAATATTTCTTCCAACCTGATACGGTACCGTACTTGTCATGTGTCTCAAGCCCCAACCGTAATAACATTCAATTATTTCTGTTCTTACATATCTCGTGGCGATCATCATAAAATTGCTCAACAAAACGTAACCAACGTTCTTCTTCCTCCCATAATTCCTCTATCAATTATCATCATAAGGCAACACAACACATCATTTTCCTGAAAACGAAACATTTCAATTTTTCCAATTGAAGCAAAACACTGGCAATTACAAGCATTCATATATCCTTTAGTAGTTAGTAATGATGCTGAGCCGACGAGAAATATCCCAGTACTCGGACTAGCACCATTGGTCACAGTTGAAGAACCCCCCTGGGGCGTGTCCCGGCAAATACTTCTTCTCCGTTTTTCCTCCACCTCTGAATTGTTTCGAAAAGTCCAGGGGAGATGAGAGTAGCCGGAAGAATTTAGAGTTGGAAAGAATGCGGGCACGTACACCCATACTACGCCAGCTCAAATAGCGGAAGTGGTTAGTTATACTTATGTTTGAATATTTATCTACGCGTCTTTGAATACTCCAACGGTACTCTGAGTAATTCGACCCTATATTGGTGCTGGTGAATGTCTACCCACAAGCAAAGATGAAAATATACGCGGACTAATTAAGAATCGCATTTTGAGGATCGAGTTGTGGCTGTTGAGTGAACGGATGGATGTCTGTACTCATTTCTCATGAGACAAAGCTCTTCCTTTCCGAAATAATGAAAAAAATCAGGATACAGTGGGGTCCTTCACCTCCTGAAACTAAAAGACAATTAATTCGAATTTTTTTGACAATTAAGGAACCCCAGATAACGTGTCCACATACGCAGGGGTCACACTGACGTCATCCCACAGCAACAAAAGAACAAAACAACCAAAATATTCTCAACAAAAATGTTAATTGCGAAATGTCTGAAATGAGCGATTACAATCTCCTTTCTTATACTCGGAAACAAGTCAGACACTTCTCTCCCATGTAAAATCATCCATAAAAATAAATCGGTTAGCAAAACGTGAGGACACGACTCGAGTGCGTGAGCCTGGTCTCGCTCGGCTGCCCATCGAGGGAACACTCCACTATTGCCAGAGGGATGCTCCCCGCAGCTACGGTCAAAGTACACAGTTAGACATCCTCCGATAAGCCAGCCTCTCCTCAACCTCCCTCCTCTCTCAAAATAATCCACATCCTCTTATTTCCCAACACGAAAAAAAAAACCTCAAACCCATATATTGAATTATTGACCAATGATCAATTTCCCTCCTCCATTTGACCGATTTGGTATTCAGCATAAGTGGAGATTCAACGCGCCCCCAATTCCCAGAGCCCTAGTATGGGAATTCTAAATGACTGCCATTTGCTAAATCCCTCTTGTCTCCCTCACCTTCACTCCATTCTCTTGAGAAATCCTCAGACACGCACAAACGCTCTATCAGAAATAAGAGAAGCACGCGTTCACGCGGTGAAGCAAGATGATCTCCCGTTCTCCCTTCTCCTCCCTCCCCCTCCCCCCCCAGAGAAGGGGCACCCGACTGGTGGAAAGATAGGAAAAAAAAAGTGATGGCAAAAGGAGAAGAAAAAAAAGGGTGAGGGGCCGGGAGGGGGAAACGTAAAGGAGCAGGAGAAATCGCCAGGCGATCCAGGTACCCTTTTGCTCGCGATACGCGCTCTCGATGGGACTGCGGGCATCCAACGGCTCTTCAGCTCACGCGGGACGCTGATCTGTGACCCGGATCCTCCCTACCTCAACTCCCCCTCTCACTCCCACTTCATCCCTCTCTCTCAATCCACTTCTCTCCTTCTTTCCACTTGGTGTTCCCACTTGAGCACATCGTAGGACCCTGGATCCTCACGCTGCTCTCAACCTCAGTGCGGGACTCCACAATAGACTGTGTATATGCTGAAAACGACTATTGGACCCTCACATATTCAACGTGAGATCCCCAACTTGTACACACGCACACCAGCCTGGTTAGGGGCCAATAGGGGGGAGGGGTGGAAGGGAGAAGGTGAAATGACTCTTGGTGGGGGTTTCACGAGTCGAGAAGAGTTTTAGGAATATGTAATTCCGAAGCGGTCAGGGTTCAGGCCAATAATCTGGTTCATACCGTATACACTCGACTCCCTCGATTTTCGCAAGCGCAATACAGTGTATCGTTTCGAATCTGTACGCTGCAATCTTAGGCCTCTGGGCCTCCTATCCAACGGCCAATGGGCTATACCCGGGATAAGAACCGATGGAGGCTCCCTTTCAACGTCCTCCTGGAGATGCAGAGGTATCTACACTGTGTGTGGATAATAGCCACTGTCCACTCCTCTTCGTGTTCCTTTTTATTTTTTTTTTTCTTGTCTTGTTCGGTTCTGGTCGTTTTGGCTTTAGATATCCACCTTCCACCTTCGTGGAATTCACTCGGCATCTCGAATGAAGATTCGATGCGAGTATCTCGCCGCTGAGGATGGCTCCATTCTTCTTCGATCGATCATTACTCATTTGGAATAACGGATTGCTGAATATTTTTAGGCTTGTTTCGCTGAGTGTACGTTGGACTCCAATTCGTGCATCTCCGAGGGCACGATTTTAACGAGAGACAGAGGTGAAACCGTCACGGTGGAGGGTTGATTACTTCTGGCATGTGAGGATTTTCGGATCATTATAGGGTAACGGTTTTTAAAATTTTCAGGAATTAATTCATTTAATTATTGGAGGGGAGGAGATAGAGGGGAGGATCGCTCTGAATGATTGGTGGATACTGAAGGGAGAAACATGGATCTTCAAGCACATTCATTCGCTGACATAATTACCTGCTTCTTTCTAAAATATCGTGACAGCTCTCGAATTTGCGAGAGTTCGTAATACTTTATCTTTCTCCTGATTAATTAATCCAATTATCGAATGTCAGTGGACAGTGAAATAGTATTGAAGTCACTTCGATGTTTAAATTCAATCAAAACAATCGTTTAACACTGCACTATCTACCTCGGAGGTAAAAATATAAGTTCCGGGACAGTAACATGAATCCCTTCTCGTTCCATGGGGAGAGGAGAAGTGCGTGTTAAAAATGGCCCAAGACCTCAGTTGCTTCGATAAGAGAGTATATAAACTTGCCGGTGTGTTTCTCGTTAGTAAGGTACGTATCTTAATAGGCTGTAAGCAATTATTGACGGTGGTAGTTATCGTTCTCTTACGTATTTTATCTGTATACAATGCACATCGTATTTTATGCCCATTTTCAGGTCATTAACAGTCCATCATTGCTAAATAACTAATTAACTCTGTTTACAGAATTGAAAGGCAGCAAAGGGTCTGCAGTGCTGCTGAAAATTTTAGGAAAATAATTATTTTTGTAAAATGAATCGCTGAATAGGGATGAAATTTCTGTGTGAATTCAATTCTGTTGATAGTGAGTCTTTCTCAGTAATTTAATTTGAAAATTTTCAAGGATATCGCTCTAATGAAAAGCTACTGATCGTTAGGGAAAAGGGACTTACGAAGGAGGTGGAGGTGGGAAAGGAAAGCTAGGGATGACGAGGATAATTTTCAAGTTGGCAAGTTGACGTTAAGACTGAAGTATTCCCGGACTCGGGGGTAGTTGACGTGCAAGAAAAAGGGGGTTGGTCGTTCGCAAGTGGGCAATATGGCCGCGATTAATGGCTCCAGGTACTGTCATGCCGCAATATCCCTCAGAAATTCGTTGAGAATTTTGGTAAGTGGGGTGAGTACTCGAGTACACTTCCAAGCTTTTTATTGATGTTTTCAAATTAAAGGAGAGTTGAGAGGCCGAGAGTGAAAGGATAAAGAGCAAAATACCATCGGGATTAGCTGTTCTTCCCGATCCATTCTTCCTTTTTTTTTCAACCACTGATAGAATGTGATGCAATACGTCACTTGTATAATGTTCAAAATACCTCTTCCTCGGAGAGAATTTCATTTATCTCAATAATACATATCCATTTGAATGTCCAAAAAAACAGAATGAATGACAAAAAAGTATAAAGTAGGTATTGTCAGTAAATGGACTCTGGAGTTCTCCAAAGATTCGCATTTAGACGATGAAATCGAGCGTATTGCCATTGGACGAATGCACTCATCGGCGACAAACGAGTGAGAGGGTCCAACGGTGCCACGACGAAGGGGCGGAGGAGGAGGGGAGTGAGGTAGTGGTTCTACGCGGATGACAAAAGACACGAAATCTAGCCCGGATTTCCACTCAGACCCGGGGTACTCTCGCAATCTCAACCCATAGCTCGTAATAAATATAAAAGTCCCCCTCCCCCCCGGCCCCGCTCACCCGTTGGAGGGATTTTTCCCCTGGCCCTTGGGTTATGCAGTCAGTATGGAGGTATTCCACGGAAATGCGAGCCTAGTCGACGGATATAGGGTGCCAGTATATTATTTGGCGTAGATCCAACCGGCCGCGAGGCTTCACTTCATGTTTTTCATCTTAGCGCGGGACCCCTGTACTCCACCCCATTCCCTCATCCATTTTTTTGCCGAACAAAAGACAAATCCAACGTGAAAACGTTGTATGTGATGTAAAAAAATATAAAAAAAGCTGGATCCATATCGACAATGCCGAAAATCCGTGTCCTTCGTCATTATTTTCATCTTTCCAGTTCTTTTCAGTTTTTTTATGCAGTTTTTTGGCGAGTGATTCTAATGGAGAATAAAGGGCGGTATGAGAAATGGGAGTTTTTGTCAATAGATATTCGGAAAAATGATTTTCCAAAATACAATTGTTTATTTCGAACTATATTGTGATATCGTGATGGAGGCCGATATTTAAACTAATGAGGATCGTCTGGTCGCGATGGAATTCTAATTAATGTGAATAAGTTTCTAGACGGGTGATCCTTAAAGTGGGAGAAATGAACATTCGCTGGTTAGCCCTAGTAATAACCCCTTTGCGATTCATTTTTACCTCTCCCTTGATACAATAATTACTATAAAATAATAAATTTCCTTCTCACAAAATCAGTTCAATGCAGTAGACAACATTTCCACCCAAACAACATTATTTTCCACTCCTCCTCCGCGTCATTCCCAAATTCCTGAAAATTCCGTCCGACTATGACGTTTTTCCACTCCTCCAGCTGACTTACTCCCCATTATCCACGAAAAAGGCATCGTGAAGAGAATGGATCTGATATTTCTCCCTACACACGACCCGCTACAAGAATGGGCTTTTGACGCGGTGAAAAAAATCACCCGGCGATGATCGTTTGATCGTAGGAGGGAGGTCGCTCGTGATCGACTCTCTCGGCTCTCACCGCGTTCCGGGTTCACGCGCACTCCTTTCCTCTTCCCCCTGAATCCCGATCACCCCCTCGTCTCACCGCTACTCTGTTACCACAGACTAACTCAACATTCGTCCCATAAAAATTCTGCGTACATCTGGGCTGCACATAACCCGCACCAGATGCATAAATACCGGAGACAGCACAAGAGCATCCTCTACGGGTACTAGTCACCAGCACCTACTCACCTCTCCACGTGAGTGCATATACGCGTTTCACGCGTGGGAATTGGAGCACTTGACGTAGGTAAAGACCCGGGGAATCATCCCAAGTGCAACATAGAGGCGGTACCCCCTTTCTATAAATCATACTGATCGCACTCGGCGGGGGGGGGGGGTGCAGAGGGGAGCAAATTTTAGCATCTTATACGCGGAAACAATTGTTCGAGCTTGCCTCACGTGCTCTCAATATTCATTTTTAACTCTGAAGCATCATTACTTATTTAATATTCCATATTGGTAGCATGAAAGGGGTAAAAACCGGTGAATACCGATATGTACATGGCTGAGGTATTTCTATTATAACAGATGTAGAGTGCACGATAATACACCTATCTGTGGGTAGACTTATTGGTTCCAATCATGGCACACACGTAACTGAGAAAGAGTGTACAGTATGTAAAAATCATTATTGCGTTTCCAAGGATACCGTTTAATCGTTAAACTCCGTGGCTATTCGCATTGCGTCACACCCAGCTGCGCATCCATGGATTAATTACACACGGAAAGACAATGGCTGAAGTTTTTTCCTGGTGAAAAATCGGTAGCACATTGGTGTTTTTATATATCTTTTTTTTTTGTTTTTGTTTTTGCGTCATTCTTTTCGCATTTGAGCGTCGCATGCACACCTTTTTTTCCATTCCATCGTCATCACGGACGGGTGAAGACTAATGGGTTAATGATTCCGGACTTGGGCCAACTCGGTGGCCGTTAAATGATGGAATTAAGCAAAATGATTTCACATAAAATGTGAGGGAACGTAATCTCTCAGTGCGTATACACGTCGTGACGCGGATGAATGATGCATGAGTGGTGCTGGTGTACTGCGTACAGAGAGGATGAGAGGGGGGTTTATATACTATAATACAACCGCTGAGGTACGAATTATACGTACGCGGGGTTATACTCTGTGGCAATTAACGGCGAGCGACAGCCGTCGACATAAATCAGCGATAATAACCCCAATCCAGTGCGCTCGGCAGCAGTGGGACGCGCCGACGAAGGGGGGATAGAGACCGTCCGAGCGAGGATAAATCCGTGTGTACTGGGGATAAACGCATTTTCCTTGTCTCATTGGATTTGAATTTTTCGCGATTTTTTTCACCATTTATCAAGGATTTTAATGATATGAGATTGACAGCCCACATCTGCTACGAAACTGCAATAATCGCTATTGATTTGTTTATCAATTTTTTAACAATGTAATTCAAATTTCCCGCCGGTGAGGATACATCAGTTGGGAATGGCCCTCGGACTGAGCAGATTTCTGCGATCACTGAAGATGACACTGGGAAAAAAATTGCCAAATCATATTTAACCTGAAATATGCATTTATTAACGCGAGCCACGGAGATAAGCGTTCCATTGGCACTATCGAGATGCACGAAGTGTAATGATAATAAAGCGTCGACTGCCATGTGTGCACGTTCGATACGCGAGTAAGATTTCTCGAATACTTGGTCCTTGGAGGCTGGCAGAGGGATCTCCCCCCGTAACCTTGTGCCATCCACAATTGTCACGTTGGAGCCCTCAACTTCTCATTCCTCCTCTCATGGGCTCTCTCCAAGGCGCATGAGGAGTATTACCCTTTCTTTCTCTTCTCCTTTGTATTATTTAATAACGAGCCGTGGTAAAATGCAAGGCGCACAAACCATCATATACGCAGAGATACGCATCGCACTGTGTTGGAGTGGGTTATAACACGTGAATAAACATCATCCGCGGGATGAGCGAGACTTTAATGGCCGTTACAGCACCGGGAGATATCCTTTAAAGACCGTGTACGATGCAGCAGATGTTGGCTGATGTTATTTCGTTGCTGAGGAAAAATTTTATCCTACTAATTTTCAATTGGCACTTAATCTTTCGCACCATTAAAAAAATCATTTATCTTAGTCAATGTCATTTCAGCTGATAGAACAATTTTCACTCAATAAAAATGTAATTGTGGGTATTCATCATAATTATGGTATTTTTATGTGTTGATTGAATTATTTGCAATCTGTGGATTAGTCATGGTGGGAAGGCGTAAATGAAATTGTGAAAATGAGTCGACAATCTGGACGCCAGGATGAGGTACTGGAGATGGGAAATTTATAGCGTTCTGGATTTTCGTGATGACATTGGGGATCTGTGGTAGTTCATCCCATCCACTTTGTCCTGGATCATTTCCTCTCGGCCATTTTAGTTTACGGTAATATTTTCCATTTGTTTACGCAGACTGTCGCACAAATTTGGGGAATTTTCCTGGCCACTTATGTTACCGTATGATTAGCGATTTTTTAATTGATTTTCCAGACCGAAAAATTTCCTGGGGAAATTATAACTGGCTCCGCATGTCAATATGACCGAGAAATCCGAAATAAATCGCCTCTGGAGAGAGTACGATCCCCTCAGTCTGCAATGCCGCGTGTATGCATCCCGTTCATCCTCTTTTCACCTGGTGACTTTATCCCTCTCCCCCTGGGCTCTCCTCATTCGCGCGCACTTTAACTCTAAGCATTTGCCACTCACTTATTTTTTACCTCTCTCTTTTTTTCCGGAGTTGAACTGTGTGTGGGCACGACCCACGGTATCAGGCTCATCGTTTGCTACCGTGTGTGTATGATTCCCGCGTAGAGGGTTATGTAGCTGGAATTCCTGGTTGGCAGAGTACCATGTGTATGTACATAATAAAATCCTTCTCTTCTCACTCGTCTCCATCGCAGGTGATATTTCCGGAACTACGCGGCTAATCTCGATCTTCTCTATCCACGAATAATTATTCTTACGAGAATGCATAGAAGAAGAAGAGGGAAGTAACTGCAGTGGTGATTTATACGAATTGACGATCGTCTTTGGTTTCTCATGTACAACTTTACAGATTCAGCCATATTCAATCATTGAATTCGGCGATCGCGAGAGAAATATTTGAAAAAAATCGTGAATATCTAGGGAATTTATCCACTGAATACAATTTTTAGAAAATGATTTTTGAACTGTCCGGCAAAGAAATAATTTACCGGAGAGTAAATTTGTAAATAAATAAATTTATAAACCTATGAAGACACTGAGGTATGTACCAAATCGTAAAAGATCCTTGACGATCCTTAATGCAAACTAATGAGTTATTCCAGTGGTTTTACTCGAGAATAAAATCTACAGATATTAATCCATTGCGACACGAACTATGGAACAGTATCGGTGGGAAGTTAGTGGGGGGCCGTTTGGGTAGTGGTACCCCATGAGAGAACCCCTGTGGTACATACACACTGTCACAACTACCCGATAAGTGGGGGTATTGTGACGTGTCTCATCGGGTTAAACTCCCAGGATTTTCGCATTCGTTCCCCCGGTGCCCCGGAATTTTTATGTTTTTAATCTTATCCACACGGATATCCCAGATAATTACTCACTCACACGTACATCAAGACGCCACGTCTTGGTAATGTTACCAGGGAAAACTCGGTTCTCTCGCGCGGGTGAATCAAAGAAACGTGATTTATGTCTGGTTATGTACTGGTGCCTGGAGTGTTATATTCAATTGCCATGTGCCGAATGCAGCGGAGGTACTTTGGCCGAGAGCATAAACGCGTGGCGGTATTACTCCGAGGGTTACTCTCTCACCTCACTTATTCCTCATTTGGATGATGTAGGGGATTGCATCGACGGTAATAGAAAGGACGAGACAGTTCAATACGTTGGTAATCGAGAATGTGGATTTTTCTCTTTCACTTAGTTTTTCTTCCTCAGAGAGGAGGAAAAAAGTTCTAATGAATGTGAGTTTTGGAAAAAAAATTTATAAATTATTGTGCTTAGAAAAATGATTGTGTAATTATCGGGGATGATCAAGTGATGTTTTCAGTAAAAGTTTATTGTAACTGTAAATTTCTTGCCAATTATATCATGGAAATTGATAGAAATCGAGAAATTTTAGGTGAAGACATTCGTGACCTTCCAATTGAATTGTCAATTAATTGGAAATCCTAGAATCTGGGGAGAAAACATTATTAATTATGTCCACTGCCAGGCTGAGATCAATAACGGTTTTAGTGTACAACATTTGAAGATTTTTATTAACATTAGGGCAGAAAACCGTTCTCACGATTGAAATAGGCAACAGAGTGTAGATTTTTTATTTATTAGATTGAATTCTAAAGGTTTCCATTATATAATTTGGGACAATTTGGGACGGAGCCAGGAGATGACGGAAGTGATGCTCCAACATCATAATTAATGTGGATAATTTAAGAAGTCAAAGATGTTTGACGACCTCAAGATTGTTTTGGTAACATTTTATTATATGAGTTATGTCGGCAGTCCTGTATACTCCCAATAACAGCTGAATAAAACAACCATAAATTGAATAATAAAATGGATCCACTTGTGTGATGAACTTTGTTGATTGGAAAATTTGACAAACTTCCAGAGTCGTTAATAAATTACATCCCCAAGAAGCTTTTCAATCCCCGAATTATTCACATCACTTCTCACGAAATACCTCAAAAAATGAATTAAATATTTTAAATACACCGGTTTTATTTATACCCGATAATTGCATTTCACTTGCAATATTAATAACTGGTATTAAATACCAGCTACCGCTAATGTAAACCCAGAATTCAACCTGATTATAAATCCCAGAATCTCAGTAATATATCCAAAACCATAGGTATTCTCTTCTTAAGCTCCACAAATTATGAATAAGACCAGCACAAAAGGGAAGGATATGCGAGAGAGGGGATAAAATAGGATAATTCTATACGATGTTACTCTGTTCGCCAAATCTCACGATTTATTCAGACCCCCGGAAGATCTTTAAATTTACCCAAGTGGTCTTATCGTTCACCTTGAAATAAAATCCTCACCAAAGTTCCCCACAATTCCCTGTCTCCCCTTTACTCCAATTTTATTACCAGCACAAAATGAATTTAAAAAAACCTAAATAACCGAAACCTATACGATGCACAGAAAAAGATAATTCGCATAAACGCATTTGTTGCATGGAAGTATCACGAGTCGCTGGTAGTTCACCACAAAGACAGACAGTTTGATAACCATGGTCGAAGCGCTTGGAAACCCTCGTCCGGGTCACGCTCTCCTAGACAAGTAAAATACCCATGTACGAATGTTGCATTTCTAACTCTCTTTCTCGTTGTACACACAGTGCACCTATCTATGTGTCACACGTGGCACTTTTACGTGACTCATTTGGTTTATTTTCTTGAGGCTATCGTAAACCCTGTGCGTGACATCTATGACATGGAAAAAAAAATGCATAAAAATAAATGTCGTGAATCTCCCGAAAGAAAACTGCTCCTACGAGTAAAATTTCAACCAATAGCACGAAAAAAAATATATCAGTTATGCAGAGCTATTGATTTTAATGACTCTGCAGGAAAATAACATGAGCAAATGTTTACGACAAAAACTCATCACGCGGAGAGTTAAAACCTCCAGGAATTTGCAAAATAACTTCAAATATTTCCCCGCAAATCCCATAAATATTATTCCTAATAATGTGTATATTCTCAACTGTGTGCAGCGTAACGAGGGTGTGTCCCAATCATACGTTTTCCCCGTCTTTACGAGGCCTCATGGATGTCAGTTACCAAACCCATAGAAAAACACGAAATGAAGAAAGACAGATTGTAAAAGAGTTGGATGAGTTAAACGGGGGGTTATTTTCCACTGTTCACATTATGATAGGCTAGTAATTACGTGCGGCATTAATTAACCATTTGATATATGAGTCTAGGGTAAGCCCTGGCACGGATCATTAGGTACGTACGCACCGCAATGATGGCGTGTTTAAAACGTGTTACCTGGCTAAATCCCATCCCTCCCCTTCCCCCCACCCCCCCCAAAGTTAGTCCACCCCAATCCCCTCCCCCGACCCTCATTTTACCTTCTACTCCTCTCGATTTCGCTTCCCCCTCGCACTCGTCCTTCTCTCACTATTCACTCTTGTTTTCTCAGTGTTAAGGCTTCTCTCCACAAGCTGTAAACAACTTGCATTCTACCCCACGGGGGTACATCCTCATAAAGTACGTTTTATCTATCGTAAATCGATGCTTGGTGGTATTTCACCGCCGTAGTGCTTCATACAATGCGGCTCAATTAATGCCAAACTGTTGCCCTGATTTATTTCTTAACTCCCGACGTAACACCCCTCCACCTCCTTAACTCGTCTCATTGGTCTGTATCGTTATCTCTCTCTTTCACTATCTTTTTCACTCGTGTGTACGCCTTTTACGTTGGTTCGTGGATCACGATAATCGGGTGAATTCTGAAATACACTTTGCTCTTTATCGATTGGTTATAAAGTCAAAGTTCTTATATATGAGCTTTTCACATTTTTTTCCACCACTGTTGGAATGCATTTTTATGGCTTCATGGGAATAAGTATGATCACACATGATCATATACCACACGTATGATTATTAATTTAACTGCGATTATTGAATCCCATATTCACGTGAATTTCTTTATCGTGATTAATGACAAATTTTTGACATGAACTGGTGAATAAGAGTGACAGCGAATCTGGGACTGAAAAGCCCCTTTCACTTCCACCATAGCATCTTCAAGCACTTGAACCACGGTACACAATAATTTATCTCGTCTTGTTACTCCTAACTAAACCACCACGACACGTTGTATCCTTAGAATCAGTTCTGATTGTCTCATGCTAATCAAGATATCAAGCACACGAATGGCTCAGTGGTTAACAAACCTGACACATTGTAACTGAACTTCCAACTCAAACACGCTAACTCGAATACATCAAAATTTCAATCCAATGGATGAATCCAGTTCTTATTGATTGCCACATCTAACGACTGCATTCCATTATTATCCATACAGTGTTGATAAATAATATCCAGTCGTATGAATAAAGCATAAAGTGAGTAACGCAGGAAAACGAAGGAGAGTTGTATACCAGATATGATTATTATTATTCCCCTTTGGCGAAGTTCGCCTATCGTTAGACTACTCGGCTAATTAACCCCCGTGATACAAGATTTCGTATCAACCCAACGACTAATTATTTCCCCTGCCTTCTCGATTATTGTGCATCGTTGCCATTCATGGATTGTCTATATATCATTGAAGGCAACGATGGACGAGAGAGAATGAAGGATAGATGGAAAGGATGGGGATGAATGATACTCGTGGATTTCAACGACGCACATCCTCGTGTCATGTATACCATGACATTGTCGTTTTGTTGTGCAGAAGGTGTTTCCGCACCGCATCGCAGGAAGAAAGTGTACATCCAGAGATATGATGTCTGCGAAATTCGAACCTTCGAATACCACCAGTGTCGACATTGCATTTGACTCACTCCCTCATAACTTCTCTCGCACTAATGCCTGGCCATTCCTTCCATTCGTCCTCTCACTTTGGTACAGACTAAGTTCTATTCTACTTTCTCACTTTTACAACTTTACTTTTCTACCTAACCAATTTCGCTGTCGTTCTTACTTGTCTTTCTCCCGCTCGTACACCTTCGTGGAATCCTACGAACAATGGCCAGAGCTACTGGCGAGGGTATTTACTCAATGCCAGAACTGCACCACGAAGTTTGGTATTACACTGTTAAGTTTCTATTATTCGAACCATCTCCACAGACATCGAGGGATGATGCATTATTGTCGTTTATTTCACGTTGAACATTATTGCATGGTCAATTTTTACATGGAGCTCTTCACTTCGTGATGCTGTAGACATCGTGCTCGTGGATTTCATACATCGGGAATTAGTTGATGCGGTTGAATGAATCAGGTAAAGGTAAGAGGAGGAATGGATGGGAGATACGCTGCAGGAGGCGGTGGGAGGGGGAAAGAAAAAGAAGGATTGAAGTCGGATGAAAGTGGATGATAGAGACAATTGAGAGGAGGATTTCAGTGAATGGGAGATGGCAACAGAAAGATCGACGGATAGGACCCATTTACTGAAATAGCTCAGAAATTGATAAGCGGAGGGAACTTGATGGTAACTTGTCCCGCCATTCAAACTTGACATTCTTGATTCGAAAGGCGCTTGATAATTGCGATAGTAATTTTTAGAATGTGAGTGTTCGATTTATCGTCAAATTTTAAGCGAATATTCCATCAGTTATTCCAGTCAAAAATATCCCTGAAATAATCCGGACTGTCGGACACAGCTCATTAATATCACTTAGAACATGCTCCCATTTAACATCTACGTCAGAGAAATCCTTCACGAAGGATTCGCCTTTCATAATTACTACCTCAAATGACGTAAGGAAAGTAGTCCTAATAACAAATTCCGGTCGCGTTCACACGATACAGAAATCCTGGGAGTATCCGGAGTCTGTACATCTAAGCACGAAAGAATCATCCACCGAGTCCTGGATAAACTCACTCACTAACCCAGGGGAAAAAAAAAATATCCCCACAGACATCTCTCTCCATGTAAACATCAGAATTACGATATTTCTGTCCATCAATAACTCGATTATAATGATCAATAAAATTGGAGGGATCACGAAGCTCAGTTAAATGTAGAGCAGAGATAGTGATCGTGCTGGATGAAGAATCGGGAGTTAAAGATCGAGGAGAAAACGGAATAACAACACACATAAGCAACTTTTCACACAGGATAAAGGCTATTTGGAGCATTCCCATGAAATGCAAACATAGAGGAGGGACTGAAGTTAGTAGTCGATAAACGAGTTCCCCCAGCCTTCCCCCAAGCTACCGAGCCGATATCTATGCAAAAGCCCAATGCATACCGTTATACCCCACTGTTCCCCTCTCAACCACCGCAGTCGGATATTAGTCGCAATCATAGGAGACTGGAGTTTCTCCCCCATGCGAAATACAAGCACCTTATCTCCCTCCCTTCCCTTCCCTTCCCTTCCGTCAACCATCATCACTCCCTTCAACCCCAGCGGTAACGACACCTCGCTGTCATCTTAGCGCGTTTCCCATCCGTTACCGCAAGCAATCGCCTTAAATGCTAACGCATTTCCACGGTTTCCACATGCAATGTCAGTCTCAGAGGTCTAGCCCTCTCTACGAGTGTTTATATACAAGTAACTCCAACTCCTGACCCGACTGTGAATTGTCATTGTTGCTGATGTCGACGTGGTAGTCCTCATCGTGTCTCACTCGGCTTCACCTCACCCCCTGCTCATCCCCCACAGGTATCTCCCCTTATTCGCTAAATACGTAGGCGGCTTACCGCGTAATAATAAGTCACAAGCATCGCAGGTATGAAGGAATATCAGAGTCTCACTGCAATCAAATTAACTCGGCGCTAGGAGCTTACGATCACTCTCTCTCTCTCTCTCGCTCTCGCTCTTTATGCGATGGTGAATTTTTAATTTTTTATGTTTGAATTTTATTCACTTTTTTTTTTGAGGAATAATGCTACTCACTAAATTACGGGATATTATATATCGAAAAGGGTCTGTCTTCGGGTTCTTATGACCTGAAGGTACAACGGTCTTTCATTGAGACGTGAGCAATTTGAGTTAATTTTTTTTAATTGTCAGTAACCATTGGTTTCCAGGCCACCGGGATGGAAATACAAGGTGTATTAAATAAAACCTACCCTGGAGGATGTATATTTCTCGTTCGAGCATTTAAGATCTTTATTCCGGAAATAATAGGCGGGTTAATCGTTTATTACGTTCAACATTGATGAGTATATAACGGTTCAATGATACTTACGCCCAGTGATATTACACATTTTTTATGAATACAGTTTAACGTGATGAAAAAATAAGAATGTTACGGATTCAAAGGGTTTCCGGGGGGCTGTAAGGTCTGGATGGGGGGAAAAAATGAGTGGAGTGACAGGTGGCAAAGGGAAGGAGTGTGTATTCGCGGCATAGCGCTAACTGTACTAAGCGGATTAGCTACGGAGCAGTGACACAGTTCCATCATCCAGTGTGTCCGGTACCCTGTGTCGAATCTATAATTATCTCATCCATAGAGCGATCACGCGCGTCCACTGTGGAATATACATCGGCTTCAATATCCGGACAAACTGCCAGGGAAATTTCGGGATACTCCAGTTTCTGTCTGATATTATTTCAATGACGGACTTGAATGCCAATCAGCAATTGATTTTGTTTTGGTATTTTTGATGGTAATGAATATTCATTGATATTTGACCGGCTGCAGTGCATTTTATACATTTTTTGGAGACTCTAGTAAATATGGCCTACACGTTCAAATTTTTTCTTTCAGTGGATCTACGATCTCAACCGGAGAACGCAATTAGTTCTCTTTATTAATTAATTCTCTCTATCAGGGTGGGAAATGCCTTGGAATATATTCCTTTGAATCACCGGATTGTCTCCATAATGACAACTTCAAAATTTCATCCATTGTCTCTCATCTCACCTCCGCCTCGGAATAGTTATCAAATAGCTAAATTCCAGTATATTAACCAATGGTAATGGCAAAAGCGCGAATCCCAGTATCATGCAAAATTGTAATTAAATCCTTCCAATAATGTGAAATCAGAGACAAACTCGGAGCCACTGAAATGCAGCAGTAGGATTTCACAGAGCAGACTTTGGAAATTGTTGAGCTGTTCCGGTGTGTCGCCTTGGTGCGGATATCCATCCCACTTACTCCACTCAGTTCCATATACACAGGCATAAACCAACCATGATGTACACTGGTTGGTTTATAAACCCAATGTTACCATACATATAGCAACAAGGAGGTATACGCCCCCAAGGTGTCTCGTATCCGTGTCCATCGCTAAACAGCCCGAGCGTGAAATCGGAATCGCTGTGCACGATTTTCTTTTCTTTCTGCCGAGGCGAAAATAATAGTGTCTATCTTTATTGATGCACGACAGTGGCTTGGTCGGGCAAAAAATCGTTTTCGATTTTACGAATTTAACTTCAAATTGGTGGCACGCCTCTTCAAAAAGTGCATTACTTCAAAAATATTTATACATCGATTTCCGAGTGATTTGTAACAGCTAA
Source organism: Diachasmimorpha longicaudata (assembly GCF_034640455.1). NCBI lineage: Eukaryota > Metazoa > Arthropoda > Insecta > Hymenoptera > Braconidae > Diachasmimorpha > Diachasmimorpha longicaudata. The sequence goes on along the minus strand of NC_087228.1, from coordinate 10,078,440 downwards.
ATAATTAAATGATAAATTATTCAGTCCCAATATCTTCGAAGTTATCGACTTTTTAGGCAGCATATTTACTGCCATACCTCGATTCAAAATTAATTAGCTGCGGTGCTATCTGCAATTAAATCATCTAGTTAGACTCCTCTTCTCAACGAGAATTGCAATAAAAAATGTTGAACTGCTATTCCATCAGTTTGTTGTAGAAAAATTATCCCAATCCTCCCGTAAAAATAAAGCAAGACAGAATTTTGATCAAAGAATGTCGAAAAAGCTCGGTGAAAAAAAAGACAGAATCAATGTGAGCAAGTGAGAAAGAAATTGTGACGTTGAGCATCACGTTTGCAGCAAACGACGCACATGGCACAGCTGGAGTCACTGCATAGAGAGTCTACGTGCCTCCTATCACCCATACGCGTTATAGCAGCATCCCCACGCCCCCTGTAGCCCCCATAAACCCCATAATACTTTTTGGGCTCCCTCTCACAATCCACTCCTATCATCTCACTCTCCTTTTACCACTCAAATGGCAAACCACGTACAGTGTACGCGTAGTCCACAATTGTCACAGCTGTCCAGGTGGATCCAAACTATCTTCAACGTGCTCTCGGTGGTTGTGACTGTTAAACTCCGAGGACAGTTAAGAGTTCAAGAAATGTTGAAGACGTGCATTTGCAAAGCTGCCCCCTCTGATAAAAATTAGCACGTCGTTGGCAGGTTCTAGGATCAATCACAAAGACCAGAAGGTCTCAGGGTTTTGGAGACTATCTCTCCTGCGTGGGAGTAGCACCAGTGGAGAATTTAAGTCTTAACATTTTTTAAGGGAACTGAACTTCCTCTGAAGAGCAAAGAAAAGATGTGCAGAAATTTCTAAATTATTTATTGCGCGTAACGAACCGAATGCCGACATTTTCACAACTACAAAATTTCCCTAGAACGAAGAAAGGCACTCATTTATAATTAGAACCAAGAAATGTCTCTCTCTGGTGGTGTAGGTGGTTAAGCATTGCTAGTGTTGGAGTAGTACAGATAACCCAGGCTGACCCAAGCACAGCGTCCTTTCTGAATAATTACGGCTATAGAGCGTCTAGGTGAGACCTGTAACCTGGTGGCTCTCACTCACCAATACGATAACATCGACCTTATAATGTAAAAGACCTTCTACCCTCTAGCCACCAGACCATCAATGCCATTGCAGCCCCGGGCTTTCGGATTTTTTCCCAGTCTCAACGTTTTTCAACTTTGCACATATAAAAATCTTATTCTTTTTTACTCTGGACTCTTCGCCTCTGTTCACGTACCTTATTCATCTCCAAAGTACGTAAGTCCCCGGGTATGCCAGTACTCGCCTCCAGGATCCAAAGGGTTGCAACGTGACCGACCCGTACTACCCCCCTCTTGCCTCCCACTGCTCCTTCCTCTATCCTTTCGACCCAGTGTTATGCCGGGCGGCACTCGGATCCCAGTCACGAACCAACACGCACGCCAAGCATAGATCGTACTCTCTTGAACTCCACCAGGACCCATTCTCTATGCTTTTTTTTTTCATTTTCTAGAGGTGAAAATATTTTTATCCCTCACCATTTTCATCAGAAAAGATGAGAGATGTGATTGAATCACTCGGGAATGAGAATAGATATGATAATACAGGTTAATTCAGGCTTAAGATTTTGCCGAGAAATTATTCAGCTAAATAACCGAGGTTAATTAATGTGCCAATCAATTATGAATTTATTACGAAGGGGTAGATAATTATTGTGCCCCTGTAGACACGTGCTAAGTGGGCATGATTTTTTGGAAGAATTCGCACAGAAAATTCATCAAATTTTGAATGATTAGGGGGTAGTAATGGCAGAGATTGAGATTATGGAGATGATTGCTTGAGCGATCTCTGGCGTACAAATTTGTTACCACCATTAGGGGCTATTTCTGATTGCAATCGTTCAGGGAGATCTGTGTTAATGGGTACCATATTAGGACTAATGGACCTTCATCGATATGGACGGAGATATTTCGGAGAAATATAGTGACAGTACGCAGAGGTATCTTCAACTGTCAGGCGATGGTAAGTTAATTATAATACAATCTAAGAATGTCAGGGATAATGGTGTGAATTGTTGCATGAATGAGCATGCTCGGGTGGATATTAACGTATACCCCATCGAGTTATTCACATATTTGTTTGACTTTTCATTCATGATTTCGTGGTCAACTTCGGATCATTCAATTTTACATTTCTTTCGATTTTTTAATTTACCACGAAAGAATCAGTTAATAATTAATGGAGAATTCACTACGTCGCTCGACAAACAAACTAAATTTTCAATTATCAATTAAAATCTATTATTCAATTAAACTCAATTTCATTCGTTTAAGGTTTTACTTCAGATCCATCAATTTATTAATATGGCGCGATCAGCATGGTAGCTTGAGTCGAACAGAATGGAGATATATTCGCATATGTCAAGAAATAGTGCAATAATTATATTACAATAAATGGCCTTCTTTATAAATCTTGCGAACCTAAAAATGAAATATCATCTTTCCCAAAGTCTCACATCGATTATCAAGTTATTTCTGATTTCCATCTCATCTCCATCGACGATTTTATCACTGACTTATTATAGCTCATCTTCACTCCATTACTATTCCAATTAAAATACCGAGGCCGAAAATACACATGTGTCTAGTCAGAGCGCGTTAACATTAATGAATGCATTTTAATGCATAATTTCACACAAAAAATCGCCAAGTAAATTAATCCACGAATTCTTATGCGGGTGTTCTAATTCTATTGATGGTGCATTGCTTTATTCCCTCCCCAGGATTTTCAGTCGAAAGGTGAAGAGGTCATAGCGTTAATTATGGACACATTCACTGACACACCACACAGTCTAGTTATTTTTGTAATCCTCGACTACTGTATATCAATGTTACTTGAGGGGGTGGCCAGGAGGTGGGAACGACAATCACATTATCTCGAAATTTTCCAACCCAAAACTCCGTGACGTGTGAATAATTGAAAGGTGAAAATTCCTGGGGAAAATTGAGAGTAGTCCATCAATAATAAACTTTACAAAATTACACTTCATTAAAGCTTCTCTAGCAAGCTCACTTCTCCCCCACCGGGGGATAAAAATTCAATAAAAATTACACGAAAACTCTGGTAATTCTGGAATGACCAAAAGAATCTGAATTTTCATGTAATTACTGATTTCTCATGAAGCAGATGATAATTTTTCTCGGTGCATTAATCCTGCATGTTGATAATGCACCCCGACAGTGGTTGTTGAACAGCCGAATCCATTATCGATCGAAATAACCCTTTACACCCGCCCTCAAACTACAGCAAGATGTCTTTACACCGAAACCACCTGTCCTCGCTTCCCCGTACTATATTAAACCCCGGACAGGCAAGAGAAACTCACATTGCAATGGTACATACCTTCGCTTATGCAATATGCATTAACGCACATTGTAGAACGTAGCACACGAACGCGCGAGGCGTTGTAAACACGGGGTTGTAGACATCGGGAGTGTCATAGCACACCCTAGACTACAGTATACATACGTATGTAATGCGTTAAACTGTTCTCCATGGAAATGCGTTGAAGATGACACTGTACGTACCCCATGAAGTTTCATCTTTCCTTAAGGGGCCTCAGTGGTATCTGCACAGAGCAGAAAAAATTATTTCGTCGAGAATATTTACCCCCAGCGAGAAATTTTCAGAGGGAAACTTTAAACATTTCATTTGAATAATATCTTCTCTCCGTCTCCGAAAAATTTAATTAAGAAAAGTGAAAGAACATTTCTTTGTTTCCAGCTCCATGTGAATGATTATTGTCAATGGAGGATTGATGAAAGTACGTAGATGTCTGTCTGTGTGTAACGAGGGCTCGTTTGGAGTTAACCATACCTCCTTCATAATGAGAGTGTATACTGGAGGAGGGAAGATGAGACCGTGTCTGGTACCATTACTTGTGCTACTGCGTCTGGGTTTGCTGTATATGGGAGCACATATGTAACCTTCTCTTCTAGCAGCATTAGACCGACGTCCGTTAGCCCCGGAGGGAACCTTCAGAAATCGCTGTTATAAACTTTGGACTAATTCGTTGGCAGAATTTTTCTCCTGCTCCAGCCCTGGTTTTTAGAATCAAAATTAAATGTCATTACTTAAATTATTTAGAGAGAATTTGTGGAGAAGGAACAGGGGATGGAGTCCCCAGTAAAACCTAATAAGCAAGATATCATCAATTGTTTTTTATCTATAGAGGATATGCCTATAGAGAATATTCACCAAAAGAATTTCCGGGAGAAAATCCGCCCACAACAAAATCCGATAAATAATGATGGTTTTACTCTCATTTTTCCATTTTATCATTCAGTCGACAAATTCGAAATTGATCATTGAAGTTTGAATAGGTGAAAATTCAGTACCAACGTCGAGTATTTTTTTCCGTGTGATCGAATGTGCAAATTCTCTGATCCTGGATGTATACCAAATGGACTGTGTTACCGAGCGATTCGCATGGAATGCGTGTACATCCGCGTTATGCCCTGTAGCTCTGATTATTCATTTCAATCCACATGCCCTCGCTTTTTTACGTTTTGCTATTTACACTTTTTACCTTCAGCGATAAATATTTCGCTTGTAAAACAATCACAGTTGGGATGGGATAATTATTCATCCGAGCATAGGGGTGTTATCCTTTTTTTTGAAAATATTTTCTCGTGCAGAAATGTGAATGTAATCAGCGAATTAATTTCGTGGATGGATTTCATTGTCATGAAAATTTTTTTCACCGATACAACAGTTTTTCACAGAGTGTTCAATGATTTTGTGAGAACCCTGGGACCACACTGAATAACTCAAAATACGAGGAAACCAATATTCCAATAGACTCCATTGACTCACCACTGTAGACACAGCTCTCAGAGTCGACCTTTTCCCAGTTCTCGAAGTGCATAATAAATCCAAAATTTTATAGATATTAATTTCCAGATGGTTGACTGATTGACAACAGCTTTGTCCCTCCTACAAGGGAGCCCCTCCCCCCTCCCTCCCCTTACTGTCTCATTCCATTTCATCCCTCCAGGAAACAGTTAAAAATAATTAAGCATTATTCAATCTGAACGATTTACCATTCCCCCAGACACACAGTAGTGAGTTGAATTTATTATCGTAACCACTGTCCGAGCCAGGTTCACCTTCGCTCTCAAATAAACACTCAGGACGGGTATCGATACCGACGGATAGTAAAATGTGCGCGGCAGTATGCACCTTGAAAACAACGCGGGGGTCATTATAACGAAGTAACGTCCGTCTCTCTTATTCCCATGTCCCTCGTTTTAGACGAAAGGGACAGCGGAGACTATCGTAATGGGTAGTCCGGGGTATTGGTAGGAACGAAGAGGTGCCACACACACCGGGCATCTTTAACCAACAGCTGGAGACGAGTGTGTGCAACCAAGGGCATGAGAGATGAAGCTGGGCCCTTTATTCCAACTGTCTACACAGTAAAGGTTTTAGTTTTGCAGACATATAATCCCTGCGGGGATGGTAAGGCACGTACCCAACGACCGTAGGGAAAGGTGAGTGGGACGAAGATGGTGGTTTTGCGAAATGGTGTTGAGATGGGCCCCAGCCGGGGGTGAAGAGAGGAAAGACTGAGGGACAAGAGAACGTGCGAGTGTATATATCCGTATGGAAAGGAGCCACCGTATCTCACTGGTCAGAGCCACTTAATTGACACGCGGCGCGTCCCTAACACGTTGCGACCCCCCAACTGGGACTTATACCCGCCACTTCGACATCAATTCGATCTCCATCTGTCCCCTTCTTCTCGCCCCTCTTTCTTCCACTTGTCGTTGAATGGATGGACCAATCACCGGAGAAAATGGGAATCACCGGTACTTGCGGAATTTGGCGGTGATCAGGATGAAACTGTCATCAAGTCCGCTGATAGATAACTGATCAATTTTTTTTATTTTACGGTTGAGAAGTATGTCACACAGATTTTTTTTCATCCGAAATTTTCCATTCCTTAATTAACGTCCAATGATTCCCAAACAATAGCTTGACGACAAACATCATCGGATCGGAGTTCAATCTTGTGTATTCCCCCTGTCAATGATGTCCCCAAAAACACGTTCCATGCACCCACAATTCACCAATTCCACCGTTATTTGATCCTAGAATGGAAACTGCCAAAAACCCTCATCCACATCCCCAAACTCCCTCCCATCAAAAACAGAAAAAAAAATCATACCAACCACAGAAATAACTGAAACCAATTTCCACCTCGTCATGTCAACAATCTCCAACAGATGATCCGAATTCCCTCCAACATTAAACATTCCATCGATCTAACCCATCGATCACAACTATTTATCCTCGAAAACCCCTCGGAGCAATTTATTCTCGTCAAACAAAAAGTGCAATATAACCTGCACTTGAAGATCGTGCCAAGATGATGAGCAGGAGAGGAGGGAGAATAAATAAAGACAGATATAGAGAGAGAAATCCTCTTCAGGACTGCTCTCCTTCCAGAAAGTTTCCTAAGAACGTACACAATTTTCCCCCATAGATGGTAGACGAATAAAAAATCAAAAAGGGAGAGGGGTAAAAAATAGAGTTGAAAGATAAAACAATAAAAGGAAAGAATAAAAAGTCGAAGCGCAGGTAAACAGGCAAGCCGGTGTTGCAGGCGGACACGACGCCGGATGAAACAGGATGGACCATCGGTTGGCGAGAGGTGAGGTGAGGGTGAGTAGGAGGATAGTTTGCTCTGGATTCCAGACGTGACCCCGGTGCTGACCCGGCGAGAACATCTCCTCTCTGTACCCTTTATATACACCCATCTCACTCTTATCCACGGGCTTTATCATCCGTCCACTAGTATACCTCCGCAATTATATCCCCCGCGTGGACTCTTCACGTAAGTACAACACAGGTATGGACCAGGCTGGCCTTAGGTGGTATTACAGTAACGCGGATATGTCCAGAGTCGAATCATGCCCCAGGGACTTCTACTATTCTCCCTCCCCTCAATGTCCATTTCCAACTTGGTATGTATCCATGACGGCGTTTATTGCCATACGTGATCGGTGAGATGACGATGTACGCATCGAGGAAGGGGTGAGCAATTTAATTCAATTTAATTTTTAGGATACTATTGAAAGGGCTTGACATATATGGACAAAAATAAATCGTACGATAAATAAAAAATTACAGTTCATAGTCGAATTGTTTCGAGATTATTGAGCAATTCCTGTCCACAACCCAATCCAACAGATACTCTACGTGGATTGGTATTTCTAATGATGTGAGTGAGTGAATAATAGGTCAAGTGACCGTCAAAAACCACCGGGATGAGAGTTATTCCTGCGCCAAAAAAATATTACGACTGATTCACCGGCTTTCGAGGTAAAAAACCAATTGGATTTCTCCACGAATGATTGGAATAATTCCTCATGGACTTCAGCATGCCATTAGCCCAAGTGCCTCCCACACAACAATACCCTATCGTAAAGGGCGCGTCACTACGCATATACACCGTCCAGTCATTATTCGTCCATTGGAAATGCCACGCGTTTCGAATTGAAAACATTAATATGCGTTGGTTGCAACATTGGAACGTTATGTACACCCAATATTACACTGGATAACGTGCACTATGCGGATGAATTGAAAGATCGTACGTTGGTATCGCATGTCTCTGTTCTCATCGATTCTCACTCAATGGTACCTTTGCAATGCGTTACCAAACTGTCTTCTCGTGGATATCTCCAAAGGCATGATGCAAATCCACACATCAACCAGCGGATTATTTCGCTCGCAATGGAAGGAAAGTCAATTGAAGGCAACCACTGGTGAGTTTATGTTATCCTGAAATGCACAAGTAACATCGTTTGATCGATGAATTTCAAATGGTTTTGTGAAAGCGATTGACTAAGCGAGAGATTCGGCCCACGCGCTTCGATAAATGTGTATCCGATGAACCGAGGATTACATGGAAGTGAATATTGAAAGTGTGAGGAAGGTATGGATATACATTCTGTATTTCCAAACTGTGCACTTTGTGTAATTTGATGATCTATATGGATTTGTCAGGTGCATCTCTTACAAAGAGAAATTCATCGGGGAAAATCAATTACAACTGCGATTGTGTCAGACCTTTGGATACGTATTTTTATTCACGTAAATGTTTTTATTTTTAAAAACACATACGTCACAAACACGAAACGCGTCGTATCGCCGTCAATGTTTTGTTATTATTTTTATTAGGCGATTACTTCGGAATGGAATATTTTACTGTCGTGTCATGGCGATTGGTGGAGTGGTTGTTGAGAAATTTTTACTGTCATTTTGATATTTTTCCACAATGCCTCGCTATCTTGAGATGTACAGGGAGAATGACCACTGTAAAAATGTTGAAACACAGACATCCACACACTCACTAATGAATGACGCGTATCTCACCGTTGTGTGGAAATTTATAAATTCTTGTCATCAAAATACAAGAATCGCCGGATAATTTTCTCGTCCAAATGAATCTATGCACCATTTTCACTTAAATGAATGAACCGCACATAAATAGAAAGCAGGAAAATTTAGTGGCGATGCGAACCCATTCAATTACTTAGAAACGTAAATAATTGAAACAAGTACATCGGTAAATATCCCCCACCAATGAATCTTTCACCAATGAGTTTAATGTAGGGTCTCGGGATCTTCCAGACGCTCTCGTTTTACATGGTTTGGTACACGATGTGCTTACAATAATGTAATCACGCTGTGCACTCTGTGATCCATCCATGCGAGAGGTTTTTCGCTCGTTACACCACGCAGCTCATAGTACATTTAACCTGGCCAACCCATCTACGCATTGTCCATGGTAACTCCATCTTGTCCTGTCTCTTCTGGGCTCTCCCACATCTATTTACCTCCTCCTCGAGGCCCCTCTCTTTATAAAATCGTTTAGATTAACATTGGACCATTCATTCTGCCCATGAAATAAACATCCCTCGTACTATTTTAGGTACTGACCAGTAGTACCATTGGGGAGGAGGGAGGGAGGATTTAAAATCCCAGACCTTTAGCATTTCGATATCAGCGGTGGTTTGCAATGAACGGTAAGGCTTTAATTGACTGTAATTTGCGTGGCGGAACGCGATTCAAGAGACTGTAAACAACGAGTTGTGCTCCTGGTGGAGCACAGAATACAGCAGTCGAGCTCGATGGGTTGAGCGAAAAGGGGGGGAGCAATGACCGCCCTTCTTTCCTTCTTTCCATAGCAAATCGCTGGAATCAGGAGGGAAAAGTTGGGATGATGACCTTAACCCTGAAATTGCTTTAATTCCTAACCTCCGAGTTGGACGACTTCAATTGCATTCTGAGTAAATCGTGGGGCAAGACGCGGAGGGATATGTGATGGAAGAAATAGGGAGAGTGGATATGCATTAGTGACAGAGGGTGGGTATAACTACTCCATCTGACTATCATAGCTATTGTGTTCAGAATCGTTTCATCTAATATCACGTTACACTTGAATATTCAAGGCCAGTTCCCGGATTTGTTGCATTATTTTTTTTGTAGAATTATTGGACTGATCACTTCTTCCACTTTCTCATGTGCAACAACAATCTTCTGATTACAAACCGAGTCAAATTTATTCGTGTAAGAATTTCTGGATACAAGAGACGTAACTCCCCAAAACCGTCTCGTCTCCTCAGTCTCCCATTAAATATCGATTCGCCCCGTAGAAATATTTCAATAACTTCCGTTATTTGATGTTCCACGACAGAAATAAATTCTTCAAGATCCTTTGTGTCGAAAGAATGTCCAAGAAAAAGTCAGCAAAACAATTTTATGATTTTCCCTATAAAATATTGAATTTGAATTGTGAGGGTCAAAGACAAGGCCTTGGGTAACGGCACTGCCGCTCATAAAATGGTTTTTATTAGAAGACGGGTGGTATGCGGGTGGATGAGGGGGTGGTGTTGGGCGACATAAAGGGAACTGAAACGATCGGCCAGGTACCGCCGTCTGGCCACCGTCTGCAGCGTCGACGAAACTCACCTCTCTCGTAAACTCTAATGCATTTTGTTGTTGTTGGTGTATATTGCAAAAGTGGAGAGAACCAGGGGTTGTTTCGAGGGTGGTTGAAACGCGAATTTACGCAGCGCTCGTAAAACCTGGTATGGATTGACACGTAGACTAGTCGTAAATGTTGGGTACCACCCCTCTCACTCCTCGGCTCGTCTACGTGCCAGTGACTCGTCTATGCTAACAATGCAAAGTGCTGTATTACCGACCGAGCCCTTACAAACAAGCCAGACGTGTCTCGCTGATGCTTTCAATGGATAGTGGGGTTTTCTCACACCTTGCAAAACCAATCCATCTCACTTTCGATCTGAGTTGACGGGCTGCTTTCAGTTACCTGTCGATTTATTGTGCACACCGACCCTGTGAATAATTAGAAGGTGTCGGAGCTCATAAACAGGGTATCGTTTTATTCTAAGGCGGCGTAAAACTTGCGAAACCATTTCAATTGAATAGAAACTTTGATTTTTTTCTTCTCCTAAAATTTTTAATAATAATTTCTTTTCATGTAGTTAAACTACCCTGACTACCTTGTATCACTCCTAACCGAATGGAAATTCACTACACAAACGCATGTTAAATCCTAGGGGTTGGAGATATTCCATTCATCCACTCCTGGGGTCCGACGATTGCATTACCCTAACTCTTTAATCCAATATCAACACGCGGTGTGCCAAGCTCGTTTCATGGTATAGAAAAAACTATCTACCCACCGGATGGAAATTAAATAGGAAAGTGATACAGACCCGCGGGTTATATGCGCCGAATTTTTTTTTCCATTACCTCAACGTTTTTTAATCGTTGCAATTTTTTTCCCCGATGATGTAATTCAATTTTTTTTTTTCACCGCTGTTTCACATCGATCTGGGATCAGTGGTTCTTGCGGTGATATAACGAATCAGCTGGGGGAACGAGAACATTCGCATTTATGCAGGCACAAGCGAGAACGCGCTGGTTCGATTATTCCTGGCGTGAAATATTCCATCTCCTGCGAAAATCGTTTGGGCGTATAACATCCCGGTGGGGAGGGGAGTAGGGAAAACGAGGGCTTCGGGGAACACGAGCTTTCCGGAATCGCGCACTTCAATGGACAGATACGCGTGTGGCAAGCGATCATCATTGGCCCAACGTTGACTCCAATGGCTTTATATCTGATGCACGATATTCCAGGTCCATTCCCTTTTTTTGTATTTTCCTTATTTGCCTTTTATATTCCTTTACCGCGAAATGCAGCAGAATCAATTCAAAATTTCAATTGCACTTTGATGCAATTGTTCGTACATTCGTAAGAATGAATTACCCTACGGTACATTGCTACGATTAGACCAAACAATGACTTAATCGTCGATACCAGAAGTCCATGTATTATTTCCATGAAAAGCGTTGCCATATGTTTCAATCAAGTTTTCTCTGTGAACTTTTGTATCCCCACAAAGGTGCGGCAGAAATGCAGAAGACAAAGAGTAGAAGAGTTTGTAGTGTACGTTGTCCATCGTTTGAACAATTAATAACCACGTGTACTATTTATTTAGCGAATACAGACACAGTGGTAGTTTTATTGGTGACACAACGTTTCACCCGCAAAAAGAGAGAGTTTATCGACAATTATAAAAAATGGTTTTTTACCACCCAACACTGAGTTGCACGAACGAGCGCACTTCCGTAATGCGGTAGTGTACGCGAAACGGTAGCGGTTCACCGAACCCCCAACAGGTATATAAACGACAAAGTTTAGAATAATAATCATAACATGTTGGCACGAGTAGGAGCAACAAGCGTGTACAGCCGGTATAGCGACTCTACTTCGCTACTTCCATCTACCTTTTTTCTGTCCAATTTGCGAGTTTTTATTTTTCCACGGAGAGAATATACTGAGATGATAAAAGTATTTTGGTGGAATGTTATTTTTTCAGTAATTGCAGGGTATCGCAATTTTTATTTTTTTAGTATATACGAAAAGAAGCTCATTGATCGAACAAAAATTGTTCAAATCTCATAATTCAGAGGAGAAGACCCCTCAACATTTATTCTTTAAATGAGAGATTTAAACTAAATTTGTTCTGGACAATACTATTACAATTTCCGGGCTAAAATTCCCGTCAACTTCCTGGAATTTCTTCCTTATTAAAATTCCGTAGAATTTCGTTATCAAGAATTCGCGGGGAGTGGCGGATTCTCAAGAAATTTCTATCTGTCCAACGTAATAAATTATGAAATCGCAGACGATCATCATTCGGAATTTCAAGTATATTCTCAATTCAGTTAAAATTAGTAAATTCAGTATTCGCCCTCTCGCAAATTATTCTAAGCAGTTATCCCACCCCAAACATACGTAATCCCCCGATTCCCTAAATAAAATCATTCCTCCACCAGTATTCTCTCCCCTCAGTTCGCAACATTCAAATTCTCTTTTTTTGTCTGGCAAGGCAAGTGCGTGCAGAGCACCGGCTGTGGGCTTTTCGTACATATCCAGGGTCTATACACCCGCGAACATTGGGAATTTAACACATCATGGAAAGAGTGAGCCCCCACTGCCGGGGGAGAGAAGAGGGCTAAAACCGTGCGTGTGCGTACACATCGAAGTCGAATGGGTTTTCAGTGAGCCGCCGTTGTGTGCTCGTGGTGAAGAGGATAGGGTTCAGAATGAAATAGATGGAATGGGCGAAGGGGGTGGAGGGAAGGGTGGCAAGAGGAGCCAGAGGGGAGACAATAACAGCAGCGCGTTTTCGGCCAACGACCCGCCGCCATCCCTTTTCGTACCTCCGTCCCCCAGGCTTCCCCCTATATTCCGGCAAAACCGACCTCACCCCCATCCCACACAAACCACCCCCTTTTCTGATGCGTCCTGCACCTTGTTGAGGCCTCTAAACTCGCGCCCTCCCCCCTTTCCTCTCTTCCTCGCACCATACCACCCCCAATCCCCTTCCCGGCGCTCTCTTTGCACCCTTTCCTCCATCCTGGGGAGGGAGCTCACCCCCGGCCCCTCCATCCCTCTGTATGATGTCCGAAACAGTGTGAGAACAAACGGCAGTACGTACAGGGAGCTCTCCCCCTCTCTCTCGGCAACCCCTGGAAATACTGGAGCACTTTCTCATAGCATTAATTAGAACGACATAACGCATTATCCAATAGTACCCAACCACGTAGTGGTCACTCGAGAATTCATGGGTTGGAGGTTTTAGCTCACAGCCAAACTGGGTATTGGAAAGTGTCGTTCACGTACACTGGACACCAGGGGGTTTTCGTTCAGACTCTCGCACGGTTCGTAATTTGGTGATCGATACTTTCAGACAGCCGTAGGGAATGTGGTGCCTGCACCACTCACCTAAGGAATATCGATAATTCTCGCGTCCCGATAAACTACGATTTTAAATAAAAATTATCCTGGGAAGCTCAGTCGGAACACGCGAAATCTGGATCATCATTTTTGAAAAAAATCGGGTGAGCGATGATGGCTGCTGGGCAGTGCAGGTATAGCTCGACGAAGATTAGGTTCATTTGTTTATTTATTTTTTATTTTCGAGAAAATAACGGAGACTATTTTTTTCGTTGTTCAGTTCGCGAAAGCTTCGAGGACGCTCTTCTATTTGCTTTTTTAATATCGCTGAAATTAATTTTCTCATGTCTGTTGTTCCAGGTATTTGCTTCGGGGACTAAAATGGAGAAAAAAAATTGTAGAGAAAAAAAAATATCGCAGCGAACGAGAACCGAAGACAATCCCCGATTATCACTGTATACTCTTTCGTGCTCGTTTTGATGGTGAAAGAGACAAAGTTTTTACGTTTCTCGATTCACCGAATATTATCGTGCCTCCGGCTTCGGCTAGTGTTGTCTCACTCCATCCTTTCCTCTAATGTCGGTGGAGGGTGGAGGGCGGACGGTACTCCCGGTGTGAACGAACTCGAAAAGCCGAAGGGAAGGACAGAGGAAGGATGAGGCGACGGGGGTGAAATCGTGGGGGGAAAGAGGGCGAATGGTTTGATAGTAGTGGAAAATGTCCTATCCTCCAGCCCTCCGTGACGAGTGTATGAAAAAAAAAAATGAAAAATGGTTTTGGGGCATAAAACCAGACATTTGGACTCTCGGTGCGTGCGAGTGGAACTTGAAAATCATGTGGCCATGGGAATTGACCCTCTGGAGTTTGCGAATGTTTTTCACCGAGTTGAGAGTGAAAAATTACAGAGTAAACTCGTTAATTATTGCGGGACGGTTTGGGTCGTTTGAAGAATAAGGTAACGAGGTTAATTAAAGATGAATCGCCCGGCTGGAGGGACTTGAAGTCATCTCCAGACGCTAAACTTCATTTATCCTGAATGGGTGGACAATTTTTGGTAATTTTTTTGCCCCGAAGGAGATTCTTGGGTTCGTTGGGAGAAACGAGTCACTTCGAAACGTCTCTTTTCGAGGCAATTAAGTGGATTGAATGTATCTGGGATACACCAGGGGATTTGGAGGAGACTGAGGGGATTTGGGAGGAATAGCCTTGGATTACATATCAACCATTCGGATGGATTTACTCCGCATGAAAATGAAATTCCCTACTGTTTAAGAATGCAAAAAAATATAATCAATAAAATTTTTAATTTCAGCAATACATTTTCTTCCCTTCTCCATCCGACTCAACACCATCACCTCAAAATTATTTCAAAGCGGTCCATAAAAGATTAAAAACCGTTCTGATAATGCCAGCACAAAAGGACATTATCCTTGGAAAAAAATAAATACGTCGTCAGAAGGTTTCATCTTCATCGGAAGAAATACCGGTGGAAAGAACAAGTATTTATTCCCATTCAGTAAAAAAAGATTCGAGACATAAGAAAAGAATGTACTCTCAGCCGGGTGTGAACGAACTCAGTTTGAAAGTTGGATGGCCAGACGCACATGTTGGAAGTGCGTGCGTGTGAATCCTCATTGGGATACGGCCGTACACGAGAACAGGGTGAAGGGAGATGGTGGGAGAGGAGGAGGGTTGATGGTGGGCCAGCAGTTCTGGTGAAACACAAGGGTGAGGATGGTGAGCATCGTCTCGTCCGGGATGAGCGTAAAAAGGGGGTGGCGGGAGGGAGACCGAGAGAGAGAAAGAGGGTGGTTGGGAGGATGGTTGCGTCTGGTGGCGCGACTTGACCCCAGTTGACCCGAGAGCCTCTCTCTCTCTTTCTCTCTCCTCCGTCCTCCCGTCCTGGCCTCTTCGCAGTGCCACCTCCCTTCTTCCAACCCCTCGCAGCCCTCTGTGCCTCTCACTTCCCCTCTTTACCTCTTGGTTTTCTACCCCTAACGCCCTCTGTACAGCCGCGCGTCTTGCCGTTAGCCGTCGACTCGGGTAATTATTGATGTGTCCGCCGCCGTCGCTGCGCCACTGTCGTCTACGCCATGGCAAAAGGGGGTGGGAGGGTAGGGTAAGAGCTTACGCATCACAATTTACGCATTCAATTTTTCAGGGAAAAATTACCGAGCGAAATAATTAATTATATGCGATTAGAAATTTTTGTCGTCACAACTTGTTTTTTTTTTTTTTTTGTTGTCGATGAAATGTTTGACGAACTCGAAGCTCAGTTGCTTCAATTTTTTAGCCAATTCTTCTCATCCAAGGGAATTTCCAACATTTTACGACTCAACTTTCCCACTCACATTTAAACTTCCCGTAATTCAAACATTCTCTCTTTTGCTTTTCACCCTGATATTTCATTCAGTAGATATGCTACTCCGAAAAACCCGTCCGCAGGACGAAGTGAAACGGGTAAGGGGTTATCGATCAGGTTAAGTCGACGAAATGGGTAGTCTCATTAAAGAACTTCGTTACCTATCCTCTGCTCTCAGTGCAACCTCCCCCCTTTTCAATTCACCTCTGGGAAAGGATCTGCGGGGCGAGGGGGGGGAAGGTTAAAGTAGCTTTGAAACTTGCAACTTTCCACTCAACCCTAAGTAGCGTGTACGTTCTGCGTTTATTAGGGTGGCTATTCCCCCGACCGTTCTCTTTTCTATCTCCATCACATGCGAAATTCATTGACGAATTTTTTCTTTACGCCGTCACGTATCACTTCTTCATCTTCTCAATCGTCTAGAAAATTGTCAATAGACAAGTTCGGGCAAAATCTCGTTACGTCTGAATGTCACGTTTACATTCATAATGACCCTCTCCCCTGCTGCTAATGCATTCAACCACTTTCAATGTCGGAATGCAGCGACGAGAGGGTGGATAAGAATTAAGGGGTGGGGAGGTGTGACTATGAAAAAAAAATGAGCAGCCTCCTCTCGGTATCAACCCCTCTTCAGTGACGCACAGCCGCACTAACCCGTTAAATGCACCCCAACGCGCGCGACCCACTGGCACACTATTTCCATGCAAATTTTGTTTACCCTGTCTCACTCCCACCTCACCCTTCGCCCATCCAGTATGTTTTGCACCTACTCTATTCAGCTCACACCCTCTTTCAACTCCCACTCATCTCCACACCTCTCACTCACTCCTTCACCACGGGGATACACACGTGGAATATCACCCCTTCATCACCCATATATCCGCGGTAATGTGATAATATCACATTGAGGGAGATCATCGCCAAATTCACGACATTTTATTTCCCCTCTGTCAATTATGAAATTATATTTATCAATTAGTTTTGTTGGGTATAACAACATAACGGATAATTCCCCATGATTGATGGAATTGAACATTTTTCAATTCGTTTGGGGGATTGAATGTAGAAAATATCTGTACGAGACCATTTTAATGTACCATTCAATATTCATCCAGTGGATTAAAAATAATAATTTATAAAAAATCGAAATTATCATCAATAGAATCCCCATTTGGTAATTCTCACCCAAAAATACTTGCCCTCTAATCGTGTCTTAAGTCAACCTACCACCTACGCTATCCCCAACCATAAAATGTCACTGACCCTGCCCAACCCACCCTAAAAAAACCCACGATTCACCCCCCGAACCGCTAGCACCCTCAATAAAATATTCTCCTCATTGTCTACCCCAGAAAAACACACTACGACAAAAAAAAACACGAAATTTCATTTGGCTCCGTAGATTTGTTAGATCGACTTTTACGCCATTTCCCCCTTCTCCCCCTGGGGTGTGGGTGGTGGCGCGTATCCTGGGCAAAAGTGCTCCACGCCACTCAACCATCCTGATGCAATTTTGCCGGGCGGGGCCCACACCATCCATCCCCTGCTAGCTTTTTCTCTCTTCCATCCTCGTTTTCCGACGTTGCCTTGAAACGTCTTTCGTGCTTGGCAGTTTCGCGGGGCAGCGGAGGGTGAGGGGACCCGGGGGTGAATAGCGTAGCTTTAGCCCTGGTCTGGTCGTCGATGTTTTTGAGGATGTGTACGTGGACGAGGGGACGGTGGGGGGGAGGGGGTGGTTAAGGGACGATGGAAAAGAGGCTCGAAGGTATAGTGGCGTCGGCGGGCCACGTTGACTACGGTTTCGGGGGTTGCGTGCGTCGGCTCTGCGTGCGTCGCTTCGAGGTGGTTGAACCCCTCACAAAAAGCTGCAAGCTCAAAGCTTGCCCGACGACGAGAAGAGCGGGAGGGAGGGGGGGGGAGAAGTAGGGGGATGAGGTTCGGTGTGGGTTGGTAGTGCCGGGGTCATAGAAGTGCTAGGATCTAACCTCCTCCGTACATTGTCGGGGGAGGGTGAGAGGAAAAGAGGGAAAAAGGCTCTGGTGTTTCTCACGCACACGAAGGCTCTCATTTTATACACTTCGCTTCCGACCTCCCCCGAAAAAAAGAAAACAAGGAGAATGTATGAAAAAAAGTCATCCTTTGTACGCAATGCATGTGTGTACGTGCGCTAGATTTCACAAAGAGAATGGCGGTGGGATGGGGGGATGAGGGTGGGCGGTGAGAAGCCTTCGGCCGTTCGGTGAAATGATGTCCTTTGAAAAGGACTCCAAGGCGCACCACCACTACCACCCGCCTTTTACGATCCACTCGTTTTTCTTCCTTTTCTTAGGGTACATTTTTTTGGTCTTTTCGGTGAGTGAGAGAACCGATATCGTATTTTGAATTATTGGGAGACTGGTTCGGTGCTGTTCAGGTGATTATTTCAGATCGACTATCGTTGCGAAATTTCGGCGATTCTGGCTCTCACAGCGCCTGATAGGGGTGTCGTGTAGCTCTACTGTTTCAAATATTTGTCTCAAGAAAAAAATTAGACTTACGTGTTGTAATTCCTTCGTCTGTGACTAGCGAGGTTACTCCACTCTCAATTAACATGATTTTGTGCTCAGCGACTGAATCAGGGCGTCATAACAATAGGGCTCGCGTTCCGTTGTTCTCCCGTCGAGGTCCCACTGGAAACACATTAACATTGAAACATTAAATTTAACTTCCAGCACTGGGGAAATTCAGATCGATTTTTTAACCGTGGAAATGTTACATCAGAGATACTTTCTTAAAGACACTAACTCTATTTTATTCTCCATTTACTTCCTCCGTCTGTACAGGTGTGACTAAGCACACGCTCTACTCTAGTTCACGTGCTTAGTTCTAACTGTCTTCTGAATACGCAACTATGGTCTTGCATTAAATATTGAAGTATTTTTTCAGTACTTTAACATAGAAACTGAACTAACATTCCCTACGCCTCTCCTCTCTGTTACCGACATGATTGCAGTGCTGTACATTGTTATGAAATTGATGTATATTCTATTAAACTAGTGGTTCTCGCATGAAGTAGCATTAATAAAAAAAAACTAAGGGTGTTTTGACACCCACACGTTTTAGTAGTGAAGGCATAGGCGGTACTTTGGTTGACTATTTTTACAACTTTCCGAAATGACGCACACGGTGAAAAGTTCACTGAAAATTCTTCGTATGATACTGCAAGAGCTTCTGCATTATTCAGTAATATCCAATAAATTCGTTGCATACAAATGATAATTATTCTACATGCACTCACCTGTAAAACATCCCTCCCTGGAATTTCATTTTTATCCAGCCGTATATATAGGAAAAATTAATTAATCAATTTGGAAATTGAATCAACTCATCCTGAAATCCGAACAAATCCACTTATTTCCTGTTTACGTATCGTTAATAATTCCCAGCATCAACCGTAATTCAATTATCATCGCTCTACATGCATATTGACACTATCCAGTGCATTCAACCCTACCCTAACTTCCCCCCCTCCCCCTCCTCCCACCCCATGCGTACTATACAAAATACACGTAGAGTCGTTTAAAACGAGCGGTTAGACTTTAGTAACCCCTTAGCCCCCTTCCCCGCCCCTTAAGGAAACTTCCTTTCTATCGGTTTCCGTGGAGAACCCTGGAAGCCAGTAGTTGAATAAGTCAAGAGTTGCACACTATGGCTGAGGTGAAATAGTAGTTGAGACGGTAGAGAAACGCTGGATACCCCAAGCACGACATGCGGTTGAAGCCAGTATTGTACTTGTACGTGTGTGGCTGTGTGTGTATATTTTGTTTGACTCTGTGGTAGGACAGTGTATCCCTTCGAGCGTGTACGAGTCATTAATAATAGAGACAATTCTATTACGTTTTGCCGTAAGGGGGTGGGTTTTAACGACGCACAAGAACCCAACGTCTCGTATACCAACTGCATGAAAAATAAACGCAAGTATCGATTTTATTCAACGGATTCTGGGCTTTTCTGAAAATAAAAAAAACCGCCCTTACGGTGCTGTATTTCTCTTTGAATTTTTGTCGTTAATGATCACTGGAAATTCGAGAAAAGAGCCAGAATTTTTAGGGTAATTTTTGTTGGGTAATTTTTTGCAAACATCTAAAGTGCAACGCGACCAGTCGACGGGATAATTTTATGGTAAACGTTCTCTTTGGGCACTTATTTTATTTCATAAACGTTTCGTGTTATAGGGAGTATGTACCGGAATCTAACCAATGCGCCATTGGCCCCTGGAGTTCTAGGAGAGCACCGTAAAGGATTTTCAATCAGCGTCACAATTTTTGTCGTTAAAATTGATTGACATCGAAGAGGTATTTTTTACGGAATAATCGATACAGTTATGTGGTGTACCATCTATTAATGACTGCTCATGAATCATCAATTGCGTTGTCCAGTGGAGTGAAATAGCAAAAGTGCATTCCCGATTTCAGTTAAAATTTTTAATAATTCACAGTGTCTACTGGTTTAGTAGCGAATCGGACGGTGAAAAATCGATGAGATGGAGCAGGAGGGAAGAAGGGACATTTGCTACTTCAGCTTCCCTCAACTCCGAGACAATCGAATTGTCCGTGTGTGGGTTACGGTTTAGAACCGCCGAAATAAATTACCCAAAGTCTTGTCGTGCCATAGTGCACGTCACAGAAATGGACGAAATTTTGCTATATATCTCGGAATAATACAGTGAAGTAGGATGATGTAGAGAAAATGGTGGTTCTATATATAATTTTGCAGGTTGAGCATAATTAAGTGTCTGGGTTTATAGAATGATGGCTTTGGTTGAATAATTCAATGGAATAGATATATACATCACTCAGTGTTTCGGTATATTCCTGGTCATGAGCATTTGCACTCAAATAATTAATGAGTATCCACCTATTTTATTGTGCATAGATGATAGACCGTGAGATCGAGCGTTTGAGAAAAAAAAATTGACGCGGAGCTAGTGAATGTTGACAATCGTCGAATGATGATCAATTAAAATGCTATGACATCTATCCGTCCGAAATTCCGACGAATTTCCATTCAGTTGAAACGTATTTTCGTATCGGTAAAACATCTGCAAAAAGTATATTGAAGCCAGACACTCATTTTGCTGTGCAGTTGCTATATTTAAGACCTTTCTGTTATCCTAATTCAGTCATTCACGAGAATGTCTCAACGAAGAGACATTGAGTCCATTAAGATAAGAAATCATGAGACTTTTCTGGTGACTCATCTATTTTCTTCCACTCTGTAGACATTCCTGGCCGCAGGAGAAATTGAAAATTATAAATATCGCGCTAAATCAAAACACCGATCTGTACCCGTTACTCAATCGTACCATGAGAAATACTTCGTCTTAAAAATACTACCATTATCCTTATAAATTTATTCACAACCTGCTTCATTCACCACTCCTTTAAAAAGGACCAAAATTATGACTATAACCACGGAATCATGCAACTCCCTTAGCAACAATTTTAACGAAAAAAAAAAAAATCCTCTCCATAACTTTTTACATAAAACAACAATCGTTATCGCACCAATGGCTATTACGAGCTCATTACAACTCATAACCACAGAATTTTCCCTCCCCAATCGTCACTCCCCCTCCCTAAATGACACATCGCAATCACTCGAAGCGTGCGTAACACGGCCTATTCATGATACCAAGTTTCGTGAAGTTTCAGATGAGGGTGGAAAGAGCCCACAGGTAATTGCGTAATGCCGCCAATTTGTGGCATACCTTTTTCCTATATATATTTTTCTCCATACAGGCGCAAAGCGTCCTCCCGTACGTGTGGGCACACCGGTGTATTCTGAAGTGAAGAAGAAAAAAAAACCGAGGGAACTTTGCAAAAGAAGAGAAAAAAAAAATCGCACCGGCATATGCGTGGCTCGGTGGAGCTATCATCTTCAACGTAACGTAGTGTAAGCACTCGTGTACGCGCCGACGTTCATAAGATAATTGCGTAATCTACTCCTCTTGCCAGCGCCACACAATCAACCCCCCGCGATAGTACGTAACATCAAACCTGTACTCTCTCACGTCTTCTGCCATTTCTCCCTCCCTCTCCCCCTTTCGCCAACCCTCTTTTATGTTTCTCTTTCAGGGTTGTATTTTTTTCCTGTACACTCATACATGCAGAGAAGTGCACGTGTACCAGTGTAATCAGACGGCCAGTGTGGAGTGCGTGAGGATTTTACTTCAGAATGATTCTCACACAATTACATGAATAACAGGCCTTAATTTTGGATTTAAGAGCGATGGAGAAGTATCAAGTGTGCGTGACCCAGGCGGATTATGCGGTTATGAATAAAATTCTTGAGTTTTTGATTACGATAAATTTTGATAATTGTTCGGGAATTACAGTCATTTGATACCTCAATTTTGCGAGGGCGGGGAGAGATGGGTTTTTGAAGAATCGAGGGTTAAAATAGAAAGATGTTTATGAATAGTATAATATAAGATAATAGCTTATGTATTTCTATTGTTTAGATTGATGGTATCAATCATCCGAACCAATTGGATCCTGAATATTCTGATGTAATACACAAGAGGGTTTAACACATTCAAAAACTCATGATGCAGTTGTTGAATGTTTCGGTGAAAAAACTTCCCCCGTATTTCTTCATCTCAGTTACATAAAAAAATAACGGGAATGCACTAAAACCTAATTTATCGTTTTCCTCGGATGTTCATCATGTTCTCTAATACTCCGCTCCGTAGTTACCATTCAAATCCTCGTGGATTTTGGGTCCCGGAGAAGTAATTGATCATGATTAATCGCACGCTACCCGAACGCATTTGATATTTCGACCATAGCCACGATTACTACCTCCTTTCTTCGAATGATTAATGCCCCGAAGTGAGGTAGATTGGGTTATTCAAGAGACGACATTACATACATCAGTGCAATTCTCAGATTAATACCGAAAAGACACGGATGCTGGGGTGGCGGAGGGAGGGAGGGTGGATTTTCGGGTAACAACGCAAGAAAGTCTGAAGATGACGGGAACGTCGGACCCGGATCTAGGTGGCGTAACGGGAGGAAAAGCACAGACGGTGGTATCGACCGCCCGGACCTGCCCCACGCCACTCACACGCAGCCATTCCCTTGACTTGTGTGTCCCACTACCACAGTCCGTTACTACTTACATCAGTGCGTCTTCCGGTGACGCACCGATACATTCCACTCCGCACAACAAGAAGAAAGAGCGAAAAATGGATGAGGGTTCCGTATCATCTATTGTTCCAATTGTCTCCTGTGAAGGCCAAATGTTCCGCATTATCAGATCTTTTCAAAATTAAGGGCTAGTTGCCCTTGAAATCTCACTGATATGATTTCAAATTCAATTCAATTCCCTATATTTTCCCCAAAAAAATGAATAAAGAAATCCAGAAAAATGAATCTCCCCTCAATGTTTAACCTCCCTCAAATCTTGTCTCAACCCAGTCTCGTTCTCTCCTCCCTCCTCCCACCCTCTCAGTCCACATAAATTCTAATAAACGTCAAAACCCCCGTATCACTCATCTGGCACGTGTGTGCACTTTCCTAATCCCATTATTCCTATCTCGTACCTCTCCAACCATCATTCCACGTGAGACGTTTGGCTTTCAGCCCGAGGAGTTCTCCTCCCCTCACCTTTACCCCCTTCCCTCCACCATCGCACCCATCCCGAAAATCCTCGAGATACTCTCATTGCCGGGCAGCGGGGGCAGTTAAACGTTCTCCCCGCTAGAGCCAACAAACCACCAGTTTCAAATGGCCGTGTGTCGTTCCAAGTATTCTCTCATCCCCCATTCGCTCCAACCAACGTTCACCCGCCCCTCCTGCCCCTCAGGATGTGCTCGTTAAACGGAGCAACAATACGAGCACCGTGGGGTCGCGACGTGTCTCGTACCTGGTCTAGACGCCTCGTTCTCGGTCATAAATGCAAGCGTGCGTCCCCCGTGGAATTTATACCCCTCCCCCCCGCCACTTTTCCATTTTTTCCCACCACTTTCCCACCCCTGGAGTCCGCCAAAAGTTACGACTGCGATATGAAGTCCAATGTGCCTTTTTTCATCGGAAAATTCTTCATTCTTCTAAAAATCCAAACGCCACAAGACGAACTGTAGAACAATGAGAAGAGCGCAGTATATTCAAAGAATGGAGATAGTAAACGAAATAAATAGAAATGTAGGCGCTTAAGGGTGCGAGGGGGGGTGGAGCGAGAGGGTAGGAGGATGGCCATAAAGATAGGGACAGCCCGACTGCCGGTAAACTCCAAAGGGAGGGAAAACGCAGGAGTGGGTGGGTAGAAACGAACGTCGGGTGGCAGTTAACGGTCTGAGGGTTGAGTCGGGAAGCAGGAAAATTCCCGTGCATCCAGCATCAAGCCTTTTCCTCCCCCCCCCCCGGCCACCCCCCCTTACGGCCTGCCATTCGGGCCCGATAGTCGGTCGTTAAACAGAGCCGGTAGCGATATAACCAGTGCTTGTGTGACGACGCAGTCTCTAACCGGTCTAGACGCACCCCCATACCACTCTTAACCACCCTCGCGCGTATAACCTCCCCCTCTTCTATCAGCCACCGGTCGTCCATTGCCACTCACACAATTCAGAATTTACTGCCATCCACAGTTTAATGCGGTACCAGAGACTCACAAACACCAACTCTCAGGCTTCCATCGTTCGTTCCTCCGTCGCTCTTGGAGTTCACTGGAGCGAGACAGGTGGGTGGGGGGGAGGGGGTCGATCGTAAACTGCTCGTTGGACGGGGTAAAATGGGTTATGGATATGTGTAGAGAGGGGAGAGGGAAAATCCCTTGTGAGGTGTGCACACGCTCTCTCGCGTCATTCAAAAGGTGGTGATGGCATAGGGGCAGGAGGGGGGGGGAGAGGGTGAAAGGGGAAGGAGACAGGTTATGGGTGGACTGTAGGCCCCTCTGGAGTAATGAAAAACGGATTAAAAAGTTGTTCATTGCTCTGAGGATACACAAATCGTGGGAGAAAGAAGGGGGAAAATGGGAGTTAAGGGCAACAGTGGAGTTGTAGTTTCTGGAACAAGGGATCCGAATCGATTTAGCTGTTGAGGCAGGTCGAGAGCTGGACTACAAGTCTCTCGTGATGGTTTATGATTTGTTTTCATGAACGAAATTGTGTCGCATTGGAGGGGGTGATTTTTTTCATTGCGTGATTGCAGTAGGTGTTTAAAAAAAAATACCACGCATGGTTCTTTTAGTTGGTTTTCAGCACGGAGATTTTAGATTAAAAATTGAGAAAGGTGGGAGCTATCTAGAGATTCACGACACTCGATATTCATGAGTTGGATAATTCTTTTTTTCCTTGTTCTCGCATGCTTCAACGAAAATGATTACATTCACAAAGTTCTTGCAACGTCACGCTCCCTCTGTCTCTGTTTCGTCAAGTGGATTCTTTTTACGTGACGCGTTTAATGAAAAAGAAAAAAAAGAGATGGTGAATGGTGATGAAGGGAGGGATTAGCGTTTGGAGGCTTTATTAAAACCGTTTATATCGCCTTGTTTTATCTTATATACAACGTAAAAGACTTGCATTCAAGGGTTTTTTTTTTAATTCAAATTGAGCGCCAGTCTCTGCACCTTTGCGTTCATAAACCCTGCAGTTGAAGGAAATTGAATCATGAAAGAAATGATTCCAACGAAGAGTCAGATATTGATCAACGGAAATGGGAATTACTCAATGATATCTTTAGGTGAATTTCCACGTGATCATAATGCTGGATTTTTAAAATCACATCCTCAATTAATCTCCTCCATAATTGTCTCATCGTGATCCCATAATTTTAGTCATCGATATCATCGACCCATCGCGGATCCATCATTTCCATCGATCTATCACCTCCCAGTGGAAAAAAAATCCACCAAATAATGAAAACCTCTCTAGAATCCCTCCCATCAGTCCGCTCCCCCTAAAACCCAATATCCACTGTCGCCATCGCAATTGATCGAGTACAGTGTCATCCTCGATACCCTTCCCATCCCATGCACTCCTCTAACATCCCTCGAAACTTGCCCACCGTCCACACGCACTACTCTGTCCTCAACATAACACAAATATGCAGTGAAGGACTCGTGTGTGAGGAAAACCTTGACACACTCACACACACATTCACGACGTTTTCCTGTATTAAGCCCACCAATACACAGGCTCATGCGCATCTCTCACCCTTCCAGCCCACCCCCTGGGTCCCCACGACCACACATCCAAGTGGAGCGTACAGTTCACGCAGACACTTGCGAAATTACGACCTTCGCTTACGTCTGGATACATCGCTCGAGTGAACGAAGAGAGAGAGAGAGAAAGCAAGTGAGTGAGTGAGTGAGACCCCCCCGGGGAGGGGGGGGGAGAAAAGGAGCGCCAACGGACGACGAGGGTTTATAGGGCTAGTCTCCTCCCTCCCCCAACCCCGTCCAACCCCTGAAACGTTTGATAGTATGAAGCAATACCTGAGGATAGGGATTCAAAGGGGGTGGAAAGGTGGATGAAGGGGCATTCAGAGGACGACGCACACACACACATACACCCACACACACACGAGTACTAACGCTCTCTGGGTTTTACTGTTTCGGAAGTCTAGCAGCCCCCGGCTATCCACCACCTCCCGTCGTTTCGTCTCATCCCACTTCTCAATCCTCTCTTTGCCCCCGCCCTCCCCTTCAGCCCTTCCGGCACAGAGTACCCCACGCTTTCTCTCACACACCACCTCAAAAGCCTCCCTCGTCGTTCTCTTCCGACTTTACCCTCCCCTCGCTTATACGACCTTCCAACCCTGTACCCCCCCCCACCCACCCTCCCCCTGCAACCCCCTTTAGTCCACCAGACTAGCACACACCAAAGTCGTAAACCTGTACCCAACCTACCGTCAATTTTCCCACCCACCGCTGGGCAATCCCAAACCACCCCAATTCCCTCATCCTCCTATTTCTACCTCGCACCACCATTTACTTCTCCCCGCAGCCCTCTCATTCCCCTGTGCTTCCTCCTATACTCGATACCCCAAACCACGGAGCTCTCTTCTCTGCCATTCCTCCTCTACTCACAACGAAAATCCAACTCTTCTGGTCGGGTGCGAGGGTGCAACGGGACGGAGGGGGGGAAGGGGGGCTGGAGCTAGATCTCTCTTTCACACGCACATGTATACTGCAAATGGATCCAACAAAATTTGATCGGTTTATTTATCTCTTTTGAGAGATATCTCTGAAATTCTTTTTGCTACTCCTGGTGATGATTAACAGGTTCATTTTATGGTACTTTTTTTTATTCAGTCGCACTGAGGGGATCGTTAATGGTGGGAATTGGTCGACATCTGGTGGATCCTTTAATTTCGGTACACACCGCCGACCAATTGGAATTCCCAGTAGCATTTTCAGTTGCCAGTGCTTTTCCACTCCTAGACGACTATAATAGCGCGTATAAAGTGCCTACCCCCCACCGTTGCATACACCTTCACACCAGACATTCCTACGGTATTGCAATTCTACACGAGGTTTATAGCTGGAAATGTGAAATTTTAGGGTTGTGTTTTCATGAAATTAATACAGAGTTTAGTTTTGCCATCGTAAAGTACATCCAGACAGCAGTTGGAGCACTAGTGAGAGAGGAAGGAGTATCAGTTGAGTGAAATGATGATGGACAGTATATGACGTCGTCTCGCCTCGAGCGATTAATGGGTCACGAGACATAACTAACTATAAATTGATAAGAGGAAAGGAGGCATCCGAGCCCGCAGATTCCATCCCCGTACTCATAGCCCCTTGCCCCTTCCCCTCCCATCATTTTCCGTCGTGTCTCTATATATCCTTCGGACCACGAGTAGTCGCCATGAAAATTTCCATCCCAGTTGGCTCGGTGCACCAGACCCGCTTTATATATCCATCGTCTTCCCTCACTGCATATTATATATTCGAGAGTTATCGTCTGTCTAGAATTCACATATACCCATACCCACCATTAGTGTCTCCCTACACATGTTGCCTTCAACTCTCCTCATCCTGAATTCTCCAATCTCTTCAAGTGACTCGTCTCCAAAATCTCCCCTCAATCTCCAAAAAAAAAAAGAAAAAATCTCATCAAATTTTCTTGACTTTTTTTCTCCACCATCCTGATGAACTTCCCGATGTGCCACCGAAAAAAGTGTCTTATCAACTCCAATTTTTTCCGGGCGCCATCCTATCTCGTCTTTACTCGAGGGAAAGGATCTCTCTCCGAGTGCAAGAGTAAAACGAAAAAAAAGAACGAAAACAACTCAGTGGAAGCACGAAAACGACAAGACCAACTCCCTAAATCCTGAAGGCTGCTCGTTAACGTCGATACTACCCCGCTATACCAACGAGGCTGGGTCCATTACGCAGGATGCAAGGACTGGTGAGACTAACCTAGGTATGAGGGGCGAGAGGGTGAAGACGAGAATATATTTCTCTCTTTTTTCCTCTCCTGTAGAGGAGGAGGAAGGACCGCTCGGGATGACGAAACGGAGATACCTTATCTGCTGGTGTGCAGCTGAAGCAAAAAGACTGCTGGAAGGAAAAATGGTAGCGTCGTGGTAGATGCTAAGGGGTTGGGGCCACGAGGGGGAGGTGGAGGATTGGGGGATGAAAGGGTATGGGCATACTGTGGGTGCTTCGACGTTGACTAAACGAGACACGGAGACATGGCGTCCAATGGAGAGGGATGACTGTGTGTGTAGGGGTATGTGTGTCTGCACGTGCGTTGGTCCTCACCCCTTAGGGCTCTGCTTCCCTGACGCGTCCTTACACCCTTTCCCGTTAAAGTCCACCTCCCTCTCGCTCTCTCAATTTCCAAAGGCCTTCCCACCCTTTTTCTCACACTCCACACCACCATTTCTCCCTCCCCCTTCAACCCCCAATCGCCAACACGAGACGCAAACACACGGACACTGTAGCCAGCCCAGAGGCGCCGCTATCCACCCGCTTTCTCGAAAGGGCTCGGCCCCAGTAAATACGTGGTGCCCCTGCTTACTTCCTCCTGCATTTCACCCTCTCACTTCCACCTTCACTCTTCCAAACCCAAACCCCTTCCACCCTTTCCTCCCTTTCCTGTTCACCAGTGTATATAAACCATTTTATATAGGTATATACTGGTAAACCCTCCCAAACCCAAGCTGGAAAACACCTCTCGGTAAGGCTCAGGGAGCAGGGGGATGGGGGTACCACTCCACTGAACGTCGAATCCCACCAACGCCATTGGCAATCACGCTGCCATAGTTTCTGTACTGGCAAAATGGCCACGCTAATTTCAAAAATTGAGAGTGAACTTTATGAAGAGATTCAACTTTTCGGTTCAGGATCAGCTCGATATTTTTTTTCCGAAAGTCTTTCAGTAAATCTTCGAAAGAGATCTTTGAAGGATTCTTTGACACTTCTGCTTAGTTCAATAATAAAATTGATGACCTGTGGCAGCATCCCAGTTAAGTACCCGAAGGATAGAATGGGGCGATGCAGCCATTCAATGTCGAGGTCTATCGCAGCCTCTCCGAAGCCAATCGAAGGGACACAAAATTATAATAATAATAAAAAATTATATTCCCTCTTATTTTCAAAAATCGCTAGATTTTTTCGGCACATTTCGGGGGTAGTTTTCCAGCAATGCAAGATTTCCTTCGTCCTCATCCCTTATTTCGCATTATTTCATTTTCGCCTGTCCACTCCGGTCATCTTTATTGTCCAAAATACCGGCCATCGTGTGTAAGAACTCGTCACTGGTGGGGGGCAGGGGGAAGGGGGTCCTAGGATACTAGGCGAGGGCGGATCAATACAATCGCTAATCCGGAGCATTGTGAGGCGAGGCGTGGCGTAGCAAAGAGGCGAAGTGAGGTGGTGGTCTTGGCTCTTGCTGTACTCACTCTCTCTCTCTCTCTTCCTCTTACAACCCCCTCGCTCCAACGTACCACCCCCTCCCCCCTCTTTTGCTCGGCACGTCTCACAGTTGCCCCGGGGGGGTTTCAACCCTCGTCGTAGTTCTCCCCATTCCCTTAGTTCGTCTCTGCGTCCACCAGCTACCCTCATCCCAGCCCTTCCCTTTTACAGTCTCAGGGACTGCCACAGTCGCCTCACTCACAAACACTTTGTCCTACTTGGTTGTGCTTGGCCTCTCTCTTGCCCAATGCCAGTGTACCATTTTCTTTCCCCACACCGAAACCCCATTCAACATGGTACCCTACTTCCCAAAGGTTTACCTATGACATTTTCAACCCTTAATGCCTTTCCAATCACCCGGTAAAAAAATCCTTTAAATGGGTTTTCCAGTAATTAAAAGAGACGGGGATCAAGGGCTAGTCTTATGGTGAGCGATTTATTTGATTAAATTTGGATGGATTGAACGGGGATGAGAAGAATAACACACCCTTTGTTCTTCCAAAATGAAGTATCCATGTCGTTACCCAAAAATAAATGATTATTACTCTGCATTCCCCCTCCAAGAAATCCAGAAAATTAACTACCCCCTATTTCTCCACCGAATTCAATAAAAATAACCGCGAATTCATGCACTCTCCTCCCCATCTATCGTCCCAGCTGCAAAAAAAGGATAGTATGAGAACATTATCCTGAAAAGGAATGATATCGGGTAAGATGAAAAGGTGGTTTTCTAGTTTGCATGATAAGCGAGATAAAAAGAAGCGCCGACGTCCGATAAATCCAGTGGGTGTTAAGACACACCGCTTCGCTCGGATAGATCACGGCTCTTACACACGCATAGCCCAAGATGTATGCCCCTTTTTACCCTCTAGCCCCTCAACACCTCTCACCCAGTCGCCAACATACTCTCAACCTGGAGAATCGTGCTCCACCGGTGTGCACACACCACTCGTGTGTTATATACCAAATACCCACCAACGGAAAAGATGACTTATGCCCTGCCGACGCATTACCGCCATTTCCCACGGTTCTCTAACACAACGGGCGCATTACGAACGAGCTCTCGTGTATATGAGTATGCATCCAGGGTTGGATATAAACTGTAGATGAAAATTTATTTACCGTTACGGCGCCGGATACTAGCTCTCTCTCACTTCTCACTGTAACGAAAATGTCCTTCTGGCTTCGAGCGTTAGCGTTATATGCGTTTAAACCGGTGTAACGCTATTCCCCGTGTGGCGCTACCACTCTTGATCATGCCACCAACTTGGAAAATAGTAGTTGTGTGCAATAGCCAGACACGAGATCGTCCAGTGGATATTAGCGGCTTGCACCTGCGGCAGGATCGGGCTGCGTATAACCTGTACGGTAACATGACGGCTTCTTGGGGATCGGGAGGGGGTGCTGGAGGGATCAAAATTGATGCTTGATTTTATCGGAGGTAACGAGATTTCCAGTCAATGTGTTGAGGTGGTGAAAATGGCCTTCAGCATTTTTGGTCTATTTTCAGGGACGTGGAGCAGTGGTCACGAGATACGGTGAATTAAAATCAACCCATTGACATTAAAATTCTCCGAATCAGCGTTAGTGTCCGCGTTCATGAAATGAGACACCATCGTGCCCATATATCCCCCATCCTCCTGCGGTCCTTTGCCGCCAGCGCAAGCGTTTATCGCTTCTCGCCATTAATTCCAAGCGTGCCTTGGTAAGAAGTACATGATTACCCAATCAAGATGTTATCGGATGAATCAAAGCAACGTGACGCAGGATAGAAGTTATCGAAAGTTATGAGGCGGAATCTTAATGCGCAACAGTGTCAATGTGTCATATCAATAGCCCTATCTTTTCCCTCGTTGACTTTATGCTGCAGCTGAATAGTTTTCCATGGAGAAACCGTGTATGGAATTTCATACGTACCTGGAACATCTGTCTACCTCAGATTTACATGAACACTCTCTTCGCGCTCCTCTTCCAGGAAAAGGAGTTTGTGAGGGGAGTTTATTGGTTGAAAATTCTCGGCATCCTTTAATTGTTCTCGCTTACCCTCTTGAGCGTGATGGAGCTAAACTGGAACCCCCGAAAACTGTGTTACTGGAATAAACTCGTGTCCGAGAGGAGCACAGCGAGGCGAAGGGAACACGGTATGGGCGGTAATTTAACGACCCTCCAACAACACTATAACGCTCCCTCCCAGCATCACCGCGTGTTTTATATGAGGGTCGAGGTGCATTGTGTGAGGAGGGCTGAACTTGTTGGTTTAGTTACATCGCTTCCCTTTCTGTTGGCACCAGAGGAAGAAGAAAGTGCTGTAAATTATTGGGATAATGCGGTGGATAACGTGAACTTACCTAAAGGTGTGAACAACGTTTCGGGGTTTTTTTCGGTGGAGGAGAAATGGGGAGAAAATTCGCGGGGTCTGATGTATTTTGGAAAAGATTGTGCCTTCACTGATCCAGCAATTTCAGTCATTGGGTGAAAAATGTCGCCAATGGTACTCTCATAACTGTCGAAATTTGGAAACTGCCATTTGTTCTCGTGCCTATGCCACTCATGCCAGCCGCAACTTCTTCTGCCTCTCACATTCCTCCTTCAACACCTTCATCGATCGAAGTTTGAAATATGCATGCTGTCTCCAAGCACATCCCATCCTCATGTGTAGGGCGATGAATTCCTCTAGTTGCGGCCTCCATGTATGTTGTTCAGGCCTCATTTAATTTCCTCTCCTAATTGTGTGACATCGCGATCATGCCATTCAAATTTTTGCGCCAAATCTGAAACGTTGAAAGGCAATCGAATCGATTTTGTCGTACCAAAATATATTTACTGAATGCTAGAATTTTTTTTCTTACTTCAGCAGAAAAATAGACAGAGAGAATGAGACGAAATAATTTCTTCTAAAGTACTGACGAGGGGAGAGAATTCTGGAAATCCATAGGTCTGAGACGCACCTCCATAATTACCTGTGATTCAGAACAGCCTATACCATATGACTGTAATATCCACTGAATGTGAATGTCGCTCCTGAGGAGGTTTGCCCCGTCGTTCTCTCAATTATCAACTGATTGCCCGACGATTATAGGAAATGTAGTTGTAGCAATGCTCTGCTTTCGAAGGCTGCTGCAACTACTGAGGGCACACTGAAGGCACCATATAAACCCAAGCATCGGTACCTAGGAAACGTTTTGTATATACATCCGGTAATGCTCGTTCCTCTCCTCTCCTCCTTCACCGCAAACCGGCGTTTTTCGCCGATGGAGGAGGGCTACCCCACCTTCGAGTCGTCGCGCGTGATTCCGTAACGTGAATTGGTTATTGGTATTTGCCATTTGGGTAGGGGGAGAGGGACACAGAGAATAACGTAGGCTGTCGTCCACCTATTTTATATGGCTCCCTCCCTACCACTCATTTCTATGTATTCGTGTGGGAAGTCCATGTCGGCTTCGTTATCGAATATTGGGTATCGGGACGTTACTTTGTACCGATTCCCTCGGTCTAGGTGACCTCTTACAGGTAACTCAGGTTCCTCAATTTTCGAAGAAATCCTATTCCTTCCAAAATATTTCCGATAGATATTCCAAAGATAAATATTTCGAGTGATGGATTTTTTTATCGCTGCAATTTTTACAGAAATCTATCAATCGCTTTGCCGAGTAGTTTTTCCTTCGCACTTGTGAAAAATGTTGGAAATAAAAAAAGTCTTCAAGTTATTACTATTACACTCCATATACTTCCTACATCCTAGTAAAATTTTTTCCCTGAATTTTTTCATGTCCTTTTTTCAATCATTTTATTTCTCTCCATCCTTTTACCCACTCAGACTTCAATTAATTTCAACTGGTCCTGGGTCCCCAGTGCGCGTGCTTTTCCAATTTCAAATTTCTCCGACGATCCCACGCCTCTTCAAATCGAAGGCTAGAGAGAGAAACCAATAGAGCACGTGAAATAGCACTGGTACCAAAGCGAGAGGGACAGAAATCTCGATAAGAGGATGGTCCCGTCTCGTTAAAAATCAATTATTAGATACGCGCACTGCCGGAAATTTCGAAGCTCGGGGATTCGGAAAAACGGTTATAAAAGATTAAAAAATCTCTGACGAAGATAGAGGTGGGAGGAGGATTGAAGCAGCGGAAAGAGTAGATGAATCAGGGGTGATAGAGAGTACTGCGTCTCCGCTCCGACGTGACGCCAGTTGTACCAAGGACTTTATACGAAATTGGAAATATTCGATTAAATATTTGCCCTGATATTGGAGTGCTCGTTGGGCCAGGCTTTGGGATGAGGAAGTGGATGGGTATGGATGGAGGAAGAGAAGGATCATAAACTGGAATGGGAATGAAATTCCGAAATTACTGTTTCTTGGCTACTCATTTGAAAAAATAACCAAACGAAACCAATGAAACCCGAAGCAAAAATTAACGATTGACATTCAATTCCGAGACTAATTTTTCATCTCTACATTTTCCTGGTGCAATTTCTATCATAGAATTTTTTATTGCAATCACATCTCCAGCTTTGCGTAATCTCCCTTCAGGTCTGCGATTAAGATGCCCCCCATCCGGAAGAGAAAATCTAAAAACCCGTTTGTATCAGGAAGAGTCCCCGCTGATCCTGGTTTCCTCTTTCTCAAAGAGAGGGGCAAAGGTGCCACCCGATTGATTTACAATGGGCGGAGGTGTGGCGGCACCTCGACACCCAATATCATGCGAATGGTACCCTGCCAGTATCTCCAACCACGTGGACAATTATCTCACTGGACAAAGGACGGGGGTGGCATATATATAATCCTGAAATACAGCGTGTGGATTCCCGCCTGAGGATTCTCCCCCTCAACTCCTCGGAGATGACTTTTTACGCAGCTGACGCGCATCTCGTATTAACGCTCAGGTAAATTGCGTGGGCCCGACACACACGCGTGGGCCTAACACACCCGCACACCGTTAGTACTTTACTCCAACTTTCTGCACGCAACTCGACCAAATTTTTACTATAAATCGTTTGAAAATTATCGCTAAAAAATTAAAATCCCTTTTTCCTCGTCTCGTGTACACAGGCATACGGAGCATTCAATTATACCTCTCCTTGTATAGGAAGCCAATTTATTCGGTTAGTGGTGAAGTATCCGGCATACGTATGCGCTTATCGAATATCGTTGACCCAGCGATCTCTCATCCAACTCCGTCTCCCTCGTACGTGGCAATTTTTACAATAATAATCCCCATACCAATGAATTTTCTAATGATAAAATTGACGATAATATTCTATTATTAGCGTTTTTATTAGTCACATTTTCATCAACAATTTCTATCAATTTAATTTTCATTTTTGCTTACAATAAAATCATTGACGATTTTCGTGAAAATCGGCCTGACGTGATGGTGAATTTACATGCGAATCAGTCACGCTCACGTCCACGCAGTTTGTCTTCCTTGGCTGACTTTTTTTTTCTTGCGAATTGTTTATGGTATTTTTTTTTTGGGTGGGAGGTGGCTACTCACGCGGTGTGGACAGTAATGAGACCGTAAATACCCAGCAATCATCGAATCGGTTGAGATGTTTTCCTCGTTTCTTGTTCTCCATGTGTCACGCCTCTGCGTGTAAACTGATATGACACGAGAGAGTGTCGCACATGATGTCTCGTATCACATGGTGTGGCGGCGAGGGGGGAGGAATAACGTACGAAAATAGTGGAAATGGTGAGGAGCGCGTGCTGGAGAAAAATGACACGAAACCAATTCCAATGCCCACGTAACGTGTACCGTGTAGCTCACGTGCGCGAATATCCGGTGATGCAAAAATAAAAATAATGGGTGGGGTTTTTTCCTTGGGCTGGTGATAATTCAGGGATGTGACTGGGTGGAGATGGCGATGGAAAGGAGGTGGACAAGTGGGATGTGATGGAGGGGGTACGTGCAGAGTGTGGAGAGATTATGTGGAATGGGCTGGATAAATTGTTATGAATAGTCAATTACGGTGGCCTCATGTACGTGGCCAAGGTATGTGCAGATGCCACACATTTGTCATAGTTTTTGTCCACATATGTGGATATTTGATTGAATAATTATTCATCAAATGTATTATAGTAGGGTGTGATATTTATTTTCATTTTTGAAATTCATTAAATTTTATTTTTAAATCACCAATTTCCGCGGTAACTACTCAATTGACGGGGCTAAATACTCTGGTGAACTATCTCCACTTGAGAATTTAAGGATCCATAATTTTTAACCACATCGTTACAGAACTTCTCATAGACAGAAACTATGACTGTCAGTTCTTTTGCTTTATCATCCAAGAATGAAGGCATGAGAACAAAAAAATAACTCACTAACGATCTGGTTATAACAACGCTCCTTTCCACCTCCGAGAATTGACGTTAAGATAGATTTGATTTACGCTTATAATAGGGTAATTCAGGCATTGAGAGCGGCTAAGTCGATACACTGCGAAACCGAACATATGGAAAAGACGTCTCAACTTGTGCATCTCTATATTCCGGGGTTATATACCGTTCTGCAAACGTGGGTGTCTTAAGAACCTGCTGAATTATAAAGGCTTGCGCCGATGTGTTCACTTTACCGTGGTATCCCGCTTCCACGAGTGTCGGGTGGTTACATATGCGCCAGCGTAAGCCACGAGTGCTGGCTACAACGTGTTTAAAAAAGTAGATGTATGTATATTCGTAATTTTTCCTCTTAATAATTCAAGCAACGATAAGCCTGCAAGAGAGCATTGCTGGGGGGAAAAGACATGCATCGGTGGTAAGGGCTGATATATTCCAATAACGTAGGTGTTTTAAAGAGTCACTGATTTATATGGAGCACTTTCAACGTGATCCATTGGCTCTGGTATATTTCATTGGGGTAATGAAGAATATTCCGGAGAGCTCTCCAGAATGGACTATATGAATTACGAGAGCTGGAGTCGAGATGAAATTATAACAATTTTGCGGAATTATTTTTGAAGTACGGTTTTTTCATTGAAATTCAAAGCATTTGTTTGTTCTCAGACGAAGAGAAAAAGTCAGTAGAAATTATCCCGCACAGTTTAGTAATTGCCTGCCGATTTGAACAACAATATTTACCAATTGGATAATTTTCTCCGAACGGCTAGATCATTTTTTCTAAACAGTTGACACATTTTACTGAACGGTACGGTAATTTTTCCAAAAACTTTTACCTCGAATTCATTGGCGAATGCCAATTAACATCAGGACTTCATTTCGGAACATAATTTTCAGTGATAACGACGGTAAGTAGACAGACGATAAAAATTGAGCAAGTACCGCCATTTGTGTGTGATGAGTGTAAACCGGGGAGATTTTTCTGTGATGGTAACTTACCAATGTACAGCAGTGAGTCGACGTTAACTACTGCGGTTGATGTAGACATTGGTCTCTCCGGTGATACAGAGAATTACATTCGATGATCTCATTTTATAATAGTTTTTTTAATTCTGTTCGCTACTTGTAAGGCTACCTTCGAACGAAGTGCAATGCGATACAAGCACTATCATTTCAAATATTTTACGTAATTTTTTTCTTGCAACTGTTCGGGTGAGTCACTCCAAGACAAATAAAAGTCCTTATGCAGAACATTTAATCGTTATCACAGTTACTGTACAATGTAACGAATTTAATCCCCTCTCGCTCTTTATTGGTGTGTTCCTCATTAAAATTAAAAAGTATAAATTGTTATAAGGCATGTGAGAATAATCACTGTCCATATTCCTCATGGACTAAATTGAGAATCTAATTGAAATACAATGAATTAGATATATTTTATAAGAAAAAAAGGCATTTAATAGCGTCTACATACATCCATTACTGATTAATGTTAGCCACTTCATTATTTAATGATTCTTTTGGTTCGAGTATGATTATTTAACCACGGAAGATCTCACTGCCTATCCTCCGCTTACACTCCTTTACCATTAAGTAGAATAATAAACTTGAAAAATTTGAATTTTCCGATTATGAGTTGAAATTTCTATATGTAATATCTTAAATGTTTTCCGCAACATTTTAACTTAAGATCTTGATTTTTCCTCGATGAATTCAGCATGACGAGGGGTGGCCGGGGTGTCACTCTTCCAGACATTGATTCTGCAATGATCGACGGCCTGGAAAAAATTTTTTTTTCATATAATCGTATGCCAGAAATTAATTAAGCACAGACAAACAAATAATAATGAACCTCAGGAGCATCGTACCTCACATTCCTTAGCTGCATTCATATCACTACACCAATAAGATTCTCCCCAGGTGCACCTTTTCTTCCCCAAATCATCAGCCCTCCTGTCTCTAAAATGCTCATTAGACATAGCGAAGAAATCACTGCTCGAACAAAGTGAAAGCTTCTTGCATATTTCCTTAGTATTGACTCCATCCTTCAGAAGATTGATGATGCTCTGCTCGTAGACCTCCAGCATCATCGTGCACTTGCCCTGCTTGCTAGCAGGAAGTAATCTACAAGCTGTACCCACAATAGCTTCAATCTTAGCATCAACCTTGGGATCAGTTAACATTCTATCAACTTCTGAGATGATAGCTTGGCACAATGCACACTCAGCTATGGAATCAATCATTTTTTGCATGTCAGCTTGACACAGCTTCATTATCGTGCAAATCTCTTTCGGACTGATATTCTGTGACAACAGGTCAATCACTAGGTCAGCGTATTCATTGACAAAGTCATTGCATTCCTGGGACACAGTCTTCGGAAGATAATTGCAAGCTTCGTGAACAACCTTCTCGATCTTATCCTTTGTTGACTTATTCTTCATTGCCTTCTCTATATACTGCATGATAAACTCACAAACCACGCATTTCTGATCATCCCCAGCCTTCTTCTCAGCGTGCAACGGAAAATTTGGTATTTCGTTGGTCATAATCTCTCCATCTTTGTCTACAGGGAAGTAGTCAGTGGGGCCTACGTTCTTCTGAGGATTGCACAATTTGATGGCGACACAGACCTCTTCAGGAGTCAAATCAGCCAGAAGCATGTTTATAAGTTCCTCGCTGTAACCTTTTACCAGATCAATGCACTGATTGCTTAAAGGTTTGGAGAGATGTGCACAAAGCTTCTCCAATTCGTTCTTGATATTCTGCTCAGTTTTATTGTCCTTAATGGTATTGTATAGTTGTGATACAGCCAAAAGACAGAGAGGACAGCTGGGTTTCTCCTGAACTTCAGTCGTCAATGTCATATCTTTAGGAATGGTTTCCCAAGCCTCCAGGGCAGCCTCCGATGGGCAGACATGCATTTCCGGGCAAACTACAGAAGGATCGATCTCCTGAGCTAGTAGAGCAATCAAAGCCTCTCCATAAGTGCTGACGAACTCATTGCAAGTGCCTTCGACACTGCCAGGCAACTTCTTACAAACCCTGTCCAAAACTTGTTTCACTTGCTCCTCAGTCGTTGGGCTTGTGATTACTTGTTGCAAGTAATGCATGAGATACTCGCAGAAGGTGCACGTTTTTTCACCTTCGACGTCCATGTTGGGAAGGAACAGGGTTCCAAACGGCTGGTATCTCTCGGCTGGAAGTTGCATCTCATCGGCTTCAGTTTTAGGATAGATCTTCCTCTGTCCTGCACCTCCAACTCCCACGTTGCTCTGCTTGTGGTTATTCAAAATACGAACTCCAATTTCTTTCGCTGAGTAGGGAAGGAGCGGCATGATGGGCGCCTCTAGTTTACCTGGTAGTGGACAGATTCCTCCCATTTGACAGACAACGTTGCTGTTCAATTTGTGGACGAGGAACTCGTAAATCTCTGGATAGTATTGGTCAACAATGGATTTGCACTCGTCAGCGAAGGACTTGGTCTGCTTGCAGAGGCCGTTCAGAACTTGGTGGAACTCTATTTCTGTTGTATTCGCCACAAGAAGATCTCTCAAATGGCCGACCAATTGCTCGCAGAGCTTGCAGGGGAGATCGTCACCCACGTCCACCATTCCCACGCTTGATAATAAACGGATTTCTACGGCTGGACCCTTCTCGGTTTCCTCCTCGTGCTTATGGTACTTACCGCTGCACTGACCGGATAGGTGGCAGATATTGTTGGCTTTAAAGTTGTCTTTCAGGTGGCTGTAAATTGTCTCAAAGTTCACGAGGACTAGGGAAGAGCAGGCATCGGAAAATGAACCAAATTGACCACAGATGGAGAGTAACTCGTTGGCCAATTGGTCTCGCTTAGTGTTTGCAAACTTGCTCTCCATGTGGGTCATTATTGTGTAGCACTGGGAACACTCGTCGGGGGTGAGCTCATCATACTTGAGAGATACGCCTTTAGGATTGATCTGAAAATATGGAATTGCATCGATTGGAATGGAGACATTATGTCTCTTAATGTTTTAATTGCTATGTGAGTCATTCCAGTGAATGCATCCTTATCATAAACTGCAATTCAATGTTTATTATCATGTTCTATAATTATTCCTTTGTATACTTCAGGAGTATTATATTGTTGAATTCAAATTTACAACAACAGCCACAATTCTTTTCTGTTCATTATCAGAGGCTGAGTAAAGCAAGGCCAAAAGGTCAAGTGATTAATCACACTCGACCGTTAATTTCCACATTAGAGTTTATAAATAATTCATGAAATGTATGTTATCTGAGGCCTACCTTCTTAAACATCGCCTCGTGCTCAAGTAGTAACTGATCAATGCGCGCTGAGTTGCAGAGACCAGCCACTGAGCAGACGACAGAGGGATCCATCTGAGACGCCAGAGTCTCCACCAATTCGGGGATAAACTGATCAACAAGTCTATCACACTCTTCAACGACAACTTTGATCATCATTAGTTTGCAACTGCCCTCGAAGACAGCCTTGAGGTCTTCTTGAGTTTGATTGCTTCGCAATTGATCACGTGCCTGGGTCACCATGTCCTTACAGATGTTACAGACATTGTCATGGTCCTCTGGAACTTGCATCGTACTCCAGATGTGATTGATACAGTGGGTGGTTGCATTGCATCCAGCGGCATTGCTAAATCGTCAAAGGATTAATCACTGAAGATTTTAAATATTTTCATAACCAAAAATTAATTTGCAAATTATGTCAAGCATACAAAAACCCTGGTTGATTTTTTTTCAAAGTGTCTTACGTTATATTCATACACCAATACGTAGGACCCCATGTACACTGTTTAGCTCCCACTATACGATGATGATCATTGTTAGCAACCCTCGCTGCTCCAGCTGAAAAATATAAAAAATCCCCAATTCCTCTTTCCCTTTATAACAACAACTACATTTCTACATTTTTTATAACAGTGACTAATTCGTCCATCAGTATCAAGACACAGGGCAAGGTCCAGTATCTAACAACAAAACATGATATCTCGAATTTTCTTTCCATCATGCACAGCAAGAGCTGTGGTCACTAATTAAGGGGAAATAATA
The DNA here is from genome assembly GCF_034640455.1 of Diachasmimorpha longicaudata. Lineage (NCBI taxonomy): Eukaryota > Metazoa > Arthropoda > Insecta > Hymenoptera > Braconidae > Diachasmimorpha > Diachasmimorpha longicaudata. The sequence goes on along the minus strand of NC_087228.1, from coordinate 10,037,393 downwards.
ATGATAATAAATCTATAATTTAATAGGACAATCTCGCAATACCCGCCCGCTATAAACTGTACAATAAATGACAAAATCACAGACAGAGCATTGTCATTCTATTGAGAGAATTAAATAGGATATAAAGTCAATGACAATCGAATAATTATGCTGATAGAGAAAATCTTCCGGTGCCTGAGTCATTCATTTCGTTGGAAATAACCTCACAGCATTCCTTTTGTGACTAACACCAGGAATTCCGTGATTACGTGTAAAAATCCTGCTTTGCATATGAATTATTAAGTATTCTTCGCCCAATGCTCGCGTCTGTTGCAACAAAGGGTCCACTGCGACGAAAATACCCATAATTACGACGCAATTTGACTCAATTAGATCTGCATAATGATACGTAGATGTTTATGAAAACTCATATCATGCAGCATCAGCAGTGGTCAACGCACTTTGATATTATTTTCTTTATTCTAACTTTATTCCCCTGATAACAACAGCGTTGCTTATCACTCTTTAATGTGGTCAGCAGAGTAAAGTTACTACGAACAAGACATTAAAAACTTACCAGCAAACAGTACACTGAGGGCGAGTATTATCGCCTTCATTTTGATGACTTATTCCTCACTCGTTTATTTGTTTTACCAAGTACTTGGACTTGACCAATATGTGTTTATTCGCTGCGTAGCGCACTTATTGAATAATTTTCTTTATTCGCTTTGTCAGGAGTCACTAGGTAAGCCACTGATGACGTGCCAAACTACCCCAGCGATCACTGACGATGATACGTTTTCCTTGGTTCGTTTTCAACTGACCATTAGCTGTCAGAGTAAGTTGCACTTTCTCTGTGTGCATACGAGAGTCTACACAAACTACAGTCTGCCAGGTCTGCCTGTTAAGGGTATAACCTCGTCCTGTATCCCCTCTATCCAAGTGTCCACTTGTGCTCACACCAATGTACTTGGCCGGCGGGGGGGTTGCAAATAGAAAAATTAACTAATGTACATGATTCTACGTCATTAGTACATCATTGCATATGTGTTAATTTTGTTTGTAGCCCCGTGGATCATGAATAATCATCATTTTAATTTAGCCCAAATAAAAATTGTGATTACTCCCCACTCCAATGTATGACCTGGCGGTGGTGCCTCTCTCTGCCGGGGTTAGTACTAACAGTGAGGTGAACCTCTGCTGTACTCTATATGCTCTACCGAACCACCAGGTAAGTACCTCGGAACGCCGTAGGGGACGCTGTGTACTGTATATGTTCCATCTATCGCACATACCCTGTAAGCAGGGGGTTCCGCCTGGGGTGCACAGAGGCCACTACTTATGGTTGATATTTAATTATTTATTTAAAAATAAACGAGAAATTAACGAAGCAATTTGAGATCAATACAAAGGTGTGCAAATCTAGTACAGACGATACAATTAGTTTATTTTGAGAATTTATAATAGAGAGCGTAGTCAGTGCGATATAAATAGAAAGAGAAGGAAGGAACTTTTTTGTTAATTATCGCGGTGTTATACGGACGTTGAGGCCGTTTTTAGCTCTGATTACCAGTTCGGCGGTGATACTAATATCCTCTCGTCGCTCCGCTGATTCGATTCGAAATTTTCGTAAAACCCCTGAGATGACCACTTTCTCCTCCAGCAGAGCGAATTTTTGACCTGGGGAATCATTTTCATGGCTTGAGAAAAATCAACTTGTCATAAATCAATCAATATAGAACTCTGGGACTTGACGCAATAAAAAAATTGTCGAGATACCGATACAATTCCTCGGCCCCGCGCTGAAAGGTATGAAGGCATAGGGATGCCTGCCATTAGCATTCTCAGCTAGAAACCTATCGGGATCGAATTTCTCAGGATGAGGGAAGACCTCAGGGTCTCTATGAAGCATAGGAACTATCACCATCGCCGTTGTTCCCTCTGGAACCGTGTACTTCCCTGAATGACAGAGTAGACGTCTCATTATCTCCAATTACAAATGAGATGGTCTGATGATACCGGGGTAGTTCATTCTATACCAATTTGCACGTCTTCCGCTATGCGACGAGCAAGCAACGGAACACTGGGATATAAACGTAATGCTTCCTTGATGCATCTCTCCAGGTACTTCATGCTCTTCAAGTCGTTGAGAGTTGGGCGGCGGTGGTAATCACCTTCCGCGAATACTTGTTCCAATTCGTCGATCACACGTTCCTGTAAATTCATTCGGCGTTTTCGTTTTTCATTGTTCAAGTCCATATACAGTACATGTAAGCAGATAATCGATTATAAATTTATCCATTATAAACGAGCGATTTTCAACGAATCCGCGCCAAAATTTGAACGAATTTATTCGAGAGAGCAACAGTTTCCTCTGCGCAATTTCTTCATACGTGATAATTTGTAATTTTTTCTTAATGAATGTAATAATTCATTTACTTGATACTCCGGATGGCAGCCGAGTAGATAAAGCGTCCAACAGACTGCAGATGATGTCGTGTCGTGACCCTAAAATCAATGCAATTGACAGTTCAATAAAATTATTTGATGAATTATGATGTTTTTCTCTCCGCGTCTATTTTTGCCTGTCTTACTTCAAACATAAACGTGTCAACCTCCTCTCTGATATCTTCGTTCGATAAAAGAGCTCCATCTCTAGAAGCTTCAATTAATAAATCCAAAAAAGCCAATCGCTTCTTCTTCACTTCATCTCCTTCCTCAATATTATTGCCTTCGATGTTACTCGAAATTTCTACTCTTCTCTCGGATATTACCTACCGAAAAAATACGTGTAACCGTATGAAAGATTTTAATGGTATGTTACAGTGACTGCGCGAATATAATTACCTTATTAGAAAAGGCATGTAAGACATGTATGCATTGCTGATGTTTTTCATACAGCGGTGAAATTCGAAAAAGTATGTCTGGATGGTACCAGATGGTAGCCTGTCGGGTTTGTATTATATTTCCGATGCTGTAAGTTGATGTGTTTTTAATCGCAACTAAATGCTTCACGGATGCTTGATTCATATGTCACTGATAATGAATAACGAATAAGAAAATAAAATTTAATCTGATGATAATGTAAACAAATGGAGAAATGAAACGGAGAATTTTTCTCAAGAAATCGAGCGAAAAATTAACGTATTGTATATGTTAGTGTGACCCATTATTTGCCTGTGTTGATTTTTTTTCTCTAATACACTAAATATTCGACTTACGTGTAGACCGCACGCACATATTCACTATTACTATCATTCTGAGCAAATACTTGTCTTCCCATTGCGGTTTCTAGAATGAAAAAATTGTATAATTTACATTTCGATTTTTCTGCATCGCAATTATGAGGTAAAGTTTGTTTTACCGCAGATAATATCCAAAGTGCAATGAGTGACGTAAGGAAAAATGTTGAACGATCCATTATGGACCTCGCGTGAAAGTTTCTTCACTAGAATTTCAGTTTGTTCTCCAAAGACTTCAATGAAGTCCTCGAGAATCTTAAAATGAAACGTCGGCGTCAGGATTTTTCTCCGCTTATGCCACTTACTCCCTGATAAATTTATGGTTGAAAAACGCTCGTAAATATTTACAGCGTAATCAGAAAAATATGCGATTTCGTAAAGTCGATGACGATTACCGTGACTGGTTAACAGGCCAGTTCCGAGCCAAGGTCGCAGGAAACGATAGTCGGCGCTCTTATCAATGTGGCGATTGCTGCTGAGAACTGCCTCCACAGTGGAGGCTTTGCTGACGAATACGTAGGGGTGCTGGCCCACCCAGGCCTTGTTGATGCCTTCCCGCCAACCCCAAAGCATTCGCATTCCCATAATTCTTTGATAAAGCTCTAGAAAATTACAGTTTTATATGCGATTGGCCTCACAACTGAGAGAAAAAAATTTAAATACAAAATTATGACGTAATTATCCAATTCTCCCACATATACCTGATCAACTAATTTTTTTTAATAATAAATAAATCTCTTTATAACCCCTGACTCTCCCGTCTTTTCAAGTCCACTTACCCTCATGATCAAGGTTCAGTTCTATTGTGTTTCCAACCAGCGGTAGAGCCGCGGGTCCGGGGATTTTATCCAGACATTCCCGATAACGTCTCTGCAGACGGTACCATCCAGCCAGTCTCCAGATGACACTGATCGCGAAGATTATCAGTAAAATCCCAGTTTTTCGGTGGTGGAGGTACCATTCTACTGGCGTCCAATAGCGCAGTTGAAAAACAAACATTTTATGGGGTTGCAGTGTCCACCCGAGTCATCTACCGCAGGTTGTTCTTCGGATTCCTGGAGAACATTTTCCACATGCGACCGCCACGAAACTGAAATACGCATTTATTAATTTCTGAAAGTTGATATTCAGTGATTATGTAAAATGAATTTAAAATCACAATCTTGGTTTATTAATTTGAATATGCCATTGTTGGCTATCACATTGTGTAAGATGTTTTTCTGCAAGCAAAATTTATTTTCAAAACGCAATGGGATTGCGCAAAATCAGGGCGATCCAATCATCCCAATAATTACAGTGATCATTGGAATGTTATCCACACAAGACATCGCAGTGAAAGGATCCCTAGCTTATCACGCAATGATATTACTTATCAACAGAAATGAAACTGAATCCGAACTAAGATGGCACCGGAAATCGCGAAAAGATGACGCTACTGCCCGTTTTGAAAGCTCCGGGGTAGGTTTTTGAGCTTTCAAAGCTCCATAACATTATCGACTTAATAAATTACGAGTACAGTGGAAAGTAGACATCTTTGGAACGACAGCTGACTCTCCAGATCAGGTATGAATCAGGTATTTTAATTATTGAATCATTTTCTGAGGACCTCTGACCATATGCGTGAAAAAATTCAAATTTTCCTCCCCAAAATTCGCCGCAAATTTCTAGTTTGTTTCTACGTTAACACTAGAAATTTTCTAGAAAAAAAATTTCTCCTCGTGCGCGGTGGAAATGCCTGGAAGACTTAAGGGTTTCAAAAAAATGACCAGCATCATTTAAATATATTTCACACACTCGATTTTTTTCATTAGTCTATACACACTAAATTCAAATGGGAAATTGCAATTATCAATAATTCCACAATGATGGATAACCAACATGTGCAACATCCGTTATGAAATCCCTTTAACATTGGTTGATGATTGGGAATGTTCCGAGGGTGGGTGGAGGATGAGAGGAAACAGTTCCCTCAGGTAAACCGGATCAAAGCCGTGCAAGGTGCAGAATTGCTCGTGCCCTGTCGACGTCAATTTATCCCTAATACGTCAGGCCAGTCGGCCAACCACCGTGGGGTTCGTCTTTGATCCTGCAGAGCCCACCAAGTGAGATAGACATACAGTTTGAGTTTCTCTACCCTCAGCCAAATCATCCCTTGACTATAATACCTTCCGAAAACTCGTTGTCCCCCCTTTCCGGATAGTCACGCGCCACGTATACGTTTCGCTGAGGGGTTTTTCGGAAAATCCAATTTGACTTCGTGCATGGAGAGGATGTCTGATTGAACTCAACTCCGTTTTTTGACGTCAGAAAGACGAAAGGAAGAATTATGTTCATTTGAATGAGATTGGCAATGGCCTCGGCGTGTCCCAGTGCACAAAAGAGAATTTTAGGTAAAAATTAGACCTCCAGGAGGTCAAACGAAGGACGAAGGTTAGTTTCATCATAATAATTAGCCCCTAGAGGTCCAATTTTTACCGAAAATTTCTTTCCGTCCAGGTTTTATAATTCCATACTGACGGGAGGCGTGAAAATATGATGTTTCCACATGAAAAATCTCTCCTCCTATTATTCTTGATTTTGTCCTCTCCTAATCCTGAAATAAATCATTATCACAGCATATAATGACAAATTGGGCGGTCCGTTGGCATTATACCACCGCATATGCCCCAAACTTCATAACACTAAACTGATTCGACTTTTATCGTTCGCACGATAGGACTGACTGAGAAAAAACGTAGGATTGTAATGTGGAAGACATAAAAAAAGTACAGAAGGGAGAAGGAGCCAAAACTATCTATATATACCTATAAACGTATACCCAGGATCGTTCCATAGATCATTCCATTGTTGGAGAAAGGGGGAGTGTACACACATTATATATCGGAATAGACATTATGGCATTTTGCGATGTTGTGTACACACTCTGGGGAACAACGACGACACAGAATGTGCGGTGTTTGGTCTCCATTAATATCGGATTGGAAAACTGGGATGGTTGTACAGAGTGAGAGAGACAGCAACTAGTTTTTGGCCCTCTTGTATCTCTTTTTTATGGGGCCATATGTCTTTCGCGTGCATTCGCTCACCATTGGGGATTCACTCATTTGTCAACCACCAATCTGGCTACTATGACTTTTATATTTGGTTTATTTGAAAAGAATAATGTTATGATCTCTGTCGACGCGTTTTTAATCCTGTACCATCAGGAAAATAAGTGAAATTTCATGGACAGTCGATGATTATTTTTGAGGACAGACGCACTGAAAAAGTGTTAGGGAACTTAATGAAAACTCATTTCGGGTCTTCTAATTCTAGACAAATGTTTATTTACCAAGATGTAATGAAAAGGTGAAATCGAAATTGGTGGAAAATTCTGAAAGGGGAGAAATTCCACATTTCATCTCGTAAAAAAGAAATTCATAAGGCAATGAAACAATGTCCAAAATCGATTTGCAGTCTGAGTTAATGTCGGTATTATGTAGATATCTATATACAGCAGGAAAAAATAGGGAAAAAAGGTTAGAGCCCCTTCGGGGGCATTTAGAGGGTTTGCCGACACCTACTGCGTTGTTGACGGGGTACAGGGGTGGACCATAAAGTGTCAACTGGACCCCCCACATCTGGTCTTGGGCTAGGGTGTTCCTCATTCTGATTTTTAAACGTCGTAAAAAATCCGCTCAGCTGCGCGAACCTATCAACCTTTACATATCAACGAAAATCATTGAATCAAAATATTTTCGGTGTATGTCATCCATCAATTTTTTTATGAAGACAGGTGAGCACAATGGGCTGTTCCCGAAAACTTTTCAAAAACTCCCCTCAAAATAAATGGAAAAAAGATGACTTTCTAATGATAATTGAATAAATATTGTAAAACATTTACAGTTCACTGTAAATTTCAACTTACTTTTAACCTAATTTTATTATAATATTTTTTAAGGTTTTTTTACGCCCTCTACCCCCCGTCTATGCCATTTCACTCTAGTCCCTCCAATAATGAAATATTTTACCACCGCAGATAGGTGATGAGGTGTGTAAAGTTAAAGATTTTTATCAGGACTCGAAAAAATAAAAGGGGATTCAAATGTAAAATAGGCAGGGTAATATCAATGGACATTGGGGTTGGCAATGATCGCGTCACATTACCAGTGAAGCGTTCTATGAGCTACCACCACTTTTGTGGCACAAGGGGGACCCCATCGGGTGCATTTGCGTAACTTATCCTCACCCCTCGACCCCATCGTGATCACTGAAAAACGGGGTGTAAAATAAACGATGGCTAATTATACGCGTCCCTACCCCAAGGGTGCAAAGCAAGTGCGACTTTCCACTAAATGAGATTACGAAAATTAAAATTTAGATTGATCGTGCGTGGACGTAAATTCCCGTGGATTTATTCATGCACAAACATCATGAATCCATGTGGAGAGTTTAATATGAATTTATTATATTCCGACCATTTCACTCGGTTCCATAGATTTCAGAATTTTTGTTTCGGGACGAATCGACTTTGTAATCTGCATGGGCTCACGATTTATACCGAAGTTGGTGTATTTTAAAGGGCAACGAAGCGACGGGGGTGAGAGGATTGGTGAGAGCGCACTGCGATGATTAATTAGCCTTTGATGAATATGTATGAATGGAAAGGGGGTGGGCACAATACTGTGGGCCTTTTCCTGGGGATACAAACCCTCTCTATTTCATCTCCATTTTTTAACGTGCAGTGAGTAACAATGCGACGGTTGAAATGCTGAATAACAAAATATTTTTAAATTCCGGAGAACAATTCATTCTTCCAACGGAGCTAAAGTCGGAAAAATGATGCCACAGAATACTGATAAAATAATTAAAAATATAGGGGACTAATAATTGTCGCTTGAACATTGTGAAATAACTTCACATAACTCCACAATAATTTTTCCTGAATTTATTTATTTCTTGCCCCATTATTCCGTCAATCCTCATTAGACAATATCTTAACAATATTTCCAGTTCCTGCGAATCAAGTTTTGAAAATCACAGTCATGAAAATGCATCGCATTGTTCCACTCGATTGTATGGAGAACAATGCGAACAATGGTATCAAGTAGGTACAGCCGACACTTCCGTGCGCTCGAGACCTGTGGGGCTTAATACCCTCACGAATACAATTATATCATGGACCCACCGATTACCATTTAAATGGGAAAACGTGAAGCGCTGGAATATACACCGGCATTTGTATGCGCGGAAAAAGTTAACGATGACAACTTTGAAAGGTTCACAAAATTTTCTTTAATTCGTAAAATAAGGGACCGACGGTTATTGATCTGTCTTCAATGGGCATTCTGGAATTGAGTTCTTTTTAGATCTCACCATCCCCTGGTTATTATACACTCAATTTCATAATGAGCCGCATCGAGGGTGCGTGTCAGTCCTCGTGCACTGATTTCACGGGCCACCTGTCGCTCTACTGGTTACCAAGTCCCTCGGTATAATTTCTTTCAGATTATTGGTCACGCTGGGTGTAAGACATTATGTTTTCAACGAGGGGTGGTATCACACCATTAGAACACATCAATTATTTCAATTCCATTGAGCAATAATTACGTGTATTTTTTTTTTCAAGCCAACTGTGCATTTTAATATAAATTGAGACTGAGGGAAAAATTCTTAAATAAATCTAGTTCATAATTGACAAATGACATCGAACTTTACCTTGGGGATTAAAAATAACAAAATCAAGTGTTGTATTTCAGGGTAATATAATTTAATTCACTGAAATCAGTGGACAAATAAAGTATTTCCCATTCCCCCAAAAATTGGGAATCCCAATAGAAATAAAACCGGTCAACACAGCCACGTGCGTTCTATTTGAACTATTTCCACCAAAAGCTGTGCCAATATTTCCAAACACTCGTATTGTGTAAGAAAATAGAAAAATCACACAATAGACTGCAGTCCGCATTCCAAACGACACCTCCAAAAATCCGTAAAAACAATAATATCACAGAAAACACAATTTTCCAGCCATAAAACTCGAATTCACCCCCGTAATTCCCCTTTGAATCGCCGTGGAGAGACCTGACCTCCCCGTCAACAATTCCACTCGGCATTTAAAAAAAGTAATTCAAAATCGATCACTCACCTCACTCCAGTGACTCTCGAATTTCGAAATCATGGAATACAATCGTTAATCCCCGACGAGGCTCAGAAAAATGACCATACGGTATATTCACGAGTGAATATACGAATCAAAGGCCATGTCCGAGGGACGAAGGTGCGAGGGGCTTGAGGGGAAGTGAATTCTGCACGTAGGGAATATACGTGCGGTCAGTACGATGAGGGCTGGTTGACAAAGGGCAAACCCGGGGGTGCATTCAGATGGTAATTCGCCGGTCGTCTAATATACACGGACAGTGTCAGAACGTGTACAACCACCAGTGGGCCGCACGTTCTCGCTAGAATCAAACCAAATATTGGCAATATCTTCCCTCCACATCCATTGTCCACGTATACGACCTGCTCCCCTGCCACCCTCACCCCCCGTCCCCCGCCCCCTCTCCCCCACCTCCTCCTCTTTCATCTCTTCACGATCTGGGATCTCTCGGTTGCACTATTTTGTTTGGGGAAGTGGTGGGAAAATGACGATGTCCATTTGAATGCGCCAGCGATTTTCGGTGGCAATGCCGATATACCCCCAATACTCCGTCCACCCCTCCGCCGATACGGATTCAACGTTGGGATATCATGGGATTAGGTTGGAAAGGGCTTATCCGGGTGAACCGAGGACAGCGGACCGGAGGCTTCGCGCTCGAGTGCTACTGTACTGAAATACACTTTGGGTCGCAATCGAAATCACTTCAACTTCTTGGTAATTCGAGTTTTGTGGGGGGAAAGGATTGACTTTGGGGTTTATCTTGGATGTATCGTTGATTGTTTGGTCGAGGACTCGAGTTGTAATTTTTTGTTCCTCTGAATTTGTCAGTATATCAGTAGATTTGATTTTCCAGAGTTGGAGTAATGGAACTGAGGGAATTTATTTATGGAAATTTTTTCCATGGGACAGTTCCACGACAAGACCCACTTTTCGAAATTAAAAATTCATGATTTGATTGAAAGAATACCCTTATGGTAAAATAGGCTATGAGTCAGTTTGATCGTAGTCCTTCGCGATAGCATATGATAGAAGGAGCTCAGTGGAGCTATGGAAAGCTGAACAGCATCAGCTGTGGCTGCTAAACGGATGGGTGACCACTCACCTGTCTTCATTAGACAGTATGAGCTGCATATCAAGAGCTTGATCCAATTGTCTCGCTGCCTGATCCGTCTCGAAGGACCACCAAGTATCCTGTAATTATTTTTTACTCTCGCACCCTCTCCCCCACAGAAAAAATTTCCATAAATATCATCCTACGGCTCAATAAACCCACATTATGAGCCATCATGACCGCACATCTGACTCAACACTCAGCGAAAATTAATTTCTCATATCGTTCCGTCGTTCTCAAAAATTTTGAACTTTTCATTTGCGCTGTTCAGAAAGAAAATTGTTTAAATCATCCCGACGACCCATCTAGGAAAACAGTTATATGTTGATTTAGGGCGTGCATCATCACGTGCCATTGCGTCTGCATAGTTACCTAGTTCTGTGTAGACGTACGTAAAGCTCCCCTGATTCAAACTCCAGCACGCGCCACGATTACGCGATTACGCGTGTCATCTCTACTACCCTAGGGGTTTTGCTTGTGCTCAAAACGCGAGAAAAGAGGGACGATCTCTGCTCTGTCCCTGCATTTTAAGGGAGAAGGGCTGTGTAAGCGAGGCCAATGACGCGGATGATTTCGGAGATCATTTTTTACTCGGTATTTCTGTTTTCCACATCTGTCAGAAATTATTCCGTCTGGAGGGGGAGGGGGGAAAATGAGCGGAAACACAATTTCTCCTGATCCTCAGAAAATTACATTTCAAGACAAAAATAAATTCGACAGGAAACATCGAATTTTAAGTCAACAAGAGAAATAGTTCCATCAAAATTGCGAATAATTCAATCAGAATTACGCAGTTCTTTCTCCGACAGGTGGTGAAAAACAAAATATTTATTCAAACGTTACTTTTAATCTTTTAATGAAGCTGTCAATGTTAACATTGCTACACCTAAAATCGTATTAGAAGCTACTTAAACACGTTATCCGATTAAACGCATCGAATTGGCAAATATCAGAGCCAACGGCATGGATATCCCACGGCGGGTTGCATAGTGCAAATGTGTGTGTGTATCCATGTACGGGGGCATTTAAAATTGCGCATTACTGATCGGACAGTAGGTGGTGGGGTAGGTGGGGCAGTATCCCAACGACACGCGTCGGCACGTGACACCATCGCTTTTCTACAAACAGCATTATGCACGCCCGTGCTAACATAAATTACATGTGGCTTTAATATTGTATCTATGATGATTTCTCGTGGCCTGCCACCCACTGGGCCAAACACGTTAAATACAGCTCAATGTTTTTTTTTGATACATAAATCACTTCAACAAAAAAAAACTCACGCCCCCCCCCCAACCCTGTTGGAAATTTCTCCAATAAAATGTTCATTTAAATTAAATTTCCGACTTTACTGAATATTTCTCTCTTCGTGTGAATAGAAATTAAGTTAATTAAATCGAATTCTTCGAGATGAACAACTCTCTTCCGGTCACAAACATCCGAGTGAAGGGGGAATCGAGCAATTTGGAAAAATCATGAATGAATACTGTCTGAATGATATTCAGCAGAGACTTCCGTCGGCGATGAATGGAAACGATGCACTTGACGTAACACGAATGCGGTCATTCTAAACACTTTAATCCTGAAACGATCAAACTCATCTGGTGGATGGGAGTGAGAGAGACTGGTCCGCTCGGTTAAAGCCGGATGCCGGCTCTTGATATACGATCGTGGTCGTCTCATTACGGTTTACCGGTTATACCCCGCGTGTATGTGAGTGCCATTATAGTTTGTCGGTTAACGTGTTAATTATGCCGGGGTGCGAGGCGCATTTACACCGATATAGCTTCTGTACTCGGGGCACCAGCAAAGTTAAATCGTCGTGTGGTACTAAACTGCGGATTCGATAGGGCAATGTTTATGCGTACCCACAAAGCCTTTGTCCAAAACATCAGAGATCGATAAATCGGTTTCACTCCACGTTTTTATGACAGCAAAATTTACCCTGATTTTTTAGGCCACTTTTATCCACCTTCTTTCTTCGTATGTCTGGAAATTCATAATTTTTTTTTCGAAGAGAAAAAAAAGAATTTCCGAGATAAAGTGTGAAGTCAATTCAATGAATTTATTTTCAGATAATATTATTGAAATATCATAAGAATTATTTATTCAATTCTCAGGTAATTTGTCTTCCTGGTACAATGACAATATTTTTCAATTTTTTAATTCAGCTCAAACAAATATTGTCTCGTCATGGCTGGAGTACAAACAATCCCCCATAAATCAAGTTGACAAGAAAAAAAAGAGCACCACGCATTTCCAGATGTATCTCACGTGTGACGCAAACATTGTCATTTCTTATCACAATGGCCTCGAGTTTTTCTACTTGCTTCACTCCAATGACTTTGACAGCATTTACGAGCCCACAATAGCTGCATCTTGAGAATTGAGACGTCGAATAAACCCAGACGAAGAAACTGATAAATCAGTAAAAGAGTTTTCCTCCTGAAATGATTCCATTTGAAATAACTAACCTCGTAACCCGAATCCTCACAATTTTCAGGAGAAATTTATTTGAGAGGAAACGATGCCGCCGAGAGACTTGAAACGGAATCCTTACCCAGTGCCTGACGTCTCCACCGAGGGATTTTGGATCTCAGATGGTCCAATTCTCGGCAAAAACGTGTCGGAAAAAGACAGAGATTGGGCGACTAGGTTAGAGCCCCACGAGCGATTATTTGCTCATCACACACTCACAAGTATTCGGCGAGATCACCGTCTCATTAGGCCTCAGGTAAATTAAATAAATCCACCGTGTTATCTGGGGACAGTAGAATATGCTATATTTGAAACGGAGGTCTTGAAAATATTGAGGATCGGGGAGAATTCAAACATGAAAAAATTATTTCATATCATCAAAAATTCCCGGAGTCACGAATTTTTTATGAAAGTCCTCGGCATCCATTTTGCCCCGCTTTCCAGGTACTTTCCCTGGCAATTAATGTCTAGAACTAAATTCAAGTCGCATTGAAATGTTTTCCTCAGGTACCCGATGATGCACTAGACTTAGCCCTTTCTGCCACGTACATCCACAGTCAAGATACCATGGTCCCCAAGATGTACGTCATCATGCAACCGGAGTCCCTCAACTGGGAGACCTGGCGAGTCCTCCGGAATGACACGAAGGTAAATTTATAAACAATGCAACGAAGGCAAGTGGAGCCATAACTATTCAATCGGTCTTATCCACCAACGAATTTTTTTTATGATAATCAGAGGTCATCCTTCACCCTCACCCTTAGGTCCTGAAATCTAAAACAAAGCCTCGAGATACCCCCCCGAAGAAGCCGCCTCTGACAAAAACAAAGACGTCAGCAAAACCAAAGAAAAGTGCAGCTCCTGGTGGAGGTCGAGGTGCAGTAAGAGACACTGGATCAGCGGCACCAAGAAAAGGGGATGAAGACGACGATATTCTGGATAAGGAGCACAGACGACTGACTTACGCTGCACAAATGATGGCAATCGAGAGGATTCATCCGAGCAGTCTAAAGCTGGCTATCGACGGTCCTCATATAGGTCTCACAAATCCAGGGTACAGTCGTAAAATCGATGGGACATTCTACAGCATATAAATTTACTAAAATGATACAAAACTCAGCACCCAACAATTCCAATTTTTTTTCCTCAATTTTGCAAAGCCCCTTCAACAAAAAAAAAATAGGTCGAAACACTCAAATTTTATTTACGTTCTTTCGTCATCACAAAATTTCCTCTCAACACAATTTTATGGATCATTTCAATTTGGTAATAGTTTCGCGATGAATTGAGCCGAAAAATTATGTGCTAATGCCACTCAAATTTAATCTGACATAAATGTCAAATATTTTACGATGCAAATGGTGGTGACAGGACCCGATGTATCAGCGATATTCTCTCATGTAAACGTTATTGAATTATCAATAAAACAAAAATCGCTGTGAGCGTGTGCTCGAACATTATCTGATCGTGTTGACGAATTAGTCTGAACTGCGATAGGATCTAACGTGGGGCTGAATCCCCAGAGACTCGTAGTCATCACGAGAAGGATCTCTCCCAGGAAAAGACGAGGCAAATTGTTCTTGTATTGCATGTAGTTATTGTTGCTGATAAATTAACAAAAGGCTTGCCAACATTCATTTTATTCAGCATCATATTCTTATTATTATGTTCTTTTACCATTCAGTGGCAAAGGGGAATCCCCAAGATGAGCAATTTTTATCTGCCTAGTTTTTCTATAAAAAAAAATTAAAATTCCTCACAACCACACATGAGTCAGTGATCTCCATTTCCACTCCCATTACCTCGTAATCCGTGTTTGTAATAAACCAGCGCCCCGCTATGCGCTCAGGGGTGAACCACCCCTCTATCACAGCCGCATATGCTTCGTTCATGGAATATCATTTCTGTGTCTCACCCCGCTGGATAAAGGCAGCCACTGTCTTCTCCACCCATTTTTGGCCCCAGCACACCACCCACTTATGGACGAACCCATCTCTTTTCGCTTCTGGTTTACTCTCTGCCCCACTCTTTATGCAGCCGTCCTCATACATGGCCTTAATCCTCCCATGATTGCGCTGGGGGCCATCCTTTTCCAAACATGTCACGGATCCTCACTGTTTTTCTTTCGTTGTATAATTATAGATTTTTTTCTAGAGACGCCGTGTGATCTGATTTTTTTTTCGAGATAAATTTATGGGAATTTTTCTAGGGGATGCGAGGGATTTTTTTGTTTAGTTCTAATAGTGGATTACCAATTGAGTTCCATTGATGCAGTCATAAAGTTGTGGAGTCGGTTGAATCCAGGGATTATTTAGGGATTATTTTGTAGATATTTTTGGAGAGAAGACATCCGTGCCGAACGATGCAGTCATTTTTCATGGAGAATTTAATAAACTAGGGAAGAGTTTTTCTTTCTTGTCACAACCACCTAAGAAATTTTTCAACAATTTACTTTCCGATTGTTTTATGTTTCGCTACCCGACGACAAAATGCGATTGAAAAAAAAATATATTCAACAAATATTAATTTTGCTGGGCTGTCTCATTTGATTAATTGAAGGAAAACGATTTTCTTTTTCGGAATAGTTCGATTCATCTCTACCCCGCACTCAACCGAGAGAAAAAACTTGGTAACCCTAGCGCAGTATCGAGAAAGCGAGCTCTCGCTAACCAATTACTTGGCCGAGCGCGTTTTATTTGTATTTAATTCTCATTTAATTTACTTTTTTATAGCCCCAACCCCGTATATACGAATTTTCTTTCCCTCCTAACTCTTGCACGACCCTTTTACCCTCCAAGTTAACGAAATCGAGAAAGGTCTTCAGATTTCGCTACCCACAGTAGCACTCACCCACTTTACCTATAATGGCACCCCGAGAAAAAGAAAAGAAAAGGGAGCAGTCACTTGCGAGGACGATTAAATAACGCAATTGGATCCGGTCGGAGATAATGGAGAATTAGCCAATGCCGCGTACATCGTTTGCCGTTCTTAACTTTCATTTTTTTTCTATTTTTTAAAAACTACTTTTCGCAAATTACCCAATCAGCGGGAGCTAATGAGGATATTGGTATTTGCAATTGACCTCGTGAGATAATTTTCCTCGCAATGTGAAGTTTTTCAGTAGCTCGACAATTGTTTAAAACAATTTTTCCCGTCTCTCTCAGCATTAAAAATATTCACGTCCAACCACATCAACCCCCGTTATTTATATTGATAAACAAACCTCAACTCAATAAATAAATAAACAAACTCGACCGAATTCACTTTTGTTTTCGAGGGATTTACAAAGATAGCTGTCTATATTCCGAAAATAAATAGAAACGGCTTTAACATTTGGAGGGACTGGGTGATTGGTTGCGTTCCGTCTACTCTCATGTGTTATATACCTCGCACAGTAGTACGACTCGTTTTTCTGCGCGTTTGCCTCTGTTGAATAGAAAAGAGGAAGGAAGACAGCCAGCAGAAACAAGAGGAGAAGAAAAAGGTCTACTTTTGTGTGAAGGAGAGAAGACAGTGGCAAAGAAAATGGCTAAAGGGGGAGAAGCGGGAAGAGTGGAAAAAGAGACAGAGTCGAGTCGTAGGAAAGACGCGTTGATCCCTTCGGGATGAAGTTGCTATTCTACTGAACTTGTTACGTTATATTTATCAGCGCAGAGCAGCATTGGCCCACCTCCTCTCACGGCCGAGGGGGTGAAGTGAAGGGGAGAAACTTCATCTCCCGTCTCTACACTTTCTGTATTTTTTCCTCATACAACCGGATATTTTCCTTCTGCAGATCTTATATTCCTCAGGGAGCAGAACTCTCGTTCCATATCGATGGGCTGGGCCTCCTTCGACATTCCTTACCAACGAAAAATCATCAAAAATTTTTATCTCGCTGAAACAGGGGCACGTGAGCGTGCAAATAGAAAAGAGATTTTTCCGAGATTCGCTTTCTTACTCCAGGGGCTTTACTAGGATTATTTTTTAATTTTTTTTCCGACGGAGAACTGCTACTTCGTCAGTCGAGTGTTTGGACGGGTATTTTTTTAGTTGTTTTACAGTTGAGGGGGAAGGGGGTGAGATGAAGAAAGGGTGCAGCTGTGGGAACGGGAGGAGAGGGTGTGTATCTACGTTTGTCGAATAAATCACGGCTCGAGGGCCTTGGGAATGTGATTTTAGGGTTGATTTCAAAATATTTGATTTTTGAATGTGACAATTATTCTTGACAGCGGGACACGGAATGCAAAAGACGTGCGATTGTTGTTCCCTTTCGTCTATTTAACATGTTCTATAGTTCAATGCAATATCGACACCCGAAATAATTCTACTTCTCAACTTCTGGATATTTAAATCCCCATAAAAATCATTCCATCCATTGAAGGATTCTAATGATCCCCGGAATGCACGAGCCGCGATGATGAGAAACTGTTAAAAAAGGTGGTAATGGCTTGAGAAATATGGAGGGACGATGGAGATGCTGAAGCGCGTGCCGGGGCAGAAGCCCAGAGGATCAAAGTGCAGCCCTCCTTCGTCTCTGAAGCACCGGAGATTACCTTTGAGGGCTCTGCGTGGCCCATCTCCCCGACGCCAACATCCAGCGCAACCTGCGTACATCCCCCTTCCTCTTGTGTACGAAATAGAGAGGAACGAAGGCACGGGGCTATGGAAGATCACTTAAAATAACATGCCACCTTCATCTATACCCCATCGCATCACAATTTTATTATCCAACGAGTGTGTAGTAAAGTATATTTATTTTCGTGCAGAGCTACTCGTAATCCTCAGGATTATGACCTTAGTTGGTTTCTATTTCAATAGTTTTTCCAGTTTTTTTCCCCTCAAGAGATTAGAGAAAGGGAATTTAAAACAAGCTTTTTTTTTCAATGGAAGAAATCGTGATTTTTTTACCAACATTAATAAATGATAGAAATATTGTAATTCAACACATGAGTAATAATGACAAAATCTGTTAGAGACAATGGAAGGCCAATTTATTATTGGATGCATCAAAGTTTCAATTTACTATTTAAAAAACGGTTAATAGATAATTTAACCATGCAAATCCCTGATGTACCTATCGACGAATGTACACATTAAGTTGTCACGTAGCAGAGCCCTTTTTACGTGGGAATATAGCCACACGTCGTGACACTATGCGCTTAAATCCTACTCCTGCTCAAGTCAACATCTCCCGGAATATGAGGCCCCTGTTAATACGCAATTATCGTCTCAGAATTCTGGAAGAAATGATATGAAATACAATAATGGTGTGGGCTGGAATGTCAGGAGTGTCAGAATTGAATGACAACCGCATATACTTTCGATCACCGGAGAGACCCGATGTTCCAGTCGAATGGAGTGTCTGGCAACCCATGAAATATAGGTGGGATATCGTATCCCGGGCATACGTAGCAATTATGACGCAAGAATGACGTCCAATGTGAGACGTTAAAGTCCCGCTGGGGTTGGCTCGTTCATTCCCCACTGCTCCCGGTTATCAACGATTATGTGCTCTATGAGACGTGAATTTCAGACTCTACATACTCGCAGATAAATTTTCCCTCAAATTTTGGAGGCAGTTCTGAGGGAAGGGAAAGTATGTTATGTTCTTCCATATGTTTTCAAATTAAATAATATCCTGTGGGCCATTTTCCGGTCAAAAAGCGATTTTTCTTGTATTTTCAGTTGCCTGAAAATTACTGTGGAATCATCTGAATTAGAATCTTGTTGAGAATTAAATGAAAACCCGTCTAGAATTTCAATCGTTCCCGGTGTTTTATTCGTACCAACGTTGAAAAATAGGCCGGAGGAAAAAGAGATAACGGCGGATCGTTTGTTCGAGCCTGGAAAACGTTTTGAACGACTAGCCCTGGGTGATAACGTTTTATAACCCGTCAGTCATCGCGACGTATCGTTTGACGCGTTCCCAGCCAACTAAATTTTATTGTGACAATTGGACACAACTGAAAAATCGAAAATAAGTTCCATAATTATCTGAGTCTCATTATCAACATTGAAAGGATATCTTCTATTATTTTAAACGTGATTTGATGCATGTGAAATAGTGTGATGCCTACCGGCTGTATCATGATCAAATTATTCGGATGTCAATCAATCAAGCCATCATTTTCCCCATTTTATTCAACCACGATATTCTCCCCACCCCCGTCAATTTTACGATAACCCCTGAAAAGACACTCCAAATTCCAGAATGAGCTTAATTTTGATAAATTACCGTTTAGGGGCACGTTACTACCGTAATAGTTTAAGAAACCGATGTTCAGTTTCGCATGGCGCAAGACGGTTAGGGACAATTGCGCTGGGGAGAGATGGTGCCCTTTTTAAGGCCAATGAAGCCAGTGGACGGGAGAGGGTGTCGTTCATCATTCCATTGCGGGGTGGCAGCCAGAAGAATATTCATAGACTCGCTGTCTTTCTCCTCAGCATGCCATTTCACGCTTTTTTTTCTCCCTTTCTCATCGTGACCGAAGGAGAGAAAGGAGTCGTGGAAGGGGTCGTGATATATGACACGATGTGCCTAGCACGTGGCTCGTTTCACACCTTCCTAACAATCTTTCTCATCTTCGCGTCTTTTCGTTCTTCGTAAAACAAACTTATCTCTTTTTTTTTGCTTTACTAATGTTGGCCATGAAGTTTTTCCTGAGTCACCTTGACGTTTCCAGAATTCCAAATGCTGCAGAGCAGTATTTTTTTTTTATTGCGAGAAGGGAAAGGTTTAGTCAAAATTGGGGAACTCTCGGTTCCCGCGGCGATTGCGGTGTTGATCCACTACCACTACCTATCACAGCCAGAACCCAATGAGAATAATTAATATTTTCTATCAGTGAGGGATTGGGATTTCTGCCGGCAGTGATCGTGCTAGAATTTTTATAGAAAATTTCTCTCCTCATGTACATCAAAAGATGTTTTACGCTTCCGGCTTAACGTCGTGTTGCTCTCCAGTGTAGGCAAAATAATTTGCGATATCATGGTTAAGCTCAGTATGCACTACGTTATGTCTAGAGGGGGCCTATACGTGCCCCAAAACAAATTACTTGGCGTTGGGTAGATACGTATACAGCCATAGAAGGTATAGGCTGGGCATAAAATGTTGGGTTATTATTATCTACCTTCGAGAGATTACGTGGCTCGTTGGGGAGCAGGTCATTATAGAATACATTTATTACTTCCCCAGAATCTAAAAATCAAATTTACACCGGATAAAGCCCATTCGCATAACCCGGAGAAAATTCCTGACGGATAAAACGAAATCATTTCGGTGGAATCGAGCAAAAAAAGTCTGAATTCAAAAGAAAATTCAAACTGTGCAATATTCGTCGTGGACAGGGGGAGAGTAAATATTTTTCTCCATCTCGAAAGCCACGAATCGTCAGATACGACAAACGAAAACGACGCTTATTCGTTTTTTCTCATCTCTCTCAGTTCCTTTTTGTCCCATCCTTTTTTATATCGCAAGTAAGTGATCGAGGTACGCGCGCGGGGCGGCGGTGGCATCGCGGGCTGCCATGTTGGCCGAGTTGAAGGCGCCGCCCCGCTGCCGCGACTCCATTGGCGGTGACGTCACGATGCTCGCGGAAGTGCGGGGATCACTGGAGAATACGTACACTATTCTGCAATGGTAGGATACGTGAGGTACAAGGACGTGGCTGTATTAAATTCAAGAAATGTCGTTAGAAACGACGAAAAATTTTTTTTCAACGATCATACCGTGGACACGAGCTACATTTTTCAAACTTTACTTTCCTTAATTAAAATTATAGACGTAAGCGGATGGCCAATTGTTAAAAGTCCAATGAAAGACTTTCGATAATTTATCATTGTTTGACAAAGAAATAGTTTGAATATTCGTATGAGCTCCAAAATGCGTTTAAAAAAATGCAAAATTCATGATTGACATTGGAAATAAAAATAGAACGCAGAGCAGGTTATTCCGGAGTGAAATGTTGTCTCGCATAAAAATTGCAAATATGATAAATGTGAAGTTGAAAAAATTCTATAAATTTTTTTTCTCGTTGGGCAAAAAATAATAGACCGAATATTTTACGTATAATATTTCTCAGTTTCGCCGCAATGCGTACCATAAATTTATCATAGTCGTGTCTTTTGTCTCCATATATTCTCCAAGCACGTCCAGAAATCCTTTTACCACCGTTAGAACACGTATCTAACACTCGTACGTGAAGGACCGGTGGTTTACGCGCTTGCGTATATGAAGATCCTCTGTGGAGTATCTCTCGAAAGGAGAGCCACCCCCTCCTGCCCCCGCACTTCTGTACACAACGTAGGATAAAGGAAGAGCGACGTTATATGTACACATGTACATAATGTATATGTGCAGCCAACCTCAGAAGAAAGCTATGGAGACGACGCGGTGGAACGCCTGAAGACTTTCTTTGTGATTGAAAATTGATGGAGTGGAATCAAGCCGAGAGGGTCGTAGAAAGGGGTGGGAGACAACGGTGAACCCACTGTTCATTTATCAAAACCCGTGAGGAGCATCAACTGTACACCTCACGTGATGTTAAATTCATAAAATAGAAAGTTTGAGTAAATCCGAAAGAAAAAAAATGATTTTCAACATTTTGAAAATAAATCCCGGAGTGTCCGACTACCGTTAACATCACTGAGGATAATCCTGTAAACTTTAAGTGTCTTATCCCATTGACACTCCTGGAAGGAACTAACCCCCCACTTTCGAGGAGTAAAGGCCAATTTATATCTGAAATAATGGCCCCGATTTTTCACACTCAGCGAAAAAAAATAGTCTCTCCATCATTTCAAACATAAAAAATGATCAGTTGTTGAGAAAAACATCAAGAAGAGAATTATGATTTGCAAAACAGATTTATTTCGGCGAATGGAATGTTGTCTCGTATTTCTGAAATAGAAGTTCTAAAAAAAATTAACAGAACAAAAAAGCGCATTTTTTTTTTATGAAACAAGCACGAGGGCTCCTCCGATGATGCTCAATACACACAATCTCCAGTGAGGCTGTCTACCCCTCAGAATACCGCCAGTGTCTGCACAACCCTCCCTCGATTTCTGCCCCACTCGTCCTCGAAACTGGGGGATGAAAATCCGCGCTCCGCCCAGCCACGTGACCCACCAGTATTATCAGCACCTCTCGCTCACTCCTCCGGAGTCTTTTTCAGTCTCGTTCTGTTCACATTTTTTTATCTTTCTCTCTCTCTCTCTCTTCGATTCACCGTCAACCCCCTCACACACCGTCCTCATGGGCTTTCTCTTCTTCCTCACCGTCGGCTTCTCGACGACTTTATGCCTCATAAAAATGATATAAAATTTGTAAAGACGGAGCGCCGTAACGACCGAACGGCTTGGCCGCGTGGAGTAGGGGATGAGGGTTCAGCCTCGCTGTCCCTCCGACTAAAGACAATGGAAAAAAAATGTAAAAAAAGGACGAAGAAAAACAAAGCAAAATAGGAACGGAGAGAGAGAGATATCTAAATCGAAAACTCCGAGCGACCTGACCCTCGATCTGCGCTCGTGGTGTGAAGATAAAGTCGGTGGGAGCAGTTCGTGAAAATCACACAAAAATAGAAGCGCAGAATAACTACGAAGATACAACAAAATGTCGTGGAAATAGGGGAGGCTGGGAATAAAATGGAAGGTGATATATGAAAAATCTTTCCTCACACGATTTTATTCAAACGCGTTACTCATTTTATTGTCTCATGTGAGGATCGTAAACTCGCGGCTGTCTTTTGAATTCAGAAAAAGTGAGATTGGAATTACAATCTCACCAATATATCGCACTAGCTAGTACTTCTGCAAACTCCCCGCACAATATTTAAAAGTATGAAAATCTGCCTATCAATACCTTATGCCATGACAATGACAAAATACCCCCCAAACGGAATTTCAATCATTTGACACATTAATTCGTAATCAATCGTCATCACTGTGGACCTCTAGTAGTAGGCAGTTCACAAAGAGACCCCTTATCATCTTGATACTAATCAATGTACATGAAAAAAGCGTTGTTCAACACGAGAAAGAAGGAAAAAACGGAATAATCGATTGTTTGTGCCACACATCTGTCCTATCGCTAATAAAACACATCGAGTATATCAGTCGGCATCAATTGATGTTTTCGAGGCATCGACAAAAAAAACCTCCCGTAACTGATATAAAACGTTTGTGATGATACCAAATTGCCGGCGTGTTTACTCAACCGAGAAAATTTTCTCGAGAAATACCATATCTCGAGTATTTAACAACTGACATCGATTAGTACATGTTCTACATGGGAAAAAAGTTAACAATAACTCCCTTGTATAATTGAAAATCTGCAATTGTTCGATAATTTAGTTGTTGCCAATTCCATTAGAAAATTAAACAGAACTTTAAACCTAAAATGTCAGGAATAATTTCCAAACACTATATTTATCACTTCTGTCCATGTCGAAAATGATGAATTTTCACCATTAAACACGACAGCCATTTTGTTGCTGATAAATGTCTGCCTTATCCCTTTATGATACGAGGTATACGGCTATAACTTATTTTATGGATGTTGCTGCTCCGATACTGAGGGAATGGCAGCTGTAGATAATCATCGTGATGCTCTATTACTTCAATGGCAATTAAACAGTCACACGTCCTGTAGTGCCAGGAAATATTATACTCCTCAATCGTCACTGCAAGAGGTCGTCATATTATCCAACATATGGATAACATTCCTAACATTTCTATAAAACCACTCAATGCAAGTAAAATTTTTTCAATTCATATCCCAACAGTAAATTGAATTGTTCATCATATAGACATAACATCACAACATTTTATCATCTTATCGGTTGCATTTTCACCCATCACCCAAAACTCATCCACTGAGCGCATCCCCACCGCCCTCTCCCACCTGCGTCATAAAAGCCATCATCAAAATAAAGAATTAAAAATTCACGACCCCCAGCCAGTTCCATCACGAATCATCAATCCCCCCCTCACGAATGCCCCCAAAAATTTCAGCATCAATCCACTAACTCAAACCCACGGATGAATGATCACCCGGTGAACCAATTGAAGCACCTCATTCGACTAGATACACATAGCCCTCCCCCCCACTCCCCTCCAAACTCGTGCAGGATCAATCAAAGAGCCAATAATAATCAGCAGTGCCACTAGAAGCCAATCTAACCAGGAATAATCCATAATCCTTCAATTATGAAATTACAACAACTGTACAATATCATCGTGTATATACTCGACGACCACACTTTTGCATACACCCTCACGTTTACCCATTGTCCTTTCCATACACATATTCACACATACTTGAAATACAGTACGAAAGGAATACTACGAAGCATTGACGAGAGGGGTTGCCTCCTCACGGTTCAAAAATCAACGATGCTGCTCCCACCAGCATCAGTAACCCCCCCTCCTATTACCACGAGTATCACCCACACTATCATCCACAACAAACTCACACTCGAACACCACAAACATACGCCCCCATTGTACAGAAGGGGCGTGGCCATATTGTCATTTGTCTCCTGCCAACGGTCTCCCTCACCTCGTTTCCTCCTCGTCTCTTCTCCTTCATCCACCTTCAACCCATTCACCCCTCACCTACCTATCCAACCAAGTTGACGTATGTACTACCCCTGGAGGCAGAGTGCCTTTACCAACCCACCATCACCTTTCACTACTCTCAAGTTCTAGCTGTGCCACCTTCTTCAGTTTCTCAGTTTCGTCCCAACTTTTCCTCCATCTCCCCCCCTCCTCTTTTTTTTATTATGTTACATTGTCTTGGCCGGCCTGAAGACAGTCGAACACACTGAAGCCGCAGTCCTTCATCCCTGAAAGACGCTCTCAAGTTTATTTCATTCGGCTTTGGGCCTTTATATCTCAGCTTCAGCATCTCGGCATTAGCGACTCGGAATGATCGTCTTCAACAAGTTTTCTTTTATGAGAAGCTGTCCATCGTCTGCTTGGATCCCTCCGTTTGATGATACTCGGTCATCAGTCAAATTCGGATAATTATAAACCAAAAGCTTCGATCTTGAATGCTCACCCTCACCAGTAAATCAGGACAACTTCCACCAATTTTGCGTCATCATTCCAAATAAATTCCTCCCCCAGGAATCTCACCAACCGCAGTTAAGCCACGTGCCATTGTCCCAGTAGTTGATAATACAAAAAAGGGATGCAGTCGGCAAGGTGTGAAAAAACTGGTCGGCACATGAATTTCTGGAAAGGCCGAATGTATTGAAAAGAAGAAGGGATGCATTGGAAATTAGGGAGAGTGGGGGCGTTTGCGCTGTGGGTGGGGCGAAGATAGCTGGACGAGGTGGGAGATAAAGCGTTTAACTATGGTGGGGTGTGTGGGGGGGGGGGGATGAGAGCGAGTCAGGCGCAGGCTGGGTAGAGACTGGCGCTAGTGTTGAATAGTATCCAGAAGCTCCTCGTGTGTGGGTATATGGGTTTTGATGTGGTATTTCGAGGGGTGTATAGCAAACGCTTGCGAGGGGGAAACGAAATTGTAGAAGTGTGAGGGGAGGTAGGGGGAAGGCGAATGGTCCATAGTGAGTAAGACTGGGGACTGGGAAGCGGGATAGGCACAGTCAGACAGTCAGGCAGGCCCCCGGCATAAGGCAAGGTATCTGGGCAAGGGCGCAAAGAGAGGCAACACTGCACGGCAAAACCCAGCACCAAGCCCAAGACCACTAGATCCGCTCGGCTTACCCGACTTAGAGACTTAAGCCAAGCAGCCAGTCCAAAAGGCTCAACTGGGCTAAGCCTAGCCGACCCACCTACCTAACTGCAACGTGCGGTCACTACACTACCTGGGTGACTACCCCATCGACCTGGTCTTCACAACCCTTTCACTTTTTTTTTTTTATCCTTTGGTAGTTGACCACCAATCCCCGCCACGAGTTTTTGTTTACCACTTGTCGTTCACTCGTCAATCAGCGGTGTTTTTAAGTAAGACAGGGAAGTGAGAATCATTGACAATCGGTGAACAGTCGCTGGGAGTGGTGATACTGCCACGAAGACATTGTGCGTCGACTCGGGTAATCACAGTGACTGGCTCAGACACGGTGGTCACAGCCAAGGTGATAGAGGTGCTGAGTGTGTGAAACGCGTGTGACTTGGCTGGACTTAACCCACTTTCTGTCTGGCTCGAGTACATGAGAGTTACGCAATTATCGGGCTTTATAATCAGTCGGCGGCTGAGGCATTGTGAAGAAAGCACCGGTGTAATTGATCCTCGGGAGTTATTTGTTATTGTCGATTGGAACGAGTGTGATTTGGTTGTTAAGTGTTGATAGTGGAGTGATTGTTCGTTTGTTGGGGGTATTTCAAAGTGATTCGTGATTCATTGGACTTATGACACCCTAGAGGGGGGTCAGAGCTGATCAGGGGTTTGGTGAGGACAGCGAGGTTGACCAAAGGTGTACGGAACAGTCGGCACGACGTTAACCTTCTACAGTATGGAGCGCGGCGGGGGCGGGGGGAGCCTCGAACTCGCCGGCGGTGGTGGTGGCGGTGGTAACTCGGATCTGTGTCTTCAGGATCTCGTCACGGGTTCGGCCACTGGATTGTCCGTTCAGCATTATCAGCATGCAGCTGCTGCTGCATCAATGGCTGGACTGCATGGTGATCATCTGCAGAATGCAATGCATCATCATGATGTCCATGGCAACTCTCATCATGACACATCGATGCTGCACAATCCGAGCCATCAGCTGTCTCATGAACCTCTTGAAAAGTTAAAGTGTAAGTATCTTTTGAAGTTTTGCTTTGTGAGTTTTGGGTTCCTCTTTTGAGGTGCGAATTGCAAATATGGGGATGAGTTTGAGGACTGGCTTATCAGTGAGCAACCTATTTTATCTCGGTTTGGGTTTATGATGTTTGAGCGCGGGCGACGCGTCATCCGACGGTCGGTCTCAGGTGTCTCCAATCGTTGGTTGTTATTTTTTAAGATAGATTTATTGGAGAATTGTTTTTTTCTCAAGTCGAGGCTGGATTCCACAGTTTGAAATAGATTTTTGAGGTATCTGGGACGGTGCGAATGTCGAAAAGAAAATGAGTATAAGAATGAGAACGAGACATTGGCCACGATAAAGTTTCGAGATAAGGAGGTGTTACTTTTATTACTTCGAGAATTTTATTTCTCTATAACTCAGATTTTTCGACTCCAATGCATTTTCAAGTACAAAAGTAATCTAGCATCATCGGATGTCGCAACAATTACCCATTTATCTGATAAATTATCAACACGAACGACAGGACTCATAAAATTATTAACACGGTGGTAATTATCGCTGCTGATGAGAGAGCTGGGGAGCGTGAAAGAGTGAACAAAGACGTGATCATTGATACCGATAAATTTTGCAAATCTGTCAATCTGAGTTATTTGGGCTGATGGTGTGTGAAAATTGATTTCTGTTGGTGGTGAATTGGTCTTAAATTGTCGTGAAGAATTTCTCAGTTTGAAAGAGGTGTCTCTGGATTCTCTTGAAGCAGTCAGTTTCATCTCGTCCGCTCCGAGCGCCGCCACCTGTTTTGTGATTCATTAACTCACCGGCTTATCGGGATAAGGCAGACTTATCCCAGAGCTCGAGACCGACACCACTGGCTAAAGCCAATCTTATTCCAATGGCATTTCACCTGTACTCGAGTATCTTTGCGTTACACTTGAAATTCATTTCCGATAAATGTACTTTTAAAAAATTTCGAATCAACTGTTAACTCTCTCACTTTGTGGTAATTGCGAAGTATAAAAATTTGGCGAATTAAAAACTACTGCAGATGATACTTTTTTTATTCTTCACAACTCGGGGACTTCATTGCCGATCATAAAAAATAAGAGGAATATAAAGTCACATAGTTTAAAATCTTTAAATGGCTTTTCACCAGGGTGGTTCCATTCTCAACGAATGGTAATTACTCCAACGAATACCCCGTAATTAATTGGGGCTTCAGGTGGCGATCAACGACGTCGTAAAGTAACGATAAGAGCCAAGAAATTGAATGCCCTTTTCTGGTTCGCTGAAATATCGAGGGAAAATGAAATTTTTTAGAAAGAGAGATTAAATTTTCCGGACGATAAAATTGTGATTAAAATTCGGTCTCGCGGAACATTGATATCTTCCCTAACAGACGGGGCCCGAGATCCTGACGATCACGGGTATACAATTATTATATTTTCATAGTAAAAATAAAAATGAATACTTAATAAATAACAAGCCGTTGAAATTATTTCTCAATAATCGATAAATAACTTTATATTATCTTCATGTGATTGGGAAGAAATTATGATACTGAACTTCAGACCCTTTTGTGGTGTAAATCTGTCAGTTCATTTCGTAAACGCATTTCGATCCCAATATTTTGGCAACCTGGGGCTTTGACCATACGGTGTCATTCTGGATGTATTTTGGATTCCAACCCCGCCCGGAGTCATTTACTACCCCTTTATTATCGGTTGACGGGGTTATACTTCGGGCAGATGCGCACAGAGTCAACCCCTTGTGTCGCTGTCTTTTTTTTCCCTTCTTCTCCTAATGGTGTTGACAAATTGCTCGGCTAGCCATGCCTCCCTTGGGCATACTGGGGGCTTGGGTGTCCTGGGCGCCACACAGGATGACAGAGTTGGACGAGAGTTCAATCGGGGAATGAGGGAAAGAAAACCCATGAATTTCAAGCTACTGTGATTGGGTTAAACTAATATTGGGGTTTAGGATTTAATGATTAGGGAAACAATCGGGGTAACTCCTTTGTCCATCTCAAATTCCAGGAATTATTTAAGAATCAACAAAAAGAAAACATTTGTTGTTTCAATTTTTTTCATTTCTTCACGGGCACGAAACCCTTTTATTTTTTTTTGTCACTTCTCCCAATGAATAAATATGAAACGGATATTTCTCTTGACTGTTCATATTGTTCATTGTGAAAGTACATAATTAATATTTTTACAATCATTTTATTATTTAAATTATCCAGTTCTAAATTTGACTTTCCCTTCATGTTTTGAATGCCAGTTACGTTTGAATTATTATCCTTCAAATTTCGACCACCAGCAGAATTTTAAAAATCATCCCGCAATATTATTACAACAAAAATATTTCCGGTTCGTGTCAGTCACGCCTCTACATCCTTCCTCGCGATATTTCTCAACCGCCGACGGTCTGCAACGAGATTTTGACACCGGACGAGCCTTCGATTTTACGGTTGGATTTGCCACCCCCTGAATGCAAAGAGAGGGCAAAGTACTTGGGCGGTCGGCAATAGCCTCACCTCCCTCACGACCTAGGTGGCCCCAGGATTGTCGAACCGGGATCACCATAGAAATGAACTCATTTCCCTCCCATTATCTCAGCTGTCTCTCGATTCACCCAACGCCTTCACCGTCGCTTACATCAACCACTCACTTATTTTCTCCATATAACTTTTTACCTCTGGATCACATTTACCCACATGAGGGAGCAAAATTGAGTGCGTGACTCAGTGTGAGAACGAAAGTTTCTTCCCTCTCGCTCTACCGAAGATTTTACTCCAGAGGTGGCGTGTGAAACTTTGGGAGTCACCCTCGTATCGCTGATTTTCTCGTTTCCCAAGTTTTCGGGAAGTACGCCCACAAGGGGTTCATGCGTGACATGTATCGAATTACGAATCGAGGGAGTCAAGAGAAGCGAGTCAAGTTGAAACTAAACAAATTGGGAAAACATTTCAATCAATCCTATCCAAATATTCACATGTGTTTTTTTTCCAAGTGCATAACTCTTTTGTCGTGAGTTATTGTGACAATATTTTCTTACTCTTTGCTTCCTAACAGAAGAAGTCATTCAAATTTGAGTTTTCAGTTTGTTATTTACTACCTGTAATAGAGTCCGTTCCTTTCGAAAGTCCACAAATAAATGAAAATTATCGCATCGCTCTGAATTGTTTCGGGAAATTACATCGGACGATTCTTAGATTTCTGCTTGTAAAGTCCCGAGATATTTCCTCCACCGATTTGATTGCTCTCTTCAAGAACAAACAGGTGAGAAACAATCGCTGAAAAATGTTTCATAAAAATCTATTTTAGCCGCTGATAAATTGCCCCCATATTCTCCGAAACGCAGACAAATGCACTCATTGTGTCCTCCCAACGGAAGATAATATAAGAACCCCTGAAACTCTCTAAATTAAGATTTCCAAACGGTCTCATCTTCTTCACATTTCTTTTCCCTGGATTTTCAAGTGTCGTATTACGGTGCACGACGAAGCGCGCGTCGTCCGTCGGACTATTCATCCATTCTCGGTAAACTGGGACATGTGAACTCTTATAAATTACGTCAACTGCAGACAACCCAATTCTTTTTAACAAATTTATAATTTTTTTTACTCTGATTTGTATATCACCTCGTCAGCTGTCCCTCCCCACTCAGTCTCTCTGTCCCCATATTTTTTGCCAGACAAGAAAGCCACACACATTTAATGACAAAAAACTATTTTCCTCGTCGGCTGAAATTCATGTGAATTAAATTGTCTTCGGGAACAGGACGAGCACATTGGACAACAATGTCCCGAAAATGTCTCAATAAAATTTCAACAATTTAATGAGCGTTAGGCGTGAATAAGTGGGCCTCTTCACCCCTCGGATGGGTGATCAAGTACGTGCTTTTAATGCCCACGGTATGTAGTCTCTCTCTTGTCAAACCAAATGGCCGTGTAACGCCCATAGACTGACTAATAAACGACTTCCTAAGGAAACCGAGGATTACGGAAAGATTAGGGATGGAGGATACGCTTCGACTTTCCCCAGCACTCGTGCGCGAGACGTGAAAATGCGATGGTCTTGGTGGAGGGGGAGTGGGGGGCGCACAGGTGTCTGCGGCACGCGGCCATTCTTCAATTTTTGACGGCCTAAATCCTTCGGGTGTTCAAGTTCTTTTTAAATGAGGGACAAAATGTTGCAACCCTCTTTCCAATGTCATGATCATTCATCTTCCAATTACGAACTTTAACCCTCAAGAGTTACCTCAATGAGGGAACCCCCTACGATTTTTACACCAATGTAATAACCGATATACTCGCTTCACATACAATTGTATTTTGTTTACCAATAAAAGCTTAAACTTTATTTAGTTGCACATTTGTCCAAACGTATTCAGAAATTATTTTAGAAACTGGAAAAATTCTCTCGTGAGATCCTGGCCTCTCTTCGCAGCTGGTTCGGGTGTTTTACGCACCCCTTCCCCCCTCCCTCATTGAGTTACCGCGATACGGTCCACTAACCCCCCACAATTTTTTCCTCCTTTTTTTCTCTCTCTCTCTCTCTCTCTCGTCACGTGTTTATCCATTCAAATGTATCAAATTTTCACACTGTACTATAAAGCACGAATAATTACCCCTCCATGGCCCCTCTCACCCTAGCATCAATAATTCGGTGACGATAATTCAATTTTCATTGGCAAAAGTCAGGAACGAGGAAAGATTTCTCAATTCACCGGTGGAAATAATTTCACGTATTTTTCTTTTTTCATTCAACTGAGGGAAAATGAAAGATAAAAGAGGGACAGAGTCCTCGCGTGCACAGCCGCCCGTAAAATCCGTGGGGATTAGCGGGCGCTAATATATCCACCGGGTAAAAACACCACGAGCAGCTGAGATATTCGTTCGTCTCCCTCTTGTATCTCTCTCTCTCTCTCTCTCCCTCCACCCCTGGCTCCTCTCTCTACGTCACAGAGCAGCCGTGTGGTTTGTCTTTGGTATAAAATAAACTTCAAGTCTGTGGAAAAGTCATAAATTCGTGAGTTACAACCTGTCACCCTTGTTATCTCATTTCTTCTTTTTTACCTTTTTTCCCCCTCGACGTTTGATGTACAAAATTGTCCCTGAAATTAATTCAGACGGAGGGGGTGTGGAAATTAATGTTGAGATTTATGGAATATTTTCTCGGTAAACATTCGTCAGATTCTTATTTTACGCGGTGAAATGAGTCACTTTGTCTTTTTGAGAGTCCGATCAGTTTACTGGGGCAAACGATACCCACGGGGGGTTCCTCGAAAGACAGAAAGAAAGTGTGAAAATGTTTGGTAGCACGGGTGGACACATTCCGCCCCTCGAAAGGCAAATCTATCGTGAGAGAAAGTACCGAGAACTCCGCGGGGTGAACAGATGGTTCGACGCGCATTTCTTTCTCTTCGACTTTTCCAGCGACTCTGGGAGATAAATTTTTCACGAATAGGTTGATGGAGGCCTTTTTCCGGAATCATACATCACACTTATGAATAAATTTATTTTGGATTATAAGAAAATAATTAAAGGCATTTATATACAGTTTATATATCACTTATGGACAGGGGATAATTTTAATCCCCAGAGAAAATGAATTTCGGAACAATTTAGAAGAACTGCAAGATATTTTTAGATTTGCGCACATTTTCGATATTGAAAATTGAGATTCTCATGGGCTGGAATTCCTTCGAACCTGAGCATACAATGGTTCAAGTTGTGACGATAGGAGGGGCAGATATACTCTGTTTGACAAGTAGAAACCCTTCGATAACAGGACGCTGTGGCATCCAAGCTATTTTTCCAGGGTGGAAGCAGGGCCGATCACAGTCGGTACAAAATCCAAGGCTGCTGCTCAAACACTACAGTTTATCCCAGTGGGATATGGGCTTTGGGCTCTTCAGTTTGTTCTCACCCGTGTTATACACGTGTTACGAGGTGACCCCGGACAACTTTAGAGATACTGATATATTTGGAGGTATTTTATTTGTCGGTAGAAATCCTTAAATGTCTGAGCTTCTGCGGAGACCAAAAAATTCACCCCTCAACATATTCCAGAATTTTCGCCGAATTTCCCATCGATTTCTGGAGAATTGTTATTCAATGACTCTCCACCCAGACATTCTGGGGACCTTTATGAACAAAACTGAATGCCAGCCCGTCGCAATCAATTGAAAATTTCCTCGTCACATGCATATTCAGCTGCTCTATCAAAATACTCCATATTGAAGTGATAAAACTCCAATAAACTCTCGTCAACTAGTCACCCTTGTCTTTTTTTTACCTCATCATCTGAGTGATTAATTACGGTGAAAAAAGAGAATGGAATGAATGCCCAGAACTGCATATGTGTGAATGGATCTCTAAATCAGCCAGAGTTATGTGACGACTAATTGTGAAGTCCCTCCCTTGCTTCCACTCCCGGTTCCATGTGAAACCAAATATAACTAAACGAAACTAAACGACTCGACCGATTAACCGCTCACTGCCGCACACTCGTCTCTGACAGGCCCTATTCTCGACTGCGTGTGCGTTTTCAGCCCCTGACAAACTTCTTCAATTTTTTTTTCTTTTTTTTTTCCTCGCCGGGTTGATAAATAACTAGGAGGCTGAGGGAGAAGCGTCGATTAATGTCACTTGTACAGAGCTACTGAGTGACTAGCTACTCAGTGGCTCGGATTCCCTGTCTGGATCAAACGCACGACGAGAAATATTCAGCCAAAATTACGTTTTTTTTATTAATCCCGAAGGGAAATGAAATTGAGGAAAATTGTAGGGATTTTTATGGGCGAATTCCGCCGTTTGTACCTGAATTTTCTGTAAAAAATTACGATATGCTGCACCTAGAAAAAAATATAGTTCTCCTAATCAAATATCCTCCGAAAGAAATGAAAAAAATCCGTTCATCGATTGTCAAACAATTTTTTACTCAATTCTTTATGATACGACGAGTGAAGTA
Source organism: Diachasmimorpha longicaudata (assembly GCF_034640455.1). NCBI lineage: Eukaryota > Metazoa > Arthropoda > Insecta > Hymenoptera > Braconidae > Diachasmimorpha > Diachasmimorpha longicaudata. The sequence continues at coordinate 10,003,734 of NC_087228.1, read as the reverse complement.
GAAAAAATTTGAAAATTATGAGAACGAATGGAAAAATAAGTTGTCACGTGTGAACTGACTCTGAGGCACTCGAAAGACTCTGGCTTTCCTCCTGCCACCGGAATATACGGTGACCGCGGGCTCGTAAACCTCCTCCCTTCCCCCTTAGCGCTTATATATCTCGTCGAATAATGGGTGTACCAGGGGCGCAGGAGAAAAAAGACACACCGCCCTCTTCAAATCGTTTATCCACCAGTGTCTTCCTGTACTCGCGTGTGTGCACGGCAAAACTGTGAAAGTGGAAAACTAAATTAATGCGTTTTACGTCATTGAGTTTAAGTGACTGCGACGGGGAGACTTGTTTATCCCTCGGGAGTTCTAAACACATGAAATCGTTTGTGGGGTTTGAGAAAAATAAAAATCTGCTCGAGGAATAAAGGAAGCGCATCTCAACATTGTGGAACATTTTTGGAACTTCTGATATCATTTTTCACGCCCACAATGAGAATAGAAAATTAACGCGAAGAGGCTATGAATAAATCAATCAATGGCGGGGAATAGGGGGGCGGGTTTATTTTCTAAATTATTCTCTGATCATGGGAGGGTGGATTTACATTTTATGATTTTAGATGTTTTTCCTGTAAATGTTCGAGTGCCCCTACTCGACTACTATCGATTCAGCCCCTATTCTCCACTCAATGGTTCAAAACTAATTAATTAATTTCAGTGTGGGCAGCTAATGATTTCCGAGACGACACCAACAGCTTAGCGCGCCTGGATTCAACGGGTCACGGTGCTCACACTCCAGGTGGCAGTACCCCAAGTACCCCAGGCGCCACACCGACAACCCCCTCAGCAGGATTCACCTCGGCGCCTCCACGAAATCGCACGAACACCAATCAGAGGACAGACATTCGAAAAGGTACAAAAAATAAGAGATAACAAAATGAAAACAAAAATTGAGTAAAAACAGCGCCACTCACTCTGAATAAACGTCTGGATTTAATTGGTTAGTGATCAACCGTCACGAGTTTGGCTGCTTGTTTGTCCACGACTTAAGGTCTGGCGTCTAACAAATCCTCGCAAATTGAAATATCCCGGCTCCGTGGTGGTAGTCGCTGCTTAACAACAACCGGGACAGATCTTACTTCACTAGGTCTCGGGTAATCCGCGGGGATGAGGGTTAAGTCTTCTCGCAATTTCTTCCGCCAAAGTCCGGCACGTTCATACTACTTGAGAAACTCACACATCCGAAGAGTCTCCATTCGTGGGGGAGGGTGGGGTATGACGGGTTAAAGGGGCTGAATACATAATATTGGAAATCGGGGCTGATAATCTAAATGTCAAAAAATAACATCAGCGCGTTATTAATAATCTTTTAATTAAACACTCAACTGATTTTAGAATTAATTATCTTTGAGATGGAGATAAGAATATTTCGTTGAAAATCAACTGACGTTTTGTTTTTCCTCATTACTTTCTGAGACGGTTACAAGCGCCAAACTGACCACGACAACTAGGTAATCGGAAAATCCTCGGATGACCATCATCTCTTATCTAATTTGGAAGGGCAAAGACCTTCTCCGGTGATTCGGCTAGACTAATATGTTGCAACGTACATTATCGAGGAGTGCGATATCTATCGGGCAGTGATAGCGGTGTCTCTTTGAAAATAACCAATCAATCATGGTGCTGTCAATGGTAACGCAAGGGGAGGCGTCGGAGACAAACCCCGGGGTACCTCACACAGGTGAGGGTCTGTGTGTTGGACTGATAGTGAAACACTGCCGCGTTGAAAACTCTCCGCACTAACCTACCGCGGGTGGAGATTACTGATCAAACGGTCCGCCATTCGATTTATGTTATCGGGCGATCGACTTTTTGTTGGGAGGCAGTATTAAATCATTCGGCTCGGGTATCGATAATATTTTGGTTCTCCTGGAGACAGAGAAATTCGATTTATTGTTGGTGAAACAATGTGTTTGGTGTTTGTGAACGGAAACGAAATCGTTTTAATCAGGTGAAGATAAAATATTTTTCGTTAATTTGCACGGCGAGGAATTTTTGATAAAAATTATGCGACAGTTCTATAAAAAGCATGTTATAAATAATATAGAATAATGATATAATTTTATTTTCGGTTTGATAAATATCCCAACGAATTGGTGCACAAAAAAATAATAAGAACATAAAAAGGATCATGATAACTAATAATGTGCCCACAATTATTTACCCCACATCCATATGATTTGTTTCAGGTGTTCGGACACCGACGGAAGTGAAACAAGAAATTCGAACGGACATTGTCTCTCCAGCGGGTACAGTCGGTATAAACGACGCAAACGACAAAGACGGGGGTAAGAATAAACGCCAGAGACGGCAAAGGACGCACTTTACCTCGCAACAATTACAAGAACTAGAATCAACGTTCACGAGAAATCGATACCCCGATATGGCGACCAGAGAGGAGATTGCCATGTGGACGAACCTCTCCGAGGCGCGAGTGAGGGTGAGTTAACTTCATCGATTTTAATCTGAGTTTAATTCCACACTGAGGAAAAAATTATTTGAGCCAAATATTCTTTTATTGAGAGAAGTATTTATTTTTTCCAATATGGAACTCTTGAATCGGACCATTCCTTAATTAGCGGGGGTTTAATTACCCTTCACCGATAGGCAAATAATTTTGCGACTACAGCTCTTTAATTAAAAAAATCCTAAGTGTGTCGACTGTTGGATACCTATATTTCCGCGATGCGAGTGATAAGTCGCCGGTGATAGGCGGGGAAAGAGAGAGAGAGAAGGGGGGAGGGCTAATGAGACCTCCTGGTCACCTCAATTATTCCACCAATAGCTAGGTAATGGAACAGATGTATATCAACGCGGCTGGCGATTATCGAAATGGAAGAGCAATCGCCATTTCGCGCATCGATAACGTAACGTTCACGTAAATTTTCCGTCCATTGAGAGATATAAAGAATTTAATTAATTGACTAATTCGATTTTCAATGTCATTTTCGATAAGTTATCCTGTTGTTCATAAAGAGAAATGTTAAGTGTCAAGGATTTCTATAAAGAAATTATTTATCAATTAATCAGAAACTTGTTACGTTACATCCATGAAATATACTCTGGTATGACTAAACCAAACATCGTTTGAAAAAAATGCGTCCGGAAGTTTTTGGCACAATGCCAGGCATTGATGCGTATCAGTTACAAAATCAACAAAGCTTGCTTCGACCTTCTGGCAACGGGCACCCTCGAGGAAGCATCTTAATTCAATTCTGGAGCCGTTTATTCTCACCAAGAACTCGCGACTAAACTGTTGAAAAATTACTCTTTGAACTCCGACTTAAACATTTTGAAATGTGTAACGGTAATAGATTTAAATCGAATATCATTTTCTCTTAAGAATTTTGAATAGCAAAAAAATCCTCATAGTCTCGTCCATTAAAAACCACATGCGTATGTGTGTGTATGCAGAATGAATCTTCCCAAAAATGTAAAAACCATTGACACCTCTATCGAAGATTAAAAACGGGGGAAAAAAATTTGGCCGGTGAAACAGGCAATAGTTCAAATGTTTTCAGAGGGATAGACTAGAACGGGCGCGCCAGCTTTGCGCCAGTAAGCCCTGCTTGGATTTATAGAACTGCATGAGTGTGGGCCTCTCTGCAGTGAGTATAAACGCCATGTACCAAAACTCTGGCATCCCGAGATTCCGCCGTCGAAACTCTCTTGTTGCTTTTACGTGTTCGCAGACTGTAACATACAACAACGGAGATCGTTCTTCATTGTAATTCGGGAGGGGTGGGTTGGCCAGTGGGCCTCGTCCACTCGGTGGCTTTTCGCTGTGAAAACTAACCACAGTACATTCGAAGGATTATTGCTAACTCCAGACCGAAATCTCTTTCACAGTAGTACATTACGATTTATGTCATACGGAAAAAAAATTGGCAAAATCTATTGATTACCAACAACTTTTTGGGGGGACTATCGGCTGTGGACATTGGAAAATTGTGTTTTCTGGAAGTGTTTAACTCTGGAGTTTCAAGTGTTTGAGCTTTTTCTTCGAAGAATACTAGAGCTTGGATTTTACTGTAAGTTCAGATTCAGTTCAGAAAAATTCTTTTAAAATTATGTGTCTAATCCGTAACCCATCAGTCAAAACAGTTCGAACTTTACTCCAAAATTTCCTTCCGGTTACGCCCTTGTTCCGTGACCTTTCAGGAAGAAGCCCCGAACATTCAGTAAAAAAAGACGGACCTGTTTCGTAATTTTGACCGGGCCCGTAATTTTTAAATAATTTTTCCTTGCGCGCATGAATTGAAGTCTCAAAAGAATCATTTACCCAAAATGTCAGGAAACGCAGTTAATGTTAATATGTCCTCTCAGTTAGCCGCGGTTATCTGCAAAGAGGCAGGCGTATGTTTCGGTTGGTGGTAGAGCGGCGCGGCTGTCCGAGATAATCCGCCTGTGATTAAGACCATAAATCCATCGGCGGATTAGTATGGTTGCGCGCGCGCGCCCTTCGCTTCGACGATCACCCACTATCATTGTCCCACTCTCCTGCACACACTCTCTCCACATTTGGTGGCTTATGTGGGTGGCGGTGTACGTTGGACTAACTGGAATAGGTTTCGCAGGAGAGAGGAGACAGTTTAATGTGTACGTGTGGCTGAACGTATAATGGGTAAATCAAGAGAGAGGAATTGTGTGTAGGTGGATAGTTGGAAGGCACGGGGTTTGCCCAGGGCCCTGGGAAATGACCATGGCGAGTGTAGGTACGGCTCTGGGACATACTAACCGGTATGAGAGTGAGGATTACTGATGTCATTCGTATTCACAGGGTTAGCGGCTGTCAGCATTCTCTCCAGAGGGATCTATTTCGGTAGATCATTTTGATTGTTTTGTTTATTCATATTAAATGTTAGATGAGCACATGTGGAAGGGGGGGGGGGAGGAGGAGCTTAGAGATCTGTTAATCTTCAATTGTATTTTATGGAGATCTTCATTAAGTCAATTGAAATACCTTCAACGCTTTGATAGCTTCAGTCATCTTATAAATTTTGTAAATGTTTTTTTAGGACCTCTGGCTTCTGAATTAATCAAAAGTGACTGCTATCATTCAATATAAATAATTTAAAAGGATTTTTCAAACAACATTTTCCATCCAAGGTCAAGCCAGCCAATAGACAAACGTCTTCACGTCAAAAGCCGTAATCGGAAAATGAATGTCTCCCTAGTATCACTGAAATATCCTGGGGGAGCATCAAATTACTATAAATGGCCGGCGGACGTGTGGCATAGCTGCTTCGAGCTATAAAGACAGATAAAATAATTTCGATAAATGACACATCATCCAGCCAGTGACCTCCGGTGTCATTTTTTCTCATTCAAATAAAACGGACAGCACGAAGTGTACCAGTAAAGTCTTCGACAAAAATTCAGTGAGTCTTTAAGGTCAGGTTAAAATTCAATGTCGTGGAGTCGAGGGTTAATTTGGAAAATAATCAGCATCGTACACAGAAGTTTCTCCCAAGAATTTTCTTTTTTATTCCCTATCATTGACTTTTTACACGAACCAGCCTGAGGAATCCTTTTTAAAGTAAATGAATCGTTCAATCAATACGTTTGAATGCCAACATAATAAAATATATCCGGGAAACGAAGAGTAAATGGAAAATCGGAGAAATGAACGTGCGCAAATATGTCCAGATAAAGCACATTTTCATGAACTGTTTATAAATAACGAAATAACCCAACGACCCAGCGTATGACTGAGGGGGTGGCAGGCGGTCGAGATGAGAGGTGGAGGTGGCTGGGATGAGCATTAAAAATCACGTGTTTCGCTTGAGCTCATAATCTCGTATAATCTTTTGCAAAGTTGTTAATACTCGGTGGGCTTACGGGTGTTAATTTAATATCCATACAGGTGCGCCAACATTGAATATCCGAATCCCACACTGTTGGCCATAGCCCCACTGCCCGGAAGAAAGAGTGCAACCAACGATGGGGAAAAAAATCCATAAAACTCAACTACCCAGTCGTTTTAGTGCGCTCATACCACGAATTTCCGTGTACACATTCTAACCCGATAGAGTGTAAGTCTCCTTTCTCGTGTGATAGTGAATAAAAAAGAGAGGATTTGTGTTTTAACTGTCGATGTTGGTGATTTTCACATGTGTGCTACGAAAACGTTCACGGTCAATTACAAATAAGGGGACACCATACCCACCGGTCTAAATCCAATGGGATCATTCTGGATCACTATGAAACACCCTAGTACACGTCCACTGTCGTTGCAAGTCCACCTGACCTACTGTAAGTAATTGCAAAGAGATGCTGTTTGTCCCTTGTGCTTGCGACTATTTCACAGATGGAACGGAATTTTTTTATAAACATTGGACTTTCAGGGAACGAAACGTGGGACGAAGGCCCCACTTTATCGTGAAAATCACTGGAAGAGAAAAATTCTAAGAGTCAGAACAGTATTCTGTCAAAATTACAGAACATTTACAGCTTTTCTGGACTTTTTCCTGAAGGTTCACTGAAAAAGTGCGCAACTGTTCCGTATTTTTTACCGAATATTGTCTTGACTGGCAGTAGGGGAATTTTCGCATATAATACCACAAGAGCTCCGAAATTATCGGATATTTCCCGATAGGTTCGTTGCAAACAAATGAACGTGTCAAGTTTTCCAGTTTAAAAATCACGAGCGCGAAGCGCGAGTGATTTTTCTGGAAAACTTGACGAGCTTATTTGTTTGTAGGGAACCTTGAGGGAAATATCAGATAATTTCGAAGTTCGAGTGGTATTCGGGGGATTATTTTTTGCATCCAAATCTTGGCCGATAGAATTGCACCATGAGACATAATTTTCAACGAATTGCCATTAATCTGTCAGATACAATTGAGGGTTACTTCAACATTTGTTTTTTTTTATATATATCAACATGCAAAATTTCCAGTGAAATTTCCAAGAATATCCGCTGAAATACCGTGTTGACTATACAAAATAACGTCGAATGGTGCAATCCTATTGGCCAAGATTTGGATGGGAAAAATAATCGATAAAAATTCCCCTACTGCCAGTCCTTCATGTAATGTACCTTCATGTAATGTAGCGCCACCGCTTCGGAGGAAAAAAAACAAATTTTTATGTGAAGAACTGATGGAGCGTATCAGAAGTGAGGAGTGATAAATATGAACAATTCGGAATGAATCCACTGCCAATAGTTTTTTCTCGGTCACCACGTAAAGTGCATACTCAAAATGCTACGTGTCTATGATGTATGTTAGATGCGCAGTGCGCACATGCTCCCACGCGATTTAGATCCTCTCTCTTCGTTGGAGCTTACAAAGTGCGCATATATACCTATATAGGAGCCAGAGTGACGTGTTTCCTTGGCACGAACCCGAGAAGAGTGAGACGTGGTCGCTTTCTGCCTTGATCCATCTCGACGGTACAGTGAGATTTATGGAGACGCCTTTGGTGTGTCCCTCCAACGTTGGAAAACTCTCTCGTGAGCGAGTACTCATTCCCCAAACGTTGGAGAACGAGTAAAAGCTCGGGTAAAAGGGGAGAACGGAGATGGATAGATAAGTTTTCGAGGTAAAGGGCTAAAGGACTTGTAAATGCCCAATTTGTTGATGAAATTTGGTTTTAGTTCACGAGTCCTAGAAAATGATTATTTCATTGGATTTTAATTTCTATTTAATTAATTTTTTGCCCCAGTTTTCCGCTTAAATTTCCCTACTCCTCCGAAATAAGTGAATTGAATTTTCCAGGAAATCTAAAAGTGCATTTTTTAGTCTGCAAGTCAGATGGAGTTCGAAAACTACTCCACCATTCACGACCCTCTCTCACCATTATTATTCCAACTAGTTACAATTGGCTTTTCATGATAATTCTTGAAGCGAATAAGAAATTTAACTCACTCCCTCCTCTTAACAACCTCTCAGGTACTTAAATGCGGGCTCATTCCCAGCTGAAGAAAAAAAAGAATAAACTCAGAATTGAGTAAACCAAGAAAATAGGAGAGAGCTCGATTTGGAAGTGAGTCGAAATAGTCGGAAAAGCGTTATTCCACCGAGTGGAATAGAGAAACTAAAAATTGAGAGGAACGTGGAATCGTGTATGGGGTTTGCACATGGGATTTTTGAGGGAAAGAGAGCCAGGGAGAAGGTAGGGATGGTGGATAATATAATGATGGCGTCGCTGGATGAAGGAGGGGCGGGGCTACGAGGGGATCAATATTATCCTCCTCCACCTCTTCCTCCTGGGGGCAACGGCGCGCCACCGCACCCGCGTCCCTCGCATCCGCGCGTGATCCTCCCTCTTCGTTTCGTTATTGCCCCCCTCGTCCTACTCTAGTCTCCTCTCGCTCTCACTCCTTGAATGTAATTCTCGTAACACATACCATTGCGTCTCTTCTCTCCGTTTTTTCTCCCAACTTCTTCCCCTTTGGCCCGTCCTTCGTCTTATTGCGAAGGCTGCGGCGAGATAGGATAACGCGCACCATGGATACGCACTTGGAGACGCGTCGATACACAAGTGGAAACTTCCTGGCTTGAAACTTAGGGTTGAGATATCCTCGAACCCTGAACATTCTACGTTTACAGAGAGAAAAAAAAAATCAGGAGAAATTATCTGACCGTTCGGTAACTTTGCTGCGTTATCGAATCTTTTATTGAAGTATGACAATTAAATTCTTCCTAAATTTCTGATATTATTCTTATCGAGTATGTTGCTTTTAGCCGTGAAGATGATTACCAATAATACATCAGAAAAGAATCAATGTAACGGGAAATGCGTGTCATGAAACGGCATCGATGGGCGTTAGGAATTAACTGAGATTTCATGTCTGACATGATCCGTTCCCACTCCACTAAATCAAATAGAATACGGGGGGACGTATTGGCAGGACGAGGGGCCCTCCACTAGCAATTACCTCGGGTTGTTTAGCCCCTTTATTTTACGCCATTTTATCTCGTTAATTCTATGAAACTGAGTTTTAAGACAATAATTAGTCCATGAAGAGCAATTTTCAAATGCTGCCATTGGCATAAAGAGCAGAACCGATGAATTCAGACTCGTGAAATTTGTTTATCAACTTCCTCAAGTGTAACAAATATTCTCCTCCAACTACTGCGTACTGTTTCCATAACTTTCCATCTAATGATGAATGAAATGGAGTGAAAAGTGATCGTATATATTACGATTGTCCGAGAACGTTAAGTCTGTGGATCACGAGTGATGGTACACGGGGTCTCGAACATCTATAACGTATCTACAGTCACAGTATACTATGGTATATGGCGAAGCATATAGAGAGCATTGAGTACAGAGAGGGAGAGGGCAGAAAACGGGGGTGGAGTGATTGATGAGACGCCCGGCCACGGTCTCATTACAGTTATATAAGCTTCCGTAGATTGAGCCATGCAGAGGCTTACGGAGCGTGTGGCAAGAGGGGGGACAGGTTGTGATTTGATGAGGTTTTATTGCTCGCATGATGCCGCAGAAGGTCGTTGTGTTTCTGTGGCTTTTCCAAAATCTCAATCACGTAGGGGACATTGGGGCAAAACAGAACGCTGGAGTAAAACGAATTAGAGAAATATTTCCGCCAACGCACCCTCTCCGTTGCGTACAATTTTTATTACTATTTTTTAATGACAAATATTTTTGATTAATTGGGAATAATTCTTGATGATGCTCGGCATATCATATAGTTGCATTGTAGGAATATTTCTCCATGATGAGACACCAATAACGAGGTAAATAAATAACGAATAAATCTCGGGCTTACAACTCGTAAAAAAAGTAAAAATAAGTCCACGGGATCAAATTTTCTTGTTTTCCCAAAGCTTACAGGCGTTACCCAGATATTCGAAAGTTCATTCATCAAGTTTACTACTTACGGACGGCCATCGTGAGATTTTGCGATGCCGTTAAAGTTTATGGGCGCGGCCCTCTCGCGTGTACAAGCCCTCTAGCCCAAAGCCTTCCACTGCGCTCCATATACCTTCTCTCGCTCTCTCTCTCTCTCTCTCATACGCTCGGGTTTATTGATTCTCGAGTCTGCGACCAGCAGCATCTTCCTCCACCTCGATATTGTCATTGTATAAATACACGTATTAGTATTAACCCTTTAAAGGTAAATGGAGAGGACAAAAGCATGAGAATAATAATTGGCTTTCACTTTTTTCAACTCCCTGGTGATCGGTGCATCCATCGACTCCCCCAATTACCCCAATTACAGGCATATTAAATTGATTATTTCAAGGACACATCCCCTGAAAATCTCACGCATTACTCATCATTAGCCCACCCCCTCATTTTTCCCAATTCTCCACTTTCAATGACTCGTCGCGCCTCTTACCTTTTCCGCGGTGCGCTCCCCCCGCCATCCATCTTGGTATATAGCCTCTCCGACCCCTCATTCCTCACTGTTTTTCCTCATCCCTCCACCAAGAAAGGCAACGGCATATATCTATATCCCTGTCTCACGTCACGTCGTTTTGTGCCGGTGGTTGCCTCACAGTTTCACGAGACTCGACGTTGTATCTGTGCGCAACCACCCGTATAATTGTCGGGGTGGGTTTCCTCCACCAATGGGGAAAATAACCGGTAGAAGGGAAGTGGGAAAACGGCTGACGAGGTCGTACAGAATCATTCTCTCTTTCTCGTTGAACCTCAGGCGTATAACAACAGTATCGAGCGTCGGTTCTCTCTCGGCGCCGCCTTGAATTAACGCCGTCATATTTCAGAATGGAGGAGCGAAGAAGAGAGAGGAAATGGTTGTATATACGAGAGTAAAAGGGGTTCCCCGGAGCCATTTGTCTCAAGGAAAAGGGCGAAAGCTCGGCCTTATGCTTTTGCTTTGTACATGAGTTATAATATTTATGGTACATTAATCCAATGATTGTGCGACACAATTTCATCGTCTGCGATTAGAGGAAGAGGGTCAGCAGATCGGTAGTTCATCAAATATATGGATCAGATGAATTATTTGTAGACATTTTTCAATGATTTTATTATTTGTTTTGTTAACACCCCAAAGAACTATAATTTTTCAAAATTAAATATAAACTTTCCCATTTACCCCGCAGGTCTGGTTCAAGAATCGCCGGGCAAAATGGAGAAAACGGGAGAGGAACGCAGCGAATGCAGCAGCAGCAGCGGCTGCTGACTTCAAAGCGGGTTTTGGTGCTGCAGGTCTGAACAGTTTCATAGGTCGTGCAGATGTGGACGCGATGTACAGCCCCTACAGTTCCTACAACAACTGGGCAGCCAAAGTCCCATCCCCCCTGAACAGCAAGCCCTTCAACTGGGCCCACCTGAGTACAGTTGTCCCAACAGCATCGCATCACCATCACCATCAACTTGCTGGCGCTCAGGTGGCACCAGTCAACTGCTTCAACGCCTCCACCTCGGTCTCCAGTCATGTAAGCGGAATGTCAATGTCAGTGGGCCAAGCAGCGACATCAATGCTACCCGGGATGGGCTCAGGTCTTGGAGTTGCTGGCTCACCAGTGGCAGCCTCGAGTGCAGCGTGCCCCTACGCAGCGCCAACGCCCCCACATCCTTATGGACCACCAGTGTACTCTCATCATCGTGCGACAGGGCCCACTGAGCCGTGTTCAGTGATGAACAGCAGCTTAGCAACCCTACGCTTGAAGGCCAAACAACACACAAGTGAGTATGGCTCAGCAAGTTCATTCAGCACTGGTGGTACAACAGCAACTGGTGGTGGTAGCATAAGTCCAGTCAGCTCGAGGGCATCATCTGGTGGTGGTTTGAGTGCCTGTCAGTATGCATTAACAAACAGTACTAATCCCCATTCACCAGGTCCCGAGCACAATCAAACAGCACGAGCTCAAGTTTGAGGTGAGGCGGGGGCTGCATCCAGCCCCCATCACTCGGTTAATAATAATAGCACCGCCGGTGGCACCATAAGCCAGGTAACATCTAGCCAAAGTAACTGCAATTCTCAGGGTAATGAGGGAGTTAATCAGATGAGAGGGGGCGAGTGACCCAGGCCAAGATCCGCTGCATCGCCAATGCTATCGTCAACACCATCATCGACAACATCGCAACCACAGTATCTCATGTATGATGAGGAAAATAATGCGGCGGATCAGAAGGCTAATGAGGAGACTCGGATTATTGGGGGCAGTAGTGGCAATGCCAATGACTCGGCGGGAATTGGGGTGGGAGTGGGCATTGGAGTGGGAAGTAGTGCACCTGGGACGGGGGGTAGAATTCCTGGTTATTGGCAACATGCTGCTACCTCGGCTGCTGGCTACTGGTCCTCTCTCTTTGATTCTTGGACGACAAATCCCATTGCCACTGGGTCACAATCGCTATCGCTCAGTTGGGATGAGAATCGGGGGTGAATACCGAATTAAGGGTGAGTTTTGTGAGTGTCTTTGGGGATTTTTGAGAGTATGATGGATGAAGAGCGTGGAAGAGTGCTCATTGATTCAAATGACATTCTTTGTTTATTGTAAAATACTGATATTATCATTTGACCAAAGTTATCTGTGCAATAAAAAGAAAATGTTCCAAAACCCCTTGAGGCGAGAATGAGGGTGCGGGTGATGCACTCACCGACTCCTGTAGATATCTGTATAGTAGAGAAATTAAAATAACTACGGAAACCGTAATAAAAATTAACTCAAAGGATAAACCAATTGTAATATTCTAATGTCGATAATAAATGAATGAATTATTCAGCGAAATACCAAATAAAGAAATATTATTTGTAGGTACAATGAAAATATGAATGAGAGTCTGAGATGATGAGTGATACGAGTTAACTCGTTTCAGTCTGCCATGTACAGTGTATGAGCAAAATTATATCGATCTAGATTGTACGTTATAAATATTATTAACGAATTGTAGTGTTAAATGATATTCAGTATACTTAAATGCGCGATAAATGATGTTTCATGAGACCTCAAGACTTTATGATGAAAAGCGAGTAATGTCAGGCCCAAAATATATGAACTCCCGCTAGTCTCCGCTTAACGCAATCTCTCGAGGTAAAATGAAATACTTTTATGACCCAAACATCATAGAATTGTATAGATTCTAAGGTAGATTAAGGAAACGACCGCTATTTTGTATGAATCCCGATGTCGTACAAATGTCAAAGTCGAAAAAAATAAACAATTCCACATATCCCCAGACGCAGATCGGTGAATGGAGCAGTAAAATTCACTGTTGTTCGTCATCTTTGATTCACTTATGTGTACGTTCCTTGTTTGATGCCATTTGTGGGCCCATGAGGAGCACAGTTTGTAATCTAGTCACAATAAAAATCAATTCTATTCTAACAGAGTGTTTTTCGTCAATTGAATTTTTAGGGAATTTTCTGTTCATTGGGAAACCAATAAGACCCTGTAAGCCAATGCAAATAGTGGATTAGTCGATGACAACTGGGGGTGATTCTCTCATGATCGTTTGAGTAGTGATAACCTTGGAATTCTCATGCATAGCAGGGCTGTAACTTGGTGCACATTATGTTTAGGGTTTTTTGGTGGGGTTGTGGGGGCCGGTGGCGATAAATTATGCACCCCCACTCGAAGTGGTCCACGAGGGGAGACCTTAGAGGGAATAACGTGGGTAACAGCGCTAAACTAAACTTAACGTATATTACACTATCGTCGTACGTTAAGGTTATTCCCATTACGAGATATTACAGTCTACCCTGTGCTCGATGGTGGAGGTGGGAGCTCTTGCAGCTATCACGAGGATAATGTGCAGTATCTTGTAGGCTAAATTAGGATGATGAAGCATGAGATTTGTCATCTATGATTTTTTTTATCGTCACAGGGATTCGTGAATCATGTTTTTTTATTGCACTGAATTATTAGGAGGACTTGACATTGTGACAATTTTTTAAGATCTTTACCCTCATACTTTTGAGTGTAAAATCAACAAAGGCAGGGGCGGAAGCAGAAAGAATTTTCTCAGGGAAAAAATACACTGACTTCCTTTTATCCCTTCACTACAGAAATGTTCCTGAAGTAATTTCGATTAAACAGCATTCGATTAAGTTCAAACAATTCGCTCCTAGCAATTTACAAAAGGCTGTTGTTTTTGTTCAAGGGAAAATTGAGCATTGTCTTCTAAAATCGGAATGCTCGGGTGGAATAAAGGGGTCGGAGAGATTCCAACTCATTTTCTTTTTATTACCAAATTTTCTTCAGCAATTTTACAAAGTCCCCTCATTTTCACCCCTGGCTCAGCCATCCCCGGGTATATTGTGTAAATTCAAATGTCTTCGGTATTTGAGGGACATTTGAATGAGCTTCCAAAAGGGATGGATTCAAAGTTGTTTCAAAACCAAATGACCTAACGTCGAATATAACCAAACACATCAGCATGAAGGACATCGTTTTGGGCTTTAGCTGAGGAGACGTCGTAATGGAGAGGGGGTTCTGTATCAGTATGTGGGTCCCTCGGTGGCAGTGGTGGAAATCCGTTGGATTTACTCAGCGAATAAAATCCGATGAGGCGCCGTCAATATGCCTGCAACTATCCTTTCTCTCCTGGTGATAATAAATGTCAGATCGAGGAGGAAAACTACTGAGATTGGATGGGTACAAATTTTTTTTAATGAGTTGGAAAACTTCGATGGGGGACGTTTCGCCTTTTTGTTTATATTTTCTACCTCCAACAATCAGCATTCGATTTTTTTCATGACCTAGAGATTGTGTTTTTTTCCAGTACTCGTACGAAAAATTTTATAGGAAATGTTTATAATGTTAATGCCGTGTTTGCCGTACCCTAGTGATTTAAATCCACCGACTGCTGTGGAACGTGATCAACGATGGCAGAAAGTTGATCCAGGGTCACTGAGGAAGCTAGTGGGCGGGAAAGAAAAGCAACACACAGGATAAGAAACACTTTCCCCTCGCTCTCACAGGAAAACCTCCGTCCATGGACACGAATCGACATCTGATCACACTATTTCTCTTCAGAAATATCAAACAAAGCATTTCCGATAATCCTGGGAAAACGACATCTCCATTTTGGACAAGTTTTAATTGTCTCATGTGTATAAATAAAATTGGGAAAAATGAAACGCGTCAGAGTAAGATAAAGTGGCAATTAACCATCAACGAAAGGAAGACTGTGAAGAGTAATAAAGATACGGTGGGTATTTTTTTTCATGACTTTACTAACATCCCAGTCGATGTCTTATCTCCACCTGATGTTATCATCGCCATTACATTTGTTAAGCACACAAATAAAATTTTTAAAATGTACAGAATTTTCGACGCAATTCTGATTCCAGTTTTCTACGGATTTGGTCAACTATTCACTTTGATCACACAATTATTTTAAATAATTCACTAATTTCCCTATAATCGATAATTCATTGACTATTTCCCTTCATTAAATTTTACTCATTATTATTTAAGTAGTGGAATAACGAGCGGTTGAAATAAGTCAATAATCCGTACCTCAATCTCCGCATAAAGTCGAAACAGCCGCGACGAGTGGTAGTGGATTCCATTTTTTCTCCTCTTTTCCTCAATTACGGCACTGCCATATCGTATATCGCCCAGTGCGAAGACGTAAAACGTCTCCTGTGTATACCTGGTGTTCGTGCACACGTAACCGAGAGTATATATACACCCCTTTACTGCACGTAGTGTATACAGCACAGAGTGGATCTTGGGGGTAGACCTCGGGGGTAGTGGCGGACTGGCGTTATTTATTGGCGGTACGCGAGCGTTACCGTTACGAGAGAAAACCACAGGTTCAAACCAGAGCCAAACCGACGTGGTCCACCACGATACTCCGTCTTCGGATTACTTAACCCCTGGATGACGAGGAATCGGATCACTTCACTCTTTACTTATGGTTTGCATTACACTGACGAGGTGGTTTATCGAGGGTGCTGACAAACGGTTCGATCTGCCAAATATTTTTTTCTGTTGACTTTATTATCCAGAGGAGCTTCCTATCCACCACATCCTTTACCCCTTCATTACCGTACTAATTTCCCCTCATTGGATACCGATTAAATTCCACTGGTAATTTCTGGCCATTTAAAATCGTGCGGACCATCGGGACAGAACTCCTGTAGATGTTAATCGTTCAATGCCCCATTTCTCGACGACTTTTGCTTCTCATTGAAACCATAAATTCATCAACGCAAATAGACAACTCAAATGGTCTCGTCTCCACCCCATACGCGGATGCATTACAAAAGGCTCAGGGTAGATACTACATAATGCATTGAAACCGATTTACTTCCCTTCTTTTCCTGTCTTTCATCCAGCTTGTATATAACCGTCCGCAGGGTACTAACGTGTTTCAGATGGAGGCCACCATCACCTTACCCCTACTATTCTTTTGTGCCTGTGCCCATCTTTACCTATATCAGAGTCGTCACGAGATTGAATATAAACGCGAGAATAAGAAGCCATTTTATCACGCTTTTCGTTGAGCTTTTACTCTAGTGAAATTGAGGGCTCAGCTCGGCTTAAACGAATTGGGGAAAGTGGATGATACCTTTTTCCCTCCCTTTTGTTAACTCAAAAAGCGTGAATAATTTTTTTATCGACATTAGTGGATTACTGGACTGTAGGAGCGAGAAGTGCACATCTCAGTCAACCTTGGGTAATTAATGATTCCGATGTTTTTAATTAAAATTCGTGTCTGTCAGTCCTTCTCAATGCAATAAAAAATTATTTTAATATCGCTAATAATTGTCTCCCTGATTACAGCGAAAATCGCATTTCCCTCAGCTGTCCGACAATCGGTTCAGTCCCCCCTGGGTCGAGTTGAAGTTGACTCAGTCCTGTTTACCACTCCACCACCAAATTATTCGTCTCCCACTTACGATGTTAATTAAATGCTAAATATCCCGTAAATACCGAGTGTTTTTCCCGCATGACACTAACGTCACCGTCGAGAAAGCCCCGAAGCCCCACATTCCGAATAAACGTTCACCAACAAATTTTATTCTAATCAACCTTAATGCTCGTAAGTGCATATACAAGCGTGAATATATCAAGCTCTGCATACGCGTTTTGGTAAGATTCCCTCGTTAGTATAAACGTGCGGACGGGGGAAAGATCCTCTTCAGTTTTCTCGAAACCACCACTGTATACCAACCCCATCTCCATCTCCATCTTTCTCAGTTCCCCTCCGTGGCTTAGAATTTGCCCTCCTCCGTGTTGCCTACCCTACGCTCTCTCGTTGAATCTAATTACACGGCCAAGACCCACCCGCCTCCACCACCGTTGCCAGGACAACGGAAGCCATCTTGGAGGGTTGCAGCCACTAATGGCCTAATGAATTTAATGGAGGTCCTGGGTCGCCTGGCGCTTGAATCTGGAGTAAGACGGAGATGGTGAACACGCTGGATACTGTCTCCTCACACCTCCCACTGTCCTTCTTTCCTCTGCCACTCTACGATTTCTCTGTACTAAGTCTAATTCGTTGGAAAAGCGCTCGGCAAGGGTTGTTACTTGGGGACAACGCTTTTTCGGAGGTAGTGCTAACCAAGTGGATAGATATATGGGAGGATGGGAAAAGGTGAAAGGAAATTACTGGAGAAGGGAGACTGTTCACTGAGAGTGAAGCCTTTGGGATTCTCACAATTAGGGAAAGCGTAAGTGGTCACGAAGGCGAAGAGGCAAGATGGGATAACTAGAGTTTTATTATATGAAAAAAAATTGTGAGGTGGGTGGAGTTAACCCACTGCTTTGTGTGGCTCTTATTTCCAGGCCCAGGAATTACCCGAATTCATTGAGCAATTCGGTGGGAAAAAAACGATTGGCTCAGTGACTTCCATTGGCAGTTGCAATTAATTTTATTGATAATTGCCGTAATCAGAGTACCAGGAAAACGTGACATATGCGAATATTGAGATATAGAAAAATTCGAAAAACGCGGATAAAAAGAAAAAATTAATAGATACGTGCATGGGCGATGGGCGCGTCGAATGAGAAAGATAAATCTTGAAGTAGAATGCGGAGCGGGCGCGTGGGTAGAGTACTGCTGGAAGAGGGGTGTTTGCGCAATGATAACGCACGGTGTGATACGAGATTATTGTGAAGATAGCACGCGTGAACACGAGAAAAAGACAAAGAACATGTATGTACATGTGTCGACAGTTGTAACTTTGAAATATACGAAATTGTGGTATTTTCGTTTATGGCCGAATTCACATTGGGAAAGATTATAATTTATATTGAATAATTCTTCTTGCAAATTGGATAATTGCGCACCCCCTTATTATTATTATCCTTGGAAATCTTCTACATGGGAGAAAAATTCTTTAAAAATTACTTCCCTGTCCACTCTTCAGTGAACTTTCAAGAGAAAGTATGCAACATTCACTAAACAAATGTATCACTCTTCCGTAATTTTTGCTGACTACTTTTTTGAGTGACAGATTACGGAACTGATACGTAATTTTTAAATAACTTTTCCTTCCGTCTAGGAAAAATTTTCGAGCATAAAGAAGATGGTGACAAGTCTCATCCAACGTTTTGCGATAAGAAAGGAGTATGAGTGTGGCAAGAGCCGCAGGGACAGTGGCATTGCATCTGGAAAAATAGAGGAAAGTACAGTGAGAGGTAATCCAGCGCCCTGGCCCAGGGCTTACCAGGGTCTTCTACAGATGTTTATTGAGTCGGTTGGCGCACGCGCCATCCACCGAATAACGAGATGACGAGATGAGAAGCCGTATGAAGATCCCGTCTCATTCCAATTCCCCTTTCCTCATTCTTTTATATTTTTTTACCGGAAAATTTCAGTTGGGTTTGTACCCCATTATCTTCAACATCTTTTTTCTCTCCTTCACTCATTTTTAAGGATAGAATGGAGCAGCATGATTACTGGTATAATTCGAATTCAGTGATAACGATAAATAAATGCGGCGGCACTGGAGGAGGTGAGAAGATTAATAAATGGTCTATGTAGTGGAGGAGGAAGCCGAGGAAGTTGTGTAGCACACCTCCTAAGGATGAAAATTAAGTGCTGCGTAAATTTTTCTCGCACTTCATCTGGACTTCCTCCGGCTGGCTAAAGAATCGCTATTTATTATAGTACGAGATCGTTTTTGAATGGAGTAGAGGGTGAAATGAGGATAACAAAACTCTACTCAAAAAGTATTTATGCCGTAATTGGAGATTTAAATTTTTCTGATTTTGTTTGACCTGTGAAAGGACTAAACAAATTAAGATTTATTATTAGAAATTTGAAACGAACCCTCAGAAGACGAGCCTCCCATCTGTCCGAGGAAAATCGAATTATGTGAAGGTAGAGTATGATAACGTAGGTTACTGTTTCGGATAATGTATCGATCCTTTCCCGGAGTTGAGTGGTAATCATTCACGGATAATCAAGATTTATGAATTTCTTATATTCACGTTTGAAAAAAAATACCGCATTCGCGGGAATGATAATTAAAGACAAAAGACACAAGGGAAAACGAAGATTCTCATCAGCTCTGTGTTCGGCTCAATGTTCAACAGAAATTATCTGCTGATGTTCACGAGAAGAACTCCATACGAAATAATTGCACTGATGACCTATAAAATCAAAAACATTGTTATAACCATCACATACAATTAATTTTTCTACGAATTTCCCTGACTTTTCTCACCGTTTGAATGAATGGATAATCCAAATCGAAGAAACCATTGGCGGAGAAGCCGAGATGTTGGTGCAGAAGCTCGAGGGAAAAACTTTGAACCTGAAAAACAATCAATCCTCAAAACTAAGCCCTAAAGCGATGGTTTAATCTCTTTTTCAGAACCTCCCAATAAACAAACCCTAACAACATTACCTCTTTCTGCAATACTACGTTCTCTTCGAATCGATGAAATATTCTGTAAACTGTCAATCCAGTATCCTGAAACTGACGTAAAAAGAATGCAACAAGCAAATAAAAAATCAGTCAATAATTCGTACTTCAAGTACCTCTCTAATAGCTGATGTGGTGCTCCATATTAAAATACACACAGCAACTCCTATAGTGAAATGAAGTGTGTAAAATTGCCGATGTACGTGGAGGGCTGCCAGGATTGCTCCACTTTTAATGCTCAAGGTCAGCATTGAGAGAGTGTAAATGACTCCATAACAGAGATATGTAATGATAATGAGGATAGGCACCCCATAGACATGATTGACAGCTCTTGTAAAATCCCACACAGAACAATACATGAATCTGATATTCTTGAACTGCAAAATTTTCGGATTCCGATAATGAGGAGTCACCTGATAAAAGTTCAACAAAATGGTGTTCAAACATCCTGCCATATTTCTTATCACATAACACAGCAAAGTATATTGTAAGATACACGAGGTCATCACAAACTTGGAGAACATGTACAGAAGGTACCAGCCACTGGAAGCCCAATCTGAGGGATCCCAAGCATCATATGCAAACCAGGCTATGATGATCCACAAAACTACATGGACTGTGATTGTCAGCACAACCTTTTTCTCCCTTCGTCGGACCCAGTAGGACTCGTGATTTTCCAGAAGTCTTATAATTTCCAAAAAATTGTCAAACACTTCCACGACGTTATGACAATTCAGCAGAAAGCAGCTCCAGAGGATCACCAACACCACACTCCCAAGATTGACTTCAACATCGGTCAAGGGATCGGCCACTAACTTTTCCAGGTATGAACTCGGATTAATGATAGCTTTTCTTATATAAAGAGTACAGACAACCGCGATTAACACGAGATTATACGTTACACTGGTGATAGAGGAACACGAAGAATGATCACGATTCGAAGTACGAATTTTCTTTTTTCTATTGTATCCAAATGGAAATACACCGATCAACTTGAAAAATACTATAAGTACATCCAGACTAAGCTTATTCTTATCATTTTCCATCGTTTGGATGGACAATAGTTAATTACATTTGTTGAATTCTCGATTACCGCTGTCCGTTCTGTACAACCGAATCTGAAAGAATGAGGATGAATCTTCATAAGTACCTGTAGTTCGCGATACCTGTAATTTAGATGATTGCAAAAACTCATTCATTAAGGATGCTGATCGATTAAGTTATGAAGTCACCACGATTTCAGTAATTAAAATGCGTATAAGATTATATCTTAGTGAAAGATCCTTGGTGTTAAGGTTAAACGACATCAGGGAATATCCAGGAGTACCGATGGTCATAAGTGCTTGCACATTTTTTGCATTTTACGGCGTACCCCTATGATCATATGGCGCCTCCATCCTGAAGTCACTACTGCCCATTACTCGGTACTTGATGTTGAGATTGTTTAATCGCGAATACTCAGCTAGTGGCCATTTAACATAACTTCGTAATCGATAGCTTTGCGTGATTCACGAATGTTTACGAATGAATATACGCTGCGATGAATATCTATCCCCTGTGACTACTTCATAAACTGGAGTAGTCATTACCGTTATTGCCGCGCATTTCAAGTTTTCAGTAATGGGGATAGTAACTGTCCATGGTGCGGATAAAAATAATAACCGAAGACGTTGGATTGTTCGCTTCCTATAACCGTAAATACAAATTATGAGGGCCTTCGGTTCGCAACCACTGTCTGACCATACGCGATCACAATCTACTTGGAAACAGCGAATACTGTTCCATAAACATTACCCATGCATTTTTTTTTCCATTTGTTATTTTGAACTGGATATTCCCTATGTCGTATGCACTCTAAATATCATGGATCGATAATTAATTCCATTACAGTGTCATCCAACAAAGTCCACAGAAAAAACATCAGTAGAATTGTTCATCAACTTTATTCCACTCCAATTCTCGAAGGATAGCAATGGCATTACACTCATGCAGTGCACATTGTAACGTTCCATCAACAAGATGACCTATGAAATGAGAAAAGCGACAGCCAATTTGATAATATTTCGAGTGGTGCAAATCATTTCTCTGCTACTGGGACTGGCCCCTTGTGAAATTAACATCACGATTTCTTCGTCTGAGGACATTGAATACATTACCAATTTCTCCTATTCGAAATTGGGATGTGCCTACAACATATTGTTGATCATCATATTCTTCGTTCTCAGCGTCGCCGCCCTGCCAAACATCTCCAGGGACTACGATCTTCCTTATTCAGATTTCGTCAGGATAATAGACGTAACAATGTCAGCGATTGGAAATACTTTCGTGGGGATTGTTGTTCTGATTTACTGCATCAATCAAAAGGAGATTGTGAACATTGCAAATGAACTGAGTGAAATTCGGTCGAAAGTGTCTCCACGTCTGCCGAAAAAGTCTCGCATGTACTACTACATCACCGTAGTCTCATCATTCGTATTCATTTGGACGGTCATCTGCCTAATTCACTTCATACGATTCAAGTTATTTTTATTTATCTCATTCATATTGTCAGCAGTGATACTGAGTGGCTTTCTCATGCAATACAGCTTGATCATAAAGTTGCTCAAGGACACCTTGGAAGATCTGAACCGATCTTTCTCTGCTATGACCCGAGTCCCAGAGAATCTTCAAAATATCTCCGTTGTCCCGCCACACGTACCAAAAACCAGGATGATTATTCAACATGTCATCACCATACGGGAAACACGACATTCACTTTACAAAATAGCTTGTCAAGTTTCTCGGTTCTATTCATTCCCAGTGCTATTAGCTATTTTCAATTGTTCCGGCAATTGCGTTAATATTGTTTATTTCACCATAATTAATTTCATCCACAAACCGAAAAATTCACATCCCCTTACAACTACCGCGTATGTACTAGACGGGATTTTTTTGATGGCGGTTTATGCATATCCGGTTGTGCTGCTCACCAACACTGTCAAACGATTCACCGAAGAAGTATGAATAATTTATAATTTAAATAATAAATAAGCACCGACTAGGATGTATTTATTTTGATAGACTCGAAAAAATTCACCCACGACCACCTGAAAGAATATAGTTGTTAAAATACCACAATATTTTTCCGCAAATTGCGGGAATAATTTCTTAAGTAGTGGCGAATTCTTGCGAGTACATCAAAATAAATCGCGCTAGCACAGTAATTGCCCTGATATTTCTTTCTCTGAATCTTATCGACGTGCAGTTCTTGATATTTTGCAGATGAATAAAACAGCAGATATAGCTTATGACGTTAAACAAGCCAATGCTTCAAATGAGCGACTTATATCTCAGGTATTGACGAAAAAAAATAGTATTAATTTGTTCCAAAATTAAGGAAGTTTACAATTATTGCAGATCAACGACTTTGCACTTGAATTGATTCACAAAAAAGTGAGTTTCACAGCGTTTGGATTTTTTTCTCTGGATTGCACTCTGTTACATTCAGTAAGAATCCGTCATATTCGATTATAATCACCTGAATGGCATAGTCTTGACCGAAATAAATGACTTATTCTTGTTAATGAAGATTTTTAGTATGACTGTGACATATCTGATGATTCTCATGCAATTCAAACCTCCTACTGATGCCACGGATTGAAGTAAATATGCTGAATATATTCCAAACAAAACAAGAAATCACCTCAACTCAGTTTTCCGTGTGATTCATAACCAACATTTTCATTGCAGACAAAGTTAACACCAGTATATGTCTCATGGCGTCATGGAATTGTCTGCACAATTTTTTAATCAGCGGAAATGCCACAGCAATGATGACTAACGCATAATGGCTGTTCGCTCTTCATGTCGTTGGCCTAAACTCATTGATTATTGAATGATGAATCAAAAATTATAGTCAAAAAATATGGGAGCAGGTGACAAAAGTCAATGCGACGCACAGAAGACATGATCGTCTCGATTGTCATTGTGATAACGGTGTCTATTCATTACCGAATTAAAATCATGACAGTGCTCGATATTTGGGAATCGGCGACATAATTATCATAAACCCCATTGATGTAGTATATTCGGTAAAATGAAGTCAGCGGCTTGTAATCAAAAAATATCCTTCGTCCTTTTTGAAATCATCCACACAATATCGTTTCTCCTCGGTTTGGCACCGTGCAGTGTCAAATTATCACCTCAATCCGCCCCAATAATCGGCTTCACGTGTTCCTTTTCATATTCGCGAGTGAAATCTGGGTACAACATCCTGATAATTATTTTGTTCATTGCAATAATGATTGTTGGTATACCTCAACTGAACGACCGACGATATCCGAACGATTCGCTAACTGTGAAGGCCATTACCTTGACCCTTGCGGTAATGGGGAACACAATTGTTGTCCTGATAATTATCCTGTACTCAATCCGCCAGAGGGACATTATCAGAATTGGCAATGAATTGCACGAATTTGATAAAAAATACTGTGATCGGCTCGTTGGAAGGAGTGCGAATCCCCTTGAAAAGTTTCGCCCATTTATCACGGCTATATTCATGTTATTCATTTGGATTGGTGTGCTGATCATAGAAATTATAAGACAAAACGATGAAAAGTATATTATCACTTCGGGACTCAATAAAGCCTTTGTTAGTTGGTTGTTGATACAGTATAGCTTACTCATTAAAGCCCTTCAGATTCGATTCGAAGGACTCAATAATGCTGCTCTTGCTCCTAGTACATATTCAATTGCAGTGACAGAAGAGTCACTTCTTCGCAGGAGGATCTCCAATGACAGTGTCATTGTTCAAAATTTAATTATGATAAAACGAGCACGAAATCAAATCTATAAAATTTCGCGTCGAGTGTCTGGATTCCATTCCTTCCCGGCTTTACTCGTTATTTTTTATTGCTGTTGCTGTTCCGTTGACACGATTTACTTCTATATTATGAAATTGATACATTCGGAAACTGATCGCATGATTGAGGCCTTCTTCTGGACGCTCTTGACTTTGTATCCGATTATAATCTTAAGCACAAGTATTAACACATTTCAAGTCGAGGTTCGGATAATTTTGGATTAAATTAGCGCGCAGATTGCCGAATGAATTATAATCAATAATTTCATTGCAGGCGAATCGAACAGCAATTATTATCTATGAAATCATGCACCGATGTGAACGAAGCAAAGACATTGAGTTTGAATTGAATAATTTTGCTTTTGAATTGTTGCATCGAAAAGTCTCATTCAGTGCCTGTGGCCTGTTCTCGCTAGACTGTACACTTTTGCAATCGGTAAGTTATTTTTTAAATTTCTAGGTACTATTGATAATCACATTCTCGATGCAATATTGTATTTCTCCTTCCAGATATCCGGAATGATTGTGACCTATCTGCTGATTCTTTTGCAATTCCAGCCGCTGGAGAGCCAGTAACAATATCATTAGCATTTCCGATGGGGGCGTGAATGATCAATACAAAAGTACTTCCTTCAATATTCCTCATTTCTACTAATGACATTCTCCAAACAACTAGAAAATTCTAAATAAAGATTTGTATTGATTCCTATAAATCCTATTTAGACACCGGAAGTTTAACTGATTACAAATGGTCGACCATTTCACTTTCGAAATAGACTATCAATCAGCGTTTGTGACGGAACCCGTATTAATTGACAGAGAAATGGATTTGATTGTCATTCTGATAATTTCCAGAGCCCATTACCCAATTGAAATCATGACAATGCTAGACGCTTTTAGGAAAGGTGACAAATATTTTAAAAATCGTCGTCATCTTCACTGACGTATTATATCCATCGGAATGAAGTCGAAAACTTGTTACCTAAAAACTTTGTTTTTCCTTTTTCACATCGTTTATATAATTTCATCTGCACTGGGTTTAGCCCCATGCGGAATCAAAATATCTCGCGGATTGACTTCAAAAATCGGGTTCACATGCGTTTTCTCATATTCAAGTAGACGATGTGCTTACAACCTTCTACTGATTATGCTATTCATCGCGATAACGATTGCTGGTGTACCACATTTACATCACCTGTCGTATCCAAATAATTCGCCGGCCGTGAGGGTAATTACAGTGGCCCTGTCGGTAATGGGAAATGTGGTGGCTATAGTGATCATTACCTTTTACCTAATTACGCAACGGGACATCATCAGCATCGGCAATCAATTGAATGAATTTGACGAAAAATACGGTGACAGACTCGTCGGAAGGAGAGACACTGGAGTCGGAGATTTCCAGTCATTGATCACAGTCATTATCATAACATGTATTTGGATTGCTGTGGTGACATCGGAAATGGTGGAGGCAGAAGGTGAAATATTTCTTCTTACATCAGGACCCAGTGAGGCCTTCGTCAGTTGGCTATTAATACAGTATAGCCTACTCATAAATGTTCTCCAAGCTCGGTTTGAAGGACTCAATAATGCTCTCTTTGCCACATTCAGACCGGCGATTATTCTAAAAGAAGGATCATTCGTTAGAAGGAGTATCTTCAGTGATACTGCAATTACTCAAAGTTTGCTCATGTGCAAACAAGCGCGAAATCGAATTTACAAAGTTTCATGCAAAGTTTCTCGTTTCTATTCGTTCCCTGCGTTAATAGGGATTTTTTACTGCTGTTGCTGTTTTGTCGATACTATTTATTTCTATATCATGACACTGATATACCTGGAGAACAGTGGCAGAAACCAAATCGACCCCATCTTCTGGACCCTTGTGACTTTATACCCCATTGTAGCGTTGAGCACGAGTGTCAACACATTTCAAACTGAAGTTGGTATAACGTGGAATTAAATTTTGGAGGATATTGTGACTTATTAGACGATGAGAGACATAATTTTGGGTTTCAGGAGGCTCGAACGATGGATATTATTTATGATATAATGGAGGCATATGCACCAAACAAGGACATCGAGTCGGAGTTGAATAATTTTGCCGTTGAGCTGCTCCATAAAAATGTACCATTCAATGCCTGCGCACTTTTTTCATTAGATTGTTCGCTATTACATTCGGTAAGATATATCTGCATTTTTTGCACATTATTTGAGGTAATTTATCACTCGTCCCGTTTCAGATATTCGCAATGACTGTCACTTACCTCCTAATTCTCGTGCAGTTTAAACCACCGGAGAGCCATAAAAGCACTGAATAATTAAAGACTAAATTATTTCATACGTAAATGGCCTTAAAAATGTTTCTAAACTCCCACAGCGTTTGTCAGTGTGGAAATGTAAATGTACAAAAGTGAACAAATGTCACGTTCAATAGAAATTCAATAAAATTTCCCAACAACGTCGCTATGTTGTACTTTTAAATTTTTTCCTGCATGCATGCACTAGGAGATTGCCATCATAGCAATGGTCAGCACTTCTGGAATATTGACAAGAGTATTAGAAACATTGTAGCCTTCCGCAGAGCATGGCATTCTCTAAAATGGCTTCGGAACATAATTATTCAAAAATCGCTTTTGTCATGTACCAACTCATCCATATAACATCCACACTACTGGGTCTCGCCCCGTGCAGTGTAAAAATCTCAACTCCTTCAGCTCCAGAAGTTGGATTTACCTGTTTATTCTCTCATTCGCGAGTGAAATGTTTCTACAACATTCTCCTGATTGGATTATACATCGCAATAATGGTTCGGAGTGTGCCAGCTCTAAATAACGTACAGTATCCGAATAATTCTTCGGTTGGAAGAATGATCGGATTGGCTCTCGGGATAATGGGCAATGCGATACCCACTGTGATCATCATCTACTATTTGATTTTCCAGAGAGATATCATTCGAATTGGCAATCAAATGAATCAGTTTGATAAAACATACGGTGCGAAACTCATTGCGAAAAGCGACAGGGGCATTGGAAATTTAAAAATATATGCCATAGTTGTAATTATATTCGTCATTTGGATTGGGGTGTTAATAACAGAATATATGTTACCACAAGGTATGATTTACATCGTTACCTCGAGTTTGAATGAAGGATTTGTCAGCTGGTTGTTAGTTCAATACAGTTTAGTGATTCATGTTCTTGAAAATCGAATCAGGGGTCTCAATAAGGCCCTCCTTGACTCGGCTGTACACGTGACGGTCTTCACAGAGGGTCCACTTGTTCGGAGAAGTGTTGCAAGCGACAGTTTGATCATTCAGAATCTAATAATGATTAAAAAAGCCCGTAATTATGTCCTCAAGCTTTCCCGACAAATTTCCAAATTTTACACTTTCCCAGTTTTACTCATCATTTGTTATTGCTGTTGCTCTTGTATCGACACTGGTTACTTTTATATTATGACTCTAATGCTACCGGAGAAGAAAGGTGATAATAATGTTTTAATTGATGCCATATTTTGCGTTCTCATGAACTTCTATCCAATCATCATTTTGAGCACTAGTGTCAACAGTTTCCAAGCTGAGGTATGTTTAATATTGAGTTCGATTATTTAATATTTACTAAGATATAGTAGTAAAATTTATGTCAAGTGTTCGAGCCTTATGATAATTATTTATGAATGTTTTCATGCCAGACGGAACACACTGCTGACATTGTTTATGATATGATGGAGACCTGTGCAGCACACAAGGATGTCGAGTTATCGTTAAATAATTTTGCTGTTGAATTGTTACACAAAAAAGTATCATTCAATGCTTGCGGGCTTTTTTCATTAGACTGCACACTATTGCATTCAGTAAGAAACTCCTAAAGTGTTCTAACACCCGAACAAATGCCTGACTGTATCTAATTAAATTTCTGCTTTCAGATATTAGCGATGATTGCGACCTATCTGTTGATTCTTGTACAATTTAAACCACTCGGGTAATCGATAAACTCAACTGATTCTTTCTCAACAGAAATATACGGATATATTAATTTTGAAAAATGTGCAGTCATGGCTATGTATTTCACAATTAAAAAATATCGGAGCTTATCGAGAAATTCATTAATTAAGTCTCTTTAATATTGGGTATTCATTAATTTTATGATTATAACTGCACAGTTTGGAAGAAAATAAATATTGAATCAGTTCAATTTTGGAGTTTCGGCGGAACTTTTCAAGTTTCTATGTTTATTCGATAGGTTGCTAGATTTTCAAAGTTATCTCATTTATGTTGAGATGTTCGAGATTATCTAGGTCTCCCCCATCCATTACTGTCTTTCAAAATGGCGTTCAGCTTGGCTGCCTTCGCGTATATTTGTGCATTAATTATCGATGCATTTTTAATATTCTTCGCTATTTATCATGTACGTAAATCTCATTCAGTGTATTAAGACCTTGTTATTTGTTATTTTATTAGAGTTTACGGTTCGCGAACCAGGAACAGTGACTTAACCTAAAATCATAAGCTGGACTTCTCAGTCAAATTCATCACTTAAATCGTTGTTGTATTCATTGTTAACTGATTTTTCAGGTAATTGCATTCGATGAACTCAAGACCGAGTATAAAAACCCTATCGAACAGTGCAATAGTCTCAACGCAGTAAGTATCATTATCATTATCACCAATAAATTATAATTATTAGCATTGACAAGGAGATAGCGTATTGCGCTTCTCAGGAGATTACCGGTGGCATAATTGTTGATTACTTTAATTTCAGCTTGTGCTCCCCGAGTACGCACTGCACATTTTAATTAACATATTATTTTTAACAAGTGGGGAGTGGTTCTCGATACTTCTCAATGCGCCCCTCATAGCGTACCACGTAAACAGATATTTAACAAGGCCCGTGATGACTGGCCCCGGGCTATATGATGCCACCAGCATATTGAATGCTAACAATTTGTCGAGATGTCAACAGGAGGGCTGGGTCAAACTTGCATTCTATCTTTTATCATTCTTCTATTATTTGTATGGGTGAGTAATTTTTGACATTTTTAAGCAGCGGATTATCTTCCAAAGGAACCGGCTTTTGATGAAAATTGACGTGAAGTAACTTATAAAAATTATGTAGGAATTAAAGGGATTCCTACAAGGTTCAACGACATTCTGGATTTTCTATAGTCCTTAGAAACTGATTAGTTTAGGAGTTTTGTGTAATTCTAGAAATATCTCACTTTCAGAATGATCAGCTCCCTGATCCACTGAACAGGTTCCTGACCCACTGAACTGCCAGTGATGGAGTACCACCGGTGGAATTGATCGGAAATATCCACTTCGATGAGACGATTAATCTTCCAAATGCAGTCTTTTATTTCCTTTTAATTCTCATTTTTATATAGTAACTACAAAACGTCACAAAATTTTCTTTAAAATTTCAACTAGTGCCAATTATAGGAGACGTCTGATAGTCTAAAAAAAGATTATGCTTTCATGAACATTAATTGAATACTCCACAACAAATAAATTGAGAAATTGTAATTTTTTATCATTAGACCAATTATGTTAATACATAATTATTTATTCATTAGCACTACGATAATTATTTCTAGTCTTCAATTAATATCATTCGATCACAGTAATTTAACGGGCAGTACTTGGTTCTACACATAATCCATAAAAAAAGTTCACCAATTTCACAAGTCTCGTCTGTGAATAGTGAAGCTTGTGTATTTTGTATTTTGATACTGGTAAATATTAAATATCAAAATGTATTTTCGAATGACACCAGTTCTATGAGTTTCCCGTGTAAATAACGTTGATCAGGTGAACGTCTACGACTAATTATTTTTTATTATAGAAAGCATGTAAATGTGTTGAGTATCAAATCCACGAGTACAATATAAATGTGTAATAAAAACCGTATGAATTTGGATATCACAAATGCAGATTGACAATTCATTCATCTGATTAATTTCTCTTTGAGCCATTCCTCGGTGAGTTCCTCTAGTTCACGTACTTCGTAGCAACGCGTTAGCTCAACTTCTTTCTGAAGAATTAATTTCATACTTGCGTACAGAACTTGCAGCTCCATTTGAATGTCTCGAGGTGTGTAGAAAATAAAACACATGGGGAAGGATATTCGACCGTCCTTGTGCTCCATCTTATAGCTGTATACGATGTAACGAGGCTCGTGACTTGGAATTATTTCTTGTAAATCTTCAATTTGGGTGTCCTACGTTTAAATCATATTCTATAATTTCATTCCCCCAACCAGTGAATTACGGATTTAGTGGTAATTATGCTACGCTGCAATTAAATTTGGCAATTTTTAAATTAATTACCTCTATTATCTCATCCAGGCAGACCTTCTGTTCCTGACGATTGACTTTGACTGGAAAAATTAAAAAATAATTTATTTTACCAAACCAACATCTGTGCAGACTCTACCAAACTTTATTTAATAATAAGTTAAATTATCCTCACGTATTAACGCGGCATTTTTCTGGCTCTTCCGGAAGCGGAAATCCTTTATAGATTTCCTCACTTCATCCTCAATATCACAAGTACTGTTAGAAGTCTATAAAAGAATGAGAACATATGTTCTAATAAAATTTCAAAATCCAATTCTTAACTAGTGATAAATCAACATTAATGGCAGTCTATTACTTACCATTCTTATCAAAGAACCTAATCAGTCAGTCCCACTCCCTAAATTCTCTGGAACAAAAATACAAAATCCTATCTATTTCCTCAAGACACAATTTATCTGTCTGACTAGTAAATACCGTTGTCCTGTACGTCTGTTGTGTTGATAATTGCGGATACCATGAACATAGCTCAATACTGTATTTACAGCTGTCCCTTTAATAAAACCTGTTCCACAAACACTACTGGTGATGTCTATTGACTGTAGGGAGCATTCACATCGCCAGCAATAATCTCTGCACTTGGAAAAAAATGTTATTAAAACGAATCACACATTCGTCAGTCTTCAACTTGGAAATGATTTCCAGTATTCGTCTAGTAAAGAACTTATGTAGTTGGATCTTTAAGAGCTAGCAAATGCAATTAATTTTCTCAAATTTTGAATATTTTGTTATTCCCTGTCATAAACATCTGATACAGATAAACAGATATCTTTCGGATGAATTGGACATTATCATCTAGTCTATAGATGTCCAAGAAATTTGAATTGAACCCCGGTCACAATGGTGCAGCGAGGGATGCAAATGCATCACGTGACCCATCGTCACGGTCAAGGTAGACGCATGACGAAGCATTTATGGTGGTTATAAATTTCCTTCCCCGTCTAAGCTCTCTCCTATGATCGTGTAATGAGACTTAATTGAAAAAGGGATGGAATATCAGGGCAGGATATTCCCTCATATTTTTTCTCATCAAATCCCAAGAGAAACAGAATAAAGTTTAATGTGTCCGTTTAAAATTATAAATTAATTGTAAGTATTATTATACATCTGTACAGTTAGACCTTTATTTCTTCGTAAATTATTTGTTATAATGATTTTCGGCAAGTTCAGAGAAGATGAGAATGCAAGTTTCATTGTTCAGACATTTGAAGCAATCAACAAACCGCGCTGTTTTTTTGCGATTTGTACTGGCAGCACTGTCGCTGTTTTGGTGAATAACTGTAACCCTAATTTCAGGATTTGTCAATAGTACCTTCGGGATTTCGAAGATTAGAAATAAATTAGACACATTTTAGTATTCTTCGAGATGCATCTAAATCGGTAGTTCCTAAGTTGTCTGAGTTTTTTCTGACCTCAGTGCTGATAATACAAGAGGGTAAAAATGGCAGTGATGGACTTCTTCGGCTGTGCCCTCCTTGCCTTCGGTCCCCCCTTGGCATTGTTCACATTTACAGTATCAGTGGAGCCAATTAGGATAATTATTCTGATAGCTAGTGCATTTTTCTGGTTGATATCGCTGCTGCTGTCGTCTATTCTGTGGTATGCAGTGGTTCCTTTGCAGAAGCATCTGGCCTTTGGGCTCGTTTTCTCGGTGCTCTTCCAGGAAGGATTCAGGTCAGTGATTCATGACATCAGATTTGTTTCTGAAGCTGAAAAATCTGCTCAAAAAATATGATCGACCTTAGTTGTCCCCACGAATTCTTGCAATAAATAATCTCAAGGCTTCTCTCCTCAGGTTCCTTCTTTACTGCGTCCTGAGGAAAGCAGAGAAAGGTCTGGAGAAGGTGACAACAGCGCATGTGGCCGACAGCAGACACATATTCGCCTACGTTTGTGGTCTGGGTTTC
This sequence comes from Diachasmimorpha longicaudata, assembly GCF_034640455.1. Lineage (NCBI taxonomy): Eukaryota > Metazoa > Arthropoda > Insecta > Hymenoptera > Braconidae > Diachasmimorpha > Diachasmimorpha longicaudata. The sequence goes on along the minus strand of NC_087228.1, from coordinate 9,970,820 downwards.
GGTTTCATGAGTGGTGCATTTGCCCTCGTGAATGTCCTAGCGGACGCCGTTGGTCCTGGGACAATGGGTCTTCGTCAGGGCAACGAGTACTTCTTCATCCTATCAGCAGCCACCACTCTCTGCTTCATTCTCCTCCACACATTCTGGGGCGTTATATTCTTCTCAGCACTGGATAGAAAAAACTGGGGACAACTCGCCTGGGTGATTTGCTCACATTTATTCGTGTCGTGCATGACCCTGCTAAATAAACTCGAGATCTGTGGTCCTAGCCTGCTGGCAGCGTACACTGTACTCACTATCACTGCAGCGTTGGCATTCAAGATAGCTGGTGGAAAGTTCCAAAACATTCCCATGTGTTTCGCGCGAAACTGAAGAAGTTGAAGAATTCTATAGCGAAGTGGTCAGTCGATTTTTTTGGTAAGCCCATCGCGATTTTTAATTACGATTGTTCGATTTTCCCTTTTTCCAATTTTTCTTGGAAATGGTATAGACAATACACGTATACCCGCCCCTAACAAATTTCGGAATATTTTAATTGTTAAATTTTTCACTAGAAATGTTTAGGCGCTCTCTAGAGATTGACATATTCCAAATTTCCTTTAATGTAATTGCTACACATCCATTCGGGTGCACACTACCAATCATATTGGTATTAACAGAACTCTAATGATCACTTCGCTACTGTATAGGGGAAACCCAGGGTGATATGGACATATCTAGAATTAGAGATATGTCAACATTTTTTAAATATCGTACTTCGACCTGCGTTCTATTGGCCCAGTCATTTTATTCAGCTTCGATGTCCATTTTACCCCGGCTTGTCCCTATTTGTCCCAACTGTAACATCTACATGTTGACCAGAAGGATGGATACTCTAATGCAGGATTGATTGTAATTATTTATTCGTATGATTCGAGGAGACAGATTTTGTGGAATAGTCTGGTATTTTTCAAGATTTTCATAATAAAATCAGTTTTTTCTTTAATTCTGCATTTCTTTATATACATTTGATTAAACATTAAATTGATGTCATCGAGAACATCGAGGAAGGCTCAATCGTTGATTCAATGTAATTAATAAATTGAATTATGAGCTGGTGAGCGAGGCCATGAGCAATTCCATCTTGTTGAGAAAGTTCTTTCCTTCCATCTTATCCCACCGTACCTCCTTGAATGAACCGCCTAGGTTCTCCCATTTCCTTTCCCGTACTAGTTGTCCAGGGAAAAAGTCCTTACGCGGAGCGTGAGCTATTGCAACCTGAACCCCAGTTTGTGGCTCACAACGTACAGCAATCATCCTAGAAGATAAAATAAAAACTAAATTGTAAATACATAGAACCGAAGAAATGAAATCTCTCATTACATGACATCTCTAATAAGAAATTAAATATATTATGTAAAAATCGTGTTTGCTTACCTATCACCAATGGGAGAGGCAAGAATACAGCTGCTAGCATTTCCCAGTGGTTCAACAGCCCCCAAACCCAGATGTGAACTATTTGCCAGGAATTGCCAGCCCATGCACTTGGCGAGATTCTGTACCGCCGTAATCTGATGCTGATGAATCTGACAAAAGATCAAGTCCCTGAGCTCCTGAGGTTCATAACTCATATGCATGACTCTCCCATCCCTGCAAACACACTTGAGTGACTTCTCCCCCACGTGAACTACCAAAGAGGTCCGACAGACCGTATCATAACCATTCGTCCAGATATTGATTTTGACGCAAGACTGGGTCGGCGAATTGAGTGCATTCCAGTGAGAAACAATCAGAGGATCCTTAACTTCCTTAGCAATAGTATCCAAAACATACTCCGTTCTGATTCTCATGAAGAAGTGCTGGGCTTGCTGGATGATCTGCTCGAGTAACGTCTGACTTTTGGTCATCTCAATCAGCTCATACCTAGGATGGAAAGTCATGTAATTAACTTAATTTTATCAACTCTATAGGGCTGAAAACCCTATTCATACCTATCAGCAGCAGTAGGACCAGCCAAGCACCTCCTTTTGCTCGGCCCCAGAGGCCCCGAAGATGGATGAGGGAAAGGATGATGAGTATTTTTATGATGGACCTCCCTCAACAGCTGATGCAACGAGTGCTCCAAAACGTGGTCATGATCGGACTTGTGAGGTGGTGGACTGGCCTTTTTATCGTTCCCCGTGCTGTGGCACAGACCAATTATCAGCTGGATCCCAGGAAGAACTGTAGCCATGATCTGATTACCCACCACCATGTGCGGGATGGGAGCCCTTAGATGGACAGCCTCCCTCGCCAGTTGGCTGAACAATTCCTTGCAGAACAAAACATTCTGCGCAGCCTCGAGCTTCTGCTGCCAGTGCATGTCAGCGTTCGAGGAGGCAGTGCTGGAGTTGAGGAGGTTGATATTGGCGCTGCAGAGGTCCTCCTGGTCCTTCTGACAGAGGACCTCGATGTAGGCGACACCCTGGAGTTCACTGGGGATTGTGACTCGAAGGGCGGAGGCCTTTGGGCTATGGACTTGTGACTGAGGAACTGGAGCGTTTGGATTTGGCGACGCAGGGGGGCTCGTCTGGGGCTTGTCCTCCTCCTCTGCCTTTGTCACCTCGAACATTCCTGTCTGGGTGTATTTGGAGCCCGCTGTTCGGTAGCTCAAGTCCCCTATTATCGAGTTGGAGACCTTCTTGAGACGCCAGTTCTGTCGGAGCCTTAACAGCTCGATGTGGAAGTCTGGGGTTGTGCGGTTGCGTGCAAGCTCGTTCTGAGAGTTTCTTAACCTCTCAGCGCCCATCATCAGGACTGATGCTGCACCCGCCAGAGCTTTTTTACGCGCATAAACCTGGACCATTGGTTTCACCTCCGGCGACTCCTGGGCGACTGGATCCAGGACCATGTAGCGCTTCTCTTTGGCGATGGCCAGGACGTCTGCGAGGACGCACACCTCGGTTAGGGCATTTCGGAGCTTCGAACGAACGCTGTCCCATGGCCATAGGGACGCTTGGAAGGACGTAGAATCGCGGGAATCTTCTTCACTCTTGTCACCGTTTTCCGGGGTCGGCTCCTTTCGAGCCTCCTCACCGTTGGGTTTACTGAAGTCGATCTTCTGGGCGATCTTTGCCAGATTCTCCGAGAGGGTAAGGGGTCTAAAAATAATTGAGAAAGTATAGTGGTGCTCCTGGGATATTTTTCTTGGTTGTATGTATGCATGAGAATTTTTGAGAACTAATTTTTATAAAGCCCAACCCAAATACTATGGAATTTACAGCTAACAATTTACATACATCTCTGTCATGTAAACATCGTGGGCAAAACTGTCAGGAAGCCCTGGCTGTAAACAATATCTCCATCGATAGAAAACAAGCCTTGTTTCAAGCTTCATTTCCAAAATTATTGACCTTTTGCCGATTAATTCTACCCACTGAAAGCAAAGAATCCCATTCTCGACGAATTCCCTAACCAAATGTTGTCATAAATATGGCGATTAGACAATAAACGCTTCTCGCCGGTCAATTCCTCCCAAATAAATGAACTTACGCTTGATAAATCTCTTGTCCATCATAAGTTATCTCCTGAATCTGATTTTCAATTGGTGCCTCCACCGATATATTCACTGAATACGACATCACAATTTGTTTATCCACTCACATCTGACATCAACCCTCAATGGTTGACAACAATCACAGGTTAAACACGCCACAAGCCCACCAGGATATTCCTATCCAAATAGCCGACAGGTATTTGCCTCTCACAAAATGAAGTAATTATATCGTCTGTGGTAGGTTCGTACCCGTTTGTACAGAGGTTAAAATGTTTCGTTAGTTTCTCATTTATTTTTAAATACATAATTAAAAACCCATATTGAGCCCTCTGAAGTTGTCTGGAAGCTCAACCCGTTCCCGAGACTACCATGTACAGTACGTTTCACTCCACAGTACGTTCCCATCGGCGTCTGGGTTTGAGGTGACAAAGCTTCGGACTCTCGGCATCTGTGGCATAGTCTGTGAGCCCCGGTCTGGCTCACAAATCTTTCCTATTGATTCATATTTGTCGGTACGTTTTGATTATAATTAAAATTAACCTTCGCTTCTTGAAGCAAACGAGGGACGATAACTAGGAGAGCCTCTTCAACAAGAAGAACATCGGCAATCGTAAGTGTTCACTTGTACTCCAAAAATTCAGTAGCATCCTAGTGATGGTGATGTCCGGATGAAAGTGATGTGGTGAAGCCAGTCTATTTAGCATATAATAAATTATTTGTGGAGAACATAACCCGAGACCTAACTTTCGCGGAGTATTTCTTCTCAAGGAGATATGTATGCTACTTTGAAGTTATTTCAAGCCGCTTTTAATTAAGGGTAATTCCGCATTATCGAAAACGTCAGATTCATCTCCAGAGAGAGAGAGAGAGAGAGAGAAAGAGTAGGGTAAAACGGACACTTTTACCGCGGGGGAAAAATTGAATAAGCCAGTGGATCCTGCTTTGAGAGAAGTTAAATCAGTCTTTTCTGGTTGGAAAAATGGTTTGTTAAAATCCAGGAACGATTTTTCGTATTTTATTCCACAGTCATTGTTGAACATTTTCTTGAAGTTTCCATTTTAGCCCACTTTCCTCTACTATGCTCTATCACACCACTCCACCATTGCTCCCATTGGTTTTGGAACCGCTGTGCTATTTTCTCTTCTGGGATACAGATATTTTGTGTTTTAATCTTGAATTTCGACGGTAGTAGCAAACTGAGTTGTTGCATCTAATTAAATCTAATCAAGATTTAAAATAGAAAACTGGGTGTTCTTCATCTCATTCACGGTAGTCTAATTAAATCCTTGAGTAATTGCTTAGCATGTTTACTTTATCTCGAGGAAGAGTAAAGTGACATATGATTCCATTGGAGAGAGTAAACGGATCTTCCAGTAAATTCAATGGATGTATTCTCCTGACTTTATCCCCTGAGTTCCAGACATTCCACGAGGAAAATTCCCAGTTGACAATTTCAGGGCAATTGGGGTCCATTTGGAATAATGAAAAGAGTCAATCTCCCTGTCTCCTCCCCCCGTTACCAAATATTTAATCCTACTTGAGAACTTGTGATGAAAGAAGTGAATATGAGAAGAGATTGAAGGAAACATTCATATCATGAATGTCAAAAATCATGAAGGTAAATTCAGTTTTGGAAAAGCATATTTTTAGACGCTGTAAATATTTTTTATAATTCCTTGAATGAGTCTTATTTCACTCAATTTTTTCCCAATAAATGAAGCAGGAATTTCACGTCGCTAAGGAATTCCTGTAATTAAAAATTCCCAGCCCCTTGAATCGTTAGTCTCACGTAGAAATAATTGAAACAGTTTCTCTATTGCCCCTGACTTACAGATTTTTCAGGAGGAAAAATAATCGACGATTCAGGATGACACCCGAGGGATACACAAGGGTGTACGTAGGTGGTCTCAACGAGACTATAAAGAAGGAGGATCTACAAATGGAATTCGAGAAATTCGGAAAACTCAACAAAGTGTGGGTGGCATTCAATCCACCGGGTTTTGCATTCATCGAATTTTTATCTCTGGATGAGGCTGAATTAGCCTGTAACAATATGAATGGTACAGAGATAATGGGTGCCAAATTGAGGGTTGAGATATCGAGGGGACGCGGCAGAGGTGGTAGCCGAAGTGGTGGAAGTGGTTTTAGGGGCGGTAGTAGGGGTGGTAGCAGGGGTTTTGGACGTGGAGGTGGTGGTTATCGTGGTAGCGGTGGATACGGTGATCAAGGGGGCGGTTATCAGAGTGGTGGACGCGGTGGTAGAGGCAGGGGACGCTACGGTGATAGCTATTCATCGGGGAGAAGCTCAAGTGGTTACGTATCGCGTGATTCCTATGGACAGGATGGTTATGGCTCGTCATCTGGTAATTCTGGATCAAACTACTACTCTGGAAAGGATTCGGGGACATCGAGATACCGAAGTCGTTCACCGGCCGGACGTGGCAGGTACAATAATTGACAAAAAAAACAAACATAAAAGATGAATACACAATTTTATCTGCAAATTGCTTTGATTTCGAGAAAATAATCTGCACTGGTGGTCTTCGATCAGCCATAACGCTTCGAATTATTGAGTATCAGTAGTTGTCATGAAGACACGACTCTTTAGATTCTTCCACCTTGTTAAGTATGGAATTATCTCGGTAATAATTTTTTTAGAAGAAAATGCCTAGAGACTGTTCCTCGACATTTTCTCTTAAAACCACTCCTTCCGGAGATTAATGGACTAGTAACGAAACTGGGAAATTTTTTCACTATATATTTGATTAACTACGACTCTACGTCTAATGTCTGTCACAATCTCTACGATATTCATGTCCGAGAAAGTGGATTTTTGACGAATCATGAGCATACGAATATCAACAACAAAGACCAAAACTGCATGCGCAGCAATTCTCTGTGATAATGAAAACTTAAGACTGTTAATTGTTAAGTAAAGACATTCTATAAGTCAGATATAGGAAAAAAAAATTTTCAAAACGATCAAGTGAAAACATGTAATGTGTGTCAAACTATTTTGCACTTCAATGTTCACAGTCATCGTCATCTTCGTGAATGCACATAAAGAAACTTCGCTACGTTGCCAATCAGAATCTGCGGGACAATTCAGCTATTTCCGCCTCATCGAACTACGTACTCTGTCCAATCTACGCATCGACGTGTACATAACAAGAAATTTTACTGTAAAACAAGAAAACATGATAATTGAAAAAAATAACCATTACCGAAACAACAATTGTGCTATGAATTTATGTTTCGTTTATAATAGTTTATTTTCCATGAACCGGTTTCTCAAATTCATGGTCTCCAACTTTTCATCAATTGTCACATTTTATATTTGTTTTTTTTTTCGGATTCTATTTAGTGAGATTTGTTTTCAAGTATATCGGGAATGCGAAGATTATTCTGATGAGTCAATCGCGAAGTTAAGACTGATAATGAGTAAAGCGGTCGCGATTATTTGTAGTTACGCGTAATTTCAATGATAATATGGTAATAATAAATCAGTAGGGGAGTAGGGTAATGCAACAGAACGAGTTGATTTCCATATTTTCTTTGATGTTTATTTATATCTGATGACTGATCAAGGAAACATTTCAATAATTTTTTTATTACGAGAGGGAAAGCCTTTCCTTAAAAAATATCTTTTACTTTTTCTTCTTATCACCCATTGTTACAATGAATTCACAAGGATTTACACACAATGGAATAAAATTTGCATCTGGAAAGCATTCGTTGACGTGAAAAAAAATTTCGAAATTTCCCAGGAAACTTAAAAAATCTTCATATGATAATTACTCACTGGATGCTTGTGATCGAGTTAGTCAACATCAGTAGATGTCGAATAAAATTTAAGGAATCAACTGTTTATGTTATGAATACCTCTCCGCTACTGAAATGACACATCTTCCTCTTGCGCTAAATCGTTAATGGACAATTTTATTTTAGATTTTATATGACATGTACGTCGTTCCATCTTCTTGTTTTACTCGGATCCATCAAAATATAAAATTTGGAATTATAAAAATTCCAATTTATTATAGAGCCACAAAACGTAGAACAGAAAGATAAAATTTGTTGTTATGCAAAAAATCTGATAATTGTTGCTAAGAGCAACAGTAGTTCTCGGGAAAAAAAATTAATTATGGACATGAATTATTTGGTGGCTGATTATAATTGAATTAAGGGCAGAGAATAAGCAATCTGCAATGTTTGAACATTCAATGTAAAATGATAATTTGGTATTTGGAACATAATTAAATAATTTACGATTATTATTACCGTACGCCACTCTGCCTCTACCTAAATCTCTTCTGACCCCCTTGACAGCAGCCGTATCCAGCCAAAAGCCAATTAAAACGATTAAAAACCTGATGGGCCAATTGAAAGGATGAAGTAGAAGATTATTTTACGAGCGCAATTGTGCAATAATTTTTTTATTTCCTGATGACATCACACGATAAATACATTCACAGGTAAAAAAAAAACATGAACAAGTGCTATTTGATGGTAGCAAGGAGGGCTGCTCTTCTCTCAGTATTCTGGAAGAGAGCTCTTACCAACTGCTTCACCTGGGTCGATGTGAATTCATGAGCAAGGGGTCCTTTGCCATCTGCCCAACGATCCTGAATGTCTCTCAGTGATGCCTCTAGTATTTTAATGAGTTCCAACAATTTCTGCCATTTGCTCACGTTACGATTTATTGCATGAGGATCCTGAAAGGTGAAAAACATCAATTTTTAGACAGGTATTGGCTTTCTGTACTCATTCTTCTTATAATAAAAATGATTCTTGATAATTGAAGGGTCTTCATTTTAATTTGATTCCTCAATTTTTTGTTCATTTGAAATCTATCGGTGACACTAGCCTGGTGGTAACTTATGGAATTATAGAATGTTATGACATTAAAATAGTATTTGTTTATGCTTTACTCACTGGGAATATTGCTGGTACTCGTTTCACTATTATATTGAATAATGCCACGAGCTCGGTGGCCACTGCTGCCGGAATGTCTTCTACTGTTATCACTTTCAGTACCAAGTCTTCGATCATTGAATTGGTGATGCATCCTGAATTAAAAGAAGTAAAGATATATTGAAGAATAATATTTAGGAAGGACATAATTGGGGTAGTTTACCTAAGGCCTTGCAGTAAGTATTCACTGGGAGGACCTCTGACCATACTGTTTTCAGTAATTCTAGCTGACGTACGCACTGTCGTAGGGCTCTCTCTGTACCCGGAGGTAGTTTTGAACTCTGCCCTAGTTGAGACAGTCCAGAATCCCTAATAATTTCCGTAATAATATTCCTCTGATACTTCATGTGACTCATGAAATATTCAGCCCCAACAGCACGTAATTTCAATGTGAGATCCACATAAGTCACATTATGCTTCTCCAAGTGCGATGGCATTTTGTCGTGGTACTGGTGTCCCAGTGTCATCAGATGATGAGCAAAGTACATACAGTTATTGTGAAATAAAGCGACCTGTTGGGGAATCGTCTCTAGAAATTTCTTGTGGTACTCTGGGACAGCCCCTGCGTACATTTCGAAGATGTTTCTGCTCGTGTAGTACAACCTTACTGAGCATGCCTCAGAACTGCGCGTCACCTCGTCCAAAATGTTTTTCACTAACTCTAAAATTTCTCGTGCACTTTTGCTGATCTGACATGCAGGCAATTGGAATGTATTTTTGCTGAGCTTTCTCTCCATGACTGCCTCACTGGAGTTATTGTCATTCAGTTTATCCTGGGATAATGGGGATTCCGGAATCTCGGGCTCGTATTTGAAGGAGTCGTGTAGATCTTTCTTCATTATTTCTCTGGCAGTGTTTAGCAGCCCTTGACACTTTTTATCGATGTATAAATGATCGATATTGCTAATGTATTGAGAGAGGAATAATTCCTGGGGTGGAATGAATCCTAAGAAAGATACGAATGACATTGATTTCTGAATTACATGCAAATTAAAAACCGCTTCAATAACAATAACCCAATGTAAATTAGCCGAGTTCTACTTACCAATCTCGACCAAGTAATTTTCAAACTCCTGCACATTCTCCTCCACCTCTTTAAAATTCTGTAGCTCAGCACTGGAATCTGGAATAGTCTTCGAGACACAATTCTTGATCAACTCCTCATTGAGTTTCACAAACAACTGCCCACTGATAAGTTCAATGAATGTTTTCTCTTCAACACTGCATTGAAAATGTTGATTCAAGAATTGAAAGAGTAGCTTCAAGTTGTGAAGAGTGCTCTTGTACGTGGGTGATTGCTTCTCATTCCAAACATTCACGTTGAAGACGGTTTTCTCAGCAACATAGACCGAGCAGTCATAGTGGATGATAGGAATGATGAACAGCTTGAGGATTTTTGTGGAGAACAAGTGTAGACTGGGACAGAACTCTTCAACATAATGTAGGGCTTGCACAAGGTCCTGCATCTGTTTTGGTTGACAATCAATTCTAAGACTGATCGAATTGTCTTTATCATTTTTCGAAGATGACTCCGAGTCTTGAGGATTACTCCAGCAAACCGTCTGCTCCCATATCTCCTTGATGGTTGATAAAAACGTGCTGTAAGCGGTGAAGTAACAGTCCCTGATAGGCGGATATATATTCAACAGTTTGAGATCGTTGTCTTCCCGTTTGTTTAGGATTTTCTGCATTCTTTTGAAGACTCTTGCAGCTTCCATGTAACGTTTCTCTTGTTGAAGTTTATCTACTGTTTTCAGAGAGGTGTGCAATTCCAAAAGTTGAGAGGAAAGACTAAGACTGAGGTTGGAAGCTTCCAGGGCTTGAGATAGATTTTTTAATTCTTTGGTAGAGCCCGAGAGCTCCACTTTGATCTGTAAAAGTTTTGGAAATATGTTCTTGATGAAGTTGAACTTCAAAAAAGTTATTCCTAATTGCTGGGGCACAACGGCAAGAGTATTTTACCTGATCCTCAATCCTGTTTTTCAATCCTTTCATATTATCTACCAAGTTTTCAGCCCTCTCGATCAAAATTGTATCCTTCTCCACTTTTGCAAGAAAATCCACATAATTATCATCGATAAATTGATTCACATCAGTTTTCAGAAGGATTATCTCTTTCTGGATTTCACTAATTTTGTCTTTTAAATCTGCTGCTTCAATTTTAGCTGAAATCGGTAGCGGGGTCAGTACATTCGTAGATTTTGAGGAATTCGGACTCACCTGTTGTGCGGAGCACTTTAGCAACCAACGATGAACTCATCTTTATTATTATAATTAATTATTATACAAAAAAACGGTGGAAAAACATTAGCTTTTGTAAGAATGAACCGGTGTTTTGACACAGCGTTACAGGTGACGGTTCACCACTACAAGGGATTGAGGTTATGTCTCAATTAAATTGTCGCACACCAATGTACTTAGCCGGCGGGGGGGTTACAAATGGAAAAACTAACTAATGCACATGATTGTACATTACTAGTACAGTATTGTACCCGTATTGATATTGTTTGTAGCCCCGTGGATAATTAATAATGATCATTTAAATTTTGCTCATGACGCTGGCCAGAAAAAAAAGGTTTTTTTTTCAATTAATGCATTTTTATTTAAAATTATATTCATATCAAACTCGCAAGCCCACCGGTGATCATAACCTACATTTAATATAAATAAAATTTTCAAAAAAACTCCATTCAGGCGACCTTGACCTACATTTAACATGTAGGTCTAACTGTTTTAAAAGAATATATAAAAAATATAAAAATTCTGTAGAAATGTGAGCAGAATTTGATACATGGATGAACACCGAAGAATTAAAAAGTGTATTATTCATATGTGAGCTCTTTCTATAGTACATGCGAAAATCATTAACAATATGTATATTTATAGGGATAACTACAATACTATACGTCATTACACAATCAGAAAGAGTAAAATATCACAAATTGCCTAGTACTCGAGGACAACTTTGTCAGATAAGTGTCAGAAATAACTCGTTGGCAGTTGACATAAGTTTCTATATGCATTATTACGCTATAAGTTCTGTTGTTGCGAAATTTTTAAAATTTCGTTTATCGTATCGTCGCAGACCAGTAAGAGATTCTCCTCGGTGTTGTTTTGTCTTTCTAGCTCTGGAGAATTTTGGGATTTCTGAGACGTACCGTTATTTTCATTTGCAATTTCAACATTTGATAATAAGTCGTACTCCATACGGTTTCGGTTGTTGTGAAGCATGTTCCTCGTATTATAATCTAAAAGGTTAATTAATACATTGAAATTAGAAAATCAAAATTGACAAAAATAACTAAAGGATACGTGAAACACTTTCATAGGAATTCACGTGAATTGTTTTAGAACTTTTCAGTTTTTAGCTGATCCTATGAAATTGTTTATCGGAAAATATTCTGTAGAAATCTCACCATAATCTTTGTATGATTTCATCTCGTGTGAACTCCATTTTACAATTGAGTCAGAACCGGGCTGCACTTGCCCATGCCCATCTTGTTGATTATCGCAGATTACCAGGATACCATCTTCATCATTCAGCTTAATATCACTGAGTGTGCCAGAAAGAGAATCAATGTATCTGTCTATATCCAGGTCCATTATATTTCCGATCGCGTGGAGATGATCATTGGGATTGACATCAAACCTAATGGGCGGCTGAACTTCTCTCAGATCCACTTTTACGATGCTCTGGCCAAGCTCACTGGTCAAGATTGGCTTAGGTTGCGAGTTTCTGTTGCGTTGGTCATGGATAGGCACTTGGCATCTGTCCTTGAATCTAGGTAAATTGCCCCCAAAATGTGGACACTGAACCATATAAGAAGAGGGCTGCGGCATACATAATTGAACTGAATTGCAATGCGATGGCATTGGTGGATAGTACTGGCAGTTGCACTGCGGATTGTTGAAACTCATTGGATACATATTAGAATTCCCAAAGTGCGGGGGGTACATTGTTGGATGATATGGTACACGTGGAGCCGTTGGAAACGGTGGATGCTCGTAATACTTTGGTCGCTTGTGATAAGGCATCACGAATCCTCCAGCATTTAAAGTTTTGTTGGAATATACATATTGTTTCTCCTGGGGGATATCGTCCAGGCATTTGGATGGTTCAATCTCTTCATTTGGCACAGTTGAGTCTGGATTGGTTGTGTCTGGAGACGGTGGCAGATTTGGGGGTTCGATGGGACATGGTGGTAGGATATTAGAGACCTCCAACGAGTCACAGCTATCAATGACAGGCCTTTTCCTCTTCGAGGAAGTATCAGCTACTCCAGTCTCTTCATCATCCGTGTCATAATCTACAGGAAGAAATATGAAGGGAACGGCTTTGCCAGCTTCTCCAGTCGAGGGCTTTGTGAGTTGGATTAAGATGCGAATGGGACTCTTGATGTCTCCGCAGGTGTAGGGAGGTATAAGGACAGAAATCCTTGTCTGAAAATGAATAAATGGATGTGAAAAATCTTTTTTTTTGTCAATCTGCATCAATGTATTAAGATATTAATTCTTTGAGCTACGCTCAGCCTGCAAAATACGTTCTTCAGCATGCATCACATCAAGATCGGGGCCTTCATTGAATTCCACGTAGGAATCAACATCATTCGTTTCTCAGTCTAGAGTGTGCAATTTGCTTGACTACGTTTTTTCCTGTACAAAAAAGTTCAATGGAAAATATTTTACAGAACAAATTTGGATTTCTTCTAGGAAAGCATTACAAAGAAACCATTACAAAGTTTACCTGATCCTGGTACTTATCCCTTGGAATGGGATCCTGTAAGGTTTCCCAAACGAGGTGTTCACCTATTACCTCGAAAAAACGAACTTTCACCTCGTCTTCTACCACTCTGTATCCGAATATAGTCAATAATGTGCCTCCAGCGACCGAAGCCGCCTTCCTACTCAATTTAGATATTTTTAGATTCGTGGCTGTCTGCTTATCATAAATTGGATCAGACACAACCGGTGTGAGTTTAATTGTGCACTTCTCAGTGACGGGATCATAGAGGTAGACTTGAAAACACAATCGCACTACGTTGAGATCAATGGATCCTGGATCCTCAGCATGAGCGTAGCCTTGTTCAAATGGATCCACTCGAATGAGCTTCCTCTCATCGAGAGATTTTTGAACGTCTTTTTTCCTGACACATTGAATGCTTATATTTTTTAATTCAACTTCGTCGATGTCGGGCCGCACTATCGTTGCATAAACTCCATGATTCGAACTTTTGTCTCTACTGACGAGACGATGAGGGTGAACTTTGTAGGGCCGCTCTTTAGTCACACAAGAGACAATAACGTAGGCATTTGTGGTCAGTCCCATCACCTATGAAATTAAAATGTAATTTATTCTCTAGAAAAATTGCATTCGAGCATAAACAGAAATAATTCATAGTAAATTCTAACAAGATGACTGGAAAATGCGATCGGTTTTCTACTCAAGAGTAGTAGGGTAGATAATTCTTTGGGTTCCTTGCGTGATATTTGTCTTTCGATTCATCGAAAAATGTCGTCGGTGTGAGGAGGAATGAATTTCTCGCCGACTTTGGTGAAACACATCGGCATTCCAATGACAGGCAAGTGCATCTCCATCAGGAGTGCATAGAGCTTACGCTTATCTGTTAGTACCTCTCGAGTAGTCGGGCACTGCTGCAAAACGACATGCGACTTACCGGCGCCTTCGTCGAACAAACGAGATGGGCGAAAACTACAACTACTCGTAAGCTATGTCGACAGGACCATGACTAAATGAGGTGTAAGGGTCCGAGACATTTGAATAGAATGGGCGCACTACCTAACACAATTATCAACAACATTTTGATAGATTTTGTGATTTTTTTTAATGCACAACATTCTAAAAGAAAAATAAAATTCAATGGTTTCAGGGATCGATAAATCTCTACGAAGAATATATGAGTATCAATAATATAAAATCAATTACCCTGATCTTCGGATAGGTTTTCTTCACGACGGTGGTATGTACTCCAGGTATACTTCCATGTGAGCGCCGTTCACATTCATAACGAAATCGAAACTCTCTGCTGGCTGGTTGTTCCAGTATTTGAATGTACGGTTTCCCATTAGCATCCATTCTTCAAACTTAATTGTGATCCAGACCTTGGTGACACAATATCACTGTAAAATTATTTTTCAAACTGATAGAAACCTCAAAACTTGTTGACACAATTTCACTGTAACATCTTCTGGGGCTGAAGTTCAACAACTGAGCGGTGCAAAAATATTTTTACCTCCATTTGTGTACGTGTTAAAGACGAGGTAAATTCTGACTGGATAGTTAGGCCCATGGCCCTACCTTTTCATTACAAGGTGGGAGTAGTGGGTCGAAGGGGATTTAAAAGGATTCCTTATTATTCACCGGAGTGGGCTCAGTAAGGGTCAGGTTGAATTGCCATCTACGGTAAGGTGTGTACCTGCCTTAACATCCCTCAGTGATGTGCACCTGCAATATTCACTGTGCCCCTCCCCTTGTCGTCCTCTAGAACAATCATTCTTCGTAGAAATGAATCCTGAGTACCTTTGGGCAAAATTGGATACCTGAGGCTTTGTAATACGTCCCTCTATAGCGCATTAAAGTAGTATGAATAAACTCAACTTGAGCAGTACAGTACACACAAAAAAAAATTGGAAAAACTTGGTCAATTTTCTGGGATTTCTACGAAATTTCTAGTCATTCTTTGACCGATTTTGTTAAAATATCCGACGGATAATAAACTATAGGAAAAGTCAAAGCTTAACTATGTTAAGGCTTAGAAAATTTACATTAATTATATTGCTAAACGGTTGAGTAATTTTAGCCGATTTGACCTCTTCGTGTGATGTTAGAAGAATCAATGGAGTACTCTGTGAAATTCTTAGCAGAAGAAAAGGAGTAAAACTGCAATGAAACAATATTTTCCCACCACTGTGCGTGTCAAACTGTGCATGAATGAAAAACCTAGACTTATAGGTATCCAGTGTCGAGCGTCTGTCAACTTAGTTTCATGATTTTCGATTGCTGAGTCGGCGACGAAGAAGTGAGCCCTAATCCGCTATTAGAAGCACTAAGTAATCCTTTATTATCCCCTGAGGCACACTGATCCAGATAATGCTGTCTGGGTGAGGATGAAAATATTCTTATATTTGTCAGTTAGGAGTTGGCAGGAGAAAGATGTGCTACTGTTAGTATTTACATCCAAGAGTTGGGCCGGGCGGTGGAAAAGAAATTACTGTCATTCACAGCTGGAAACACGAGAGTCATTTAGTCGCACTAAAAACGAGGCAGGAAGGAACTATGATTATTTGATTTTATTTAAGTTTGTTTGTTGGCAAAACTACATGTTGGCATTGGATAGCTATGAAGTATAGTTGAATGGGTGTTGGTAGTGACAACTGGCATGTCGTGATTGAATGATTTTTATTACTATTCACTTTTTACAAGTATAAACAAAAAAATGATTTATTGAAAGCTTGAAATTGTCCCTCTAAACATACGTCATCCTACTCCTCTCCCTCCAAAAAATTCAAATCTAACGATTGCGTCAAATCATCAATTAACCCTACTGTACCTCAACAAATTAAACTAATACCGCAAATATTCGTACATAAGCGGATGGACGAAATTAAATTCGATGGACGAACGTAACTTCCCCCTCTTTCAACAAATGAAACTATATTGAAAAATGTGAGCGATTTTACAGGTGTGACTTGCAGAAACAAAAAAAAAATTATTCAATATTTCCTATAGGAAAACTTGCTACTGAACTTGATCAATTAAATAGTACATTTTTGCTTTAATCAATGAATATTAAATAGTAATGATGATAATGTGACAGTAGACGATCATGACAGCGCTACTAATTCAGAGTTAATAGTAATTATAGTGTTAATATGTACTTGTTTGTATTATCGATTGCATTGCGATGGTTGCATTGTGACCAAAGCTAAAGAAATTATGATCCCATAATCTGCGTACTTCCAAAAATCAATCACATCTGTACAATTTTCAGTCAATATGTAAAGAAAAAAAATTTTGAAGAACAACCAAAAAAACAAATTGATCAACTAAAGATAAACAGATTGACAATGAATCGCATAACATTTCTCACACTCTCGATTTACTCCACTTGTGTCTAACTATACTTTACTAATTATTTATTTCCTCGCTTTTCTGTGAAAATAACACCCGCAGGAAATTCATCGATTCCATGAATTCAAATAGTTTAGCACACTTTTGATTAAGCGATGAAGAGATGAAATGAGGCACATAAAATCTCAATTGAAATGAGACATTTCTCCAAAAGGATCTCATCTTACCTCTTCTCCACTCAATTGCTCATTAAATTCTATGGAAACGAGAGAAATAATCTTTTTTAGATTAATCTATATTCAATAAAATTCAGAGTATCAGTCTCGAAAGCGTGATTCGCGATCAGATTTAATCTAGTTATAGAGATAAAAGAATCAACAAGTGAACCAAGCGGACACAACCGTGATCACCCAATGAGTCCTGTGTAACTTGTCCTGTTATTCTTGGTCTATTATATATTTGTCCAATGACACTCCCCCGCATCAAAATTTTTATCACATATAATACCACAAGTGGTTCAAAATTATCGAATATTTCCCGATAGATTCGTTGCAAACAAATGAAGGAGTCAAGTTTTTCAGGCTAAAAAATCACGAGTGCGAAGCACGAGTGATTTTTCCTGAAAAACTTGACGACTTCATTTGTATGCAGGGAACCTAGAGGGAAATATTCTATAATTTTGAAGCTCGAGTGGTATTCAGGGGATTATTTTTCCTATCCAAATTTCGGCCAAGAGAATTGTGCCATGACATGAAAAGAGGTTTATTTGGTTAGGTGTCGTTTGTTTACCAAAATATTCAAAAAATTATCGCATATAATACCACAAGAGCTCCGAAATTATCGGATATTTCCCGATAGGTTCGTTGCAAACAAATGAACGTGTCAAGTTTTCCAGTCTAAAAATCACGAGCGCGAAGCGCGAGTGATTTTTCTGGAAAACTTGACAAGCTTATTTATTTGTAGGGAACCTTGAGGGAAATATCAGATAATTTCGAAGTTCGAGTGGTATTCGGGGGATTATTTTTTGCATCCAAATCTTGGCCGATAGAATTGCACCATGAGACATAATTTTCAACGAATTGCCATTTAATCTGTCAGATACAATTGAGGGTTACTTCAACATTTGTTTTTTTTTATATATATCAACATGCAAAATTTCCAGTGTAATTTTCAAGAATATCCGCTGAAATACCGTGTTGACTATACAAAATAACGTCGAATGGTGCAATCCTATTGGCCAAGATTTGGATGGGAAAAATAATCGCTGATATTCGAGGTAGGCTATACAAAATATCAACAAATGGTGCAATTCTATTGGCTGAAATTTGGGTGGGAAAAATAATCATAAAAAAATTCACAGTTGACATGATTAATCTATTCACTGATTCGTCTATGGAATAGAAGACCATTCGGATCTTTGTGAATACCAATAGTCCGAATAACCAATGCTGATGTGGATTTCTGACGTCTTTCTTTCAATGACCTACCACTTTGTTAATCTCATCATCTGCTGTCTATTTCTGTTGTGTTTTGTTTGTATTTATATTTATTTCTGTGTTATTTGATAAAAACTCGACCAAGCACTCTTCGAACGAATTGTATTATTAGACAAATATTATTTGAACCAAAATAATCAGGTGCTGTTACTGTGCACGGTCACTGTTCATTTTACTATGCAGATAGCAGCAATTGCATGCCTGATTATGTGGACAATACTGACCCATTAATTGGAGCAATATTATTCAATGATTGTATATATTCGTTTTCTTGGCACTGGTCTATTCAATGGATATTGGAATTGATGCCTATGCTTTATTGTACTGTATCTCTCAGTTCCTCTTTTAATTGAAAAGAAGATCTGAATAAATCAGCAAATTTACAAAGCGTTAAGACTCTTCCTCATCCAATTTGAAATTATTAATGCCTCAAGTTATGTATGATATTTTCAAGCAGAGCCTCATGCAAAATTTCATTATTAGTTTTAACTATTTTACAAAATGTATGTCTAGGTATTTTTTTTCCTTTGAAGAAGTGAATGTGAGTACATATTGCTTTCAATTATCACATTTCTGAATCCATCTTAATTTTAGAATTTCTTCAACAACCAAAAAGTAAAAAAAAGTTCCTCACAATGTTCCATCACAAATTCCATCACTTTCGAATCCTCACACTCTCAGTCGTATAATCCTAGTAATTTCTGAGCACTTGCAGTCTTACCACGTTATTTCTTTTTTGTTTACTAATTATTCTTATGTCGTTTTATTATTCTTTGCCATATTGTGTGAAGCCCAATTTAACGAGGTCTTCCAGGAATTGCACAGGGCCTCGTCGAATTTATTCCTAAAATGCTTCTGGGCCTCACTCTCCGACATTTCAAGCACCTGGAGCATTGAAAGTAGAGAGAACTTTAATGATTGAAAAGTTGTGCAGATTATTTCTAAGTAATGAAAGAAACTCACCAAAGTATCACGCAAGTAATTGAGATCCTTCTCAGACGACAATTCCGGAAGGCCGGTTGATATCATCATAGCAAAAAGTGAAAGAATCAGTCCGCCGTGTCTCCGCAGAATCAAGAACGCCTTCTCACAATAATTCTGGAATATTTGAAACTCCACTGCCTGTCCTTTTTTCGTCTGCCCCTTATTAATAACATGAACAAAGTCATTAGTCATCACAAACGGTACGCGTTCACGTCTGAAGCCAAATTTTTCCTTGAAATGGCCAAGAATATGTCCAAAATCGACATGAAACAGTTGTCCAGTCTTCTTCACCATGATATTATCGGAGTGTCGATCAGCGATGCCAAGGACATACGTGGCCACACAGTATCCAGCACAGCTCAGGGTGAACTCTTCAATAGCTTTATTGAGCGTTGCCTCAGTATGATTATGATCCTTTAGCCAAGCGAGAAGAGATCCCCGTCTGAAGGCAGCAGTCGCCGAGAACATTCCCTTCTCCTTCTGAATATTGGCTATTGTTTCAGCATTCAGAACTACCTGAATCATCCCCACTCTGTTCTCAGTAGAGATGCATCGATAAGGATTCATCCTGAAATCCAATCCCTCACGTTTCCAAAGTTTATCCATTATTCTGAGCATTTGGAGGGTCAACATGTCCTGTCTCAGGTCATCTCCATGTTTCATGATGAGATAGATATCTTCTCCAAAGGGATCATCGTTTTCGAAGACCAGCCACAATGGTCTCATTTTGCTGTCCATCACTCTGCACTTGTCGATTTTCACTCTCTTCCATCTAAAGCTAGGGTCCAAAGGGTTGAGTACATTGGAGAGAGCCTCCTGGCAGTGAGGCTCTTGGATGTAATCCTGAAAACCCTGGAGCGCTGCTTTTCTATCTTTCTTCCCTTTGACCTGTTCAGAGGCTGTCCTCAATTTGTCTAGACACTCCATCTGCTTGAAGAGAATCCTCATGTGCTGCTGACTACCCCTGCAGTAGGCCTCCAGAATCAATCCAAATCTCACTGAGACTGAACCCACATGCATTTCGGATCGCAGATGCCAGAAGAGGAAGTGTCCTATTCGTTGATTATTCAGGGCCCTTCGAAGCAGGAATTCGGTCAAGTCGCAGGAGAGGTAGTTCTCGTGCTTTAAGGCTTGGACCAGTTGAAGGAGGAAGAGACTTAGGTCGTCGTCAGTTACGTCTTTCAGGCAACGAACAGCGAAGGAACGCACTGATCCGTCAGCGTAGGCGTAATCCAGGAGTTCCAGGGCACGCTCCACTGGAAGTTTCGGCCACTGGTGGACGAGAGCTGTTGCCTCTGCCACTTCTCTGTGGTCATTCCACTCAACACAATGTAACAGTTTGGCCAATAACGTGGGGATCTCGTGGAGACAGTGACGTCTGAGAGCCCACATAGTCTTACGTTCTTGCTCGTGAAGTTCGTGAAGAGGATCTCTGTCTGCAAGACTTTTCAGCAACTCCAGATGCTGCAATTTATTGGCCTCAGAGTCTTGGTTGGGCTCCTCTGCTATGATACGTTCCTCTGAAGATTCCCGAAACTTTGCTGCATACTCCACAACTTTTTCGGGTGTTGGATAGAGCACAGACTTATCTTTTCCATAATTGGGAAATGTTAGCATTAGTGCAGCAGCACGATCAATATCAGGGTTGGAAACGACGGTGGCCAAGGGATGTAGTAGATCATCATTCTGCATGTCCTCTACATCAGTCCACGTATAGAGTGTCATTGCGCCGGTTTTAAGCTGTGATTTGAAGTCGTAAACTGTTGTATTTGCCCAACACAGTGGATTTATAAAATAGTCTTGTTTGGAATCTTTGAGCACTCGTCGACTTTTGAGGCCCTTGGCAGTCTTACTCAATTCGTAAAGTACAAAACATAAACGTGCGTTGCGTGGTATGTCTCTAACTTTAATGTCGAATCTGAGAGTTTCCTCCCAGTTACAACTACCGTCTAAATTGACGACTATTTCTTTGGTTTTCTGACTCTCGCACAGGGATTTACCACCTTGGAACAGACCGGCTTGTAATCCAACTTCAACAACACGATGTGCAGCATCGCAATTGAGTTTCGATATTCCATTAACATCGAACACGAAATGATCGTCGATTTTCCAAGCCGAAATGTGTTTTCCCTTTTTTCTCAATGTCAAAGTAGAAAATGTGGGTCTGGGTCGTTTCAAACTATCCAAATCGGGATTCTCAAAGAGATTGTCATGATGGACAACTACACTCTCCATACCCATCGTCACTA
This sequence comes from Diachasmimorpha longicaudata, assembly GCF_034640455.1. Lineage (NCBI taxonomy): Eukaryota > Metazoa > Arthropoda > Insecta > Hymenoptera > Braconidae > Diachasmimorpha > Diachasmimorpha longicaudata. The sequence continues at coordinate 9,949,514 of NC_087228.1, read as the reverse complement.
GTGTTGGCGTGACATCACGAGCGAGACAGTCTTGGATGTAGCTGAATTGTATCAGTGGATAATCACCGATTAAATACTCTTCTTGACCGCAGACTTTTAGGATGAAGTCAGTCGCAACTTCTCTCTCACCGCGAGATATCTGTCTGCTTGCGCGCTTATTCAGGATCAGGACGATCAGTTGATAAGGGGTTGTATCGTGAGATATTTGAAAAGTAAATGTCACCTGCAAAAGAAAATTTGATTCGTTCCATATGATATTTAAATTACGCATTGTTGGGCTAGGGCAATTTGGCGGGTGCCTGGTGGTAATGTTTTACCAACAGGCACGTTCACCATCGTCGTTCATGCGCCACCGCTACGAAATTTTGCGTTTGAAGCCACTCTAGAAGCGTCAACAATCTCCCCTATAATCTCTGGTCGTCGAGCTATTGGCAGAATCTGTTTCACCGACTGGAGAACGTAAACAATCCAGCCCCATTTGAATTCCAAATGAAAGCGTCTAGTTCGATTCGAACAACCGTTACAGTCCTGTACATTTCAATCTCTTTCTTTTCGAAATTTGTCGACAATGAAAGTCTTCAATGGATATTAATTTTTTAAAAGTCATTCTGCCTTTCTCAGATAAAAAATAATTCCAGTTAGCATCAATAGTGAAGTTTAAAATAAAGCTCGAAGGCACTATAACCCCAAAAAAGATGTCTAACTCAGCTAACGAGAGCAGTGAGGATTTGTCCAAACTGGAAACAGAGTTGGGAACTGACTTCGATGCTTGGAAGTCTCACATGTCAAAACTAATAAGAATTAACGAGCAGTTTAGACAAGAAAAATATTCACTCCAATGTAAACTCGAAGTCAGTGCCACAATGCAACAGGAGATGCGTGAGATTCAGGAGGTTCTGGAGAATACAGTTGAAGAACTCCATAAAATCAATGACAAAAAGATTCAGGATCTCGAGGAGAAGTAAGTAATGATGGTCAGAAGCTAAGCCTTTCTTTAAATCCGTCATTTCCTGAATAAAAAGCGACAATGGACCCAAGAATATTGTTCTTGTCGTCTTTAAAATGTTTTTTTTTTTTCAGACACACCGAAGAAAAAAACGATTTATTCTCTCGTCTCTCGGAGATAACCGAAGAAAATATTTCAAAAACTGAAAAAATTGAGCTATTACAGATAAGATTGCAGGATCTGAATAAAAAATTGCAGTCGCTGAAGAATGAGGCCCCAGTGGTAGTCGAGGACGACTCTGCCCTGAAGGAGGAACTGTCAGAGCTAGCCTCTGAACTTCTCCAGAGGGATTATGAAATCCAACAGTTGCAGGGTTCCCTCCAAGAGGTCAAAAATGACAATTCAGAGCTCAGAGAAATCTTGAGAGAAACAAGACAGGAGCTATCTGAGAAAAATCAGCAGTTGGAAAATACTCGGGACGAGCTGATGGCATTGAAACTGGAGCTAGCTGAGGTTAAGGAGAAACCAGCGAGTGAATCATCCAAAGGTAATTAAATAATTCTAGGACAAAACGCATTTACAGCTTAGTTTTAGAGGTATGTTTATGGACTGTTCTGGTCCCCAGGTAATTCTCTCTTCGCTGAAGTGGAAGATCGCCGCAAGAAGATGCTAAACCAGATGTTAACAATAAGACAAGGTTACAATGAAGCAAAACGCGTGGTGAGCATTAAAGATGCAGAGATTCGCTCGTTGAAGGCCGATAAATCGGCCCTGATTCGTAAATGGGAAGATGACAAAATAGACTCTCACTATCGAGACACCAAGTTGATGGACAAGTACAAGGAGAGGATATCAGAATTGGAGCAGAAGTTAGAGAGCCAAAAAGAGAAGACCAACAAAATGGAAAGCCAGATGCGCACCACAGACCTCAACTTCAGTTTCTTCCAATCGATGCTGGACATGAAGAAAAAAGAGATCGAGGAACTGGAGCTGAAACTGGAGAATGTTTCCATCCATGCAGTCCTAGAGGAGGAGATGAAGCACAAGCTGAGTCGACAGCTGAGATACTGGCGCTGCAAGGCCATGTCCAGTGATGCACAGTTGATGGCCATCAAGTGTCATCTGGAAGCTAATCCTGAGTCCGCTAGGACCGAGGTGATGGAGATTCTCCAGCCGACTGTTGACAAACAATCAGACCTAGAGGAGACTCTTGAAATGACTAAACTCCCCCCTGAAGTCGTCGAGGAAAGTCTAATAACACTCGAGCAATTGATGAATGTGCCAAGTTCATCAGGAAAGATGTCTTCTTCCAGCGATAACTCCATGTTCGATAGCTCCAACGAAATCTTTGGAGACACAAGTTTGGATGGTTCTGTTGTCAACAGAGAATCAGGGGCTCGAAGTGGAAGAGACGGAAGAATTGCTTTCCAAGGAGATGCCCCAGTGATGTCGAGCCACGGGACTGAGGAAAAGTCGAAGAAAGATGGCAAAAAGGAAATAAAAGGAGTGGGAATCTCTGGAGAAACTGAATACAGAGTTCCCAACGTGGTATTTAAGGAAGAACAAGTTGATGAATCGAATAAAGAAAACATGGTTGATAAAAATGAGAATAAAAACGTTCCCAAATTGAAATCTGCATTTGCTCAGGGTCATTCATCGGTAGGGGGCTCTGGGAATGAGATTAAGAATGAGAAGAAGACGCTGAAATTTACTGATGATACTGTGGATCCACCCCCAAGAACCCTGAAAAGACAAGTCACCCCGAAGTATCCGATAGTTTTTGTGTCAAACAAACCAAAAAAGCCTTGAAGATGCTTCTTGGATCGTTATTGAATCTTTCCCCGTCTTGCAGACGTTAAACTTTCTTGAATAGAGATACTGTCTCGTTAAGGATGATTTTTTAATTTTTGTAGAATGTTTTATATAATATAATAAATATTTGCATGTTGATCATGATAACTATTGCATTGTTAGCCCTTCCATTCCCTGTGAATAATCTAACGTTATACGAAGAGAATATAACATTAAAAATTAGTGTATGAATATAGTAATCGAGAATCGTACCGGAAAAGTTAGCAACTTGATTTATTTTAACCAACCGGTTGCAATGTGAATTTAATTTCATACGATGTAACTCAGTGTTTTTTCAGTGCGCAGAACATCGTAAGATTCGCAGCACAAGTAATTGCCACGTTATATTAAACGCGCTGTATTTGTTCCCAGTTTTACTGTTGAACAACCAGAAATTAGTCAAACCGCATAATATTTTCTAGTCTTCAGCTATAATTTGTTTTTTCTGATCTAAAACTTCAGAGTATTTTTTGCACCTCCTACTTAAGCAAACAACAAAAATTGTTATGGTGACTAGCAAAAACCAAGCGAGCACGAGGACATCGAGTGTTTGTGATTCTTGGAATCTTCGTCCACCGTCGACCACGCAATGTCAATTTAAAAAAATTAAATCCTCCCTCTTCCCACTTCCTCCTTTTCCAAATAAATATACGTGGAGCAAAGTTAGTGATAATATTTTTCAAGGACAAGGACAACAAAGTTTAAGTATGACTATTCACTTTGGTTATTTAACGAATCCACTTCCTCTTCAAGACATTTTTAAAATAGACAAACCGTTGGTGTCCTCACATGAAAAAATTATGATTAATTTATTTCTATGCAACTTCCTTGTCATCAAAGACGATAATGTTAGTGAAGTGGTAAAATGTAATGGCAAAAAAACGAAACTCTACCCATGATGAATCAACTGAAAGGATAATGTTGGGAACGATTCGCCGAGAATTGCTTTGAAAAAGTCTCTTGACGCCACCAATTCACTTGTCATTTGAATACAATGACGTTCACTATAAATTTTACGATATTTCTGAGGATTGAATTCATCTTCAAGAATGATGATTGAATTAGTTTTTCCCTCGTGTTGTTATACGCAGTTTTATCGTCATGAATCATTTCAGAAGACGATATGACAGAGTTTCTTGTTATAAATTTCTTTAACTGTAAGAATATCCTTTTGTAAAGCCCTCTCATATACCTCCTCTACAAGAAGTCGACAGGGAGCATGCAGTAAAGTAGGATTCTCCCCGAAAAATTTCAACCAAAAAAAATCTCCTGACAGAGTCATCCGATCCATAATTTTATAATGTAACTACTCACCTCTGTATTCTCAAACTTGGTAACGAGTACAATATTCCCATCCTTTAATCTGGATTCGATGTTCTTGGGGATGGCAGGAGTTCGAGCGAGCCTCGAAGGATACTGATAGTGGACTTTCTCCTCCCACTGTTGCTTTTGCCTTGCGAGAGCAATTTCATCCCCCAGCAGTCTCATTTTCCACCTGAAGTCATTGACCTCCGAGTTCTTTAGGGCTACAAACTCGTGGAGACCCTTGCCAATCAACAGACCAATCTGGGAATCCAGATTTCTGTCTCCCTTGACTCCCTCACGCTCGATCACTTTGAGTACAGAGCAGAAAGGTTTTATGTCACAAAGACGACGAGTCTCATCTCGTAGCTCTTCGGGCTCGGCATTTGAGTTTATGCAGGAGAATAGGTACGATGGGGCATCCCGGAGGGTACCATGAAGCGGATACTTACTCGCTTCATCCCATAATTCCTGTAATAATAAATTACATTGAGGATTTTTGCAAATATCAATGCTTGGGCATACTCAAGTAATTTCAAAAGTATGTTTTTATTTTTCTACTTCTGAGAAAAATTCATGTATCCTCACGAGGACTTTCCTTATGGAGAAATTGGAGAGTTATAAAAGTTTCCGGGAAAAAATCGTTGCCTGCTTTGCACTAGCAAATATACTGCAAGAACCCTTCGAGGAAGTGAAAGTAACGCATCCCCAAGGCTTTCTGATAAATGTCTTGATATACATATAATAAAAATAGATGTAGGAAAAAAATTGCTGGAATCAAAAACATCAATTTTGGATCTTCAGAGTACAAATCGGTTTTTTCAAGCAAACTCGTCGTTACTCAGCTGTTTTGCGAACGTTTTTACGATAAAAAATAAACCTGATAAAGAAAACGTAAACGGATTAGGATTATTGAGTTTGGAAAATATGCATCGTCCAATTGATCTTGTATTTATTAATAGCAAAGGGAAAAATCTCCTATTTTTTAAACATAAAAATAAACGGAAAAACTATTTTCCCGAGAAATCTCCCTTCTAAATTAGTACGTTATCATTAATCGGCAGAAATATGTGTCAACAAGGAAAGTCCTCGAAAATGAATCACGTAAACACATTATGTATAACAAATAATAACGTAACAAGGTGTTTACCTCTTTGATTTCCGCAAGAGTTGTGTTCCGATTGGTCTCGAGTGGTATGACAACACCATTTGGCATAAGACACGTCAACTCCACGATTTCAGTGGGTGTCTTAGCCCAAAAATCATAGGTATAAGCGCTCGGTATGTGCACCATGATTGATGATTAAGCTTTTCTAAATCACTTGACAACGACTAAAAAATACTGCGATAAATCCTATCATGAATGAGTCAGATTTCCAACATCACTGACAATCGCAAGAACACCAGCCCAATGTGTGGTACGCACGTCTTGTCTCAACTTGCGTATGCTGTCGTCTCTGTGCATTGTTTATTGTCACACTAGTGGGATGAAACATCATCTTCACCGTATGCAACAAACAAGGATGGAGAGGGGATTCACAATGTCAAAGTGTGTTGTAAAGTATTTTCCCACGATTATGAACGCCAAGGTTGATTGATCCTCAAGAGTCAAGATAACACTGTTGACTTGGTTAAATGCACGACAGTCCGACGAACCGGCGGCAATTATCACCGGACAATGGATTTTTCTTCGTTGTGTGACCGAGGGGCACCTCTTGAGGAAAAAAAATGCTTTTCTCCTCCTTTCCCTTTTTTCCCTCTACTTGACAAAAACAGTGGGAAAAACACACGTCCCAGACAGAGTACGGAGGTATTTTGTTTTTATCGAGGTTTATGCACGAGGAAAAAATAATGATGTACCTGACGCACACGGGATAGAACGTCACTCGAGATTACGATGCAAATATAATCTTCGATAACTGCACGCAATAACGACACACGGGTCAGCCATTATTTGTTTCGTGTTTGGCGACTCTAGGGAGGGTGTATGTGAGCGAGAGTATGGCTGTTTTTTAATGCAAAACTTTAGAGTGGGGGTTTTCTGTCGATATGCGTGGAATAAGCTTGTGACGAAAGCCCCGGAGGTTAGGTTTGAAGCGCCATTCTACAGTGGGAGTTTTTCACTGACTGCAAGTAATGCAGATTTCCTTTTATTCGACGTGTTGGTGCTTTGGACAAAGGTGAAAAGGATTCAGCGATCAGAGTTGAAATTCCTCACAGTGAGATCCACCAAAAATCCTTTAATTATACCCTATCATCGATTGTCCTGTTATCAAGTGAAATCTGCGAGTTGGAGAGTGAGAATTCTTCCAGTTTAGGGCATCTGGAAGCGTCAAGGTTCCGCCAATCAGAGACCCGCATTTGAAATCCCCGGCTACGATTGCTGGAAATTAAAAATCTGCGTTCTCCTATATCTCACGTAATTGATTTAAGAATTCTACAATAGCGGCTAAAAGGACATACGAAAAAAGGGTTGAAACCAGAGGAAATCTAATAACAGACCGCCCCTTTTCGTATGATTTTTATGAAACATGGTTTGCGGGGCCATATGACAACCAAGTTGTTTTTCCGAAGTGAACCTTCACTTAAAAATAAAATGACAAAATAATAGTTGCTCTGAGGCGTTCTCACCGACAAAAATGCGCAGTGAAACAGTAGACTCCTTCAGTAGAATCGCCCTCCCCAAAATATTTTCCCTCGGCGATCCCTAAGTCAATGCTGCCCTCATTTTTTCCTCTGGATGTTCACCTGACCTCGGAAATTGGGTGTTCGGTAGCAAAATAAATATCAAAATTTCAATTCACATGTATAATTTTTATTCATTCCTACCTACTTATATTTACATAATTTCCTAAGTACGTGTAATGAGATCACAAATTGATTGTATAACACAAGTCTATGAAATTGGGACTAAAGAATAAGCAGTCTTCATCGACTCATTATCCCCTTAATGGATCTGCACAATGCCAGGTCATAAGCCGTAGATTGCCCACAATATCTGATCTAATACTTCTCAGTATTCTGAGCAAATCAATTCCCATCAACTCTCGATGCATAGAAAAATCCTAATCAACTGTGCACACGATGATAAAATTGCATTGTCAGTACTTCAAGAACAATTGAACCACAATAAATTCTTCCGTCATTCCATGATAGATAAGTACACTAGTCTCCCCAGTTCACTCAACTCGGATATCAAAAGTTCAAGCATAACCACAGGTATCATCCTCATAATTACTAGCTATCATCCTGAAGAGAGACAATTTTTTGATATTTCATTATTCAAGGTCAGTAGATACAGCGACCCCTTGTTTCTGCTAATCAAGTGGAAAAAGCGAGGATCAACGGTCTCCAGAGTCTGCAACATACAATTAAGGAAAAATTAATCAATCAATCGAACCAACGAAAGCTGAGGCTCAGACCCCAAATTGATAATCAATATCAACAAAATATTACATTGTGGTATTTCCTCTTTGAACTCTCCCGACCGTTTCTCCACTATCCACCACTTTTGATGCTGCCTGAAACTCGTCAGACTTTTCTCCCTGCAACAAAAACAACGGGGAAAATTAGTTCATTGCGCCTTGACTATATCCAGTCGCTGATACACAATATCAATGAAAATGTGTAACACGAAAAGAATTGGCATTGGGTGCTTTACAATCTAGCTATAAACAAGTACTTTGACACTTCGAGTTCATCTTCACTTGTCATCAGCACTCCCGGTTAACGTACGACCCTGTCATATTCAGCAGATTGATGATTTAATGTAACACCCCTTAGATATTTCACAAGTTTAATAACTCTTTAATAAATTCGTATAAAATATAATTGAATTTTTGAACAACACGTGACATAACGGTGTTCCACTCGACTGCCTATGATAACAACTCAACCGTTTCTTTCTCGAATTTTTACACTATCAGATACTGATAAAATTGGTGATGAATGAGTTGCGGCCAAACCATGAACTATACGGACGATTGTACTTTCAATCTGATTGAATGGATGAAATAATAATCGATGGATAGGGGTGCCAATAAAAAAGTACCCCGCCATGTTATCCGATTACTAAAAAAACAAAAATTCAAATGAAACATGTTAATTGCATTACTCATTAACATAAACCCCCCCCCCCAGAATTTTTCCAATCAATTTCAATATTCGCGTAGGCTTGGTTCAGTAGTTGAAAATTTCATTTGTATGATTGAATAGAATAATCGTTTCTAGTATTTTTAGGGGGAATTTTTTTCGATACACGATTTAAAGTTCATAAATTTATTCGATAGACTTCAATAGACAACTTTTTCCAGACAAAAGGATTTGTCAACGTCTAAAGATATCGACTTTGCCAATGCACTCTGCAAAAGCGTGCTCTATTCCATATTAGGAACGTTGTAAACTCCCACGATTGGTTTTAATTAATTCTGATTAATCATCAGAAGATTTCACTCCACAACTTCTTGCACGAGTGGAAGAAGCAGCAGAAATTTTCGCTCTATACTTGTGCCTCGCTACAGCTTTCTACGGATGCCATTATGGATTTGGCAATATCAGTCATTAAATATGTTAATTAAAATGGGTGGAAGTTTACAACATGTATGGATACTCAATCTCATCTTCATAAAAATGAGGAATTATCAGTTATGTAATTTTACGCAAAATAGCTGTGCTATAACTGCAAAATAATTTGTAGGGTCAGAATGCTCCTGATAAGAACAAATTAAATAATTGTCGAATGTTTAGCAAATTATTAGCTTGATGTGAAGGTCTCAGATAAGTGTGAAAGGTCCATTGAATTGTTTAGAAATTCAATTGTTCCGAAATTCAAATAATTTTTTTTTCGGTTGATGACTGACGTCAGGAATGAATTATTTACTACACCGATGGTCATTTAGGCAAAGCGGAACCTTCTGGTTCCATTTTCCACATTGTCACTGCCCAAATATAATCAAGTAGAGTCATGTAATTACCGTAAATAAATATTCCATTTTTCGAACGTGTAGGCTTCATGATGTGGGCTTGCAGTATGTTTCAAGCTGTGCCACGCTGCAAGCACGATAACAACATTCTTCCACAATTCCAGGTCCCGATGCTGGCCTTATATTGTCTTCACCGCTGTATGAAAATGGCTCATTGTAGACCCCATTGCAGACAAGTTTCAGTGCATCACTCAGACTCTTGGAACATCTTTTCTGTTCCATCACTGGTGCTGATTTCACATACGAGAATACACTCAGGACATACAGCAGGACGAAACATACTGATAGCCACCGAAATATAGTGACAGACATTCTCACTGTTATTTAATTTCTATAGTTAAAATTCTATAGTTTTTTGATAATTTAAATTCGATAAAAGCTAATAATTTTGGTAACTAGTATTTGCAAATTATCGAGAGCCCGGAGTCGTAAATTGTTTGAATCCGACAGTAGGCCGGAACAAACGAGTTATTTCACAATAGCGAACTCCAAGACATCCGACCTGACACGGTCCTTCTGCTCTACTAAGAGCCGGCCCCGAGGCTGTTGGCGCCTTTCAATATAAGCTGAGAGTGGAGGTGGTTGCGAGATAGAGGTGGCTACTGTTTTTGCATTGGAAAAGAACAGATCTACAATCGTTTGCTCTATTACATGCGCGGGAACAAGATGCTGCGACAGTTTAGGAGAGAAGTAGTCCTCATGGCCTCCACGTGGAACGTTCATTATAATGGTTTATAAATTCATAATACAGAACAATTGGATTTTATTGAATTTTCCAATTTTCTCTTCTCAACATAAGCAATGTAATATAATTTTTGGATATTTCGCGTTATGTTAACTCATTATGATCCTAAAAGCTCACAACAGCAATTTTTTGTTGAGTCCTTGTTAATGTATGCACAAAATTGAATTATTTCTTCGATCGAATTCCACAACTGCCAACTTGGAAAATAAATTTGGCTGTTCTTCTGATCGGCTCAAAATTTTTGTTTTCATTTTATTTAGATATATATCAATGAAAGCTGTTTATAGTTATTTCTTAAAAAGGTTAGGAGGTGAGAGATAGAATCGTGAGAAAGAAATTTGGTTGTACACAAAAAAGGGATAACGCTAAGAATAATGATTGATATAGAAGGAAATAGTGGGCAAAACAACCAGTGGAATCGTATCGTTAATTAGCTAGCAAAATAGCTATATTATATGCAGTATAAGTGCAATTTCTCAATCATCTGTACTTACAATTTTAATTCACGAAGTCATACCGGTCGGCGTTATAAACTCGTGATACAAACGGAATGGTGGATACATGAAATTTACAGTATTCTTATCGTTTAGTAAAAATGAGATTAGCTGCAGATGTTTCTTCTATCTTAGAGTTTAACGAGAGACTTAAAATGGAAAGAATGATTCTCAGCAGGGTTGGGCAAGTAAAATGCCACCCGCATCTCACGAGGAAGACTTTAGACCTTTCTGAACACGCGGGTGTTCGTGATGGAAGACAACACAGTTGTTCCAGAGTGAAAACCACCCCATTGACAAGGACAGGAGGGTTGAGGTCCCATGTCATGTGTCAGATGGTCACACCGGTGGCCAAATTATTCAGCAGCGAGACGATTCACACAGTAAAACGAATAAGTGAGGAATTTTTTCTCTAAATTACTCTAAATTCACTAAATCATTTATGACTTGTTCATTTATTTTTCATGAGAAAGATGTCTGAAAGTTAAACATTAAGTGAGCTGTACTTGTAGGGATTTCGCTAACTTTTAAAAATTCTCCTCAATGATTTCATTTAAATTTCCTAGAAAACTTATTTACTGGGGAAATTTTAAAAGCACTAGAAAAAGCTGTGTTATCCTGTAATGTAGAATTTGTTTTCCTCATGAGAAATACACTCTTTCATTCGGTGAACTCCATTTACCGAGAACGTGAATGTCTGCAACTCATCTGAGATGAGAAGATATTCTCTATCAGTGTTTATTAAATTGCAGGAATCGCCCAGGTCATCTCACTCTCGCAACTCCACACATTCCAATCATTCCTTTTTATAATTATTTTAAATATCAACATTGTATCATCATACGACTGATAGAATGCGATTAGTTGCAATTTTAGTTCAACCAACTTTGCTGGTATCGTGGTATTTAATTATTGTCTACCCCGGTTATTTACGTATTAACAAAAAAAAAATTATCCGCGCATTAACTCGGGGGATATCGAGCAGGGGAATGTCCCTATGACTCACTCATCACTCCTCCTCACGAGTAAATTATTTTTGTCAGTTACGATAACTTTGAATTGACGATAACAAGTAGAGCGTCCAGTAATTAACTGTCCGCAAAATTCAGGTACTTTTTTGCATACGTGAGTGAGAATCCTTCGTTTTATCGTTTAAAAGTGTCTCTTTCGTCATAACGTAGACGCAAAGTCAGACAGAAATTTTATACGTTTTGCATGTCGAGGCAAGAATAATTCTTTCGTTAATGCAAAATTTTTATGGAATCTAATTTTAACTAAAAACTTATCTTTGAGTTTTCACACAATGTGAACTGAATGACTGGGTAAAATATCCCAACAGAATTAGCTGTACAATACAATAAAGTGCTATTGATTTTTTCAATTAAATAATTTTCCCGAGTGCTGCCTTCTTCCAATAATCAAATTTTGTCGTTGCAGGAAGTGCAAAAGATCATTGAATTAGCTACAGCTTGTAATAACCCGAATCAAGACTCGTTTCTAATGTAAATCCCTGAAAATTACATAAACTGATGCATAACACATATCCAGCGGGGGAATAAATATTTTCATACTCATTATTACCATTTGAAACGAAAAATTTTATCAAATTCCCTTGAAGAGCGATAAACAGTACAAGTAAACAATCGTTGAAGAGAAACTCAATCTATGCAAAATAGAATCAATAAATTCCGTAGTATCCAATAATAACCACCCAGTTAAACAATACAATCATTAAATTAATGACACTTTGATTGCGAACTTTGAACCATCAACTTTTATTTATTAAAACCATTGGGTCTCACCCTCGTACGGATCTCAATATAAAAATAATGAGAGAAACAAAGTTCTCACGCATCCATTCGTCACCGATTTAGTCGAACAGAAATTTATTTTCAACATCAGCGGTTTAATTATTCAATGAAAATACATGGATAAAACTGTTGGTGTTTATGAAGTGGGTGGAAGAAGAGGTGGAGAAAAACGGGGAAGTTGGTTATCTCGGCGCCTCATGAAGGAAGAAAGCAGGGACTAGACTTCGGACGGAGAGGCTATTGCAAGTGGAGTGAAGTGAGACAAAATATTTGATAAACGACCCCACCAGACACCGGAACGGGGTTAAGTTCGCACATTAGTTTTATTATGTTATGTTTTCAGCACTCGTCTGACAATAGTTGCCATTTGATTAATTTCAGAGTCAATGATTTTTATTATTTGGCCCTCCCACACACACACGTTTTTCGCCAATTTGTGGGGATGGGAAATGGGGTCGAGTCTAATGGCAGATTCTATTGGCAACCCCAATTCTCTCCTTCTGTTATCAATTGTTTACATTTTAGATTTATTAGACTGAATTATTTCACAGTGTTACCATTTTTTTAGGAAAACATTTTTGTGGGACATTTGGAACGCTTAATTAGAATGGGATTGTGAAATTTTTTATGGTAGTTTTTTAGTTTTAACTTGGTGTAGGATTATTTTGTACTGTAAGAGAACATAATTGATGAACATTGAAAAGGAAATTCTAGAAAATGGACGACTTGCTTATTTTATTTCCAAAACGAATATCAACTGTAAAAGAGGAACTCAGCAAGCGTTCCACTTTACCACATGTTCTGCCTGCCTGTGGAAGATTGAAAGATATCCCTCGAAAACTCTCACCCTGAAGCATTCATCATTCTCAAGCCAAAAAGTGGTAGAACGAGATATTCCACGGCTCGAATGAGGTATGCACTCAAAAAGTGAAGCCGTTGCAGTTCAACTCAGTTAAAACCTAGCAACTTCAATACACTGAGATAAATATGAAAAACATTGTGCTTGCACAGTAAATAATCACAAAGTCCCAGGTTCGTATCCCGCTCGGGACTATTCATTTTTTCCCCTATACATTTCTTGTCAATTAGATATTGAGAATATTTTTGGATCTTATCGTAAGGTTGAAGCCGATTTGATATTAAGCTGATAGAATTTAAAAATAGAAAATTATCAACCATAGAGCAGAATAATTTGTGTACAAATATTTCTAAATTAAGGACTGAAAAAAATTGTGTATGAAATAAAAAAATCAGTAAAAGCAGGACCAACGTCCTTGGCCCGGATCAGAGCACAGAGGATTAGACAGTGAGCTGAAGAACTGCTCGTCAAGGACATTGGCCCTGCTCCTGCTGATTTTTTTTATTTCATTACAATTATTACCCTATTTCCCCAACCTTTGTTTTTGTTTTTTTCTAAACCCGTTTTGCAGGTTTTCTTCAACAAGACTACAAAAAATCAAATGTTATTTTGAAAAATTAAAATTGTCGTAATTTCATAAATTGCTGCATTGATCAATGAAGCGCAGTGTAACTCAAAATAATGCATGCAAATTTGTTCCACCTCAATAACGTCAGGATTGAAAGTCCCGACAATTGAATAAGTAGAGTCAATATGCTCTACCGCATTATCTCATTCCTTGCAGTATCTCCTTCTTGAATAATAAAAAAAGAATTCCACTGGATCACGACTAAGTCACGTGAACGGCACGCACATTGACTTCATTTCATTTTGGTTCAATTGATCAAAAATTTCTCTCGACATAGAAACGGCAGGGAAAATACTTCGAACGGGAATTTTAAATTCTGGGTGCCTCTAGTAGATTGGCCTCTCCATTTTTTAATCAATAATTAATCAACTAAAATTATTGGCAAATATTATTGAACATAGGATTGTCCTTTCCATGAATAATTGAACAAACTTTAATGGCCTAAAGTGGCAAAATAGTTGCACTCCACTTGGTTTAAATATAGACTAGATCAGTCCGGGGATTCCGAGTAATTACCAATCAATCAATGATCCGAATGAAACCGCATCCTCGAGAAAGAAGAAATTATTCCGCGCGCACTATGTTTACAACGTTAATCGACAATGGAGCGATTTCGTTGGAATGTTTTGGTGTTTCCGTAATTATTAAAAATCTGACAAATCTAAAGTCCGTGTGAAACGATGATCGTTCACTCCACATATAGCTATAGTGATTGTTCTCCCTCTATTACTCAAGTCATTCGTGAAGAGAAGTCAAAGCCCAGGTAGGAAATGCCAATGTCCACGAAACGGGCCAGGTCTGGCACGAGACTGGCTTGCCAGATCTGGGCCACCAAGCTTGGCCCGAGGCATGGCCAGACCGGCAAAGAGCATGGCTTGCCAGGCTTGGGTCACTAAGCTTGGCCCGTGGTATGGCCAGACTGGCAAAGAGCACGGTTTGCCGGGCTTGGGCAACCACGCTTGACCCGAGGTATGGCCAGACTGGTAAAGAGCATGGCTTGCCAGGCTTGGGTCACCAAGCTTGCCCCGAGACATGGCCAGGCAGACAAGGGGCATGGTTTGCCAGGCTTGGGTCCCATATGGAACAGCATTCCAAAAATTGAATTCTCATGGGGAATGTTTTTGCAAACTCCCCATTGCAGACACCTAACAACCATGAGAGGAGTTCATGAGATTCCAGGTGAATTCATTTATTTGGGAATCGCCTCGGGACTCAGAAAAATAATTTCAACTCAAATTTATCGAGAAAACGACATTTCTCTTCTGGTTCATATTGACGGTATGCAGGTATACCGGAATGCTAAGAAGGAAATTTGGCCAATTTCAATAAAAATACAGCATCCAAATTACACTACCAAACCCTTTGCTGCCGCGATTTATTGTGGGGATGGGAAACCATTATCAGCCACAGAATTCATGACTGATTTTGTTGAAGAGGCCAATGAACTCCAAGAAAATGGTTTGCGCATTGATGACAAGGTTTTTGAGGTGAAAATTGTAGCAATAGTGGCTGATTCGCCAGCTCGAGCATTCATTTGCTGCCACAAAGCTCCTGGAGCCTTCTATGCCTGTGGAAGGTGTTTCACCAAGGGCATTACAGTAGGTTGTGGAAGACGAGGAAAACGCATATATCCAGTGACCAATGCAAATTTACGCACTAAAGTATCCTACGAGACGCGAGTTCAACCAGAACATCATTATGAAGGTTCTGTGTCCCCGCTGCTCTCTTTGGATAGATTCGATCTGACAAAACAAGTGCCATTAGATTTAATGCATTTATTCTATTCTGGTAATATGAAATGGCTGCTGGATAAATGGCTAACGAGAAGTTCAGCCCAGAGGATCAAATTAGCTGATGTTCGTCGGCTTGATGGTATTATGAGGTCATTAAAAGCCGATATCCCTATTGAATTTCAAAGGAAAGAATTTGATGTGAATAATATCTCAAGATGGAAAGCATCACAATTCAAGTTTTTCCTTAATTATTGTGGTATCGTCGTGTTACAAGATTTCTTACCGAAACCTTTACGTTGTCATTTCTCATTATTTGTCTTTGCTAGCAGAATTTTAAACAGTAAGGAATTCGTTAAGGATTTGAGTGAATATGCTGGATCTCTGCTAAAAATTTGTTTCGAGACGTTACCTGATGTTTATAATGATGAAGGGGCTCAAGTTCTCAGTTGGCATAGTATCATCCACGTTGCTAATGATGCCCAATACTTTAAAATTCCTCTGAATGAGCTCTCAGCGTTTTGGGGAGAGAGTTACATTGGTTTATTTAAAAAACTCGTTCATTCTTCGATAAAACCACTCACACAAATTATCAACAGACTAACTGAGATGGAGTCTGGAGGAACCATGGTAATTAATCAGAAACACATACTGAGTGATTGGGTTATCGCGAGAAAGCCTACAACGATGATAATTGATGGGGAAATTCATTTAACATCAAATATGATCAACATCAATGGTCTAACCTTGACGACAAGTCATCCAAATAACGTGGTACTCCTAGATATTGAGAAAGTTTTCGTAATTTCACAAATTCTCGTTAAATCAGGAAAATCCAAAATTTGTGATGATCTTACTGGTATATATATTTTCGGACACCAGGAAAGTAGTAGGGAAGAGGCGTTTAGTTATCCAGACTTTTCCAGTCGAGTAGGAATATTCTACATTAAGTCCTGGGCAGCTGAAATGACATGTAAGAAGGCACACAAAATTAAACACAAATGTGCTTTATTAAATGTAACTGGACGACAATACGCCATATCCCTCCTCCACTAGAAAATAACGTAAAAATTGTTCGCATTGTGAAATGCAGTTTTTTTTTGGTAAGAGGGTATATGAATGAGGGTATATGTTTTAGTTGAACTCGTGATTAAAATTGTGGAAGAAACAAACAATTTTATGTTTTAAATCAACAATCGACATGAAAATCCGATCATCGAGGTCGTTAGAAAATTTCAATAGTGGAGTCGTTACATGCAAGTGGGACATAAATCGGTTAGATCTGGCGTCCGTGTACATAACCTTTCATAATTGCTCGTATCATCCGTTTATCGGGCTTTTTGTCTCAAATTCGGATTTCACCAACTAAGTTGACGGTAAATTACAAGAAGTGAGAATTTAATGTGAATTAAATGTGTGTTAAGTGTTTGACAGATATTTGTGATATAATCGTTTTGAAGGAATAGTGGCGCTAAAAAAGAAGCATCAGTGGGGTGATGACAAAAAACCGTTCAAAACACATGGAAATAGAAACGCAATTTTTTCTGTTAAATAATAAGCTATATGCATCATTCTGCAAAGTTATCAGTTTATATGAAACTACTCGAAAACACCAGGTTCAATTGTACGAATCGTGATTTTTTTTCATAACCTAAAATGTCGGAAACCTCACATCCATCTCGCGATCCAAAAAATCTCAGCGAACCATTCGCAGTCATCGAATTTCTCGAGAAAAACGAAAAAGGGCTACCATGCATTGATTTGGTGCCGAAAAAATGGTTTAATAGTGCAGAAGAAGACACCTGTAAATTCCCACCGACAACTGAATATCATCTACTTGACGACTACTTGGAAAAATTGCACTCGCCCAAGGACTCTTGGCAAAGTTATCCATTTTGCTTCATCACCGGAGCAGGTACAAAAATTGAAATGACTCCACTTATAACTTGATGAATTGCTCGATGGGTTCATTTCAATATTAAAGGATCATATGTTGATTGTGTTCAGCTGATTTGGATCAGGGTCGCAGAAGATTAAAAAAGGCCCAAGTAACTCTCAACTGTGAGACAACCGATGGTGAAAATGATCGAAAGGGGGGGAGGTCCGAAACTTCCTCGAAAGCAAAAATTTCAGCAAAACCCTTAACTGCATCAAAGTCTCAACTAAACAACATCTTTAGTACTAAAATCCCGATTCCACCTAGAAATCAAACTCCAAAGTCTGGTAAGTCCTGTTAATATGAAGTAAAAGTCAATTATCAACAATTATAACCACTCTTAACCCCAATTATTCATCCCCAATTTATTCAACTCTCGTATTTAACATCAAAAGACCCATCGTTCCCTAAATTGGGAATTAGATTGACCGAATTTTTGAAATCTTTTACAAAATAAATATTAATTATGTATCTGTGCAGTCATTACATGTGTATTTGTCTCGAAACATCGTTTTAAGAGAGAATCGCATTGAATGATTTTATAAGAAAATTTTTATTATGTTGTGGTCGAAAAATATTAGGTTATTTTTTTTTATTGCAATTCTTTACTCATCAAAAAATTGAGTCGCTAACAGAAATCACTACGTGCGAACAAGATAAAGTGGAAAATTTATGATTTACACTTGATATGATTGTTTATACATAAAAGCATTGGAATGTTGAGGGGACGAGAAACGTTCCATTTTTCCCCACCATCTCTTATGTAGGAAAGCATTATAATTCTGTTGTGAAGAGGTAAATCAAAGTGAACATCTACGGAAAATGGTAAAATTTTGATAGAAACCTTTTTTGTAGGAGCGATAGGTTCTACAAAAAAAATATTTTTTCAAATGCATGCATTCTTTCCCCACTTTGAAATAGCTATAAAAAACAAAGGCTGGAGACAACTTACGTTGTGTTACTACTTCACTACAAACTTGTAAAATTTCGTAGGTATACAAGCAAAACCAAAGACAAGATTTCAAAGCATTTACCAGAGTGGATCTGACTCTGAAGACGAAAATCATGATTGTCTTATAGCTAATCCTGAGGAGATTCGAGCCTCAAAGGCTCAAAATAATTCTGGCTTTTTGCAAATGTCGAGTAAATCGCGATCTGTACCAACAGGTAATAAATCAATTTTGAGGTAATATGGGACTGTAGCACGTAATTCTAAGTTCGTGTTAATTAAATGATCCGGTCAGGGATAAATCATCATTTTCAATAATTTCCAGGTGCATGTTTATCATTTAAACAGCGGTCAAGGAAGAATATTACTTTGCTTAAAGACGTCGAAACTGATGAATCTGAGAGCAATGATTCCTCCGATGGAATTCTGCAGTCACCTACAAAATCGATGGACTCAGCGAGAAATACAAGAAAAGAACTTCATTTGACACCTCCTTCACCACTAGTCCATAACGCTTCAGGTAAAATCGGCTCGGATATTCCATGACCAATCATCGGCCAAGTTCCTCCCGCATGAAAAAATTTATATTTATAAATATTTGAAAATGGTCCAATTTATATTTTGAACATTCTTTACAAAATTCGGAACTTATATAGAATTAGATTATATTATATATTTTTGGTGGGGGCTTGGGTAGTTTTTTTTTCATCTGATGCTGCTACCCATCAATTTATATCGTTTGGTCCTCCTTTAATTTCATAAGGTAACCGAAAAAGGCGTGCATCGTCTACTACACGCGCTGAAGACGGATTGAATTCGATTGTGAGCCCAGGAACTCCAAAAACTTCACGATCAATGATGGTACCCCCTGCTAAGATGCCAAAAATGCTGGGACCACAAAACCAGTTGTCATCTAGTCATTATGCTGATAATGAACGTCGAATCCTGAACTCCCTTCGAGATTACTTTGATCAGCAATTAGATGAAAAGCTCGAAAATTTAAGACGCAGGATGGCTTACGATTTAAAGCAGTCTATGAATGAGCTCAAGACCACAATCATTGGCACTAATCTAGCCCCAGCTTCTGGTCCTAGCTTGCTTGAAATACAGAAGCAGATGTCTACGCCACTACTATTTGAAATGGATGATAAGTTCCAGGAATACGAAGCGATATTGACAACGGACCCAAATCTCGTAGAAACACTGGTAATATATCTGAAATTGATCGTTTTTCTTCTTTTTTATGTAAAATCAATAAATTGGGCGGTGACACATGCACTGGGTTCGTTTTCTGGTGATGAAAAAATCTTTCATCACCGGGACTCAAGTCTACGTCACTGGAACGCTTTGGTTATAGAACCAACCCGCTGGCGATGAGCCCAAAGATGTCTTCTCATGTTCATAAATTCAAAAAAATTTCCCTTCTTTTATTTTTAGCGATTATTCATGAGAGTTTTGATAAGCAATAAAAAAGAGATGAAAATATGTGTTTCCACTATCCTATCTGCGGTTCTGAGGAAGACAGTGTCACTGCACTATTCTGGTTACGGAAAGGAAGCTGGCGGAAAGAAAAAGAAAAATTTTTATAACACTACAGTATGCAAAGTACTGATTGATGTGATAATTGAGGTAATAGGATCCAGCACTGATGAGAAGAAGATAATGTCAGAAGTAAGTACTTGGTTGTCACGTTCTGGCGATCGAGAGGGTGGGCGTAAGGAACGACAACGCGGGTCAAGTCATCATAACGAGAATAATTCAGTTTGTTCCTTTGATACCAATCGATAATACTTCATTTTTCCGGGATAAATGGAATTGTAAAATCACTGTGTTAATATGACTCCATTAGTTCATTTTCGTAATTGTATTAGTTGTGATATTCTTGATAAAAGGTACGATTAATAGGAAAAGTTTATATTATCAATATATTTTTATCGCGAGGCGTTTCATTGGGCAGAATATATATTAATATATGAATATTGTTTAGTATTCGGCTGTCATTGAAGTATTAATTATATTTATTATATTTCTCCTGGCGAGGTCGGAAATCCAGAAGATGGAAATAACAATTGGAAAATGTGATGTATCTTAGCATAATAAAGTATTTTCTATGTCATTTCCTCATAAGTTAGATCACGGGAATAAATATCCGTTGTTGGTTCAGGGATTAAATATTATGTCCAAAAGTTTAAAGGGAAAAATAATAAGTGGATTTTTAATTTTTAAGAAAAATTCTAATGAAAGTAATTTCAGCCATTGAGAGCTGTTTTCAGTATTTGGTGATTCAAGTCAAATAATATTTATAAGGTTGAAGTTTCACAATCGGACTGCGTCCATATTCCCCAAAGATTTCAAATTTAAGGGTTGAAATTAATTAGTTATATGTAATCCTATCCAAGACTTTTTTATATTTCTAAGTTTGTTTGAAAGAGTGAATATAATAAGCAATATTATATAGAACTAGCACACAATCAATGCAACTAAATATCATTCTGTGTTCCGGAGTTGCAGATGGAGAAGACATTATTGTAAAAAAAGGACGTCTTTCCGAGATGAAAAAATAATTCTTATCAGGATAATTCGTATCAGCAATTGTCTATGGATATAAGAATTAATTCTTATCATCCATAGCGGAATAAATTATCCATAATATTGCTATTATAATGACTGTTTTCATGCTTGAATTGAAGCACGATAATTTATCAATTCTAAACTACTAATTTAAAAAATAACATTGGTGCGTTATTTTGTTGGATATTTTGTTAATACAATCTTCGAATTCTGAAGACTGACTGCTAATATTATTAGATTGTAAGAGAGAGTTTATTAAGACTTAATATGGTATGTCGTATTAAATTTCGGATTCAAATGATCTACGTAGATTATTTATTTTAAAAGCGGATGAAAATAATCCACAAAAGATTTTTCTACAATTTATACCTGCAATCATTTTTTTGAGTTTTCATATTCTGTTCGCGGAAAAATCTCATAGTTGTGATTATCTTTCATGAAAATTGGAGATACAAACACTGCATATCTTTAACTGTTCAACCAAAATCGGATGAAAACATGTACTATGTCGATAGGAGGAAAAAAGTTTTTGATTGGCTGAGTTTTTTTGTCAATAGATTTAATAAATTTAAATATAAGTTTTGTCACATAATAAAACTGTTTTCTGTATAATGTTGAAGGTAATAAATACATGTCTGCTTATCAGATATACCGTTCATATATTTATTGGTGATTCTGAACCCAATACAGGCAACGGTTGGAGCCTGGCCACAGCTCTGGTCGTAAATCTGGGCCAATTTCGGGCCGAATGGTCAGCCCAGAATGCGGCCAAAGTTCGGCAATAGGTCTGGGCCAATTTCGGGCCGAATGGTAAGCCCAGAGTGCGGCCAAAGTTCGGCAACAGGCCTGGGCCAATTTCGGGCCGAATGGTAAGCCCAGAGTGCGGCCAAAGTACGGCGACCGAAGTCTGGCCAAAGTTCGGTCCCAGGCCTGGCCCCGTGTTATCATCCCAGGGTCTAGCCAAGTTCGGCGCGAGTTTGGCTGGAGCCCGGGTGCCGAGCTACGGCAGCTCGGCGGCCGTGCTTGTACCAAGGTTGGCCCATTCGTTTTTTCCTACCTGGGAGTTCTCCTCGTGCGGTGGGATCATCCATCAGCCTTCACATCCACAGGTTAATGTCCTATTATTATTAGACTTTTTGGGTTCATTAAAATCTGAGAACTGACGGCTTTTGAATTAACTGGATCATGGCTGTCATTGTTTACTTGACAGTGTGGTTTACAGTATCTAGGGCTGATGATTGCCCAACGTCTTTTCGAAAAAACTGGTCAACAAAATATTTGATGTAAACAAACTGTTTTGGGGGCTAGATATGGGCAGAAAGAGGCGCCAGTTTTTCCGATAATTCCGATAAAGGGCAAGGGAGCAAATACGAGGATGAATGCGTATTTGGAGCATGCAAGATGAGTTTGATGGTAATACCAAGGCTGTTACCGGTATATTTGTTTTTCTAGATTAAAACTGAACATCCTTCGTAGCTTCCCAAATAGATTGAGTAAAATGACCGAAACTTACCCATTACGAATTTGAGGGTCGGTACGCACGGCTGTCACTGTTCATGATCGCGATTCAGGCGCCATATGACTGCGAGTGATTACCGATTGATCGATCCAATGAAAAATCGAAATAATTCAACTCAGTAATGCAAAATGACAGCACTTTTGTTAATCGCAAATTTACCGATTTCTGATCCTTTCCCCGTACTTCTACCGAGACCCTGTGAATTCCCTATAAATCTATGTGGAACTTCAGATGACGTAATTACTTTTCCCTTGAATTCACTTCAATGTCAGTCTTTCTATAATTACCATTAAACTGTCTGTGAACTTCATTTTTTTCTAAAACTGTAACTCGACTCTTTTGTTCCTCGAGGCTTTTTTTTATTTCCTCCTTATCTTCATTTTCTGGAAGATAAGAGAGTGACCTAAATAATATGGGTTGTAGCGGTCATCACATTTTTTATGAATACACGATGTCCCTCGCGGGAGCCACGTACACGCGCCAACGTTATTCATGAAAGCTTTATCAATATTGGGAGACAAATATTCAAATTGGGAAAACAACGAATCCAAGATCATTTCATTCACTAGCTCTAGCATTTCACTCCTAGCACGGGAAAAGAGGCGCAAAGTGGTGACTAGAAGTAGAAACCTCTGGTGGCACTGGATATTTAATTGGCTGAAACCTGAACTTCTCTTCTGTAAATTTTTTTTCCCACCAGCCCTAGGGTAGACGACATTGCATACAACTCTAATTTTTTCCAAGTATGAGTGTCGCACGACATCGTAATGAGAAACAAACAGAGGTCATATCTTGATTCAATCAACGGTTAACCCCCCCGATAGTCGCATGTCTTCGGCAAGCGTTCCTGGTCGCGTGGGTAAGCGTTGGGCTGTGCGTGCATCCTTAAGCTCAATGTTGCCAGAACATGTCCGGTGCCAGAGGACTCAGCACGCGCTGCTCGCAACTACCACGAGGATTGACAACATCGCTCGTTAAAGAAAATTGCCGGTGCACGACAGCCCTACCGTGTTTAATTCCATCAGGACATCTCATTTGGAGAATTTGTAAATAGGTAGATCGTAATTCATTATATGACTGGAGATATCGTGAAGATAACAAAAAAACGGCGCTGCTCAAAGGGTCAGTGACGTAATTAGCTGTGCTGAAGTCAATGTAACTTTTTTATTTGCTTTTAGGAGTGAGGGACACGGTTACGAGGGGTAATTACCAGGAGTGGGAGTACCCAGGAAAGTAAAGTCATCACTTGTAAAAATTTATTCGACGACTTTCAAAAACGGAATTAATTACAGTTTTAAATTTCTGGTTGGATTAGCGATGAGTGAAAATGAGGATAAACAAAAGTTTCGAAATTTTTCTAGAATAGAATCTAGTAGGCAGCATAAAAAAATTAGATGTTAATGTCTTTAGGGTGAGGGGTTACATTTTGATGTTGAAATCAAAGTCTTTGTGAGAGTTCAATTCCCTCGAAGCTCGAGTTAAATTTCGGATGGATGTATCCACATCGAACAACGATGAGGACTTTTTTTCTGTAGATACAGATCTAGAATTCACTCAGAATTTCTACTGTCTAATAATGAGGTTGGTTGTCACCTCCCTGGAGAACCTTTCATGGATTTTCAGCTGTAGAAGAATTCCTTTATTTTGTATTTGTGACCTGAAATGTGACGACGGATGAAGATATGATGTTTTTAACGAATATTTGAATGTGTACGGCTGTCCATGGGGATTGATGGAGGTCGGTCAATAAACTCGGTGTATCATCTTCAGAATTTGATGTTTTGACTCTTATCTACCATTTTTCGATCACGTGTAAAAAATTGATAGGGAAATCTAGCACATTCCTCTAAAAAATAGAAGAGAATTTTTATGGGATTCCTATGGGAATAAAAAGCACAGTTTCCCTTTCAAAATATTTTCTCGCAAACCGTCGCCAATTCACACCAACAAAATTTCGAATTATTTTCACAGGCAAAAAACTGCGGTACCGAGCAAGATTTTCCCATATTAATTGCAAATCTGGCCTTTGTTATTCCGAAAAGCAATATCTGAGAAAAAAAAACAATAGCAAATCAATTCCAGGTCCATTCTGAAGGGACAGAGTCGCATCAGATCGCGCCAAAATTCGTAACTCGAGTTGAAGTCTTTCAAAGTCGTCCTCACAATCCCATTGGCCATTCATTGCGTGGCGGCAGTTTCAAACAAAAATAACGTTACAATCCAATGGTTAATATAAGAATAGCCCCTTCACGCGAACCAATCACGATTCAGTGTCAAAACGGAGCACCAATCTCACCTTAAATGGGTCGAACTGTCATGAGTCTCCGTAAATTGAGTAAAGGATTGTGTGCGTGAAGGATCAGCACCATAAAAGTGTCACTTCCTAGCTCTGCATATGTTTAACATATCCAACTGGTAATCTTCAGAATAAAATTGATTTGCCTAGCATATCTACCAACGAGTGTAAATCAGCTCATCCTGCGCGGTTGTTACACGAGACATCCCCCCAATTGATCATGTACCTTTTGCTCTAAAGACCCGCTTAACAAACGTTCCGTCTGCTCAATTATCCGATTCACCAGAGGACTCCATACGTTATTTTAACGTACCACTTGCCAAAGTCCTCGTTCGCGAAATGGACCGTTATGAAAGAAGGAACATGAGCAAATCAGCTCTGATTTGTCTGCTGATCCAATCCCTTGATCTTTCCGAGGCACAACTCTTACGAAGTATGATCCTTGTAATGTTTCTCCTCGTCGTCGTAAACTGACAATAGAGAATTGCAAGATATTTTGCCGTTTCTCTTTTAATCAAGGAAGACCACCAAGACGAGACGAGGTGAGACTGAGCTCCAATTCCCGAGACTCATGCGGGATTGAAATAAGAGGAGACTAAGTTGAGGCGATACTGCAACCAGATCCCCACGATCTTGCCTCATCGAAACATAAGAAGTTTTGCTTCATAATGCTACCTAATACGCGGAAAATAGTGACAGCGAGCCAATGGGAAGTTGCATTCCCATGAAGAAGTATAATTATCAACCTTTCGGGGTTATCAATGGGATGAGGGTTATCACGAAAAAAACAGAACTACCATGGTGGTGGACGTATTAAAACGACTTGTTGCGCATGTTCAGGCTCATTCTGCTACTAGACATCACAAGATTGACGTACCCAGAAGAAGAAGGGACACGAATGTTAGGCCAAACTATCCAGGACAAAAATGTTGAACACGAACTTCCGCAGAACTTAATTGCGAATGAATGTTGGAAACGTTCTTGAAAGGAACAAGATGAGGACCTTCTTGAATCAGGATGAATTCATTAAATTTCATAGTCGCAGTATCGCGAATTTCTAATAATTAAAGACAGATTCTTACGCAATTTCAATTATCAATTATCTTGTAATTTATTTTCGAAAATCATAATTATCAATGGTTGTGAACATCTCTTGTATATGTTTGGAATGGAATTAGGGATTTGATTGACATAATTAATGCAAACTTATGTAGAGCAACTTTGACATTCTTCAGGGTATGAGTCATCGTGAAACTTGAAAAAATAGCGAAAAAGAAGCAGAAGATATTTCTAAATATGTATTTAAAATGCTTACCCATTTGTGTGACCCGTGGACATTACCGAAGGTCGGTCAAGGAACCCGGAAATATCAGTGAATTATATCTGGGATCATTGGGTCAGTCTAGTTTGGAAATTTCAGGTCGATAGATTCGGAATTCTAAGATGGACGAAATTATCAAAAATCGCTTCTTTACATCGCGCATCGTGCAATGAGATGCATTCAACATTCATAAAGAACCTTACGAGTCTCCTATTTTACGAGGCGGTCATAACGGTGGCATTTCAAGGATCGAACTTTTTAAGGGCGAGACTTCCTTCGAAATGCAACATGTGGTTACAAGAATCGTATTTTGCCAATGGAATGCTCTCCCTGTTCTACAATTATGTCTTGTCACATCTTTCACCCGCCCCAGCTGTAGGTTGCATGACGAGGGCAAGCCTAGTGGGATGGTTAAACATAGTTGGGCAGTTGAGCTGTTCGGACCTACTGCACTTCACCTCTCAGGCATTCCCCGAGAAGGAGCAACACCATCCCTGATCGAAAACTGAATTCATTCAGTTGTGTTGTATCCAGTGAGTGTTGTAAAATAAATTGTATCGTCACTCGCATAAAAGCGCTAAGGAAAAGTCTGTTTTAGGCTTTTAGACTCTATAAGGTGGAAAAAATCCAAAACAGTGACTTTTACCCGCCATTTTTATTCGCATCTTCAAGTGCTCAACTTGTTATTGAATTATACTCTCGTTAAATTTATGTAATATTCGATATTTCTGTTTACATTTACAGCGATTTAATCATTTTATGCTCCCATTGTTCCAAAAAATTCGCTGATCGGCAGGTGACTTGTTCTGAGGCAGTAAAACACAAACGCAAATGATTACTCAATGTGTAGGAATTATCCTGTAGTGATCGAATTCCTTTCTCAAACACATTGTACCGTCAATTTTCACTTTCGGCCGTTCTCATTTCGTTGTCAAAAAAAAAATTCTGTACAGAGGGGGAAAATTTTACTGTACAGGGAGCCGTAATTTTTGTTTCGATCGTCTTACGTTTTTTAACTGAACGTAATGGTGCAAAATCCTCCACTTGAAGTATTTATAATACTATTCCATTTTGCTTTACAATTACCTTTAAAAACGGGAAAGTACCCGTGATTCTCCGACGAGTTGTTTCCCATTTTTTTCTTTGTGCATTTCGTGCTCCTGTCGGAGCTTTCATTTGAGCCTCATTTGGCCTAAATTTTTGGATATTTTACACTGACATTGTTACTTGGTTATCGGTACTTTTATTATTATGTTGGCTATTTTTTTTAGATGTAAAATTTTCCTCATGCTGTTGAATTAACAAATGAGAGAATATATCAATAATTTTTTTACCGTTTTAGGCTCGTGGGAAACTGATTCATCCAGTGATGAAGGTGACGTGCATCGTTTTGGGATTGCTCCTATTGAATCCAGGGATTGCTGAGTCCATCGGTATAAAATTTTGCGCCAGTAGATTGGCTGAAGTCTTGCAGCTCATCTGCGCAGGTCGAGGATTCAATGGTCCTATGGATGATCCTATTCCAGGTGATGTTATTCCTTCACAACCTCAAGTAGGCATTGTTCAGGACTGCTGTACGAAACCCTGCGAACTGGAGGATTTGGATGCTTATTGTCGGCCCAAACGGACAAGGGGAGGATTCATTTACAGTTGTGAGTCTTATGGATATTTTTAAGCTGTCAAATCTATTTTTTTTTTATTTGACTTCATCTCCCACCAAGTCACCCTAGTCCCTTTTATCAAGGTCTAGGCAGCTGAAAATGAACTTTCTAATTTTCCTCGTTGGTATCATATTTTATTTTTGTCTTGCAAATGAAGCTAAAAATAGGGATCACCGCACCCCAGGCGGTCCCTCGGAGGGCCTCTCCCCCACCGACAGCCCTCGGGCATGAATGTCTGAATATCTATTTTGGGAAAGAACAGCTATTTATAAATGTCTCGGTTTCAGAACTAAACATAAATCATTCTTTCATATCTTTCTAAAAATAGTTCTACACCATTTATTTTTAAAATTTTCTTCCCACTTCTTCTTCTTTCAGAATTTGACACCCAAACGACAGATGATCTCCAAATTGGCTGCGTTCGATAATACAAGCTTGATTGATGTATTTGACCGTTACAACAACAATTTGAATAATTTTTTTACATTCATTATTTACAACATATACTTTTTTGTACGCGAAACGAACTGACCAGTGTAACACGCTGGGTCATGAATAGTATTATTATCATTAATAAAAAGAAACTGGCCAAATAAAAATGAGGAAATCGGCTTAACAAATTTTAATGATCTGCCCTAGGAGAGAACAAAAATAACAAGTTCTCTACAATTTCCCCCTCATTCCAAACATTCATTCATCCATGGAATTGATGGATTACCAAAACAGAATAAAAATCATTCTGCTGGACCTCCTGCCTCAGTCATGATGACAAGAAAGATAATTAACAGCTCCGCAGTTATGCATACCTCCTCTAAATATTGATGGATTTGAAGAACGCCTGTTGCCTTCGATATGTCCATTGAACGGGTGATTTTCATAAAACATTTTTTTTTGTTTATTTTTCTCTGATGAGACTGTCAGTTGGGTCTTTATGTCATATAATGATGATACAAGTTAATTTTCTCGCTTAACCTCTCTCCCCAACCGAAGATTTCCAAGTCCTTCTAAATCCCTCGCGAAAAATCGTAAGCTTTCGTCCGTCTTCGTGACTACGAGGCGCGCGCAGCTCGTCGACTCCAGGACCATCTCATTTTTAGTATTTTTTCATTCATATGTTTCGATCCCTGTCAACTGACATCCCTAGATCTATGGCGAAGTATGGTGGCACGCCGTGAGGAGGTCTATTGTGCTTGCGGTGAATCTCAGCTGTGCTTCAAATAAGCCTTCTTTATTTATTAATCGTGCATCCTGAAACTTCCCACTAACCAACAATCGACATTGTCCTCTTGTTATCGTCATTCATCGTCAGGCATTCATCGGAGGATCTTCGATAATTGGCAGAATTAAATCATAAGAATTCATTAAATTTCACGCTAGGAGAGGAGATTTGGCATCCGTGGAAAAATACATCCACGCACCACTGAAATAGAGAAGACGAAAAACACTTTTACGACTCTCCACTCCATCATAGGCATCACAAAATTGCCTAGTATAATGTAAAATACAGGGCGGAGCCCAATAATTTAATCAATCTTATCAGTAATGGAGTTACGCCGTTGGATGACACACAGTGCAGTATTGACGATCAATTTTACGTGACCAATTTGGATAACAATTCGACACGACTTTCTGTCACATCTAAGTATCATTCATTGCGACATACTCACGTACTTTGTGAGTACTCAAAAATCATTTATGATCATCGCAAAACCGGAGTGAACGTGAATAATCGATCCATATGATAATTACAGGACGATAAATCAGTGCGAGCTATTCGTCAAGGCTTTCATAAAATGTTGGTAGGTTGAACGCTTTTTTGATAACGACAAAAATGAAGATATTTCTATCAGTGGTAGAGGGGGTTAGGCATTTATTGACGTGGGTAAAGGTTTTGGATGACTCCAATGTGATTTCTCGGCGTCCAGTGGGCGAGAACTTTTGGAAGAAAATGGCGAAAAAATGCTCTCATTAATGAGAAGGTACTCCATAAAAAGGGCCTGTTGACATTTTCTTGTATATTGACGCGTGTTCGAAATAAGTGGGGGGGAGTGAAGCAAAGTTTTATTTTCAACTTTCATAATTAAGAAATCAGTTGATCAATCGAGCTCAGTTTAGGTTAATCACGAAGTGAACGATGTTTTTTTCATGGGAAAACAGTTATCTCTTTTTACATTTATACGTATACATTTCAACACTTTGATAATGTCAATTATGTCAATATTTTAAAGAACTGTTGTTAATTAAGCATTTCATTCTGTCGATTTTCTATTCCAGTGAAAGTAACCACCCCCAAGACAATAACTTTTCTACAAAATGGAAGAGCCCATACCCCTGGAAGAGGTTCCGGAGACCAAGGAGCCTGTAAAATTAGAGCCAACATCGAGTGCAAGCCCAGGAGACAGGGGTGGAGCAAGCTCTCCAACGCCAGAGTGCAGTATATGCCTGGGTCACTTGGTAAATACCTCCTTCACCGACAGTTGCCTCCATCAGTTCTGCTTCACTTGTCTTCTGCAGTGGTCGAAAATAAAGACCGAGTGCCCCCTTTGCAAGCAGACCTTCAAATCAATAATCCATAATGTTCGATCAGAGGAGGATTATGATCAGTATCATGTGCCAAGGGAGATGGTGGGCCCTCCCCAGGTGTCACCATTGGTGGACATTAACCTCGAGCTCATCAACTTGGATTATGAATTCATCAGGCATGTGCAGCAGGACCCAGCCGCCAGGAGATTTGCCTACAGAACCACCATGACCCCCAACAGGAGGTTAAGGTTCCTGCCAGTTTCTGGTCCAGGCGTACCAACAGTACCACGCGAAGAGCTGAGACACAGGCGGCGTAATCCTGTAGACTACAGAAGGAATGTTTACAGGCATGGAGAATGGTCAACCCCTCTTCATGGGCATTACAGTGGAGCCCTTGAACGCAGCGTTGAATTTTTTAGATTGAATCCCTATGAGTTAAACCGATTGATTCCCTGGATTAATCGAGATCTTCAAATTCTGCTTAATGGAAATGAGCCTCACATTGCCTATGTCCTCAGAACAATCATGGACTCCCTCACAAGATACGATATAAGAAGTGCTGAACTCAGGGATGTCCTCAGACCGCACTTTGGTATCCATACCGATCATTTTCTTCATGAATTGATGAACTATGCCAGGACTGGCTACGATATGGCGACTTATGACAATTATATCACGTACCATGGGCTACCCACTGGCTATATCAATAGCGTGCAATCACCTGCCCGGAGTGAGACCAGCAGTAGTTGGTCAAGTGATGACTCGGATGTCAGAGTTGTTGATAATATGAATGTTGGACCCGCCGAGGTGCCTGCGGTTGGACCTCATCCCATCGATATGCCCGGGCCAAGTACAGTGGGTCAAGCCTTCCAGTCGCGCATACCCACAGGCTCCCCTACGATCTTCACAATCTCCTCGAACTCTGACGAATCAGATTGTGAAATTGTGGGGTACATAAAGCCCCGTCATGAGAGAACTCCTGAGATAATTGAGATCTCCTCCTCGGATGGTGAGATAGCTGGCCCCAGCACCTCTGGCACCATGGATCAAACACCTCGGACCCCCTCGCCGGCCCCCGCACCCCTGGACGAGCCGAGCACTTCCCAGGAGACAAGTCGAAGAAATCCCCGTGGAGCCCGCCGAAAAGCATCGATGCACCTAGCCCCCATGGACTGTTCTTTCAGTGACTTTTCCTCCGAGAGCAAGAGCCAAGACTGGGGGAAGAAGGGACGTAAGACCAAGCGCACCAGGAAGACATCAAAGGCGTGCAAGAAGAGTCCTCGAAAACAGTCCCAGAGGGAATCTCTGAATTCCAAGAAACGAAATAGAGATATGTCTAGTTCAAATGATGAAGAAGCCCACCAAGAGTTGCAACAGAAAAAAAACAAGCGTTTCCAGAAGTTCCGATTGCGAGCAACTTCACTTTCCTGCAACGAGGACGACGAGGAGGGGCCCCACACCCCCAAGAAAAGCCTGGTCATAAAAATTCGAAAAGACCTGATGAATCAGAACCAGCACGACAGGCACACCAAGGACTTATCCTCCAGCAGTGAATACTCCTCATCTTCGTCCAGCTCCAGTGACAGTGACTCGAGTGCCAGTTCAGATACCAATTTACCTCTGAAGAAACGAAAGTGGGGGAGAACTCACAGGAGAACTGATAAATCCAGTGACAAGGGCAAAAGGTCGAAGGGGAAGATCAAGTCAACTGTTGTGAAGTGTGCGCCAGTATCGACTATTCTTCGGAAGGATGCCACCAAAAAGGAGTGGTATGTTGATAAAAAGGTGTCCAGAAGCACAAGCAGATCAAGTGATGAGGAGCAACCTGACACCAGACTTCGCCTTACCCCTTGCGAGTGTAGGGATAGGAACGGGGTAGAAGAGTTCTCCTCAGCCGAGTCACCATCTGATGATGAGGGACGTTCCAATAGCCAGTGCAGCTCAAGGGCTGAGAGAACTCAGGATAAGTATCGGAGCAGGCACAAGTGCAAACGCAAGGAAAAAGAGAGGGATGGAGAGGAGCCAAGCACATCTGCGGAGAAACATTCCGTCGAGGGGAGGAGTATGAAAAAACGGAAGAAGACGCACAAAAAATACAAAAGTTCAAAGGGTAAACATTCTAAAGGGCGGAAACGTGACAAGAGACATTGGGGGTCCTCAGATTCATACAGTTCGTTGGATTAAATGTTTCGGTTAAATGTTACTCTACGTTCTGTTTCATCTGCAAATTGTATCTGAATAAATGCATTTTTTACTTATAAATATAGTATTGTAATCAGAGTTTTGAGGTTCGAGGTGGAAATACTTCTGAAATCAAGACGATTTCCGTTATGTAATTAATGAACGACTTTAGTTTGTGAATTAAATGTATTTGTGCGAATGGTGGAGTTTTTTTAAATACATTATCAAGTGATAACAGTGAATTTTGATTAGTGCAGACTTTTTACTTCGCTCTGGTTAGATGGCTTCTCTCTCAACTAATTTCGAGAGTTAAAAATAAAAATTTTTGGATCATTAATTTCTCATGTAAAAATTGTGGAAATAATCAATGAATATTTTTTTTGCTCTTTTTAATAACATCTTTAACTACTGCTAGAAAAAAAGAGTAACTTAGTTTAAACTCTTGACAATCGACCAATGTCTTAAATTTCTATGAGGCTCTGCTGTTCTGCAACTGGCTGATTGCTGTTGGAGGGGCGGATTTTTTTCTTCAGTACGTGAATTTTTTTATTTGATAGGCAAATAACATAACAATGGCTCTGGTAAACGATGGAAATTTTGTTGAAGGCTTCATTACCAACTAGTGTGTTTGGATCAATCTTATCAGTCATTGTAACTAAACCAGTTACGATGTTGGCCACCCACTCATCATTTTCAAGTTCACCGCCAGACTAAACAGAAACATTTTTATTACAAAATGGTTACCCACACTTTGTGGATTTTTTTGGGATTTTTGATCAACTTTTTCGTGTCCATAACTATTAAGAGACTTTGCTCAAGGTTATGAAGCACATGATCATGTTTTAGAAAAATATAATTGACATAGTTCAAACCTAATGAAGATTGCTTTGTAATGACTCGACTGGAGAGGTATGATTTTTAAAATATAAACACTTTTCTCAAGTTAATGCATGTTTTTCGCAGTGTTGTTGTTATGCAAAGAATGAAGCTCTATCAATTATTGACGAGTAATTACCGCAAGTACTGCTCCATCCTCAGTCAACACGAGATATCCAATTTGGTCAGGGATTCGTTCCATTGACAACATTCTGCAAATTTTGCTGTCAAAAGCAATTTTCACTGTGTCAATCTACCACTGACAATCAGCTATTCAGCTGTTGTTTTTCCCGGACGAAAGGTAATTCTAGGAATTTTATTTGCAAGTCCACCCTGACGTCGTGACGCCATTGTGGTACTAGGGTTCTCCCACGAAGTTTTGAAACACAACTTGACTCGCAATTTATAATTTTCAGTAATTGAGTATACTCAATAAAAAAGTATTAACCCCCACAATTAGCAATAATTTCAACACATGCGAAAAACTTCGTAGATCAAAATAGGAATATCGTTAATTTTTATTAATATTTGTTACCTCTTTCCTGAAAAGTTCGAAAACAGTAAAAAATCATTAAAAAAAATTCTGTACTATACTTTATTACTCAAAAATTTACCTATTACAAAATGAAATTTTGTAAATGAGAAAAACTTACACGAATAAATACAAAAATTGAATTAAAATCTCGAGGCCTAAACAATCGTCTCCTAAAATACAATAAAATTTTCTTTTCAATAAACTGACTTTTAACGAACCGAAATAAAACATTGAAACATTTCACACAGTGCACATGATTGATGCTGACATTATCTTTATCTCTCATTTAATGTGAACGTATCCACAGTAATAAAATCCTAATTATTTACACCCAAACACCGTGTGGATTTTTGCTAGTGGGCACAGCAGTTTCTAGTTGTCTGGGTGAACCAATCATCTTGCGAGTGCTTCCTGGCTTCTGAGCTCCCTCCAACAGGTGTTTGATTTGCTCGTCCTGGCAGGCCACAGTCAGGCTTTGCAAATTGGCTTCCTTCATGTCAGCAACCAGTCTCTCCACTTGCATTTTTTTCTCGACAATTGCAGCCTCGAGATTAGAGACTTCCTGTTTTAGTGCCTCAGCCGCTTGATTAGTGTGCTCAGCCAAACGTTTGGCCTGCTCCACATCATTCTGCAGTCGCTCCATTTCATTGACAACTTTTCTCTCTACTAGCATACGCTCCTCTGATTCGCGATTAATGTTGTGTTGCTCCAGGGCTAATTCCTCCATCACGAGACGAATTTTATTTTTGCATTGGAGCAACTCCGTCTCACAGTTTGCTAGCTTTGAACGTAATAGAGTTATCTCTGATTTCAAGGTCTTCTCCTGCTGGCGGACTAACTCGCTCTCTTCTTCTGTGTGAACTAATTCGTTCAGCTGGAAACACAAATTTGGCGATTATCCGACTGAAGATTATCATGTCTTTATCGCACCATTATTTGATGTAGATTTTTCGTTATAAAAATTATAATTTTAAATATCTATTGAATGAGGGAATAATTCCCAATCACCTGTTCATCGATCAAACGCCCAGTGGATTCAATCCTATTGATCTCCTGTGAAATATAATCCATTTGATTGAAGTGCTCTCGATTTTTATTCTCCCAGTACAAAATTTCTGCATCAAACTGAAATAACAAAGCAGTATAGTCATGATTCCAACTCCTCATTAACAGTGAATACGATTAGATAATTAGTATGAGACAACAATGCCAACCTTTGTGAGATCAACTTGCTGTGCATTTATCGTATCGCGCTGCCTATTGACTAGTCTTATGAGCTCTGCGTAACGTTGAGTATATGCCACAGTGACCATATTAGGTGATTGACTATTCTGTGTTTTATTTTGCATTAGATTCTTGGAATCCTGCAGCTCTTGATTGAGATTGCGTTTTGATTTTGGATGATTTGGGGAGGACTGCTCGTCCTTCAGGTGAGAATAATTATCGTTGGCTGCCTCGGAGGCTTGAGATCGCGTCGGACTTGTGACAATTGGGGGTGGTGGATCACGATAGGGGGGGAGGGTCCGATGGGGGGAACTTTCGGGACCTGGGGGGTCTCTGTATGGCGGGACTTCTCGGACTTTTTTCTGCTGCAAATGGGAGACACCTGTAGCGGAATATAAAAGATTCAGAAATTAAATGTTTATATGTTTGAGGCTGATGTAGAGCTTTTGAGCTTTCCCACAGTTTGATTTATCTTAATCATTTACCTTCACCAGTTGAGCCCCTTGTTGGTGAATCAGTGCTCTTCTGCACATTCCTACGTGTCTGTCCATCCTTACTCTTCGATTGTAATGTCGGTTGAACAACAGCAATATTTTCCGTTTGTACCTGAAACTCATTCTCTGAAGTTCCCAACGAAAATCCGTTTCAAGAAAATATAACGGCTTGATTTCCAAAATTTTACCTCGGTATTGCCTTCTGAGGACGTTCCATGCAGTCCACTGAACGTGAGAGACTTCCTAATATCCCGATTCCTTTTGAGCACTTCCGGTGACTCATTGCAGTCAGATGTGGAATTTGTGGTACTATTTCTTCCATTATCGTGGCCTCTGTTGATAACCAGGGGATCGAACTGATTTCCCTGCATTCCATTGGCTCGAGTCCCATGGGGTGAGCGACTATTCACTGAGCTTTGATTTTGATTTTTAGTTCCATCTGTACTCGATCTCCGGAGGATCAATTGAACATCAGAAGAGTATTCACCCCATTTCATTAAAATCTGCAGTGATGATGGAGTAATTAATTTGAGAACAAGTAGATAGTTCGCCTAGTCTACAGGAAAAAGGAACATCAGAATTTCAAACAAAAATGACCATGTCGAGACATTTTTTAGTCTTAAAAAATATCTGCAAAAACTGCTTGAAATTCAGACATCCCTTCTTGCCTCATAATCCAATAATTCCCCAATTACCGTCAAAGGATTCTCGTAAGGAGCCAAAAATCTCTCGTTATTCCTCCACCGTTCAACCAGTGTGAACCTCCCCGACTGTGCAGTGGCGTATGCCAGTGCATAAACAACATCCTAAAAAAATAATCAGACTTCAATCCACCGTAAAGAGCCCCCAAAAATAATAATGCTCATAAGAAAACCAATAAGGGGAGTCATCACGCCCAGCCATCATCCATGTGTGACTCCCCTGGGGAACAGTTATATTCTCTCCTGTTCTGTTCTGATATCCACCATCTGCTCCAAAGCAGTCTAATTAAAATATCCAGCTCTCCCCCCAAAACCCCTCTCCTTATCGGAACAATGAAAAATACCCACCTGACAAGTGGTAGTCTCGGTGACTCCACAAACAATCCGTTGAATGCCCTCGACCCAAACCTTCAGCTCCATTATCGTTAAATATCCTCGTTATCTCTCTGCATTATTTAAAATCGGTATGACTACTCACAAACGACAATATCCACCTATCCAAGTGCAAATCACGCTTATCACTCCCCTCATCATCCCCCTCACAACTGTAGTCCACTCGTAAATACTTCCAATAACTGGACAGGCCCACAAATAAAACAATTCACCTCGAGGAAAAAGAAATTTCACATGATTTCACAAAACTCTCTACTCAATCATCCGCCTCGACTGACTCGTCCACTATTTTCCAACAATTTTCACTATAACCTAGATCACAAAGTGCACGTTAATCATCACTCGATTATTTCAAAATCGAGGTAATGGCAGTGGTGAATGTAATGGTAATGGTGTTATGGCATAGCCACTGGGGGTTGAGGTGGAGAGAATGATGAAATTAAAAATAAAAAAATTGTAAACATGAATAGGGATATTAATGCGACGTCTGGTAGCCAGCCGGAGAAGTTAGGTTAGGTGTTGCCAGTTATGGGTTCTCAGAAAACAATTGGTGGGGACATTCAGGGGAGTAAGAGAGGGTTATACCGGGATTTTTTGAATAATGTGGAGTTCATATGCGATTTCATTGTCAGACTGCTATGGCGTGATAGATTGAGATAAAATGGTACACAAGCATGTCAGCCATATGGAGGAAATTTTGTCAGTAAAATTCTAACACTAGTGCGGGAAAAATCACCATATGCTAAATTGTCTTAATGTTAGGGTCCGAGAGCTGGCAACGCAGCTCGGTTAAAGTGAGCAACTTCAGAGGCCCTTGCACCTCCCCTGACGCTGTTGAATCCGGCCAGCGGTTCACCAGGGGTGGGGATTTCAACCTATAGGGCGTTAACTCACGATTCTCTTCGACTTTATAACGCTCGACGGTGTACAGCATCTGTCATAGTCGGCGTATACCGATGCCAACGTTCGGTACTCAGTTCTGACAGTGGGAACAGGAGTTTTATTATAATTATAAGGTACGTACTGTGTCATTACTTAAATTATTGTTATAACATGATCACCGGCTTTATTAGGATTTTGATTAGTGAGTGGTAATTAGTGGGGATTGAGTAGATGGCGGAGGTTAGAGTCGTGCTCTCAAATTCGGAGATGTTCACATCTTGTCGAGTGCTTAGGATTTTGTTGCAGCAGGTTCTCCACAGGAGTTCTGTTATTATCTCTTGGAGAATATGTTGGGGTGGTTTAATGAACTTTGATCTGTTGGGTATGGTCCTTTGCGGGGGTGCCAGACTCATTGGGAGCCGGAAGTGGTGCGTGGAAGGGAGATCTCTGTCGAGGAAGTGAGAGGCGGTGATGGAGGGATGTCGTCTCGCAAAATAATTCTTGATTCTTGACCCTGCCGATCGCGTGATCTGTGCACTGCATACCGATGCATTCCTTCTCTGACTGGCCGCTATGGTAATCCGGTTTTTGAGATGAGGGTTTCTCTGCACGTGTACCGGATATGGTTTTCCAGGACTCGGTTGCTTGGCCGCTCAGACAGATTCATTTTCAAGATCAAACGATATTTATTCTTGTGAAAAAAAAATGTTTGATCGCAAAACTATCAATAATTTTCAAGGAGCAATTTTTTTGTTCATATAAAACTGGGTCGAGGATCTGATTTGTTTTATTATCAGCATCCAGAATGATCGTCGTTTTTTAAGACGTATGCAGAGACATAAAGCTATTGTAATCGTGATTTTGTGGAAGAACATCTTTGGTTGGAGTTGTGATGGACCTAAGCATAAAGAATGGGCTGCCAAATTGGCCAATGCCCAGAAAAATAAAGAGAATAGGTTCTATGTAATAACAGAGGACAGGCAGTATTTTTCTTTGTTTTGTTTCTTAGAGTAGATGATTAGTGGGGGCGGTAAATAAAATACCAGTTCCGTTGAAAGAAATTCGTGTGAAATGAATAGAACTCGGGAAGTTTGATGATATTTTTTAAATTGTTTATTTGTTGGATATGCCATGGTATAAAGGTCTTATAACGTTTTTCTGTGAACTTGAAAAAGTCTGAGATATCACAAACCACGAGCTCAATAGAGTTTCCCAATAAGGAAAGATCGTGACTGTTGGGACAAATAATGTCAGTGATTCCGGGAAAATTCCATGGGTTTTATCTGCAGCATTCGAATTCTCATTTTATTTAAAGCCTTTCTAAGAAGAAGGAATACAGTGTTCATCCCGAGCAATCTCCTGCATCAACTGATAATGAAAATAAAAAGAAGATTGATATGTGGCTCCAGCACACATCAATTACTTTGATTAACACACTCCGTGGTCAAGCCCTTGGCACTGGGAAAGACCAGCCCACGCAATAACAAGACATCGATATTGATTACATGAATAATTCGTATTCGCAAAGTCATTCGACAAAAGGTTAATGAGATAGTCGTAGCTTATGTCATACTATTATATCTACTTGCACGATATGTATATGTATACAAACGTGCTTGCAAGA
The DNA here is from genome assembly GCF_034640455.1 of Diachasmimorpha longicaudata. Lineage (NCBI taxonomy): Eukaryota > Metazoa > Arthropoda > Insecta > Hymenoptera > Braconidae > Diachasmimorpha > Diachasmimorpha longicaudata. The sequence goes on along the minus strand of NC_087228.1, from coordinate 9,910,480 downwards.
ATTCTTTTATAGCGGCAGGTGGTGGGATATATAATGGGTACAGATGTGCAAGTACTTCGATCAGTTGTTCTCTAACAGAAGCTAGACATAAGCCAGTAGATATTATTTAAATTTTGGTGATGACCACGAAATCACAAATTCTTTTTTCTAACGCTCAACCGAAGTTTCCCTAGAAACCGAAAATCATAAACAATAATATTCTAGAATAATTGGGGAATTAAAACGCCTTCTCGTTCATTACATGGGAGACAGAAATATAAGTTATTATGTCCACAAATGTCCTGTTTTATTTACTGAAGCTAATAACATCCTCGGGTGTTTGAAATAGCTATAAAGCAACTACTGAATTTCCCAACAAGGGCGTTATTTAGATAAAACATACATTGGATTGTCATAAAAAAGCATTGGCCCAGCTGCACCTGAGAAGTTAACTAAACTGTCCGTTAACGGCCAGTTACCCCTCATGGAATACACAGGAATACATTTATTCCTAAAATTAAACAGCTGACAGAACTTAGTGCGACCCGCTTTAATTAGTCACGTTCTCATGAAATTTACGTGAAGCCTTTAGAAAATGAAAGAAAAAATTTTCCTCTACCGAAAAAATATTCTGTAATATTTTCTTATATTTTTCGTTTTGACATTTTATCTACATTAGTGTTACATACGTAATCTTAATATTCCAGCTATGTCGGTGTTGATTAGATATTTGAAGTATCGTTGAATGCGATGCTTTTGAATGCGGTATAATTAAGTCTGGCATATCTTTATCGTATTTTTCCGGTTTAATGATGTTTCAGTTTTTTTCGTAGCTTCACCTCCGGTGCGGAAGGCATGGGAAAAAATTGATGAGTTTTCAATGTCATGTCAATTTTAATAGAGAATATCTCTCCAGATTGTATAAAAAATCCAAAATCATTTATTGCTGATGAAATGTTCTGAAAAATTGATAATTTATTCCAGGAGTGATACGAAGTAGGATGAAAGGGTGTTGCTAGCATGTTGGATAAGCGACGGCTCCATGGCCACGGGTCGTCGCCATGCACATTAACATTTGCAGTAACTCTAACTGTCTTCTGTTTCCTGTCAATATGGATGTTAACCGGTGCACCAGGCACCCTGACAGCAATACCAGCCCAGGTAGCAGTACCCGGTTATACACTCTTAATACCGGACAACGTATCGGCATTGCCCCAGCCATATTCACTGAACGAACTTCCGTCCAGCGATGAAACGACACTGATTGATATGACAAATTTTCGATTCATCATCAATCACGATCCGTGCAATAGAACACAACCATTATTACTAACGCTCATACATTCAGCACCTGGTAATTATGCTAAACGTCACACTGTACGTGAAACATGGGGAAAACAAACGTCTGAGATGATTGTACTATTTTTCATTGGAATCACTGATCAATACAGAAGTGATATTATTGATGAGGATAGAAAGTATGGTGATATTATTCAAGGCAATTTCCTTGATGCATATAGAAATATGACCTATAAGCATGTGATGGCATTGAAGTGGGCCACATATCACTGTCCAAGTAAGTGTTTATTCTTTAATATTTCATGCAACGGAAGACATTTATCGAGTTGTGTATTGCTAGGCTCTAAATTTAGTAGTTTATGCTTATGAGCTTTAAATGCCTCTCATTTCACGCACGTAATAATTTTAAAAAAAATCAATAGTTTTAGTATTGAGGTATTTTATACATGAAATTTTTTTGTGATACATTTTATGAGCTCTTCGGATAAATTAGTTAGCCAACTATTAACCCTCTGAATGGCGCCTGCAACCCGACATTCAGTAATATCGAATATTTGGCGTTACTAAAATCATCAGAGAAATATATTATCCCATTTCATTTTTTGGCACGTACAATGCTGGAACACCATTGTGCTCAATCGGGTTTACTTGCTTTCATACGTGCTCATTCGTTTATTTATTGTGTTTTTGTTTGCCCTTTTTATGGCGTCTATTGCATGCACAGTTGAATGATAGGAACGGAATGTCAATGATATTCCTGAATAGCTTTGTTGGAACAAACCACGTGTCATCTGTCGGTTAGTACATTCGCTATTATCAAATTTCATGATGAGTGACCTACGAAATATTTGAGTTAGCATATGTCACAGCAGCAACTCTACTTCTCTGGTTTCACATCTGCGAAAGCCATAACAATTTCCACTAAAAACTCGAGTACTAAGAAGGAGGTCAATCAAATATTTCGTCACACATTTAGGCTTTATCATGTCAGTTTTGGTTTCTGAATCGTTCTTTCATCGAATTATAATATTAACCTGGCAGAGCTATAATAATTGCGATATTCAGAGAGATGAGTCCAGAATTGACATTCAAATTGCCTTTTGCCATTAAAACCACACTCTTCATAAATGAAGTGTAAATATTGTTTATACATATGGTGACCGCGTTCTTCGTATTCTGATATCGATTCCGCGATACTTTGAAAAAATATTTCTGAGGGAGGTACAGTGGGTTGTTCATCAATTGTTGATGGCAAAGAGTCTCCCGTATAATTCAATCTATTTTAAAATTATTAACGACAGCTTTGCACAGAAAATCGTTTACCATTTTTTCGTCGAAGTATGTATTTAAAAAATTCATGTACGTTGACGATGTCATGTCGTTACAATTATTTCCAACATATTTAGTTGATAATGAGACTTTTCATATGAGCCTTATTATACCTCAAATTACGGTTCAAATGTACTTAAGCAAATTTAAATAATTTTGAAGATGGAACTAAAATCCAATTGATAAGTCAAAATTATCGTCCATAGAAGCCATCGATTAATTTTTATTCTCTTGCTTTCAGGTGCCAAATATATATTGAAGCTAGATGACGATATATTCGTTAACATTCCAGCAATGGTAGATTTTTTAAAGCGCGGCCTATCCCCGTGGGGCGCAAGGCGTCTCATTCTTTGTGATCTACAGTCAGGAGCAACAGTTAAACGCTCGTGGCGTTCCAAATGGCGGGTATCACCCCAGGAATATCCCGGCAGACATTATCCAGCATACTGCGCTGGTTGGGCTATACTGTATTCACCTGATTCTGTATTTTTACTGTACCGCGAGGCACAAAGAGAGCCATATTTTTGGATCGATGATGTTCATATAACAGGTACAGTGGCTGGAAAAGTTAATCTCACTCACGGCTCCATACACCCATTTGTACTTAGTTTGAATGATATGATGCAGCTGCTTAATGATCCTGATAGTCGACAAGAGTTTTTATTTGGTCCACCTAATTTGGGAGAGGATCATATTAAGGCTCTTCATCGGTTGACTCTTAAGGCAGTTAGTAATGATGGCCTGTCAGAGATATAGGGATATATTAATTTTGCGGTTAAAGAAAATAAGGAGACGGATCCAATTAATTTTATTTCGGAATTCGGGGAAAGAGTAATTAAAGTGTAGGTGTGGATGCAATCAGATGATTTCCCTTCGAGGTCCATTTTTGAACAAGGGTTTGTTTGTTTGTTTCTATCACGAATTTTGGTAAATAATGAATATTGACATTAATTGACTTGATAATTTCAAACTTCCCGGTTTGTAATTTGGTTTCAGTACACTGCTCATACTCTAAAATTTGTTGAAATAATTTTTTATGCTATTTATTTGATAGGTTTATTTTTTAAAAGAAGACATCATCAAGATCTCCAGGGTGTCGGTGGTTTAAAAAATTTCTTTTTATCGTAGAAAATGCGAAATTTGTTGAGGGAAGGTTGAAAGTATCTTTCAAGATGAAACGAGATGTTCAAAGAGTTGATAATTCATTAATGAAGTACTAAAACATAATAAATGGACGACAGTCTCCGGAGGACAAAGTTTTCTTCTGAATGTATTATTCCATTTATTCTGTTGTATTACTTCATTTCAGGACTGATCAAACTTCACGAAACCGGAGGAAATGAATCTTGGTATTTAAAAATTATACAATTTATTACTTATTTTACTTTTTTATAGATAAATCTACCAATTATTGAATTATTCTCGAATTCTTATTCAGGACTTGTCAGTGGTGTTGACAAGCATTCAACGAACCTTTAAAATTGTCCTAAAACCTTATTCTTCGTTGCTGATGGCATTTAGAAACTTAATTAGTGAAGTGTCATTAACTGGAAGTGATTACCCTACATATGATTCACTTGATGTGACCAAACGCTTTAAACTGTCATTTAATGTTCATTTGCAATTAATAATAATATCAAATGGTATTTCGAGAAATTCTAAGTTAATGGGTGGAGAAATTGGAATATTACATCAACTTCTTTGTTGCTTCTTTTTATATTAAACAATCGAGAGGAAGGGAAAAATCATAATTTGTTGGATAATTGTAATGCTTAATTGATGAGAACTCTTCAGTATTTAATTCGCCAAATTATTGAGTAATATATACATGTAAAAATTGTAAATAACTGAATGAAGAAGGAAAAATCAAATTTCATAGTGAAAGTTACCCTTTTCGAAAGTTGAAGAATAGTTCTCCAATTAAACAAATTTAATCATTGAATAAATCAACAAAAAAATTCCTCAAAAAGCCAAGATATAATAAGAAGGTTGAAAATTTTGAATTTCTCAATTCTAGTCGCATAATTTAACTTTGCTCAATTTAAGGAACTCTCATCAGTGGAAGATATTATTTCAATAATGAGCTGTATATTCAATAGGATCTATCATTTCGATGGTTATCTTTACAATGATATTAGACATTTATTTGCTATATTGAATAGAAATTGTCAATCGCCGAATGATGAAAAATTTGATGAGATACTCTTTTTTTTTAATTTGCATGATGCATAAGTCACACAAAATGAAAGGTGGAGAACAGGACACGTATCTTTACTACTTATAGGCATTTGTCCAGAGGAAAAACCTTACTCGACTGAATGATCTATTCCATAGAAATGAATTTCTTCGTTTTTTTCTGTCTATTCTCTTTTCGATTCTGTCTATTGTTAAAGAAATTGAGACACTTGATTATAACATAATATGTCTTGTTCTCCACTTTTTGACTACATAATCCACTCAGTCGAGTATTTGTATTTTATTATAGAGCACAATATGAAATCTCACAGATCTCGATGTATTCACTACCTACCTCACATTTATTCAATTATTTTCACGAGGTATATATTTTTTTTTATTTGCCAAGTAAAGAGAAGATGAAAAATTATAGGTATGCCATTTTTCTTCGTAATAATAAATAATTCATTCATAAAAAATTGAAAAATTGTGCATAAAGTGATCACTGCCGTCGGTTTTTCGACGGAAGTATGGAAAGATGAGGGGAATAAAAAAAATGAATTACTTGTACAGATCGTGAGAAAAACTAGCTTATATGAAATTTAAAATAATTGTTCATAACTTTAATGCAGTCTTATCCCAAATTTGTACCTGAAAACAGGAAAAAACACACAAAAAAATGAATATAAATAGATAAGAATTTATTTATCCAGACTCGAGTGCTCCTACGACAGAATCTAATTAATATTTTCATTGTAATGTGAGCATGGAGAAGAGACAAGAAGTGTAATACTTCCATGTAAAAATCATTAATTAGAGTATTTATATCTACAAACGTCAATCATCAATTTATTTTTCTTCAACAACGATATATTTTTGTCTCTTCTTAATGCAATGTCGTCGTCAAATTTAGCAAAATAAATTGAGCTCGATCGTTCTGATTAATTCTTTCGCCGTTATGTTTATATGTAACAATTTTAGAGTGGAGTGGTAAAAAATTAAGGAGGGTAAAATGAAGTTCTGAAAAGGCCAAGAGTGTCCATTTTACCGCATTTGTGCTGATTTGTGATGAGTGTAAGATGTGACACAATGTCAATTTTTTGATGAACAATTCGAAATGTAATTTTGGAACAGAAAATTCATACTCAAGATTTAGACAATCTACAATTTAGGGTTAAATGAGACTTAAATGGGAGCTCTGATGTTTACCTGAATATGGGAAATTGAATCTCAACTAAAGCAGAATTCTCAAATTAATAAAATAAATCATTTTAGGGTGAAAAATTCAGTATTGATCCTTGATCATTCACATAGAAAGATGAACTGCCTTTAAGAACTTTGGCTGCTTATATAGATGGAGAGAAGAAGCTCAGAAACTTAATTAAACTTGATGTATTCGAATTTCATAAAGTGAAGTCTCGCGAAATGCTAATGATTGAATGCAAGATCACTTTTTTGATTATTTCAAAAAGTAAGTTAAACCTGCAGACTACTTATATTTCCTTTTTACCACTTCACTGAGGAAATTGCATCAAATAATTTCTTTTAATCAGTGGCTTGGAAAAGAATCTCTGATCCTTGGGTCGTGCTCAGTAATGATACAAAAAATGAACCAATTGGTGCATGGTAACTGAATGTAATTGTGCTAACTCAAAATTTCTGCATTTGTACTTAATTTAATTTGTGACAGGAGAAATAATTATTAGCGAATCAAGTTTTATATATTTTCGAAATGAGTCGATATTTGTCCTGCAATCTGTGTAATATAAATAATAATAAAAATGAATGAAACAACCTACAGATGTTCAATTATGCAGGGGAGAGTATGCGATTATTGAAAGCAGTCTGAACTGGTTGTGAGTACTAATGGAACAGCGGCACGCTGTCTGCGTTTAGAATAATTCTCATTCCATTGTAAACTCGAGGCCAATAATGATAGAACGGTTACATGAACTGTGGTCTAAACCATTTGATCGTTTAATACTGTCTGGGAAAAAATAATTTCATCGTTCGACATTCGTTGTAACTAGCACAGCGAGAAAAACCAATGGGGTTCTTAAAGAAGGTTTATTCGCCCAAAAAAATGTTTTATTATCAATAATGATTTTTTGATCTTCTCCGCCAAAAGCCGGAGATAATCTAAAAAAAATGCACGCTGACGGTCATGTGACTGTCATCTCTACTGCGACCGCCTGTATTCAAAATTGGTTATTTGCATTCTCTCTCTCATTAAATAATGACCTCAAAATTTTCGATTCATTGGGCGTACTTCACTCGGTAACAGAAGGGGTCCCTTCGTGAGGGTTAAATAGAGATCGTGGGATTGATTGGCGATCGTGGTTGTATTTCGTAATTGTTGATGTTCAAAGATGGCCTGAGCGGTCTTCAGAAGTTTTAGGGTGGTTGAAGTTCAAGAACACTTTATGATCCCCGAGTCATCAGCTCAAAATTTAAATCATCTCGAAATCTTGATCCCCCAACGAGTCGGGTTTGAGCATAAAACTATTCTTGAGATTTCTGTTAAAATTACAAGACAATTACAATTAGCCTCGGGATCTTTTCTCAACATTTCTCTCGGCGCGAAAATCCACGAATCTATTATTTATCATTTACCGCCCTTGAAAAAAAACAATCACCCGGTTAATGAGATTTAAATTTGACCCGCACTCTTATGAATGACAACGAGGATCACATTCTCAAATCACTGGCATGAGTAATCGCCCATTAACGTTGTCGTTTTCTGAAAGCTCTTGCTGAACAACATTCGTGATGTCATAAATGCACTACTCATTCCCTGGTGCAGCAGTAAATCAAGTTTTTACGACTATAGAGGCATCGTGCGAACGAATTGAACCGACGGAGGCTGTCCCAAACAAAAACCAAAACAAGCAATATTGATGGAATTTCAAGTCTCGCTGAAGAAAAAAAATGCATCTGTTAACTGTGGATAAGAGTGGACGAGTGACTAGTAACGTATCAGTTGCAACGTTATTTAACGATTGCAACGATTCTCATCCCCAGGTTCGTTAAATCGATTCACCTAGCGAGTGCCCTCATCACAATTCGCTGGAATTCGTACTTGCATACGGTCCTCTCTCGTCGTAAAAATAATTGCATTCCTTGTTTTTATTTGCTTGAATTTTTATTCGAGGGATTTGTTAAGGACAGTAACCGAATAATTCTTGACACGAAGGGCCCAGAGGAATTACTACAGCCAGCGGTTTTTTCTCGTTTAAATTTACGAAGGGTTTTAATTAAATTGTAAGGAGGTACATTTATGTGAATCTAACGATCTTTTTATACAATAACTCCTTCGATGATTTCCCCAGACCCGTTTTTAATTTTTATGAACCTACCATTGACATCCAAATATGACGGACATCTTTCCAACAATCTAAACAATTTCATTTTACAAAAACAATTAATTGTAATTGTCAAAAAAAAAAAAAAATCAAACCATAAACTTCTGCTGCCGATTTCTGACGAACGATGAAATAGACTGAAGAGAGTTTTATCGGAAAAGAGATCTGAGCCTGCACGTCCCCCAAACTAGCCTCCAGGATCCCTATGGACCTGTGGAAGTTGGCTCTGATGCAGGTACGAATATGATTAACATAAACCGGAGGTGGATACGCACCAGATGTAACCGAAGGGTCGATCAACTGATGGATCCAATGCCGGAATCGTTAGCTAATAGACAGGAATCACTGGCGGTGCTAGACTATTTTGCATTACAGTGCCGTTAACCCAATCGTTATCGATTGATCCTTGTTTATGTGATCTCCGAATCAACTATCATCCGCATAGTACGCATACCGAGACTCTTGAACATCTGTTGCCAATCTAATCATTCAATCTCGGTCATACGTCATTCCTCGGTTACTGAGAAATAATTTCTCAAAAGATTCAGTTTTCCCACCCTCGTTTTCCGCAGAATCGCATGTGTCGGAATTTTTTCTAAATTCAGTTGAGACGTTTCTTCGACGATTCAAAACAATTATACACATGAAATGCAACCATTTCAGCGTAATTATCATTACGTTGTGGGCAATGTTATTAAACATCTCTCGCATTAATTTTCCTCGACGCAATAAGACACTCAGCATCGCATTATGACCGCAATGTGGGTACAGGTGTACTCGCATCAGGATCAACTAGACTAGATACTCTAACACGTAGATGCGGTCGATGAGAAATAAAAAAATTAAGCTTTCGAAGATAAACCTCAACCTTCAGAGATAAATGCGTTCGTGAAGTTTCGGTAAAACACGCCGGGCTCGTAGGACGAAAAACATTGAGGAGAGAATAACAACAGGTTTAGTGACTGATTTACGAATGCTAATTTGGTATTTTTAGATCTCTATTGAACGATCTCATCACGTCCTTAACGAAATATTATCAAATCTATTGGGCACTGGTACATATATCCATCCGGTGTAAACAAATTCCAATCGTCTGAGACCTATTGACGTTTTTATTAAGGGGTGAAGTTCGCATATTTCTTTCAGAGTAATTTAATTCACGTTCCAATGCAGGAAATTAAAATCAATCAACATTCTTGTACTCGTATTATCAAAGGGAGGAAAACAAGCAACAACTATCACCACTCGGGGTTATCGGACAAAATTATTGGATTTAAACGAACCTCGTGGACTCTTTTATTGCAATGTACGAGTTGCTTCGCAAAAGTCTTGCTGTGAAAAAAATTGGGGAAATTTTTACTTTTACCCCTCCATTTCAAACAGTTCATATAGTTCTTTGGGTTAAATTTTCTTTTCAATGAACAGCTCTTCGTTGGTAGAATCCGGATAAAGAGGGGAGTATGTTGTCATCCATTGGTCAAGACGGAGCTGAAGATTGAGCAAGATTTGCTCGAGTCCCTCGGTGATTGGTGCAGCGTTTGACCTCCCTTATGACATTAGTCATTTCAAGACGTTGGGAATGTTCAATTTTTAACTTATTATTTAAAGTGGAAAGGCGCGTAGTAGCCTCGAAAAATACAATGATCATAATTTTCAATGAATCGGCTCATTGAATCGACAGTGAGTACATCTCAAACGTCCCCAACCACGTACCGGGAGCAGGGATATACGATTGCATAAACATAAATCCCAACTCATATCTCATTTATTTTTGCTCTCTCACTTGTCCCTCAGCCACCTATTTCGATTTATACCACGACAAACCGCGAATAAGACATCTGCGTCGACTGTCAAACTCCACTGCGATTTGTGCGTCTAGACGCAGCGCATCCTCCCCCACCGATCCGCCAAAAAGCGTGTGTTTTTGAACGTCCTGTTATATACATAAGTTGATTCACCGTTTGAACTGAATTTATACTACACACGCGTTTAGGTGACTGAAAAACCCACGCGATTGTACAACAGTCAGACTTGTAGAATAATCATAAATTCTGGAAGAAAGACCAAACAACGACTCGTTGATGGGTAAAATTCGTGTCATTTCTGTTTTCACAGTTATATACAGTTCTGAGGGGGATTTTCGGCGCTTCCTAGAAAGTCCTTGTGGTTTTTTTGCTTCCGAACGGAAGCGTTGAAATCGCTTAAATTAACGCATTTTTTTTTTTCGATTTTTCCTGCCGCAGGAGAATATTTTGTGCTGATGGCAAAAATAATTTTTTCCAAATGGTGAATGAAAAAATAAATAATTGATTCTTAAAGTTGTAAACAATTATTTCAAACTTCATAGAAAATTTTTCTAATATCAGTATTTAAACATTATTATATATAGATTGAGAACGCAGGTTAAAAGTAAACAAGTCAATCACAATTAATAGATAACAATTAACTCACAATTTTTCATATCATACGTCACTTCTTGTACGCGATGCTTCCGTCACTCTCAGACCGATGTGCGTTTGATTCGAAGAAACCATTACGCCTAATTAGTAAATATACATTACCGTAATTACACAACATTGAATTAAAATATAATTAAGAGAAATTTCTTTTAAATACCGCGGCGGAAGTTAATTTCATGTGAGGTATCGTTATCAATGATAATACCAACAAAGAAACGTCAATGAATTTGATTCCAAAAAAAAATCGGGGGTTATCGGGAAATATCACCAATTACTCTCTACCCTTCTAGATTGTAGACAAACAATCAGGTAATTTTAATTAATAATAATTACCAGAAGATCATATTGCTACAATGGAACTGTCGATGGACAAATTGTCCTGATTTTCTTATCGCAATTGTTGATCTCGAATCCATTAAATTGTCCCCTGTATTAAAATGACAAACTAATTAACGATGTAACTCAGATATAATCTTCCCCCGGTATTTAAATCACCAGAAAGATTCAATTTTGACTGGCCCACTATATCCAATTGTAGCAAAGTGCACGTGCGTTTCCTGTGTCCCACTCACCAGTGTCCGCAATGTGACTTTGCGGCTGTCAAGTTGTTTGGATGGGCTGAAATTGACAATGAAAAAAGAGAAATTGGCGTAACAAAAAGAAAAAACTACCGGTGAATTATATTTGAATTGATCGGAATTAGTCATGAGTACTCTTTGGAACACTTGGGATCATTCCAGACGTCCAACACGTGTATCTCATTTTTATTAGTTTTTTTTTCTCTCCCCCCCTCCCTCTTCCACCCCTCGTGCTCTCCTACCTCGTCACCCCATCGAGAAATTTCATTAGCTATTTCAGGGGTTTTACTGGGTCCCCCTCCGCTCCCGACGACTCTTTCGGATATCTCCTCTCGTAAATATCCACCGGAGGTTTGATTGCGTTAAAATTTATTATTGCAGTAAAATATTTCTTGTCGGACGGTGAAAATTTTGAGAGATGGTGTGAGGTGGGTAATTCTGGTGGATCACTACTGTCTACATATTTCGTTCGCCTAGGATTCTAGTGATTGATATTTTGAGTTAAGTGACGCACCTGTGTGTTCCGCTTGTCTAGACGCAAATAAAACGCGGGCGTCGCGCTGTCTAGGTACACCCTCTCGACTGTCTCTCGTACACATCTAATCATCTCCTCGACGAGTTGCACGCACGCCAGGGGCCCAACCGGGCGATCTTACCATTCGATTTCAGTGCAGGTTGTGGGTGATAGAGAATTATTCAATAAAAATTACTAAAGGCTCCTTAACCACAATTTCATTTCGGAATTAGGGGAAAGATGAAGAAAAAGTATGTGCCAGTGCTTTAGAAAATACTGATCACTTCCTTGACAAAAACAGATGATGCAATTGAACCACCTTCTTGCACTGAAATCCGATTAAGCTACGAGTCAGAAGAACTCGTTCGTTGTCCAGTTATTGGGTGACACTTTGAGGGGAGGGTTATCGCAGATGAAGTTCAGTGATTTACAATCGTAAAATTCCATCAGATGCCTATTTGCTCAGTAGGTTCACAGAGTAACGATCCCGGAAAAATCCCCGGGACTGAAACAATAAATATATGATAACTTATGGATTTAAACTTTGAAGATCTTCAAAAGCAAAATATTTAACATTAAGAGAATGAATGCTCCATTTAACGTGGTTGAGGGTTCGGGTATTAAATAATGTAAATTTCCAAAGGCTCTCGGTGAAGATTACTTATCACCGTGGGCAAAATTCTCGGAGGAACGAAAATTTCGAAAATAAAAATTCCCAGCAGTGCTTGGACCACTGTTTTGATGATGAAATCCATTGTTCTCGTGTGAACAGTGAATAATTGCCTTTACGATGTATGACGTGTTCACCATCAATTATTCATCGACGAATAACTAAGATAGATGGACCGTGTGCCGCAAATCGATACAATCGATTGGAACCGCATGAAGATAGGCCATTTTATCTCCAGAAATTTCCTGGAAAAATCACCCGGCATTTCCAATAAAATTTCCGGGCCCTTTGGCATTTCCCTTGTCAATAGAACTCAGCTTTTCGCAAGCCGGACTTCCCTCGACCCTCTTCGACCACCGACATCGGTACCATGTAATCAATCCAGCTAATGAGCTTATCTTCCACGTCATAGACGAGCCCCGCGTCATGAGAAAGCAACACGAAGAAGTCCATATCTCTTCGATGATTACTTTTTAATTCAAAAACTCCCATCATCCGACATGAATGAAGATCAAGATCGACGTTGTGATCCAAATGCGACTTTAATTACGTACACACTGACCACCCTCGTGAAAGCCATACAGCGGAATAAGTGGTAATACCCCGAGCGTCTTCGGACGTTACAGAGAAATGCTCATATACGAGTAGTGACTGAATGGAGGAACTGGTTTGCGTCAGACAGATCGTGTCGTGATGTACTGCATGTATGCACTCAGTGTGTGGCACGATGTGATGCTGCGTGACCGTAATCACGTTTTCCATGAAGACATGATATTCCTACATGCATAACGAAATTGATCGGTTGTTCTTTTTACGCGAAACTTGAAAATATTAAATGAAGAATTTGACGAGAGACGATTGGGGCGTATCATTGCACGTGATAATTCGTCACGATTGTCACATCTTTCGTTCACAAATGACTGACGTCATTATTGGTAAATACAAAATTAATAATAAATAAAGTTAGTAATAAATTGAACACATTCAATTTGGATTGCCAACAATGAAACGTTTTCATGAACTATTCCCACTATCTGCGACCAATAATTGAGCGATGTGGGGGGACTGGAGTGATAAAAATAGTAGATCCATATTCCCATTTAAATTACTGCCCAGAAACGTAAAGGGATACGAGTATGAACAATTAAATGAATGAAAGCATTAAAATCTACGCACAGTTCTAATCGAACAAAGAAGCTGCAATGCGTAAAGGGGGAGCAATTATCACCGATAAACTATCATCGAGAAATATTAAATTTATGGGTAAGAGATAGGAGACAAATGTAAGAGGGAAAGATGTAACATGGCATATTTAATTTATAAGCCTCTGTGGAAATTAATCACTCGTTATCTAATCTTTTTTTTTCGTGATATGAGACGATGCGTTTAAACTTTTGCTCTTTGGTGCGTTGTTTGAATGAATCGATGTTTTTTTCCCCTCTCGATTTTGGTGTTGCTGAGAAACGTGATGCTGAGGAAAACGAAGTGTGCAATGCCTTCTGCATATAATTCGCAGGGTCACAGGTCGGAGTGTGATTGTGGATAAAAAAGAATTATCGGTTCGCCGGAATGAAGTGAAATTTTGTAACAATTTCGTTGACCAGAAGATTGCGAGGTCCATTAAAAATGTGGGAACAGTTTGGGACATGTCATATGACAGTGCCTGAATAGATATAAAAAATCGTCATCTATTCTGCAGACTTTGATGAACATTTAAACTTGGATGTACCCTGAAAATGAATGCTCATTGGTCTCTTTTGGCAAATGCTTTGGGTATCGAGTGACGTTTTCCACTCATCCGCTACTTTATAACTGTACCGTAAAGCTCGACGAGTTGGGAGGGAGGGGCGAAGGAGCTTTACGCAACAGCGTTTGGCCATCGTCACTGCCAAGAAAACTCGAAGTGAAATTACTTCCTGTCTTCTTAGAAAATTGTCTCGGTCTGCGCTGGTGAATATTTGCGAAGATGCGGAAATCCCAATCATAATCATCATTCGTTCGCAATTAGGTTCTAACTCCGATGAGTTCATGAGAAAACTGAAATAATTCATGTAACCGAAAGGTTTTCTTTGCAACATGAAAATTATTAAAATTTTTCTACTGAATTAATTGCAACAGCAGAAAATTTGCGATCCGAATAAGAGGGAATTTCTTTCCGAATTTCGAGGCCATATCTACTATCTGACCGATTTATCCTTCATGTAAGTTATGTCGTTGGAAATTACCATGTAACTGTCAATGGAATTTTAAAAATGTTGTGCAATGTTTCAAAAACCAATACATCCGAAATTCCAATAGTTCTTATCCAAGAGGGATCACCCAATTTTTAACAATAAAACTGAATTGAATTTCAAATGGACCGAGCGATAAATTCTCCAAAGACATGAAAATTCCCTCTCAAATGATTTCAAATTTTCGGTTCATTGGATATTCGTGGTTTTTTAATGTAGAATTACCGCAATGAGTTCGAAAAATCAGATTATCATTGGAATTTGCCTATTTATGAAACATTAAATTCTCGCTTCTGTAAAACTTTAACTCAGACAAGAATTTTCATAAACATTCTGCTGTCGAATTCATTCACGTGCGTCATATGCTGAATTCTATTGAATTTCTAACCATCTATAGGCAAATAGATGAGAGATTAAGAACTGGAAAATACCGAGGCGCATTTTCAAACTTTTTGCATTATGATCTTACCTTTATGTGCCGTTCGAATGTCTTGAAAATTTTGAAAAAAAAAAATTGTGAGCGTTACGTGGGGCAAAATGCCCTCCATTTACCGCGAATCGCATGAATTGAAAAAATCATGAATGAACGATGCACTGAATATATCCCCAAAAATTTGCCTAAATAATTCCAATCAATTCAATTTGGTTCGACGAACCGGGAGAAACGTGTTCTACTGACGTCATTTCGGCCGGAAGAACAAGATAATTCTTAGGCGACCGCCGGGGTCGCTCCGTAAAATTCTACGAAAGAGTTCTCACGTGATCGATCTCTCTCCCTCTCCCTCTTTCTCTCTCACCACTTTTTTCTCTTTCTAACAGATAATTCCGTATATAATTTTTATCCATTTTCCGTTGGAGGGTAATGAAATTTCATGCACAACTCTTGGGAAACGCACGTGATGTCTGTGACAGATCGTAACGTCGATCACCGGTTCTCATGATTACACGTTTAATGAGTACTGAGGAGTGCCAATTGATATTATGATCAATTAATTTCCCCGGAAATCCTATAGTTACATTTTAATTGGTTTTTTTCCAGGCTTTCTGGGGTGATCTGAAAAATCAACGATTCTTTGACTCTTAATATATTGATTTTGGGATAAGTAGTTCGGAGTAAGTCGTTCTTTGCCTTTTTAAGATAAACCTGACTATCTCGAATAAACAGAATCTGTTGAACAAATACAAACTCAGTGAATTTCCCAGATTTGGTGCATTACAATCCGATTGATACAAAAAATATTGTTTTGGGCTTCTCGTCATTGCATGTGTCACGATGAAGCAAAAGCCCTGAAATGAAAATGAAAATTATTGTAAAGTTGACAGTTGAACGATAGGTTCATTGGGCCAGAGATGGCTTTGAAGTCTGAAAAGGATTTCCCCTTAAAACTAACAAAATAAAACAAACCACGACCGATGGACCACCACTTCTAAGTGGAATTAGAATCCCAAAATCATCTTTCAACCAGATAATTCCGGTTACGTTGACTAACGAGAAACCCCGTGAGTCACTTGGTAAAAATTCCAAACCCAAAAGACATAGCTCAACTGAAAGGATCTCCCGAAAGAGAAATACTGATTGCGCTTCCGAGAAGTAGTTGACCCATGAGAAACACCAACGTCACCAATTAGCATGAAAATACATCTTCCAACGGGTTGATTTTATTTCATACAATAGCCGGTCCATCCCGCCCATTTCGAAAGACAATTTATAGATGGACTGTCCGAGTACTACGTCAGTGGTTTGTCAATTGATTGATTTAGTGCGCAGTCACTTGAATGAGGAGCAACTGCTCAAACATTACGAAAAGGCGTAGTCTGACGCAATTTTCATTCACTGTAGTGTCATGCATCACTTGAGTTTCCCCTCCGTAGTGCCCAGTTCGGCTAGAATGTGAGGAAAATCCAGCAGATGATTTCTCAGAAAGGAATTATTGAAACAATCAATTCGATTACAAACGCAATGATGCGAATTAAATGAGTTTTTTCTTCATTTTTATTGGCAGAGTAATAAAATTTTAATTCGGGAAAAATGTAACTGAGTGGATGAAGCCATCGACTCAGCCATCGAGGAGGGAACCAAAATTATTTGTACACTTTGAACATTTATTTATATTTTAAATATCCCTAAAAAACTAGAAAAATTTTGAGATCATGATATGCCAAGGAGGAAGATGAATTTCCAAAAAAACCGTCAATTGCCAAAAACACTGTAGGCAATATTCCCTATAGAAATGCAGGATTGGCTGTGGAAAAACTTCACCACTCAGTCGGTGAATGAAAGAATTTTTCCACTGGAAAATTCCGGTTGGTGAGCTCTTCATCGGTGCCCCCTCCGCCCTTTGGCTTGACTACACAAAGTTATTCTCCAATTTTTCTCGGGATGAAGATAAAATTTCCCCTTCAGTGAAGTTCCCATACGTCTTCATTCTCCTCCGATAACGTCTCCAAGATGGAGATAAGGTACAATTTGCAGGGGAATAAATTTAAAAAACTGATTTTCGGTAAAGAAAAAAAATGACTAGATGAAAGAATTATTCCAATAAATAATCAGACCTAGTGGAGAGAGATAGTCCAGGATGGGAGCGTCATAGGCCTCAATTTACCCCTCCCCCCAACCCCTGTCACGCATCAGTACACATTCTATAATTCTTCATGTGTGTGAATACGCGAGGTGAGGAGGCGGTGGAGAGGACACATGAGGCGACTACACGTCACCAATAATCCCAGCCACTGATTGGCCCAAGTGAGGACGTGCCTCCAGTCAAGCCTTCTTCCTCATATCACAATACTACAAACCACTTCTCAACATGACTCAACACATTGTTTATCCGTTTCAACATGGATAATATATCATGCTGTGGTTGATGTCTACACCGATGGAATACTAGTAAACATATTTGACTTCAGTTACTACGACGGTAAATTTATTTTTTTCCATTCACGTTCACGTCCTTGAACTCGTGGTGCATTTGCTTTTCCCCTTGGAAACCATCACTCATTGATGAATAACAAGGGTTTAGCATTATTGTGCATTTACTCTGATGAATGCGAAGAAGACGCGGCACCAATTTCAAACTTCTAATGAAATCATTCAAGAGTTGTTGACTGCGAAAGTTAATCGAAGGAGAATTGACTTTGCAGTGGTCAGTTCATGCGAAACACTCCAGCGTGTTGTCTTCTTCTACTTGCCCTGGCTGACTATTCAGACGAAAATGTGTAGCGCTTGGGAAAAAATATTCTGAACAAATTGAAGTTAAAGAAAATTTTGGAAAGAAAAGGACAAATACGTAGAAGTATTTTACACCATGAAAATTGACAGTTACCGTTTCCACAACATTATGACAGTTTCCGAGAAATATAGCGCTTACATGTCACGTTCACTTGCACAATGAAGTGAAAAATTTCACGTTTAAATGAAATATCCACGATGGTCTGACCAAAATTCCCAATTATCCTGATTTTCCACTTCGAATCAGTGAAATCAAATTAAAATTCACACCATCGCTAATTCAAGGGCAATAAATGCCCAGTTATAAAACAATTTCTGGCAGTGTACCACGTGACTTATGCTTTTAATAAAGCCTTGACACTGCGAGTAACCCAGTAACAGTTGAAACTCTAAAGCACATCAGTATGTTCACTCCATTCATTTAATAAGATGTGTACTATCCTCTCAATCTTCACCAGGGTTTGTACACCGAGGCATGCGGGAACACCCCTGGTACCCTGTCACATAAATTTCAAAGTTACCGAGGCTCGAAGCCCCGAGGACAAGACGACTAGTAGCCTGAGATGCTGAATAAGTTGAAGTGATAGTTAGTGTCATTTATCTGAGAAGTCTTGTTATGGCGTCAAAATATTGGGTGTCGTACGGCCTCATATGGCGATCTCCCCTTGGAATGTCCATTGACATTCCCAGCGTGTGATTCTGGAGCTGAATTAGTAGTAAACGTTGAAGCTTAATCACTCACTTTCTATTTCCCGCGAAAGATCCACAAAAAAATTTAATTAAGATGATCTTTGATTTTTTTTATCATTGCAAGAAGTTTTACAGGTACCGCACCGCATCGGAAAAAAATTATATACAAATTATGTACAACAGGGTTGAGGAGTCGATTAACATCTCAGTGCATTAATTAATATCTACATTTATAGCACATGAATAGAACAATTTCAACATACAACATTTTCTTTAATATTTGAAATTACAGATCATCACAGAGGATCGGAATTTCGGAGATGATATCGTCCCATATATCGAGAGTCGAATGAATATACAATGGGAGCGAGTCCGAAGCTGGTTTATTTACTATTAACTTGAAATTATAAAACGATTACGGTAGCTGCATAGGTTAATTTGGTTTTTATGATGTTTTTAATTTTTCGGAGATTTCCTAGACAGCACTTTGATTTTATCAACAAATGTGATGTTTTCAGTGCGTGTGAGTGTTTATCAAGGCAAACGTTCGTTCTATATAAGAAAAAGATAAGAAGAATAAGAATAAAGATTTAACTGATTAAATTAGAAAGAGAAACAAAATTCTTGTACTATAATTATATCTGTTATCTACGTAAGTTTGTCTGCTCTCTGAATAACAATACAATTAATCCCAGAAACCACTTGCTAATCACTTAATAATTGGCTCCATCAGGATAAAATAGACCTCCCATACTTTTCGGTTCATCCTTCGTCTTTTAACGTATCAAATTTTCACCGCATTTTTCGAAGATCCTCTATAATTGTCGCTATTCAAACGGAAATTCCTGACAATCAAAAGTAGAAGATAACACTATGATAATGACTTATTGGAAGATTCAGATTAAATAGCGGAGTAAAATTACCGGAAAAATTGAACGGAAAAGAGGAGCCGCAATACCATAAGGATTAAATTATAAGGGAGAGCAAAAACCTCTCAATCAGGATCTCAATGTATATTAATTATATATGTTATCAGGAATATGCATATAAATATTTAAATCAATGGCTACTTATTAGTATTACAACGGAGAAGGCAGAAAACCATCTCCCACCAGTTCACTGAGTTTTGTAAGTGTGGGTTGTTTATGTTACACGGTTGGGCCAAAGTGCCTATATGGGTGTTGTTTAGTCTAAACATAATGGAGGAACCAATGAATGCCTCTTTATGCGATCAGATTTTTGACTGGAGCTCGTCACCAATTTCCTTGTCGTTCTCAGTCTCTCGGTGAGCTTCATCCAGTCAAGACGGGCCTTCCATTTAATAGAGTTAGTTGAAGATACAAATTAATAAGTGATGCGATCATTTATTTCTCATATTACGATATTGATTGAGTCAGTAACATAGCATAACATTGCATCCAAAAATCAGTAGTAAATTTAGATCCAATAATAAATTATAACATAAATAATGATAGTTGTCAAACCATTAATATCCTCACATATGCAGAATATAGCATATGTCTGATGTTTTCTATTTTTCGTTTCAATATATGTACGTAGAGTTAATATATATTTCTTGCGGGTACTGACATGTAGAATTGTTATTAACGAATGAATTTTAGTTTTCAAATCGATGCTTTCTATTACTAAGGTAATTGGCATAACCCGATAACAATTATCACAAGACTAAATAAATTCAAAATATCGGCCATATTAGTTTCTAAATCATTAGGTGGAACATCGTTTCCGCACGCGCTTTATTTGGCATCGAAGTTTCATTTCATCCGGCTGACGACAGCAAATTTCTTTTTAGAAAAATACACGAAAGGAAGGAAAGAGGGAACAAGGTATGTGTTAATTTTATTTACTCGATTGACTTTATCCCTCGAATAATAAATTCATTTACCAATTATTTCTAATTATAAAATTTTGCTGTTGCACTCTGTCATGTCAGTTTGCAACTCTTTATTTTTTACTCAAAATATTTTCAATTCTTTTTTATCATCCATTTCTGAAAAATCATAAATAATGACCGTAAGACTGAGAATGATAGTTCCCATTAATATTAATAATTAGATCATTGGCTTCCGGATGAAATTAATATTAATTATGTTTTTCTTGAAGATCCCAAAAATACAATTCCCCCTTAACCGAATTTTTAAAAAAATTTATTCCATCATGTCTCAATTAAGCTGATTGAAATTCACGTGATCAAATGGACGTGTACGTCGCACAAACGGTAATCACGTGGATTCACAGTGACGGGGTTGTTTGTATTAAAAAGGGTCTCTCCCTCATCACCTCCTCGCGCTCATGAATTCTTCTCATTCCTGCTGCCGCCTTCTCCCCTCCTCTACCGCCCCAAAAAATTCCGTCAGGCCAATGAGAAAGAAAATCAACCACAAATACTCAATTGTCCCCAGTCCCCCATCCCTTCCATCTGTCTCCACTTAAAAAATACTCCTCCCACCGAAAAATCTTCACATTTTTCAACCCCCGCCTCCGTATTGTGTGTAAAGTACTGGCTCATCCCCCATTCACTCTCTCTCCCTCTCTCATCATCCCCCACCATTGGTGAAACGATAGTCACAGCTTCTCATTGCGTGTAAAAAATCACACATTATAACATTTGACTTATTACTTTATTATTATAACTTCTAGTTTAGTCTTACCCCCACCACCGTCGGGTCCTACTCGCTAGCCTATATAAACTCGCGACGCCACGAAAGCATCCTCACTATACGAGAAGACAGTCTATGTTAAAAGCCGAACGGGTTTTAATAAAAGAGAGACCGACAAATATAACGTTTTTTTAAACAACAAATCAAACAGATATCAACGTTTGTAATTTCAGTCATCGCTGATTCTGTGGATATCCAAGACATTCCGTAAAAATTGTGTGAATACATATCGAGGAAGACAGTACACTCCTGTTCACGTGAAAATTGAAGAAAGGAGAGTAATCAGTGACCGGAGAAGGACAAGTGAATTGCCTCATAGCAATTTTTAATCTGTGGAAAATAATTATTAAATCTTTGTCAATCGAAAAAAATGGCCTGGCTGAGAGTTATTGCTGTTCTACTTGTGGCTGGACTTTATGTCACGATTGCCGATGGTGCAGCAGTTCGCACCGATGTGAGTAAATTTGCCTTTTCTTTTTGATCATTATCGGGGTTTAATTTTCAGAGAAAATTAAAATTAATCGTTTGACGGAAGATTTAGCGTTCAAAAAAGCGAGAGTGCAAATTTGTCTTCACCATTCGTTTTATCCCTTCGATCTTTTACGGTGTCGCGCGCCGAGGGATTTATGGAGTATTTACAGTGGCTGCGGCTATTAGTCTTTTCGTTCTCTCACTCTTTACTTCCGTTCTTTGAACTTTCGTATTTTCGTGAATTTTTTTCACTTCTTTTTCTTTGGTTTTTCTTGGGCGCGGGGGGGGGGGGAATTTTTGTCATTTTGTTTTGGATGGAACTCATTGATGAACATCGTAAGAGTCATTAATACATACTCTCTGGTGGGAGAAACCAGATAGAGGCTTGGTACTTCCCCTTCCCCGTCTTTACCGCCAGTGGTAATGCAATCCGGATCTGTCGAGGTTTCCCATTCATAAAACCGAGGCGCGTATTCATGCCTATGCATTACTATCTCATGCAAAGCATAGACCTTTTGCACTCCACTTTTATCATCAACCAGAGACTATCAATTAAGAGTTTATATAATTAATGAAATTGGAAAGAAAGGGGCGAGTTATTTCCGGTGATAAATCACTCGATGCGGCGGTTTTAATTATTTCAAAATTTGCGCTCGATTAAATTATTTATCTTCACGTGTTTCATTTTTTTTCCTGTTCAGTACATTGTAAATAATGAATATTCAATTGTATTGAGACTCATGATTTCAAAAGAATATTGTCTGCATAAGATTATTGGGTCTCTTCCAAATTCAGAAAGTTAAATATCAGTCAAATTTTATAATCAAGTATTACCTGGTCTCTTGGAATATGATCTATGTTTTGTTATCCTGGTCTAGGACTGAGACTAATTGAGCTAGAAAAAGTAGAATTACCGGTTTGCCAATTTCCGAACGATTTTTTAATAATTTACTATTTTCTGCCCAAGAATCTATTGCGGTAATTGTTGCATCAATATTCTCATGATTAAAAATATTAAGTTCGACAGTTTAGAAATAGGATTCTTCATTGAAGAATGGACTATTTTTCATCCACAACGTTTTTCCCGAATTGTTTATCTTTACTCCAGATATGATGCCAGGAATTCCAACGAAATGTCATTCACAAACAATAATCTTCAATCAATAACATTTCATTTCGTGTCAGTAACGCAATAGCTCGTGCCTGCTTCCACACTATGCAAACAACAACCGAATCATTTCCATTGACTTCATGGTCACTCAAATGCACAATAGGAAATGAGAAAAAAAAACTAGGTGGGGGCCCGGTGGAAGAGAATGAGAGGAATAAAAATTGAGTGCGACCCACATCAAAGAATTCAGACGGTCGCGGTGAACTTTTAAAGTTCTCGTTACAGAAAGGGATTTATTTAATTGTGAAATATGATAACACACTTTGAATTGAGAAAAACAAAGACAAGAATTGATTTTACGATTTTATTCCAAGTAATTGAAACAGCAAATGTTTTCTACCCCAGAAGTGATTTTTTTTGTTTCTTATCGTTCTAGGCAAAATATAATTTGAATCGCGCCATTGAATTCATCATTTTCGTTATTGAACATATTTGAATCTATCGATCTGCGAAAATACGTGAGGACTTAAAAATTAATACATAAAAATGACGATGAGGTGATGTCGTGAGACCACCTGAGAGGTATGTGGATCGAGCTTCTGAAGCTGTTGGGTATCTTGATTGCAGCGCAGGCCTGATCACGATTTAATCGCTCGATCGATCATGGCAATTTAACGTTTTTCCCCTCGCCTTCAATCGCTTTATCGTAACCATGATCACTCACTTAATAATCGATTGGACCCCTCCCTCTTTACAATTGCGTTACGACGATATCCTCGGCATTTTTTAGATTAATTAATGTACGAGGAGAAAATTGATAAAATTGAGGTGCTGATGAACGATTGCCATAATTCATGGGAATTTATTTAAACGAGAAATCGGAGTATTTTTTTTTCTCATTGAGATAAATTCTGTGATTTGGTATTACGATAGATGGGTCATCGACTTTGACCCATGTTTGACGCAATTACTCGATGATAAAGGGGGAGTACAGTGTCATTCTACTCTGATCACCCCTCGGCTTTCCGGTCGATCGATTAGAAACCGCACGGGGAAAATAAAATAGGAAAAAACTATACGACGAAATTGACGAGTAGTAAAGGTTTAATAGGTAGGTCTATAGCTACAGTAATAGCTGCAATATGCGGAGAGAAATGGAAAACAATTTCGATTCCTCAGTTGAGAAAAAATCGAATGCCATTAAAGTCAAAGTTTTCGGGTTTTTTTTTGAAAATTCCCGAGAATTTTTGACAATTTCCCACAGGAGTTCAGGGAGAAATTCACGTTCAATCAAGTTAATACCGAATTTCATCATCTTTTAACTTTACGTATCCTTTGTTTATTATTTTTAGATTTTCGAGGAGTCACTTCAGGCTATTGCACAGGAAACTGAGGACGAGATGCTAAGGACCCAACGTGAAGCTGCTACACTCGCCCCACGAATCACGAAAAATATTTGTGGCAATCAACCGTGTGGATGGGCAGTCTATAAGCCATTCATAAGGCAACTTCAGACTTTCATCTCGAATACGTGAGTTGATCCATCTTAAATTCAATTTTCAAAACAAATTTATCGTGCTATTAATAAGGTTGAAGAAAGGAACAGCTTGATTAATGACGATGTCATTAACGGAAAATGTTCACACCGGCTTGAAACTTCGTGGGTCATTAATTAATTACAAAATGAAAAAACGTTATATTTATTCACGTCAATCCCATCGTAAATTTGCAGGAAAAAAAGGGAAAAAGTGAATTTTGGGGGAAAAGGTGTACGTGACAAGATATAGGAACGAATGATCAGGAAATAATTTGTCTGTTCGAATCACTGGCGTATTCAGAGGCTACAGGTAATCCGGGTCGGGAATTTATCCTCTGAGCTAGTCAATGACAAGGAAATAGCCATTCTGCATATGGTGTCCGTTGTTACTGCCATTCAGATAGAATAAGAAGGTCGCCTAGAATTAACGTCGTAAAATACGGGAAATTCCAATATCTTTGCTTATAAACAGAGATATCAAGCATTTAATTAGATCACAAAGCTACCACTTTGCTTCACTCTCCCCTGTGCCATAAAAATAAGACCCGAGGAGACTATTTGTACTGATATCCAACCGGTCACACGTTCTTGACGGCCAAACAGGAGAAACGGAAATATCAAATACTTAGATGAGATTTAGATGGGATGTGACGGTCAAAATTTTATAGCGGACTATTTCATTTGAACTGCGATCATACGGTAACGGCGTCATAATTTAATCATGTGAGAAAAATTATCTTGTTTGCATACCTCGAGGAATAAAAGACCATCACTTGAACTAGATTTCATAATTATCATTATAAACCGAGAACCCCGACAAAATTATTCTCACATTCTTCGTATTGTTTGAAAAAATATAGGTCTGTTACGGAATTTTTTTCGAAGCTTTCAGTCATTTTTCCGGAATATTTCTCTCCGATTTTCCTGACGACAACGAAGTTTCATTTCTTTTAGTTCATTCACCGAGAATATGGAGATTCTCTCGCCGATCACCGTCACGTCAGTCGTTTATGGTTACGAATTTGTATTTGTCAGACTTACGATGACGAAATGTTTTTTCTTTATTTCATTTGTTTATTAGTAACTGATTCAACTGGAAGAAACAAATCGCATAGAAACTTCAATCTTGTCGGCGTAAACACATGCCCAGCCTCGAACAAACAAAATCCCCCTGTCAGTTGCAAAAATTGCAGAGTCAGTACATCTTCGAACTATGAGATAAAACAAATATTGCATTGTGTCTAGGAAAACCGAATGTCACACGGATAGAAAAATTCAGTAGAAATGACCATACCGTTGGCTACTCGTTTTTTGTCCCACCCGGCACGGTATTTTCCACTGATTTTTTCTCTCCGTGCGCTCCGACAAAACCGCTCTGCACCTTTTAACTGGTAAATAAACAAATTGTAATGAATTTGTTACAGGTGCACGTGTAGTGACGCAAGCTACAAATGCATTCGCACGGACGACGACCTTTCGGTGAACGCCTACGTCTATCACTGTCGCCAGAACACCACAGTAGACGACATCGAGGCACCCGAAAATGCCGACTAATCATTTGCCCCCACAATTAGCCATTTTTTCATGAACTTCTTTTCATTAGCTAGTACCCCTCATGTGCGTGTGTTCCTCATATCAGTCGCTAGTAATGGAGAAAACAGAGAGGGAAATTACGAGAAAGTAAGTGACAAATATAGATACATAGGTAGTAAGACACTGTTTTGCTTTACTTTTGGATTCTAAATTTGTGAAAGAAATGACTCTAGGCACCGACGTCGATGGCCGAGTGGGCTAGATGCAAGTCTAGTGTGCAGAAGGTTGAGGGTTCGGTCTCACGTGGAAATGAATTTTTCAACCTGAGGCCCTGGCACGCGCGATATTGCTATTAGGGCGACCGTCTGTACTGACATCTCTCGTAGGAGTACAATTGCAGCATAATGTGCATAGGGTTGGGTAAAATTACCTATTTAGCACCTGATAAGGCACCCAGAGGTTGTAATAAAAAAACAGAAAATTTAAAAAAATAAAAAAAAATTACCGACAATGTGCGGCATCAAAATACCTGCACTGGATTTACGTTATTTAATAATCTGAAAACGTTATTTATTGTTTTTTCTTTTTAAAATTTGGCAATCATAATTTTCACGTTCGAGGATATGATAAGAGGAAATTCGCAGTTGCAATATACAGAAAAAATAATGACAGATTCTTCATTCTCGAATAAAAATTATATAAAGAATTACGTAAACAATTTTACTGTAGGTACTATAGGTACCTGCAGGTATAATTTTACTATTTTCGAGGATATTGTTTAGAAATGCATTGCGCTCCATGATTACGCCACGTCGTTGATATTTTTTCTTGCACTTTTCTTTCTCCGTGATGTTCCCAATATATGTATAGGATAAACTTTAAATTCAATGAGTTGTTCTCTCCAATATCTGATGAACTACGGGACCTGAAGAGGTCAAATTTTTTCCGGTTTCCGCGTGAAGTACTACTGTTATCATATTCTCAGATAAGACCTTTTGACGAATGATGAATATCAATTTTATAATAAAAAATTCCCGCGTCTCATTTTATAAAACAAGACGGAGTTCAAATCAGGCCAAAATTTAGCGTTAAATTTCGGTGAAAAATGTACTAAGTCGATAGCAAAAATGACAATATATTTACGAATGTTATTGCGTTGTTACTAGATTTGAGGGGTGCTTTTCATAAATAGTATGTCATGTAGTATATTTTCCATTCAAAAGTAGTCTCGCAGTGGTTAACACCAGAAAATATGAAAATGAAAAAAAAAATGTAAAAATGTGTCCCACTTAGACGTCACTTAGTCGATAAGTAAAGATTATCGGTATTAATTTGCTCATTACGAAATACATGCAACTGCGTTGTGTAGATACTACGGCGCTAGATTAAACACTATAATTCAATCATCGATTAAAAGAAAATGATGATAAGGGCACTTGAGCGTTACGAAATCTCAAATGTTTTTCATAGTCATTTTCACTGTTAAACGGTAATATAATTGTTATCGATATCTGTACCATTAATATTTGATCCCTTCATTAATTGTCGAACAAAAAATTATTTGTGAACCATTTACTTTGCTTTATGGTAATGCAACAAAAATTAGCGACCGTTTCTCACTGAAAAAAAAACATGAGAGAAATATTCGATTAATCTCCAAGGTCAACTGGTATTCAGAAGATAATTTTTTGCATTTGGATCTTAATCAAGCTCTCGCTCTATCATCATGTTCGACAACCATTTAATAGTACGGAGTAATAAATTTAAGAAACAACTCTAATTGCCTGGAATCTGAATGACAAAAATATTTCAATCATTTTTTAAGGTTCATTCACCTCATGTGTGCCAAGAAAATGATGAAAATAACGAAAAAAAATTAAAATTATTTTAATGTCAGTTAAAAATTCGAGACATTGACACAGGCGCGTAGATCTGCCACATGAATATTATCGTAGGACAGTATTCTCAATTGATCGACTGTTCATCACTCGTTCGTGAACTGTTCCACGGACGCGGTAATGAAATAGTATGTTTCGTAACTAGGCCAGAAAAAATTTGGTGATGCACTATATGTTAACCACCAGTTGTTTTAAATATTTTGCACAGCAATTAACTTATTCCTTGAGGGAACAAAAATGTTTTTTTGCGAGACGCCTTTCGTCCACGCGTACTCCCTCTCCCTGTCTGACGCGATATATTTTTCTTCACTATTTTTCAACGTTTTGTTGATATCTATTGAATTTTCGATCGGTTTTTGGCTACGATTTATTTTTTGACGTTTTTTTGTTCCCTCAATGAAAAAGCAAAACTCCAAAATTTACCCAGAATGTACTTAACACCGTAGAAGTAATCGCCATCATGTCTCGACTAATTTATATTAATCCAATTATTTATGAGAGGTTAAAACACAAATATTCATTATTCGTTACTTAATACAACTGTACAAAATTCGATTTCTGGAATTCGAGACTTTATGTTCAGAGAATCTTTGTAGTCAGTGGCTTATATTTTGACATGGCGGTGTAATCGTCTTATTGAATCAGCGAAAATAATTCATCGTGTAATGTTAACTATTTATTTCATTGGTTGATTATTGAAAAGAAAAGAAAAATAAGAGGGAGGAAAAAAATACTGGAGGTCCTGAAGAATTAAATCAGCTTTCTACACCGTCATCGGTTATTTTTTCAAGATACCTGAGTATGTGTAAAGAAAATCTAAAAAATACGTTCTTCAGGCTGACGACACCAGCCTGGACATCATGATCATGATTTCAAAAAAAGCCTTAGCGCTCCATGTTATAATTATCGTATGATTTATACTAATAATAGCAGTCGCAGCGAAAGATCGAATGACTTTCGTTACGTTTTTTAAGGTTTTTCAAACAGAATAGTTTCAAATAGTTACATTATTTTTTATTTAGTTCGATGTATTTTTACGCAGTATTTCACTTAATGTTATGTAATATACAGAATAATGAAAATAAATTATCTTATACTTATTGATAAATGATATTCTAAGCTGTCAATAATTTAATAAATACCAGTTAAATTGATCATTTTCTTCTTATTTACGTTAAATCTATTTGATATCCCGTCCAGTCTGTTAACCGCAATGAATCGTCAGAATTTCATCAGGTGGTGGGTATAATTGTATGTAGTGAGGTGAAGGAAATAGGTATCAAGTTCCTATATGCCTTTCAAAAAATTTCTACGTGCGTATTTTTTTTCCTCTTCCGTTCAGTTAGTCGATCACACATGGCAGCAACCAATGAATGAATTGCATCATCTCACCACCAAAGTCCTATGTTCGAAACGCAAAAGAAAATATTGGATTAAACTGAATTTCTTCTATTTCGATTTTCCGCTCTTAAATTTTTTAAAATATTTTTTGCTACATAAAAAAAATTTGATCATTCCATTTTCGGTCGATACAGTTTTGTCGCTTCGTTAGTGAATAGCTGACAAAGCTTTTTCAAAAATTAATTCAAAATTTCTTTGAGGAAATCGGCTCTGAGATAATCCTCTGCTCACATAAGATCAGAATTATAATTTGAATCGGTTTTCTACTGACGATTTTTTGAAGGGAAATCCCAAGATAGTCATCCATCTCCATTTAAAACTTCAGCGGAGAATTTTCGATTTATCCGAGAGATTAGTGGTCTAGTGTAAAAATACCAGGACATCGTTCGTTCGCCCTGGGAATTTCTTGGAACATAGGTCTTTTGATAAACCCGCTAATTCTAGTTACCCTACGCGACCCACCGATTTGAAGTGGTCCCGAAGTTTTACTATCAGATTGAAAAGCGTTGGCACATGGTCCCAAAATTTGAAGGCGGTTCCTGTACCGGATTATGACCCATCGCATACAAAGAAATGATAAATGGAAGAAACCTCAAGATCTCAGGACGTGCCTAAGGGATCTTCGTGGGCGCAACAGATTACGAACATACCGGCGTTTTCATTGAGAGAACCACTACAAACGCCGGTTTTCTGAGTAAAACGCCGGTATTTTTGACACCGGTTTTTGCCGGTCGAAGGGCACCTCACCGGTGGATTTTAGGGAAAGCCACGTTTCATTTTTATCCCGGCATTCTACCTTATCCTTCCTAGAACACATTTTACTAACATTTTTCAGAATTTCAAAGCCGAAAGAGGGAAGTCGGTACAGTGTCGGGAACTTAGGAATTTCAAATGAAGGGACAGGGAGACAAATGTGTTTTAAGACGGAAAACATTTTTCCTGATTTTCAGGGACATTCTCCTGGTGCCAATTTCCCTTCATATTGAAGAATTTACCATTTTTTGAGGGGAACGAGGTCATTCCATGAGATTTGGCTTGCGGAGTAAAAATCCACATGCATTTGCCAACAGCCCCGCAATTGTACAACTGTATCGAATCGAATGTGCAAATGAATGATGAAATAGTTGTAAAAAATACCCCATTAATTAAATAATCCGGCAGACCGCTACCAAACAGACAGTGCTCTCTGTTCCCTCAAGTATCCCTGAATACCTCTATTCCCGAAATAATTCTCACATCATGTTCTCGTTTCTCTGCTCTAAAATTCCCGAAAATCCAAGTCAAATTATCAAAATCTATGAAAAATTGCATCAGCCGGCGGAGCCCCTCTGAAATATCGCGGGGCGCGCCAGGCGGCAGCACCTTCCACCCTCTGCCCACTTTCCCTGTTTTACCATCAGCAGCTCTCAAAACTGATTACGTAATCCGCCCAGAGAAAAATCTTTAAATTCAAGGTCATCAAATTATTCAATCGACTACAATTGAAAAATAAAAATAATTATTTATTCGCCGACTCCTGGACCCTTTCCCCATCAATGCATCGTATTCTTTTATTTTTTCCTGAACGATTAAACCAGCAATAAACAGAAACAACGTCACAGGCCAGCCCCAAAGGACAGAGTGAGATGGTAACAGTTGGAGGTCACTCGTAGGTCAGAGAAAATCAGTCTACGCTGAACACTCAAGCTCGACTGTCACGTTTTTTCATTAGAGGTAAGAATAACTCAACAAATGCTTAATTTATCGACAATGAAGATTCTAAACAAAGTCACTGAATAATGACAAATGACTTCTAATTATTTCCTCGGCTGCCGGCATTTTCAGTCCGGTATTTTATCCAAATTTCGTCATTCGACAGTAGTTGCAGCAATTTTGTGTAATGCGAGTGTTACGAGCCGGACTGAGGATTTTGGCACGAGATAATTGCCCGAGGTCATTTTCATCTTGCGAAAAATCACTAGCACTTGAATTACCAGTTAAATTCACTCAATCAGTAATTAAAACATGTCTTGATCTTTGAAATGAATTTTTAGTGTCGATTTGACCTTCAGAAGGTCGAGTGATTTTTCAACAATTGTTGTTATATTTATTTGTCGTTTTCCTGGGCTAATGTTCATGCCGTTGTGGATGAGGGTTCAGGAGTAATTGTGGAGTTCTCAGGGAAAATTTGTTGGGGCGTGGATGAGGGTAATTGTGTGATGGGGATGGGTGATCGATTTGGCTGGCGATAAATAGAATTGGACAATGAACAGTTTTTTTTTTGTTTCAGAATCCTAACTTCGAGGTACAGTTTTAGCACAATGTCGATCCAGAGTATCAAGGCACGACAAATTTACGACTCTCGTGGCAATCCCACTGTCGAGGTAATTAGTTTTTATTTATTTGTGGGGGGAGCGAAGGAAACGCACACCTTGGAATCTTTTTGTCAGAAATATTTTTGTTGCTATCTCAAGTCATTGCTGATTGCTCACATAATTTTGTGAAGTGTGATTTTAACCAATAAAAATACAGCGCGCGGCGTCATGCCATGTTTGTGGTCACGTCACACATTATAGTTGATAATTTTCTCAATTGTGATTTCAACGAGAGTGCAGTGTTCGGGGTGACATGACACACTTACAATTTTCGCCCCTTTGTGGGGGAACGTGTCAAAAGTCACGAACACCACACTCCGACCGAATACCTCCTGGCCTTTAAAACTCATTAGCTATTTTCTTCAAGGTCAACTATGAGAATGAGAATGACTAGTATTGGAATGTGTGCAGTTTACTAATATTGATTATTGTTTCCAATGATTTTAGGTCGATCTTGTGACCGAGAATGGTCTCTTCAGGGCAGCTGTTCCTTCTGGTGCATCCACCGGTGTTCACGAGGCTCTCGAGCTTCGTGACAACGACAAATCCAAGTACCATGGAAAGTCTGTCTTCAAGGCTGTCGAAAACATCAACTCTCTTATCGCTCCCGAGTTATTGAAGGTGAGTAACTCATAAGTTGTTGTACGAGTGGTCTTAAATTTTTTAATTGAATAATATGAGCATTAGGGAAACAATGAAATGTTGAATATTAAATATTTAAGACTATTTTCGGAGTCAAACGGAGGCGAATATAAATATCAAAGTGAGTAGACATTTTGAGAATATTTTTCATTTTCAGTGTGGTTTACAAGTCACTCAACAAACAGACATTGACAATCTTCTATTGAAGATCGATGGCACACCCAATAAGTCGAAGCTGGGAGCCAATGCAATTCTCGGTGTTTCCCTGGCTGTTTGCAAGGCTGGAGCCGCCAAGAAAGGCATGCCACTTTACAAGTAAGTTTCAAACCCTCTTTTTTTTGGAATCGACTGCCCTGTCTGTCATGATCCGTATTGAAAAACATTGATTCTAGATTCATCTGGGATTTTTCATTAAATTGAATTGTCTATGTGATTTTCAGGTACATTGCCGAGCTCGCTGGTAACAAGGAGATCATCCTACCTACCCCAGCCTTCAATGTTATCAACGGTGGCTCCCACGCTGGTAATAAATTAGCCATGCAGGAGTTTATGATCCTTCCAGTCGGTGCTGCCAATTTCACAGAGGCTATGAAAATGGGCAGTGAAGTTTACCACCACCTCAAAAACATCATCAAAAAGAAGTTTGGTCTTGATGCCACAGCTGTCGGTGATGAGGGTGGATTCGCTCCCAACATTCTCGACAACAAGGAGGGATTAAACTTGATCAACGAAGCCATCAAGGTATTTGAATAATTATTATAGAAAATAAAGCCCAGCAGTTCGCATAAAATGTCACGCGGTTGTTTCTGGAGAAAATTTCCTTGAGCATAAGAATACCTAGTAAACTCAGCTCAATTTATCTAAATTTTCTTCATTTGTCAAGGTGGCAGGATACGAAGGCAAGATTAAAATTGGTATGGACGTGGCAGCCTCAGAGTTCCATAAGAATGGGAAGTACGATTTGGACTTCAAGAATGAGAAGTCTGATCCATCCACCTACCTCGAGCCCAAGGCCCTCGAAGCCCTGTACTTGGACTTCGTGAAGGAATACCCAATTGTCTCGATTGAAGATCCCTTCGACCAGGACGGCTGGGACTCCTGGACTTCCATCACTGCAGCCACACCCATCCAGATCGTTGGTGATGACTTGACTGTCACCAATCCTGTCAGGTAATCATGATGAAAATTCGGGTAAATCAAGTTGATTATTGAATACTTGACTCAACTCTTCTTTTATTTGATTTTATCCAGAATCGAGACAGCAATTGCCAAGAAGGCTTGCAACTGTCTTCTCCTGAAGGTCAACCAGATCGGCAGTGTGACTGAATCAATAAATGCTCACAAGCTCGCAAAGAGCGCTGGATGGGGCACAATGGTGTCTCATCGTTCAGGAGAGACCGAGGACACATTCATCGCTGATTTGGTCGTTGGTTTGTCGACTGGACAGATCAAGACAGGCGCCCCCTGTCGCTCTGAGCGATTGGCCAAGTACAATCAGATCCTTCGTATCGAAGAGGAATTGGGAGCTGCTGCCAAGTATGCTGGCGAGAAATTCCGCAACCCCACGGCTTAAACGGTCTCCCCACACCAATATCACCACCAAAACGTTAATAGATCAACAGAAACAATGAGAGATATTCTGAAGTAATCAATATTTTCTATGAGTGAAAATACTACGTGAACACTTTGTGGTTGAACGAAGATATTCAGTCGTTAGTGCGGTTTCTAACACATAATTTTGTTAGTTGCTCGTACTTAGAATGATAATTAATTAACTCAATTGAAAGTTATGATATATTAAGTTGCAATTCAACAAAATGGTGGAGCGAAAATACTTGCGAAGTGTCTACCACGGTTTTTTTCTGGCAACATTCACTCAGTTGCAAATTTCCGAAGAAAATAGGAACAGATATTATGTGTGGAAAACTTAATTTTCTGTAAAAAATATTTAAGATATTTTTCTGAGAAAGTGTACCTGAAATAATCGGTTGATGCGTTTTGCAATGTTTTTTTCCTATCATTCGATGATTGAAATTGACTCTTCTTTTTACTTTGTCCTGTTAATTAATAAGATCGTATTATATCAGATTCTGGGATGAAAATTGAGCTTGGTGCTCAAGCTTCAGTAATTATCGAACATTGACGTATCATAACATGTTGAGGTTTCGTGAGTTCCGTGATAGTAAGAATTATTGTCTAGCGATCGATGGCATTGATTAAATAAAGTGAGACCGAAAAAAAATTGTCCTGACTTTTTATTTATTTCAATGGAAAGGGAAACGACAAAGGTCTCCTGGGGAAAGTATGGTAAGCATTCGCTACATTTTTCCCGCGAAAGATAACAAAAATTAACTTCAATTCAATGATATCTTGATTTATTTATTTCTAATATTCGACCTGAAAGTACAAGTTTGAATACTTAAAACTAAAAATCATTCGGTTCTGATAAATTCTGAACTCTTGTTTAAACTAATCATTTAAATTCAAGCCTTAATTACCACTAGTTAAAATTTGATCATCAGTCTTTCTACACCTCTGAATACGATTTACCTTCAAATAAGAATCTTAACAGTAGGAATCACATTTTTTCATCTTAATGATGGAATAAAAACTTATCATAGTCAAGCTTCTGTGTCCATGAGATGTTGCTTCTGGCTTCTCCTTCTCTTTACCCAGAGCACATTTCCATCCTGTAAATGACAACCCCTTGAATGAAGGGACAGATCGAAACAAGGCATAATAATACTAATTTTTTTATATTCAATTGAATTCCTATGTTGAAGTACTATCGACGCAACTAGCAATGAGGGCCGAAATAGCCATCAAATCTACAGATAAACTCGAAATGCGCAACTAATTATTCATTCCATTATCCCTAACGAGGCAATAAAGAAGAGAAGAAAGCTTTTCCCCTTACCTTGAAGTAATCCTCGATATCCTCGAGCGTGCGGTTTCTCGTCTCGGGTAACGCTAACCAGATAAAGAGACCCTCTAAAATTGCTGATACCCCGAAGATTCCAAAGACTCCAGTCATACCTACCATAGCCTTCACCTGGTATTTTGCATGGAAATATCAACCAAGGTTATTACGCAATTTCGATGCTGTGAGATTTTACTTCCACTTTGGATAATAAAGTAGGGATACTTACCATAGGGAAGACCTTGGTTACTCCAAATAAACCGAAATTATATATGAACATAGTGAAGCCACCGCCAATACCTCGGGCTCGTTGAGGCAGCAATTCGCCGATTAGGAGCCCAGGTAGTGTCATCAGTCCAATTGTGTTAAAACTTACGTACAGTAATAGACAAACGCCCACTACGTATGTCTAGGGAAAATTGGAATAAAATTATGAATTTGTGAGAACCATCGACTCAACTCTTCGTGAACGATAAAATCGAACATCCCCATAACAGATCAAGAGCTAATTTTTGTACTGATTTTTTTTTCCGCATCAGTTATCTCTCTATTAATTATCGAGAGGGTCAATAATAATTCCAATAATTTCTCATTATTTATCCATTACTTACACTGATGTAAGAGCCCCCACTGTTGAATGAAATATAGCCAGCGAGAACAAGTGATGAGACAGCAGTACCTAATGAGGATACAATGCCAATTGTCCTTCTCCCGACTCGAAACAATAAAATGCAGGCTAATCCACAAAAGACGAATCTAATAAGAGAAGTCATCACAGCTGCCAAGTAGTTATCGATTTCCTCCCCAGCTGCATCCATAATCAATGAAATACCGTTAATACACGTCAAATCACGTCGTCGGGTGAATGTAAATGACAATGAGTAAACTTACCGACATCACGGATGAGGTCGACACCATAAAAAACAATGAGATACGTGCCGGATAGCACTTGAAGGAGGAAGAATACGTTGATGACGATCAGGGGCTTCATAACGCCTGGGTGAAATACTGTTGACTTGGCGTTTGATAGTTTTTCGGATAATGTCATCGTTACTGAGGCGCTTTCGAGGTCCTCTTCAATGCGTGTCTCCAGCATTGATAGCTCAGACTTCACCTATTTGAATAATTCATTGTATTGAATTTTTCGTGATAATGTATGTGTCCATTCAATTACACCCATACAAGTATTCTGCTTGAAAAAGAAAAATATTAAAAATATGGCTTTGACTGATAGCCCCGGAGTTTAGATCCTAAAAAAATTAAGGGAATAGGAAAAGAAGATGAAGAGTACTGTGTGAATTAATTTCGTAGAAACATGTAGTCTTTGACCAGGTAAAAATCGTTTCTGTGTAAAAATTGTTAATACCTGTTTTCGATTTCCTCCTCTCAGCCAGAGTAGTGCCTTTTTTGCTTGTTCCCTCCTCCCCTGTCTCATCAGCCACACCGGGCTCTCGCACACCCAGCCAAGGCTGACAAGTGCAACAAACGGAAGTACAGTTCCTGTAAACGCAACAATCCTCCACCTCAATGTGGCACCAAGCGCGTACACCAGAAGAATACCTCCTGAATATGCAACCATGCCAATCGTCACCAAAGTTCCCCGAAGAGAAGCATCCGTACACTCCCCAATCAGAACCTTTGAATAATAAAAGTTTATAAAATTTTAAAAATATTCCCCAACTTCTGACTCCTCAGAAATTCTATTACACTTTTATCTCCTTCAATTTGCATTTTTCTGGGGCGGTCATTCCAGGAGAACAACTTGCCCCACTTCCATTTGTTTTTATGCTCGTAGTTTACTACATAATTGCTTGGAGTACCTGGGCAGGAACTGCACCCATTCCAACGGAGAATCCAGCGAGAAATCTACCCGTGAGAATTGACCACGTGTCGTTGGAGACTCCAATCATTATCCAACCGAAGATTAGGGGGAGAGTGGCTAATTGCAGACTTGTACGTCTCCCCACTGCGTCCAAAAGTGGTCCGGATAATAGCGCACCCAGTGGACTTGCCAAACTATGAATTGAGGCTGAAAGTGTAGCAACAACAAAAGAAGCGCATGAATTTTAATAATTTTTGTACAGTCAAGTTTAAGATCATTAATTATTATAATTTCTGATTGATCGATTGTTCATTCATAAACATCAGAAATATTCCTTTGTAAATAATAATAATTGATTGTCGACGATGGAAAATTTCCAATACGGAGAAAACGTCAATGACGGCCTCGTATTTTTTTATTGTAAAGATTAATTTTTCCTGCGAATGAAAACATTTCAACGGAATTTATTTTGCAATAAACATGCCCTGAGGAATGACACATTTCTCGATTGTAGAGCAAGTGATTTCCATGACGACTAAATAGCTGGAGGGAAGTTTGGATGGAATGAGTTGAAGCTTTCAGAACAGTGAGGGGAATTCCAAATAAATCAACTGAAATGTGAAGGGAACAACCGAAATTTCAGGGCGCAATATTTTAGCAGAGACAGCTAAACCTACGAAAAAACTTTATTACAACTCTGCTATTTCGGCTAATTGAACAGTAGATAATAATCGTACTTTCGATTCGTTACTGCGACTTGGTCTTAGTAAATTTCACAATGTTCAATGATTCGATTAACGAATAGATAGGTAGATATTTTATATCGACAATTGAATAATAATAATTAATATAATTATGATCAGGGATATCAAATATATAAACACAATTGCGTGAATTTTCTACTGGAAAATGAAGAGATAAGATACGATGTTTATTGTTTAGAAATGTATAAAAGACATAAGATAAGAAGATAAGAGTGACAATCAACGCAATTCTTTATAAAAATATATTATCAAAACTAATAACAATTGTTATCGCGTTTTTCATCCAAAATACTGCATTTAGTAAGCAATAAATTTTTACAATTTCAGAATAGCCATTCAGCCGACGTGATTGACCTAGATAAAATTTGATTGAAACCACTTTAATTCTATCAAATGATATATCAGCCATGATTTGCATGGTATATGTTCTAAAGCAGGAAAATGTGCGACGACATTTCGTTTCATTAGTCATCACAAGGCTGTCACCCAGGGTTTTGTCGACATTGAGCAATGCAGTACAATCATCTCGATTTTATAAGGTGAATCGATTCAAGGTTCGCGGAGACAATTTGTATACCAGTCTTCTTGTTAATTGATTGTTTCATGTTTTTCAAGGGAGATGGAACTGGTTGAACTATTGTTTTATCATTCATTGAGGGCTGTTGGTGATGGTGAGTATAATTTCGTCATGCGACAAGTGGAATCGATTTGTCTACATGTGTTTACGGAACTTTCGATGGTTCATGAATAATTTGTCGATGTGTTAATCAATAGAACTGACCGATTTTTTCGGGTTTTGGGGGGGGGGAAGAATATTGTTCATTTCAAATGCACCCACACTGCGACAATTTTTTTAGAAAAATTCTAGTGCGGCTAAAACAATTTATGATGAGGTTTAAGCGGTAACGAGTGTGGAGATGCTTAATTACATTTTCCAGAGCATAAACTTGACGGTTTGAGATTCACATAGACGAGCAGGGTAGGGCTAAGATGATTCCATCAATGATCTCAGTGTCCTTGCTCAAGGATCCGCGGGCTCATTAAATTTTGATTACTGCAACTCTACTCCTCCCCTCAAGGACAGTAAAAGAAACCGCTTCTGTCATTTTTTGCGTTTCCCAGTCTATTCCGCCGAGTGAAATTCGAAATCTCTCGGGACTTAAATTCGTTAGCATTTCCCAATTTTTTTCTCATTTGCAATTCTAAATTCGGGGGTATTTCGTCCGCCAATATTAATATCGGATTCACGGAATATTTTACGGAGCATAAATTACGAAGTGCGGTAGAATGGAAATGAAGCAGAATGGAGACGAGTCGAGAACAAGTGAATTAGGGAATTATTTAACAAATACTGGCGAAAAGATGCGCAATTCTTGGAATTTTCCTTCTCCAAATTGAGGAGATTCACCGTTTTAGGGGTTTTCACTGAAATTTCAGCGGTAGTGTAGTTACATTTACAAAAAAATCGATGGGCTATACAAATAAAATTATGTCGATCTATTATTTTAACAAGTCCCACAGCCATCGACATCCTTCACACCTAATTTCTTATCGCGATATCAGACAACTGCGCAGAATTGACAATTCAACAAAAGGAGAAGTGACAAATGAATGAATTTAATTTTTTTTCAGTTGTCGCAATTTTTGAAGTCGTATAATTGATCCAATCCTCGCAACAATCAATCACCAGTGGCCAGTTTGACACATTTGGATTCATGATTCAGGGGTATCATTCAATAAAAAAATATCTAGGTCAGTTCTACGCTGACTCGTAAATCAATTTACCGTTGTTTATGTGTGTGTGTTATTCTGAACATCACGGGGATAAACGAGACACGATTAACTAGCACGCAGACAATCAAGGACGTTAACAATGTGCCATGAACCTGGCACTGGGGTCCTTGAACTTTGAGCTACTCTTTCTTCCTCATTTGGATTTCTTTACATATTAATAAGATCAGTTATCTAAACTTTTTTTGTTACTATCTATTTCAGAGTACATACGAATCAATGTCTGTATTATCAGATATTTTATTTAACAAAAATTATCCAATTTATCAGCGTTGCGATATCCCAAAAAAAATATTTGTTCGATTGAAACCAGAGTTTATTGATACAATAAAATATTTTTCCCTTTTCTGAGGAATATATTATTGGGACTTTGTCTTTGTCTGCATGAAGTTTCAATTTTTTTTTTATCTAAACAATGTAAACAACAGGTATGTGAAATCTTGATAATGGCTTTTCCTGTGTACGACAGAGCATTATTGACTGGTACGTATTACGGTGGGATTGTCCACCCAATATGGGGGTGTCCCCACGATCCTTGAATTAATCCCGCTCTTAATCCATTTCGGATAAAATCCACACACTAGATGATTATCCAATTTCTGTACATAGGGGCAGAGGGGTGCAGAATTAATTAGAGGAGTTTCAGGTTTCCCGGAGATTCTGGTATCGATCGAGTTCTCCTTTCATGCTGTCCCCATGATATTCGTCAACCCCAACATCCCTTTACACCTAATTACCTTCTAAAATTTGATTTCCAGAGATGCTTGGGGTTAACTAACGGAGATGTTACACCAAAGTTCGGAACTTACGAGTTTGCGATTAGATTAGGGCTAATTCTTATTACCGAGTTTGAACAGTATTAGAGCTTTGCAGGGGTGTTATTATTGCATTTATCCAAGATCAGAGGGTTGAAGTACCCGGACAAATTTTCGTTCCAATTTTTTGAGTAAATTTAATCCCATAAATTGTTGTCAGGTGTTCAGGGGGTTCAGGAAAATCTCATGTTTCCCGAAATCGCCTGAAGTAGGACAATCGAATAAATCCTGGAGCCACAACTCACCGATCCACGATCCTGTGTCCTCGGTCACCTGGACCGTTTCATTAGTCTGGTTCAATTGGGGCAGAAGTATAGCACTGAATCCTATGGGCATTCCCAGCCCCGCGGTGAACAGCAACACAGCACCTGATACCAGGCACTGGAGAAAAAAAAATTTACTTTGCAGAGAAAAAACTATTCAACAAAATTGAAAAAACTATACACGCGATATACAATTAATGCTTCACTTTGATTGGTTTTTTATATTTTGTTGCAGTATGAGCACTTAAAAACTGAACTACCAAACCATAAAATAACATAAATAACACGAAATGAGCTTTTGAAGGGAAATGATCCTGGTAAATCTCCAGACCAACTCTGGAAACTTGCGAAGTGCACTTTGGAGTTAAGTAAGAGCCAGCATTTACCCATACCCTCGTTTTTTGTGGTGCATGAAGGAATGGAACATTTTCTTCTCGAGATTGGCTCTCCAGTACTTCTTTTTTAGGTTTTCGGGTGAAGCTGTTAGCGTGAAAAATGCAATTGGCAATTGGCTGTTTGCCGGATAGGTTGGGAAGCACTCAGACTCACCTGGGCTAGGACACCGCGACAATTTGATTTGTAATGGGGTCCAACTTCCGCTTCGTCGTCGTATATATCGGTCTTGTTGTGATTATCATCGATGATGTTGTTGTTTTTTTCTAGGCATTTTTCGGTGTCTTTGAGAATTTCGGAGGGTTTTAGAATATTCACCTGATGGTACTTCAGCATTGATTCATTCTCCTCGCTGCGAAAATTCATTTAAAGAATTTTTACTTCTAGGGTTCATTAAAAAATTATTCTCAACCGCCAGATAATCCCAGACGACTCGATTGAGTTCCGAAATTAATGATCTTGTGACCTGCGATTAATTCAACGATTTGCAAAAAAAAAAAAATCACCGCCTGGCGTCACCACGTAAAATAATTGATAAGATTTTTCTTCACCAGATGTAGGAAAAAATTGCTTACCAAGATCCCAGAGCCATTTTGCATCAGTTCTCCTCTGTCTTTATGTCCGTTCAAAGTTAATGAAAACAGGTTTTGTGTAGTCACGAGTGTTACAGGAGTTCTTCTATGCACTCAGTTTTCACAGCTTGTCTTTCACATTCCCCGCAAAAATACGAATGATATGTCATTAAACATGATTAATATTCGTGATAAAAAAAATCCGGGCAGAGTCTTTTCCTCAGGTATTGAATTCTCAATTAAATATTACACTTATACACTGGCAAGTGCGAATACTGAAGACATTGAAATGAGCAGCGCTGATGATTCCTACCACTGCTGAGAGAGCAATCGTATGAACGACTTCCTAGTCCCACGATTGTCATGTGCAAACTGAACGTGATGATTTTGCAGCCGGTCGCTTTTATAAGAGAGATGCCCTCTCGGGCCTGTCCCGCGTCAATTAATTGCTGAGGATCATTTCGAATCTATTGTAAACAACTCAGAAGCCCAGTTTTTGCAGTTATAAAAAATTTCAAATTGCACAAAATCCTAAATATTTTGAACAAATCTAATTATTATTTACTTTACTTCAAAAAATATTCTTTCGTTCCTCTTTCAATTAACAAAAAAACTGAACTGAATGTTTATTCATGTGGATGGATAGAGAAGAATTGACGGAAACCCACAGGAGTACATACACATGTAAAGACAGCCTGATAACTGCATTTCAAGTAGAAGATGTCAATGTAACTAGAGATTGGGCGGACCAACGGAGGTAAGTATTATCGCTCCGGCTCCCAAAGTAAAAATGACTCCACAAAACCCTGTTATCTTTTCAACATGTTTGCGCAACAAATCCCTATGTACGACAACGAGATTTCGTGTCTTCGATACCAGTTAGCACATGTGACGATGAGGTTGTACTTATTCATTCACTTCGTTTTTTCGCAATTTATTCATCCGAGAGAAACGAATCGAACACGCGATAACGATATTATCTAACAAATGTGACTTTATAATCTGAGCCAAAAGCGAGGACAAAAGGTCACAATGTGAGTATTGACGAAAGATGTACCCGTAAAAATTGCATTGTTTCATATCGCAATTGATACTCAGTAACCAACAAAGTATGCAACTCATGAGTGTGCGTCAGCGCCAACGCATCTGACAATCCAAAGACCCTCGTCCCGTAATTGTTGCTTCAGGTGATGTGAGAACGATGAGAATAACTGACGGCGTACGTGAGGCTGATTGCAAGGAGTGAGACTAATTGCCAGTGTGTTATTAGTCCCCGTTCCTGCGATTGATCATTGAACCTGCCTCGGCGGAATGCGCGATTTACGGTCTTACCCTCCAACGCGCTTTGACACTCCTCGTCGCTTCGAGCAGATAACGTCGGTAGTTCATGAACACTTTGATGACAGGCTGAACGATGGAAATTATTATCGATATTGGTTCAAGGTATTGGTGTTCCTGGGCGCAATTAACGAGTGACTGACTCCGTAAAAAAGTTAAAAGTTCAGAGACGGTTGAGTATGAACTTTCGGGACAGTGACACTGAAATGATTTAGGGGTTGAAATATCATAAAGTAACGGATTTGCCGGAATTTTAGATGATGTGGATGTATCCAGAGCTTTTGTGATCAACGCAAGTTGTGTCAATACCATTCATTCCTATTTTTTGTGAATCATGAATATTCTAGTCCGCGTGGAACCCCGGTGGAACTATTGTTTTTGTGAACAGCCTGTGAGCGCATAGGAAGGAAACAAATTGTAGAAATTCTTAGGGGTACGTATGAGCATAAATATGCAAATATAACACAGAAAAAAAACAACAAACATTATTATGCCAGCACGGTACAATGCATTCAACAACGAAACGTCGGGTGCTAGTACGTGATTTTTTCCGGTCTGCAAAAAAAAATTGTATTCCTTTCTCTGAGTAGGAAATCCAGTCTCTGATATTTATGCGATTTTATTGCAACTGAGTGGAGATATCGTCGTCAAGAAAATAATAATAAATAATTAATCATTGTTAAGGGAAGGGTTTCGACTTTTCAGGGCTTAACAATAAAAAAATCTTGAACATTCAGTAATTTTTAAGGAGCTAGTGATTTCCTGTACTCCTGTACTCCCTCCTGTTGTGAGAGCAACAGAATATAAATTGGAAAATCAATTAATCAGTAAAATTTTCCGGGATTTGCGGTTTCTTTTCTCCCCTTAGTACCGGAATTTTTCTAAGAAACTTCCCTCCGATTATGGGCTGTAAAAGTAGAGTTTGCTACAATCCCTCCAATCGTTATGCGAATTTTTCCTTCCAGAAGCAATAAAATTCGTAGCACGAGATAATACTATTACGACGGTATCCCAACGACGTGAAAAATGTCAGTCACCATTACAAACTAATGAAATCACAGCAGCGAATGACCATCAAAAATCATCCTCCATTTGACATCACTAACCTTGACCCACTTTTTCCCTCGAATTATGAGACGAGGACGGGGAATTCAACTTGACCGATTGCGAACAAGGGGCGTCATATAATCTGTCATAACACCGTATCACTAAACTAACAATTTAACGACACTTTCTTCCTCTATTCCTCTCCTCTCTTCCTGAATGCTCATGGCCATTCAGCTCCATCACTTACACTTACGACTTACACTTTGTGGTAATAAAAAAATTCCCGTCATACTCCATCTATTCTTATCCGCTGAGACTGCAACAGCAGGAAGTTTTCACCATTTTTCATGCCGTTTCATTAATCTCAGTCTGTCGATTCCCATTGACTCCTACGACGGGGCAAGAAGAATAATTTGAAAATACTTTATG
Organism: Diachasmimorpha longicaudata; assembly: GCF_034640455.1. NCBI lineage: Eukaryota > Metazoa > Arthropoda > Insecta > Hymenoptera > Braconidae > Diachasmimorpha > Diachasmimorpha longicaudata. Next base: position 9,866,183 of record NC_087228.1, on the reverse strand, counting down.
GACATAATACCCAAGTATCTTCAAGGGCGATACCGCCACCCTCGTGTAAATGAGCAGAACAGAGAAGACGACGGAAAAACCGAGAGGAAACGTTACTCATCGGTACCCAGTACCCGGAAGCCTTCTCCTGTGGCAGAATGCCAATGTAAACGGTGTAGAGCCTCTATCATAACGTGATATCGACGTGCTGAGCTCATATGCATGTCATGTATACTCAACAGTAATAATACTATCATGAGTCATTTCCATTCTGTTAAAGTAGTCTAAACACATCAGGCAAGGGAGTGCATTAGTCCAACGATTTTTGTTTGCGATTTATCCGAAAATTACTGAAAGAACTTTTATCGCTCCCTCACTCTTCATTACTTTGCTGTTTGCATTAGGGCATTGGCTATAAATTTTTCTGATGAATTCCATTCAAAGGGATCGCATAATTTTTTGAGTCATTAAGGGCTGGGGGAGAATGCAATCAATATAGATTTTGTCATAAATCCATCGAAATAAATCACCTGTGAATAATTGCACTTGTCTCCAGGTACATGAAAGATTCGTTAAATAAATCACTTGGAATTTTCTTATGCGCTTCGTCTCCACACACCATCTCATTCTCAGGATGAAAATGGCTGGCACAATCTGGTGTAATATCAAACGGTCTGGAGTATCCTGGGAAGCAGCACCGAGTACGGCTCAGCAATATCCTCTTCAAGACTGATGGCATAGGTAAACAGAGTGAGTGATTGTGTCACGAATAAGTAGAATGTACTGAAGTAGAATTTCGTCTCGTTTTTCTTCCTTAAAAGCTCGTGCAGTACTGAGCCCCATTCGGTGTCCTAATTATTCCTGCAATCCCCCACTTTCGTAATCTCTTTAACCTCGTGAAGGGATCTATGGACTTGCCTTGGGCCGCGGACATGAGCGGAAATTGATGAAGAATAAATATGAACAGGGAAATTGGATAATGCAATAAAAATAATTATTAATTCCGGTTTATCCGTAGAAAACCAGCGTATTTCAAGGTGTTTGCAAATAAAGTTTATGCACACAAGGATTGTATGGCTTGCGATTTGTCGTGCAATTGTGCGCAAAACAAGACCACATTGAGTAGAGTAAGAGGATGGAAAATATTGATATTTTCTGGAGGGTGGACGCTCCTCATAGGCCCCTTATGCAAGAAAACTTGGCGTCGGTGGGTGGGGCAAGACGAGGGTAACGAAACCACGGTGTTTAATCCAATTAGCCGTTTGAAAACGATCTAAGCTGGTCTTAAACGGTAATTCAATCAGGATATAAGCACCTTAGCGGAGAAACGTAGACAATGTCCAAAGTCCCATCCATTTGTCGGTTTCATTATTTGGATTCGTTACGGGGTGAAAATACCACCCATCATCGCGTCAATTAAATTTGATTTTTGCTCGATTTGCTCGAGAAATCCCGTTTGGTGATATTTTAATTCAGTTATGTTTTTTATTCAAAGAGATAATATTTTTAGATTCACCAACCAAGAATTGGAGACCAAATTTTCATTCTAGACACGTGAGGCTGATAGTTCGATTTCTGTGTATCTCTCGCCTCCACAGATTCCATATTTATGATTCAATTTCTGGGTTTAAACCTCTCAAAGATTTCGATTCTCCTCTGTATTGAATTTTCCTCCTTTCGATGAAGATAAAAGCTTTCGTTTACGGAATAATAAAACAGCTCCAAAAATATCTCCGATGCCACCATCTAGTATCCATCCACGAGTAAATCTCCCCTGTAATATTCCCTGTAAAACATGATGTGATGGATTTCGAACAATGAGGCCTTTGTCAGGTATTCCCCGATACAGTGGAGCTGGTGGTTGGGATGGCAATTTAATCTCGGGTGGCAGTAAAGCGTCACTACCCGTCAGGAATAGGTGTCGCATACCCGTTGGTCATCCCTGACTAGTACTCGCGATCAAAGCACACGTGATTTCTCTCCCATAAATTCTGGGCTTAATGGATCCCATTAAGTTGAAAAAAAAATCACCAAATTAAATGTCTAGACGAGGTGGGGGGGTTGGTCGGGGTGGGATGTTCCCGTGGTCAGTGATGAAAAAGGATTTTCTTCAATGTGAACGGGAGTAATGGAGTGAGTGACCTGGGGAAAGTAAATTCTTGTGTTTCATTGGGTGGGAGAGGAATTGCTGTCGTCATTCTGATCTTGACCGTCGGGCCGGGCCGGGTTTTTCCGTCCGGTCGACAGCCCCCCAGACGACCATCTTCGTCTGCGGATTTGGAAAGGGGAGTCGATAATTGAGTTGAGAACAGATACAGGGAAATGTGTCGAGTCATTAATGCCACTCGATGATTCCGTACTTTTGACTATCGAGCGGTAAAATTTTTATTAAAACCTTTTTTACCGGGAATTATCTGATTATTAATCGGAATCCCGAATTAGATTTCAATCTATCAAAAGAGCGGTCATAGAGACTCGATAATTACACAAATTTTTGAGAGCAAATCGATACTGATTGCATTTCCAAACTTTGGCATTTGGCACTTGCATTACTCGGATTACGGACTATTGTTCGTTAATTATAGTCGAACGTAGGGGCTATTGGAATAATACCCCACGTATTTGCATTTAGCGAGGGAACCAGGAATGGGTCGAATCAATGGGGACGTGCAAGTCACAGGGAATGGATGGAAGCTACGACCCAGAACGATTCGATATTCATGATGCATTTCAAGGGTTAACAGCAAACTCGTCGTAATGTCGTGTCAGCAGTAAAAAATCCCAGAGTTCTGTTAACAAGAGTAATTATTTATTTTATTGAACTAAATGTTTTCATCGTGTTTTTCACTGAATTGCTCAGGAAAATCCTGGTGCTGGCACGAGAATTTGTCTGAGTTCTCCAAAATGAGCCCAGTTTTCTGTGCTTCAAGAAAAGTTATATTTCTTGATTTTTTTTTCTCTTCGCGTCTAGGGGTACTCAGTGGCAAGGCGACCGTTGAAAAATTTATTTTACTTCAACACGAAACGTAGAAGAATAAAAGGAAATGACTGCTATTTTCGCCAACAGTAAAGTTGAACACGGGAAATGGATGCTCGAGGAGGTGGAAGATTCAAGAGCACGCAGGGACAATACTCTCCGTTCGGATATTCACACGTCGATGCATTTAAGTTCTTCAATCTCGTTGTAGTTTAAAAGATTTTGCACCTCTGGGGAGAATATTCTGCGATGGATGTCGTGAAGGAATTCGATGTATTTAATTCATTAGTGGGAGAGTACGACGTGATGAGTATAACGCAATATAATCAGTGATTCTTGAAAAAAATTAAAATACAATGCAGTAAGACGTGCAAACAAAACCGAAATTCCTTTGTAAAAATGATTTCTCACTCTTTACTGACATGCAGACGTCTTCAGCATTAAATTTAGATAAATATGATAATCGGAAAACTGAAAATTGAGTGTAACCAATTTTTTATTGAATTTATTTCTATTTGAAATTCTCTCGACAATGGTAAAAAATTAGTTCATGAATTTTTTATGATTTATTCATGAAGAGATGACGCTTATGATTAAATATACAAGAAGTCAATACAAATGCTGATCACTGTGCCGACTCCTATGTTACAATTAAATCATGACCTTTTACTTTTCCGGAATATATTTCAGTCAATTGGGGGATAAATGGTTGGGCTCCCCATTCACTGAATTCAATGTCGCTGTTTTGAAATTATTTCCAGACTTTCCATGAAGTTTTAATTAGGGTCGAAAAGTTTTCTGGCAAATTCGACGCGTCTAGATATGGAATGATATTTATTTTTAACCTGCCCGAGAGCTGCCTCAGGGGAATGGGCATCTAGTTAGCAATAAATCCATGAAAATTCTGAGTTGATTCAGACAGTCCAGCGCACGTGCTCAGATGGGTTCGATCGACTCCCACACATTCTAACTCTTCACGGTAAATCAGTAACCTTTATTGCCCCAAGTGACAATCTATGAACACATGTCAATCGTAAAAGTTCGTAAATAACCAGGGAAATAAAAAAATCCTAATCGATGAAGCTTAAGTTATATAAATCCATGCACTGGGTTTGAGGAGGGACAGCCGACGTTGGACGGCCGATGGTACTGAATAATGGATAAATTCTGTTGGTTTACGCATTCAGGGGATAAGATACTTGGATAAGAATTATTTTTAGGGGGTTTCTGGATGGTTGAACAGCTGACACAATGGTGTCACAGAGTTTCAGCGGTTATCATCCCCTATGAGTGTCTGGGGATGCTTGGAAACCTGGAGGGAGGACTCTTAAAACGAAAATAAATGTTAAAATTTTGCGGATTGAGGGGAGACTGTGTTTTTATCACTGTCTTCTGGGGAAACCGTCATGTTGTCGCTAAATTCCTTCTGTTTTTATTATTTTGCGGCGGGAATGGATTGGGGGAATTTTCGGGGAAGATCGGTCGTTAGGGTGAGGATTCGAGATGATTTTTTGGGGGAGTAAGAAAGCTCGCTTTGATGATTTTACATGGAGAGAAATTTCTGAGAAAATTTTACAACTGAGCGATTCGGATTTTCTCCAGTACTCGCATGCGAATTTTTATAAAAAAAGTATCTCCGTGTAGACATTGTATTCTATGATTTTATGATTTAGTACTAGCCTGAGAAATCGTATTGAAATAATTAACAAATCGATTTCAGTCACGCAGCAATTTGACTGGAATGAATCCGAACAATTGGCTGGAATCAAATGGAGGCGACGGGAATCAAGTAGAAAAATCAACTTATATCAGACCGATGGTGTGCGCCTCTCCCGGGCGGACCCGGTTCACGCCGACGATTCCATGTCGAATAGATCGATTGTCACGTATGATTGACTTCGTCTTGATTTTTTCTTTTGATTTCGGAAATGAAAAGGGAATTCCCCTCTCGGTTAATGGCGCAAATAAATAAACGAGGGTTCGTATATTATTCAGGAACAAAAAATCGTGTGGATCCAAATGTACAATTGCTCGGTTGCACGAAACCAAAATTTACCACGAGTCTCTCGAGCCTTTTATTAGAATGAAAGAGTGGGAAAATAAATCAGACGAAGTGGAAAAAATTGAAGTGGAATTCTATCCCACTCCTCGCACATTTAATTTAATGGAATCCCGCGATGTCGTGAGCGGTCGTCTGCCTCTGCGATATATTTCTTTCCTCTCCTCGGGTAGCCATTGTGAGATTAATGTTTTCCTTGAATTTTCTTTCATCCAGTTGCCGAGATGAATCACTTTTGACTATTGACCAGTTTCTTATGAATATCTTGGAATCCAAAGGAGATGGAAAAATTTTTGTTGTAACTTTTTTGTCGAGTAAGTTGAGTGCTAAACAAATGTGATTAGAGAAGCCTCGCTACTTCCCCTAGGTTCGAGACATAAGTGAACCTATCTCTATTTACCACTTCACTACAGAAATATTGATGTGGCTCACTGTTGACTTCCGGCCTAACTCATACTTCATTCTCACAGTTTTTTAACCAGTGGGTTGCGCCCTGATGAGAACCTTGAACGAAATTCAAAGCCTACTATTATTTACCACTATTAATAGATTTATATTTGGCTATTGCTGGCCATGAGGCCATGGGACCAGCCATATGATTGGCCAAGTTTCAATGATTGAAGGCAGGAAGCCCGGTGGCATTCACTGTGAAAAACCAAAACGCAATTCACACTTAAATATCTTTTTCCGTCATGAGAATTGAAATTTATGCTTTGAAGCAGCGAATATTGCCCTAATCAAAACCAAATGAACAATTTTCTTCTTTTTTTTCATTTGCCTCCCTTAGATTGGCAAGTCTGGCCTGGAATGCTACCCTTAAGTAGTGAATTCTCCCCCGAGGAATGTCAGTAACAATTTTTTTTACAATCTGTCCTCTCAATCTCCTCCCATGAACTTACGATCGAAGTAACGAGAAACATTGCAACAGTCAATGTAATCAAGAGAATAAGATTTCTGACGTGAATAATGTCCGGAAGGAGCACTTATACAGAAGTATCGAGGGGCATCTTTCGCGTACCAATGACTCCCTGGAGGGATTGGAGGTGAAGGCAGTAGGGCAATGGCCACATACTGAATCTAACCAGTGAAACATATCTCCCGTCTTAGGTCATTTCGGGGAGGAGGGAACAAACTAGATCAGTACTACCACAAATCCTTGGTGTTATGGTGACAATTTTAATTCCCGAAGGACTGGCTGTTCGCTCCCCACCATTGACTTCCGGAATTTACTATCGTCGGAACTGGAGCAAATCTAGGAAACTGAGTCTCAGTCAAAATTTACTGAGGATTGAATTGCTGATGGCAGTTGTGACTTCTCGGATTCTCAGGATTTGTGAGCGTTCACCCCATGATAACTTCAATAAGTTCTTAATACCCATTCTTGGATCGAGAAGTTTGTTGACGCTCAGAAAATTGTATACTGTTACAGAGAGAATCGAAACGTTAATTATATTATTGCATGACATGCAATTTTTCACTCACATTTGCTGTATTTTTATGTCACGTAAAAACCGAGAATAAAAGTCACTTTAGATGTCCGTCATCACTTGTCTGCCTCCCACGGTACTCCACCTACTCGTGAGTAGAATCCATTCTCGATTGACTTGGGTCTCGCCCTTTAAACCATCAATCGTTCTAGAACTAGGGAGTCTCATGTATCGGGTAACAATGGAGGGTGGGAATAATTGTAGACTCAGGAATATAAGTAAAGATTTTTTTTATTTTATCATTTTAAATTATGAAGTCAGAATACATTCTTAGGGTTTGGTTTATTCGAGTGGCACGTCTTTAGGAAACAGTAGGTTTAAACAAGGATTGAGTAAAAAATTGAATAAATTGAGGAGGTGATGATTTTTCAAATGCAAATAAGTGGAAGAGAAGATTATGTTTCGGTAGATGTCACATCGATAATAGATGGACTCAACTAGATTATCTCCCCTTTTTATTTACTCGTTTCCATTTGCCAATTCATTATTTTTTACTATTCACAGACAGTTTAAAATCATCAACAAAAAATCCAAGAGTTTATGAAACAGTCCTACACTTATTATTAACAAATAATGAATCTTGACATGTGATCACAATTTTTTCAATGACAAAAACTATAAAACGATGACCCCACCCTTCTTTCCCATTCCATTCACATTTTCCTATCACAATTACCTAGCAGTCTAATTAACATTTTAATTGATATAAGTAGCTGATTAAATACAGGTACTAAATAACTCGTCGTTAAAATTTCCAAAGAATCAATAACTAGCTCTAGATTCATTCGATAAATAAGTACGACAAGGTCCCATATTCCGTTAATCGATCAATTAGAATCATTTTTTTGTTCGCCTGAATGAGTATTGTTCAAGAATAAAATATCTCACTTTATCAATTAAAAAACAGTCTAGTATATTGGTCTGACAATTGTTAATTGGCTTGAGTGTTCTACAGCTCCCAATGACTTCGATCAACGAAGCACTCGTTAATTTACGAATTAAACTAATGGCCTAGGAATAGTTAGAATATTTTGACCTATTGGAGAAAGTAATATGTGACATTTCGAAAGTTTTCTCGCTCAATAAATATTTCATTGATCATCGAAGGTATCACTTATCATCTGTTATTTACAACAAATTTCTACTTACTATTCTCAGTGTTCTGGGTTTTTTAAATTGTATTTCATTCGTAAAAAAATATCTCAGGTTCTTTCGAAAATATCGGACATTACTTTCATTATTATTCACTGTTGTTAGTTTATTTTCAAGTATCTTGGTATCTCAATATTTATTTTTTAGCCAGAAGATTCGTTGAAAGATTCAGGACGTTAAACATTACATTAAACTACATCTCTCAATGACCTAAAATAATTATACTATTCATTGAGAGAGAGGATATGCAGAAATATGGAAAGAAGATTATAGAATTTTCTTTTTCTCATTTTTGATAGACTTTTTCCCCTAGATTTTCATACTACTGAGCACAACAGTTGGAGCATTAAGTCAAGTAGAATAAAGGAGAATTTGAAGTGAGAGTTTAATGGGATGGACTACATCCGAATCTCTTGGCTTTTCTCGTCGTTAATAATTACGTTCACATCCACTGGAGACTTGAGGTAGATAAAAACTTGATAGGAAGTTTTCATCAACTCGTGGAATGAGGGATCATTCTGGACGAGAATTAATTTTTTCGTTAGGAAAAGTCGGGAAGAAGATAAGCTGATTTTTTTACTGATTATTTTGAAAATATCTACGAAATGAGTAGTTTGCGGAAAATTCGAGGACATTTAAGTAATTTTTAGTCACATTTTTGTTCCAATTAAAAATTGAGAGGCAAAGAGTCGAGTTATGGCGGCAAAATTTTTTACATCACTAGTTCCTCCCACAGATATTACCAAAATAACGTTCAAACACGTCAGTCATCCCCTCCTATCCTCGACCATTAAATTGCTGGTGCATTTTAAATGGTTCTGGATGTGCGGAAAATGGTTTATAATATAATTGATATAAAAATATACATTTTCCCCGACAAAAGAGGACAATTAGGCGAGGCAAAAGGTGGAAAAAGGACTGACCCGGCCTCAATTTATCATAGCAATACAATCCTGCAATGCAGGGGCGCAGTTTACCAGAGGATGTCGATACCACGCGTCTGTAGAAGTATTGTCCCCCCTAATAGCTCTGGGGAGGGAAACTTTGCCCCAGCGTTTTCGTGTCCCATCCAAAATGATGGGAACCATGAGTTCCAAGGCCACCGCCGAATACTCTTCCCATTCAGTGCTTAAATCACTCGTGCATATATCGTCCGGTAACTCGGTCAATTCTCGAATAAAAAAATCAAGAGAGCTTCATGGACTTCTGCCCCATTAGATCTGGATTTTGCACCCCCATCCCCAATTCATCTTCACGAATACTTTCTCCATAATGGAACATCCAACACTTCGAAGATAAACTAAAATCCCCAGGCAGAATAACAATGAAGTGGCTAAGCTCAACAGTAGAGCTATGAAACATAGTAGAACCAGCCGTTTCCTCCGATATTGGAGGAAAAGTTAATTGAAAGTGAGTCTTTTAGAAAAATATTTTCCATCATTTTTCTCTGATTCCATCATTTTCGAAATGAAAAAGAAAAATATCGGCGCAACATTAACCACCGCTCCTGTTCCGCTTGAAATATTCCGAGAAATCATCATTGTGACGATCTTCTCCGAGACACACCCTCCCCATCTCCTCCAGACATTCCCGAGCTAATCATTCATTCTCGCGATAATCTCGCGACAGCAAAAACTCCCATCAATCTCGACCCATTTTATCCTTTCACGTCTCGAAAAACCATTCAGACACACGTGGCCTTGTACCCCAGTACGACATCAGGTGTTTTGCTGCACGAGGGTCTATCAAAGATGCCCCCACTGCCCCCATGAACCCTCTGTGTCATGTTTCTCCCGAGGGATTCACTTCTGTCCTTGATACGCTGCTGTAAAAACCTGGCTGATGCCTCGAAATTACCAATGCTACATCGACTACCTCGTTGATACTGCGATTTACCAAGACACTCGAGCTTCTCAGCATTGCTAAAAACACTTGATCGGCTTCCCTTGACCACCGACGATGGTCTAGCAAGTACATCCATTCTATCAAAATGACAAATGCTCATTCTCCTGTCCCTGGGTGTCATGGGATGAGCAAGAACGTCCATTCTATCAAAATGACAGATGCTCATTCCTCGTTCACGCTGCATTGGTCTAGCTAGAACATCAGTTCTATCGAATTGACAAATACTCATGCCCCTCTCCCTCTGGAATGATCTCGATGGCTTGGAATACTCATTGAATGGCTTAAGTGTGGCAGGCGCCTCATCCTCGTTCTCGTCCTCCTCTACTGGTACATCAGCTGTCTGCTGACAGCTCTCAATTCCCTCATCCAGCCTCAACGATTGCAGGTCAAACGCACTTTTTGTCCGTCTTGGCATATTACCGGGAAGATATGACATGCTGGAGCCCACGAAAACACTGTTCTGCCGTGGTCTGGTCATGATTGATTGACACTGCAAGTGGTCCAGAGAGTGGATGTTAAATTTCGAACACGAACGCATCTGGAACAGATATATTCATGTACAGGGCATATGCGGTTATGACGATTTATTGGGACAACGTTTTGGGAATGCTCAGGTGGTGTGATGTAATGAATCAAGTCTAATGATTACTATTATTATGGATTAGTTCGGTTTGAACTAATGATTGTGGTGTTTGATGGTCCATTAGCATATCCCGATATTCGCCAAAATGCATCCCCGACTTTGTAAATTGTTAAATAAAGTTCCAAAGCAATAACGAAATATTTGATTCAAAGGTCTTATCATTAACATCCGATTGAATTGATTTATCAGTAAAAATCTTGGTAATTTCAAAAGAGATTTCCCGTATGAAGACATTCTTATCGACTATCCGGAGGGTTTCTGCTCCATTACCTTTGTATGTTCCCTTGAAAGTTCCGGAATACCAACGACTTGATTAAGCAAATGATGCATTCAACAACCAGGTAGTAAAGTGCAAAAAATCGAGAGATCCGTTATGCTCCATTACTTCCCAACTAAATTATTCTTCGCTCGGTAATATAAGTTAACGTTCTGTAGATTTTACCCCTCAATTTCAAACAATTTTCATCAGAGATGATGGAAGATCCTGAAAATTGGGAGTTAATCAGTTCCTCACCCCCCAGGTTGTCAGTCTATCTAGTGAAGAAAATTAACTGACAAATAACGCATCAATTTTAACCTGTCATTGATGTATACACACATCGTTTGATGCTCTGATAGCCTTGATCTTTCTAAATAGTCTGCAGCTGGTATGGTAATCTTGATGGCTCCGACCAGCGGATCAAAGGGTATATCTAGCAGCAGCTTTTTCACGACTGCAAAGAGAGAAGAAGCTCTGGATCAAGACCTTCAGACTCCTGCATAATTTCGGCAATTGGAATACGAAACGTTTGGATCAGCCGCTATCTGCATAAATGTCCGCAGTATATGAAGATAAATTCGGAAAAAGTTGATGCTGTCTTTCGGGAATATGCGGAGCACGTGAGGTTGATAAGAATTATTCTTTCCATTGCCAACAGAAGTTTCTCCATTCTTTATCTCCATTTTTTTGGAGATGGAGAGAATCGTAACTCAGGATTAAGATTGATTGTCATTTGAATATGTTCCCTTGGATTTTTGCGCAATATCTGATGACCTCAACCCATTCGATTGGGTCAAGGTTGCTTACTGCGATTTTCACAGACGGTGCAATTTTGGGAATCATTTCCTTCATTTATCTTTCAACCAACAAACTCGGGAGGCGTTTGAATTCCGACGATTGATAAATAAATTTAATTATTAACCAAAACGATAGAATATGTTGGGGGGGCAAGATGGGGAAATAGCAACCGATATATGGAGATATTCACCTCAAAATTTCAAGTGACAATGAAAATTCATTGCTCATCTGGCTGTGCATTTAAAGCGATATCTGTATTCAAACTGGGGAAAGTACTGGGGATGTGATGGGTTAAATTTCAGGGGAATGTATGGGATGGTTAGTGAAGATGGATGAGGATGCAGGTGGGATGGATTGTGCTACGTTCCACCCCGGTTAACCACGAAGTGACGCAGTGTACTTTATGCTCCGCTGAATTCAGATGAACATTTTCAACCCCAAAAGGAAATTCAATTTCTATCTACACACGGGTAACGTTTCTATTTCAGAATTTTCATGATTCGTCTATTAATATTTTCACCTCTGATTTAATATTAAATATTTTATCACACTGTTCGTTACGCGTCGTTGACGTTCAGCCAATTTGTCGTAAAATACTTCCTAAAGTATTTAACTGAATAGCAAGCTGCACAATCCCTCTTTTCGCAGGCTCATTTGATACCAGTTATCATAATCTGTCTGTTCTGTCAACCATAAATTTTGAATCAAATTGGACATCTTCAATTGCGACGATTGAGGACAGGTCGTTACTGCAATGTTTGGAGAAACTTCAGTAACTCCAATAAATTATGGTAGTCTACCAACACCTGGTGGATGCTGCAGTGATTATACAGCACTCCCGCTGGTACGACTTGGTTTTCTGCATATATATAATAGGATATATCCACTCAAAACCACATACCCTTGGAGTTAATCCACCAGACAGTGTTGTCATTGTATAAAAACTTTTATTTAAAACGGGCTCTTTCTAGCTGTTGGTTTATTCAGCGGTGGCCGATAATTCCAAGGGAAATTATCGCGTACTCGGCGGCATTCCCCAGTGTTTCTTGTGGTTATCAGGTGTGGTGGAAGGGAGGGTGGCTAAAGGGGGTGCATTGAAACCCTGTATACAGGAGAGGAATGAATATGGCAGATAGCGACATCGGAAAATATAAAAGGCAGGAAAATACGAGGTGGTGGCAACTCGGAGGCCGAGACAGTTTTCTCTTATCGTGAAAGACATTCGTGGACTTTGATGGAGCTTTTGTAATTGGAAATATCGTGAGGTCCCACTGACAAATTTATGAGACGCAAAAATCACGGAGGAATTGGAACCCTTTCATGTTAAAATTCGATATTTTTTTCTGGCTGAATTACATCCAGTGATATATCTCAATGCTCTGTGCAACACTGTCCGGTAGAATTGCCTATTCGCGTGCAATACGAGTCACACAATGCACAAGTCAAAGGGGAAATAACAACAATTTTGCTGAATAATTGGAAGTTGGCAACAAACGGTGTTTTGTTCATCCAATCCATATTTTATCTGTAATTTAAAATGACATATTTGTATGACAAAGGGAATCGAGAATCCCTCCCATAAGCAATTCCTTTTCGTGAAACTCGGGAATATGAAATTGTCCATTGGATACCGAGGGGGAGAATGCAGCCGAGTATTTTGGTATTGCGTTGCACTTTTCAATGCTCCTTGGCTCGACACATAGTTATTTTGCCTGGTTGTACTCACTCGAGGGGAGAAACTACGCGGATTTGCATTGGAATCGGATTAACATTGGCACAAACTGTTTTCAACTTACCCTACTTCCTGTTTGCACACATGAGCTCTTGTACGAATTCTTCGAATGTGAAAATACGATTACCCGATTGCTCTGCCATATGCAAGAGCCTCTGTTAGAAAATAGCGCATTTCAAAGGGAAATTCAGCAGAAAAACAACTTGCCATTTGTCTCCCCAGCGAAATGTTTTTCCACTTTTGTAGTCGAACATAAGAGATTTTATTTGAACTGCAGTGGTTACTAAATTTCCCGATATTTTACGATGATTTTATTGGCTAAACTTTTCACAATATTTATCAAGTGTCGGGAAAAAATTGAAAATTGTTCGTACAGGGAAATTTTTAATTTCTCCAAATTTCCTCGTTCCGGTTTTCTCTTATCGAATTTTTTTCCCTCACCACAATCTCATTTTTCATGTAATCATCATGTTACGGAAGATGAGATCCCCTCGATGCGTTAATAATGGACGTACTGACTGTCGTGATGACGTAAAATCGATGGTTGAAGGAGTGATCATCACGCAAAGACTGCCAGGGGCATAGTCCCATGGTTATTCCACGTGAACGGTAGTAATCCAAGTGTGTACATTCATATTATGGTGGATTACTCACTGGCAGGGGAGATGGATCGACGATAGCGCAGCTTGGACGGTGTGGCTGTTGAAATTTCGGTTGATAAGGCTCGAGCATGCGGATTTTGCCCCAACGATTGAAGAACAGGGCAATAGCTCCCACCCACAGAAGAAGTACCAGAATCACCAGTAGAGCTTCCTCAGCTCGCACCACCACACTCCCTGGTTTCGGGAAGCCTGCAGTAATAATGAGGTGAAACGTTAGTTAACGAGACAATGCGCACTATTGTAGTACCGTCACGATACAACAGACATTGCTACAACAGACATTACCCCTTTGTAGAGGGTTTTCTGTTGGAGCAACGAAGTTTCTTTGAGTCTCTTTCATTCGTCGAATAGAAGAAATCGAGAGAATGAAGAGAGAATGGAGGTCTTTTCAAGGGTTTGAAGTGTAGCGCAGCTGTAAAACGAAATGACGTTTTATCCCTTGATCACTTTTTTAGAAGTTACTTGAAATTGGAAGAAGATGAAGATCTTTGTAGATTTAATTTTGTAGTGCCATAAAAGGTCGTCGTATTTTCTCGAAAAAGATTCTCCTTTTTGGAAGTTTGGAGAGTTGGTTCTGTCATTATTTCTTCACAGTTACGCAATTTCGTTTCAATTATTCAATTAAGCAGACACGTCACCCTTTGTATACATCGAATTTTAAAGTCATCTGTGTGTCCGTTTTTATCCATTATTATTTTTTTCATCAGTTGATAAAATGTTTTTAATTGAATTTTTTCAGACGCTGGAGATGAACATGTGCGTGACCTTTTCCAGGCGTTACCCGTGCGTATAACGTACGAATGAGCCATTTTGTCCAGTTAATAACTCCAGAATTATAAATTACGAGAGCAATTCGGTATACTATCCCTCTTTAATGTGGATTCTGGGGTCAATCATAAAAGCTTTGTGATGCTGAAGGGCATAGTCAGGAGCATGAAAATATTAAAAAATACCTGCCTTCAATGAAAATTACGACTCAATACTTTCAGAGCTCTGTACGTTTCTTTATTCGATGTTTTTCATCTCATCACTTTTACTTACAATTCAGCTCACTGACCTTTATGAACCACCGTTAATGTCAATCTCGTTTATGTTCTCGTTACAATCTCGTAATTGCTACTTTCAAGGGGTATACTGGAGATATTCGGACAGTAAAGTACAGAAAATAATGGTTTCCTTATTTTTAAAAACTAAAAACACCGCCCAGGAACTCATTGAAGTTCATTCTGACGAATTAAATGAGTCCTATATTTAGTATTGTTTGATTGAAGGACTACACAATTAAAAAAATGTCATTTGGAACGACACTTGCGCAGCCCCGAAACTAATAAAATCAAAATCGTACATTTAATCGAGAACCAAAACGAGACGTGAGACACTTGTCGCTGATTGTTTAAATTGAAATCCAAGTGTTGACTTGGCTTCTGTACCTGGATAAGTGGAATTTATCTCAGCTGTAGAATCCAATTCCGACGACATCGAGCCAACGAGAATAGCTGGCAGCCTCTCCTCCTTGCCGTCTGGAGCCTCTTCCAGCTCCAGCTCGATCTTTGTCACGTCTCCTGTTGAAAAAAAAATCGAATTAAAGTCACCAAAATCCTATCTTATTCGTACTAATTGCATTGAAATTAATCCCTCCTAAAATAAATCGTGGGCATATTCAGCATTTTCATGGCAACAACTAATATTTATTACAATACACGTATCCACTTTCAAAAAAAATAAAATTGTCGGTTTTTTAAATTGATATTTACCATTGCCAGTCACCTGGACTTTAATTGGTGTGCTTGAAGCATGGCGATGTCTGGTGCGTCTCCCGTCACCCTCCACAGTGGGTTATTTCCTCTTATCGTCTACCTGAAATAAAAAAAAATTATTTATCAAATTGAATGGCATTTCTTTCCACTTACTATCCAACCCTGATGAAATGACTATGGTATTTAGAATTAATACCTATTTCGCTCCAATTGGGCGTGAAGAAATACCCAATAACGTTCTTAATATCCCGCCCCGTCAGATGATTATTTTCAATAAATCAGTCGGGCGTGCGAGAGAGCCTTAATTTTTTTTATTCCTGAGAAACGGGAATGCGACATTTGGTTTTATTGGCCCGAGCAACCCCATCCGGGAATGATAAATTTGTGGGGACCAATTGGACGATATACTCTGATATTAATTATCGGAGGGGAAAATAACGATGCAATTGAGATTGTCAATGGGATGAATTGCCACGGACATGATTCAACTACGAAGTGGTGAACCGCAGTAAGTCAATTCCGATATTTTTGGCCACTGCTCACACACACACACACATGAAGAAAATATTTTTTTTATGCAGCTTGAGCTTTCGAATAATTATCTGCGCTGATTAAATATCTGATACATTCACCACTGGTAACAGGCGAAACAGACGATGAGTGAGCAACTGAATATTGCAAAACACTCCTATAAAAATATTCTGAGTAAATACATCTCTATTCTCTCAAATCTTTCAATGAAAAATATATCCAAGCCATTGACATAAATCCGCTGAACCCCTTTCGGATACATGCGACAGCGAGATCCTCATCTATTGCTTATCCATAAAATTGTCAGTGACAGGCATAAAATTGCGCTTCGAAGAACAACAATGGACCATAAAAAATCACCGAATAACTCTCACGTGGCCTAGGCAACTCATGAATGTCCTTGACACGTAGATTTCACTTCCTGGAGCGTGCAGAATACATTGCGACAGTTCACAGCTTTCATTGGGATTTTTTTATTGTGGAATATTTTTCTCCCAACGACACTTGAATAAAAATGACAGAAAAAGGCAGGACGAAGCTATGATGCTTATTCTGGAATAATTCTGGAAATATTCAGTGCAGGTTTAGGGAAAAATTTCAGGAAACGTTTGTGTCTGCTATAAAATTATTTACGGAATTATATTTTTCCACATCATTTTTACGCAAAAACGCCCGAAAGTCATAATTTTTATGGATTTTTTTTGGATAATCGTTTTCCCATGAAATAGAAAGGGATTTACATAATATTTCCACTTGTGTGCACATGGAGGCGGAGTATTCCAGTTAACCCTGACACTGGGTCTGGCACTATCTCCACGAGGGCTTCAAATTTAAATGGAAATATTTGGATTTTTCATGGCTACATAAAATTCCAGATAATAATATCATTTAACTACCAGTATTTCAAGTGAAGGGAAGTGTGGATGGGAGTGATTGTAACGACGAGTACATCATTAAAAATTTACGACGTATTTTTCACGTGGTAAAGCCAAAAATTTTTATCGTCTCCCACTTTCTCTGACACTTCAGGAATATTTTCCACTGAAAGTTCCATTATATTTTTTCGAATAAATTGAGCTGTCACTTCCAAGGGAGGAAGATCGGAGATAAATTGTGATAATAATACCAATCCGTGGAACTCATTGAATGATGAGTAAATTCCCTGGTGGGTAAATGAGTGGTTGAGGGAAAACAAATAAAGTGTCAGTGGGAAGACCGACCCCGACGGAATGGCTATGAAACATTGAGAGGCTTTTGGAGTCGTGCGGTATTGACTTACACCCCTTTTTCCATCTTAATGGAGAGGTTATCGTAAAAGGATATCGTTGCTGACGTAGGAATTATAGAACGTGGAAAAAAGGCGCTGCAAACAAATTTATAAATTATATTATATTTCTGTCGGAATCAAACTTTAAAAATGTCCTGAATAAATGAAACTCAAGTGATTTTAAAATTCAAATATTTTCAAAATTTAAATTGCCCGACGAATCCGCGTGAAACGTGACCTAGATTCCTCGTAAATAGATAAACTACACAACGAAGAATTTTCAACCCTCTGGGACCCACGGCCTTGCACAAACCTACCGATAAGATACACCTCGGAGTAACAAATCTCCGCATTTGAATCGCCACCCGTTCCATTTTCACCAATGAGAATTGTCGAGTCAATGCTTTGGTGTACACACAGTTGTCCACATCGCCCAGAAGCAGAGGCCAGATAAAATTTCATAAGGAACATCCCAGGAATTCTAATTCTGTCTGCAATTAAGGTAGAAGTACTAGAACCTGTCTTATCACTGCCTCGCTTCAAGTGCCGCCGGGCAAACAATGACACAACGAGATAGGGGTGCAAGAGTGGTCTCACCAGCATTTCAAAATTGCTACAACAGATTCACAATTTACCCCAACACAAAATGGAACTGAATTCTCCTTTGAAGTTGCCGTGCGAGAGTCTCATTTTCCTAATGAGGGAGTAAAACTGATATATTAATAAAAACTCGAATAATTCAAGTAATCGAGAAATTCGTCATTATTCGTTGCGACTTTGAACGCATGGAACCCTAAAAAAATATTCCCACGAATTGAATTATTCAGTGATTCAAAGAAAGCCGTTGACAACTTTAATAAACATCTGAGAGGAAAAATAATTGGCTTAAGAAAGGAAAAGGCAGAGGTTGAGAAGGAAATCCATTGATCCCACGAGAGTCTCGACAGGAACTAAAAAAAACGCGAATAACAAAGGCGGAAGAAACTTTTCCGAGCACAACCCGCATCGACAACAGTTTATCCTGGGGCCGTCGTTGGTAAACTTTATTTATTCAGGAAGTATCGTCAGAATGGAACGAAAATGCCTTTCGTATTTAGAGCTATCGGATCTCGGATGCGTTCACCAGGAAATAATGCAAAAGGAGAATTTAAAAACACTATTTTTGAAAACTTTGCAAAAGTCATGAGAATCTGAGGGAAATTGATATCGATTCACAAACTGTGCTTTGCGGTGATCCAATTATTGGAGTGTGTCAGTGTAATTAATAGGCGGGCCTTTGGTGCTTTTCATAAACGGTCAATTTCCGGGCGAATTTGACTTCAATAATGGAGGCGGTTAATTGGTTCATTGAATTTATTATCCAACGTCATGAACATACAGAGAATAAAGAGAGAATAGAAAATAAAATGTGCGTAATTTTTAAAAGAATATAGAGAATTAATATAACGGAAACACTCTGGTCTTCCTTTATTCAGTGCACAATCAATTCCGCCATTTTACTCCACTTTCCACAATGACATTATAATTGAGTTTCCTCGAACTTTTAAAACGCACCCATTACGAACGTATTACGTACCGCTCACAGGAACATTACCCAAATTGACATGGAATCAAAAGTTTTTGAAGTACGTACTCAATTTTCCAATTTGAATTGGCAAAACATGAAGGACTCAATCGAGATGAAGATTGTCCTGTTAAAAAGTTTTAAGGACACTTCATAAAGTCCCCCTATTTCCACCTCTATTTTTATTTCTTCGGAGATACCAGCATCGTGAGACACTTCTCAACGGATTGAACCGAAGCTAACGGCGAAAAAAACTGTAATCACCCTTGTCGATAATGAAGAGACAATAACCGCTGAACTTTGCTCGTTAAAAAGATCGTAAAATTCTCTCCACCGAAGAATGACTTTTCCTTCTTCGATGGCTCCTAAAATATCGAAAAACCATACGTCAATATCGACAAGAAAATTAAAATAAACTCGGAAAACTTCTTTGGAAGAAAGAGCTAAGTAGTTAAATTGATTGTTCGATTGTAGAAAAAAAAATTCCTTATAATTTCCCAACGTAAATGATTCATTACACAGACATGTGGTCATCATCGCACGGTCATGCATACAACCTACCGGAGCTTTTATAGGGCCAATCTAAGAACTCAAACACACGGTAAAGGCTGGAAGGGGTGTACAAAACAGTGAACAAACAATTCCATACAAACGTTAAATAGATATGTGTGTGTTCACATATAACCACATCACCATGAACACAACACGAATGCCCTGCATTGAGATTATGAACTATACACGAACTCTACTTGAACGCACTGTAGCTCTTGTCCACATCAGGAACAATTGTCAACATTTTCCACACCTCAGCACTTGCAAAATAATTTTTTTCACAGTTTTTCTTGAATGTAAAAATTTAGCATCGAGCATTCAGACGAATTAACTTGTCCTGAAAAAGCTTTGATCAATCAGACGCCAAATTTATCGTGTCAAAGTTCCTCACGCCTCTTCAAGCTCCTCATTACTCCCCTGTCGATTGCATTACTGACACCGTGACACACGACGAATTGACGACATTTCAGATCACTTTTTTCGCATTCCCAGTGATGAATAGTGGGCATTCAAGAGTAACTCCGGTACATTGGCATCTAAACGGTGATTAATTATACAGGAAAGTGGAGCGAAAAAATGTGGCTTTAATCCCAGGAATTCGAAGAGATTAAACTGAACGAGATTAAGGGATGCGGATATAAGCAGAATAGCAGCCATTCAGCCGCACTGATAGAAAAGTTGGAACGATTCAGTTGCTATTAATGAGTCTCTTTCACTATTAGTGTCATTTGTCAACTATTACCTGACCCCGTGGATTGTCAGGAAGTCTGGATAATAGCAATTCAATTTTTCCGCACGGAGAGAATATTTCGCAGCAGTTTCTCGTCGTGGGGATGAAGGAGACTGAGGGCGGAATCCATCAGGTGTTTTTCACCCTATAAACTGGGGAAAATCCGTCCCCGATTTCAAAAGCACGCTGCCACCCTTGACTTTAATAAACATTCAAAAGCAACGATTTCACTTCATATTTTTTGGCTTTTAAATTCTAGTGATTCAACAGGCTCAGTATTTGATGGGAATATTTGAAGAGCTGAACATCTGATGTGAGAGTCCTCGTGTCTTTCATTTCCGTTCGGTAAAAGTGAAGGGTTGGGGAGTGCATTTATGTTTCAGCTCAGGTTGATTGGCGTTAGGGGTAAGAGGTTTCCTTTAAAATTGTGAAGCTCACAGTGCGCTCACAGATCGCGTGACGGTATCATAATTTTTCAGTGTGAGAAGAAATGAGACATCAACGTTTTCCGTAATGAGACAATATCGTGAGGCATTCAATGGAATAGACAACTGAAGGTCACATTTTTATTTATAATTTTGGTTCAATCAATTCAGGCCGATCGATCCTATTTGTCGTTACGTCACGCAATGAGTTACGATAGTGTTCGTGTCATAAATTTATTGAACCAATGATGCACCGAACGGCCCAACGGGTTTGAACCCTTTACAATATCACATAACGCGGTTGAAACCCTGTCATATCTACCGTTAAATTAAGGTTAAGGACGATTAGCTGGAATGCTGGAAGGACACAATAAAAAAAATTAATTGACTAGATCCATTGTCCCAATCTTCTTGATTTTCGACAGATCTCACCGTAAAGAACCATGAGGATTATCTTAAATCTTAGTATTCTTATATTTATGTATATATAACACAAATATATTATATTGGAGGGGTATTTCTCTTCGTGAAACCACCTAAGTAAAATAAAATGTGGAAATCTCATTAAATTTACCCCACGACAATCCTTAATTAACGAATTAATCGCAATATCGCGTTAACACCCTCGTCCATCCCAATCAGACGCAAATCCCCGTTCATTTCTCCATAATCCCTCCACCCCAATCCACCCGGAGTACCTCCCCCGCCTATAAACAACGGCTATCATCGAAGAAAAATCCTGATGGCCCTAGTCCCCATAAAAGAAAACATCTCTCTTGAGGTTAAAATAAGACGAAGCGTAATCTAAGCTTCACCTCTGGTGAAGGAAGTTGCACTTTGCCGTACATCCGCCGTCCTGGAGTCGTCCATCATTCCCTTCCATGCCCCTCCGCCCACCGTCGGAGTGCTTTCAGATGCCTCTGGGTGTAAAATTTTAGTTCGAAACATTTTCATACACCCGACGGGTCTTAATATACCCACGTCTCGGATAGCCAATAATGTCTATTTATTTCCCCCCTCAGGGGGTTAATGCCTCACCGGTACGTATAGGGTATAGTCAGTCGGCGAAAGATTCATGCGACACCCTGAGGAAATAAAAATGTATGTCCGAGGAGCGATGAGGGGAATTTTCATTTCCGGAATTTTTTACGAGCATTTTTCTGTGAGAAAAAAAAATTTTCCCTGCCATTTTCTGACTCTGTCCCCTGGAGGGGAGTGAGAAGTGCGACAAATCTGCAGGAGCGTGAATTACGATTTCGGCGGAGGTGGAGGAGTGATGGAGGGATGCAGGAAATTGGCCTGAGCCAAGTAAAGGAACCTCTGCCATCAGATCTGGGAATATTAAAGGAATAATAGAAAGTTTTTTTGCCAGGATAAGCATAAAACTGCCGACCCAGACTATTTTATTTCACTTTTTGTTGAGGAAGAATCTCTTCAGTTTCAAAACGTTTTTTCAGACTACAGTGGTTTGTTGGGAGAAATTAGTGCAGGAGAAAATTGAAAATTTAATGAAAAGTGAATTTTTCGCAGTGCAGGATATTTCAGCAAAGTAAAGTCAGCGGGAGAATATGCAAATTGAGATGAAAGAAAAATATTAGCGGAAGGAAGGGTTTTTCCTTCGATGTTAATTATGGAAAGTGTTGGAGGTGTTAATTAAGTTTATTATCATCACAGAGTTAGAAATTCCATTGCAGATAAAATAACTGAGGATGATGGAACTTAATTTTCAATGTCGAATCAATGATATATCACGTCAACGTCTTATATGGAATTTGGAGCGACAATTTTAGCGATGTCTGGCCTGTGCTGCATCGTCACACCTTAAACCAAAGGGAGAGAAAAAAAATAACGAACCGAGTGAACAAGGAAGCCATTAGGCAACGTGTGCTTGAGGCAAGAAGCTCCGGCCCTCCAGCTCCGCAATTCCTCACATTTTCTTCTGTTCTCTTTGACGCGAAATCCCCAGAAACAATAACGAAAGTCGTGAAACAGGGTGAAGAAGGGTAGTCTCAGTGTAAAGGATGGGATAAAGCTGTTGACGAGTAATTTCATCGCAGGCTTAAATGGTTTTCCAGCTGGGTCTATCATCGTTTCTCGCCTGCCCGGGCTGCTGTTGTATGACGGCAATGACGAACAGAAGCGGGTGAATAACTGTATGCTGTGGCTAAACTACGACCCAGATGATTGATATTCCGGGGTTGTTGGGGGCTACATTCAACCCTTCGGCGGTTATAATGACGCGATCAAAATTCCGGGACATGGATCGAGTATTATCATCGCTGCGAGTCAATCATATTCCCATGTCCGAATACATCTCCGATTTTTCACTCGTCAGCTATTTTTCATTTTCGTATTTTCCCGGTTCCTTTGCGAAATTAAATGTCATCATCAATTCTACGAGAATATGAGAGAGCTTCATTCGAATATCGTTTATCATTTTTTATCTCCGACTCTCAGTCCTACCATCCACTCGAGTGAATTTTTTTTTCGGATAAAGTGAGATTGAGACCTCGAAAACGTCTGACCAGTCATGGAAATTTCTCCTTATCAAACGAAAAGTACAACCTATCTCGTTCTAGTAACTTCCAAGGTGCGGAAAAATTTCTCGAGATAGTAAGTTTTCTCTCTGTGTTTATGGAATTTATTTTTGTTCCATCTGCCAATCTATTGCGACAAGATAAATTAAACTTTTTAGTTGAGAATAGCATTTCTCCGAGTTTCCAGTGGCACCTGCCACAATCTGTACACACACCGGGCTGTGAGGATTTTTTTACGAATTCTATATCGGTGGGTAGGGAAAAAAGCGAATCCTGGGTAAAATGAACGGCGAGGGAATACCGGACCATGCAAATATCGGTAATTCTGTTTTATTCCGGGCAGAGTAATTTAAGTAGTGCTTAAGGAGAGAAGGGGAGTGGAGTAATTACAGGGGTCAACTCGGAGGACCGAGTGGAATGATTAAAATGAACAAATGGGTTGATTAGTAGAGTATGCTCGGTCTGTAAGCATGACGTCCAAGAAAAAAAACCCTGGGATAATTAATACCCCCTAAAATTAATAAAAAATAGTCGTCAAGAAAATTCACTATAAAATTGGATAGCTTTGAAATTGAAGCAATTTATTAAATCCACCCTTTCATCCTCCTACCAGTTCTCTCCCACATATCGACAGAATCATATTTCGACTCACAGATGACAGGCGGATTTAGATCGATGGGTTAACGATGGAGGAAATAATTAATATGCAATTATTCAAGCTTCTTGATTTAGGGAATTCTTTTAGGGTGTTAAGATGAATCGAATATATCGCATCGGAGATCTCGAACATTTTCCTATCTAATGGATCTAATTTCATTCCTTTCCTTTCGTTCCGGAAGATATTGACAGAAATGTTATAACAGAGTGAGAAAAACGAGTTCATAATGACTCTAATTCAGTAATATTTCTCTACCCTTTACCTCACCATTGAATTGTAGATTCTTCACCATTAGAGTCGCAACCCTTAGAGACGAGGAAGTCTCAGTAAAACATTATGAGTAGGTAATTTTGAAGGGAAAAGCGCTCACACTCCCGCGCTCATTTATGAAACGAAATCACTTGGGGTTTCAATACATGAAAATATAAATAGCAGCT
This sequence comes from Diachasmimorpha longicaudata, assembly GCF_034640455.1. Lineage (NCBI taxonomy): Eukaryota > Metazoa > Arthropoda > Insecta > Hymenoptera > Braconidae > Diachasmimorpha > Diachasmimorpha longicaudata. The sequence continues at coordinate 9,842,072 of NC_087228.1, read as the reverse complement.
TAATGATTAGAGGGTTAAAAATTATTGATTGAAATTTCTGACTGACACTTCCCTGACATGTCAAGGGAATCCAGAATAGAAAATTTTGAATTCCATGAAATCGTTAATGGAAGCTGTCAAATTATAGTGCGACGAATAACGCAATAAATAGAATAATGAAATAAATGTAAAAGTAGGCAAAACGTATAATAGATCAATCAGATCTGTCGAAATCCAAATTGAACATTTAATGTTATTTAGTATGTGGTTTAACTCACCGATAGAAAAGGCGCGTGATGCACAGGAGACGTCTTTGGCATGTAAACACCGACACAGATTAAATGAATTGCACTTGCACCTGGTCACCGAATTTATCCGAAATGTTCGGAAAGGGACTCGGTTCCAATTGTGATACGAACGCGATTGATGTCTCCACGTGACTGAAAGGAAACACAGGAATACTCTGCACCCCCTGCCCAACCCCGCCGTCTCGATGGCGCAAGTTGAAAAAGCCCGAGACCGCGCAGACTCGCATAACGATGCATGTGAAAGAGTTGAATCTAGGTGCACAACAAAAACCCTTACCCTTCTGAATGTCATAGGGAATAATTGCAAAATATTGTAATTCATGATTGAAAGGCAGATCAATTTTTATTCTATCCAACCTTTTCTATTCCAAAATTCCGTAATAAATTAAACCTTCATTGATGCATAGTATTTTTATGACGATGTCATTCTACTTTGAAGGCCGACTCTATTGAAATATTCTCCTAAAGCACTTTTATTTGTGAGAGTGCACCCTCATGAGATAATATAATCAGTTCGAATTGCCCGCGCGCGAACTGAAGAGCGATTGGTTCTGCCATATTGCTCACCGCGATTGGTCCATTTCCAACGTATTTCGAGTTCAAACATGTTTGGAGCCAACTGCCATTCAACTGCCGAGTGAGTCGTCCAAACCGACCGTCACCCAAGTTTTCATCTCCCTTAGACAACAAATTGGCGAATATTCCCAGTTAATTGTGCAGTGTAGTTATGGTGAAAACCAGGATCTAAACAGCGTCTAGACGTACAGTGAAATTTGATATTGGGCATATAGGATTTGTGTGAAAACAACTGAGCATTCTATACAAATTCAAGGTTGGTCTCCTCACGTTACCTTTATTTACGCCCTTCATTGATGTATTTACTTTCCTCCCTCAACAATAGAAGGCACTTTCATGTTGTTTAGACATTTGGGCGCATTTCTGCAAATTCTAACCTCCAAATTCATTCAAGAAATTCACCAAAACCATAAATTAACCTCCTCTTCATTGGATAGAAATAGCACTGCTCACTCACGATTTTTTTTTGCAAATGGTACATTGTATTGTTCATTAAAAATTGAATGATTGAGCATACTTTTTGAATTGGTGCGACTCCTCTGATGAATAATGAAACCCCTTCCAGATGGAGTCACGTCTTCCCAAACCGAAAATAAATCTCTCCAAGTCTGCGATAATCTCAGACCAGGTATCCAAATTATCCTCCTTAAGATCGCACACGGGAGGCCCGCCCTCCCACTCAACCAGCACGATCGAGGTCAGCAAGGCCCCCGAGTTTAAGATCCCCAAGGAGGCATCCTCGACCCGGTCCACGACGACCTTACAGGCCCTAGGAAAGCAAAAAACCACAATGGGCCTCACGAAAATCACCAACGAGAACAAGCCCCCGTTAAAGTCCTCGATCCGTCGGTCCCGAACCCTAGGAACAATAACAAGAACGACAGTTGCTGTTAAATCAGGAGTAAAACGTCCAGGAACAGCGGTCAGTACAGTTGATTCCAAGCGCCCGAACATTCGACCACTTCCGAAGGCAGGTCCCTCCACGACCGCCCCAGCGGTCTCGGGAAAATCCCTGCGTCCAACAGCAGCTGTCAAAGCCCCTCCAAAAATCAGTAAATGGGACTGGAAGGGAAAGTATGGTCTCGCTGCTGAAGAGTTAACATCTCTAAAAGAAAAACTAAAACACGTTTCCGAAGAGAACGAAGAACTTCGATCTATCACTGACGACCTGAAGGAACGAGAGGATAAAAGCAGCACGAAAGCTCAACACCTGGAGGAAACCAATGAAGAGCTGACAAAAGAGCTGTCAGACACCAAGAAGACCTTCACAGAGCTCCAAACAAAAGCCGACAAACTTGAATTCGACCTTCACAAATCCCAGGAAAATTACAAAAGCGTTTCTGAAAGTTTGAAGGAATGTGAGGAGAGCTACAAGAGCCTGAAGAAAGAACTGGCATCTAGTTCTTCGAAATTGGAACGCGCTGAGTCGGATTTATCCGAAAAAATCCAGACAATAGAGATTTTAAATGATCGGGTGAGAGATCTCCAGGAATTGCTGCACCAAATGGATAAAGATCGTCGAATTCTGCATAATCATATTCAGGAAATGAAGGGGAACATCAGAGTGTTCTGCAGGGTGCGTCCCAAGATCTCCCGGGAGAGTGGCAAGACACTCTGTTCCATCAACTACGTGGACGAGAGCACCATCGAGGTTGGGAGGGCTGACGGGTCTGACAGCATGAGCTGCAGTGGTAAATCCAGGGGGACAAAGCAGGAGTTCACTTTTGATAAAGTTTTCCCACCCAATGCTTCTCAGGCTGATGTCTTCGAGGAGCTTTCACTGCTGGTGCAGTCAGCCCTGGAAGGCTACAATGTCTGTGTCTTTGCTTATGGACAGACTGGATCTGGTAAGACATACACCATGGAGGGGGCGTGCAATCCAGATTTAGAGGGCATGATACCGAGAACTGTTCGCCACATCTTCGAGGAGATGAAGGACTTCGAGCTGTTAGGGTGGGAATACAAGATTGAAGCCAGCTTTCTAGAGATTTACAACGAACACATCGTTGATTTGCTCGACGCCAATCAGAAGACCCACGAAATCAGAATGGTGGACAGTAAGGGAAGTGACTTGTACGTTACTAATCTACAGGTCGAGGAGATTCACAGTCCCGAGGAGCTGCATCAGTGTCTGAGAACTGCTCAGCAGAATAGGGCTGTAGCTGCAACAACTGCCAATGAGAGATCCTCGAGATCTCATTCAGTAGCTAGGATCAGGCTGATTGGGACTCACGCTGAGAAAGAGGAAATTTGCATTGGTAACCTTAATCTTGTGGATCTCGCTGGATCGGAGAGGCTGAAGAATGAAGAGGCTGCCAGGACTGCTGAGACCAAGAACATCAATAAGAGTCTTGCTAATCTGGGAAATGTTATACTGGCACTGTTGAGGAAGCAGGAGCACATTCCTTACAGAAATTCAAAGCTCACTCATCTTCTTATGCCATCACTTGGTGGTAACTCCAAGACTCTCATGTTGCTCAATATTTCACCACTTGATGAGTGCTATAATGAGACACTCAATTCATTGAGATTTGCCAGTAATGTTAATAATTGCAAGCTGGGAAATGTCAAACGAACGAAAACTTTTATGCAGAACTCAGGGATTTAGTTCAAATGTACAGGACATGGGTTTTTATTTTTTCTCATTGTGATGAGGTTGAATTGAGGATTAGGTAGTTTCCCACCGTTTGACGTATAAAACTATTAATATATTATTTGGGTTTTAGAGATCGGACATTTGTGGCGTTTTGATTGGTCCTTGTAAGACCACGGCTGCACTTTCTTTGGTAATTGTGATTATTCAATACGCGAAATTGTCCGCTATGACGCCATTGTACTTTTCTTATTCACCACTTTGCTTCAAAGTAAACATTTTAGGGTTCACCTTTACTGAATTGTACAGAAATTTTCTGAGCCAAAGGTGCCTTGATGTATTGTATGTTGTACGCATGACTTAGAGTACCAGGATGACTGATAATTCATGATAAATGGTACCAAGGGATCTCCATTAAACTCCAGTGTCAGTTGAGCTTAGAGAATGTCATGATAACGGAAACGAAATTGTTAACCTCTCATTTTATTACTTTTATGACAAATTAGTGTAAACGTAGAGTTAAAAAACATGTGAATGAATAAAAAATATCAAGTAATTGAAGGAGATGATAAGTCAATCCGTTGCATGGAGCGGGATTTTTTTTTCGATTTACCGAAAAAGTCTGACAATTTCGCTTAAAGGCAATCAATGCATCTCCATTGAGTTTCAGAATCAATTGAGAGCGGAGCCCCCAATAATAATTAAAAAACAATTGTCAAACTCTCGTTTTATTCATTTTGTGACAAAATAGTGTAAACGTATGGTTAAAAAACGTATGCGCAGTTAAAAAATATCACATACAGAAAGATTAAAAAGTTGGTCTGTTGTATGGAGGGAAATTTTTCTTGAATTTAGACAGAAAGTCCTTGAAAGCTGGAGAAGAGCTGATAATCCTGGAATTTACCTTCTGAGAACCGGAGGTCCACGTCGAATAATTCGTCGTGGTGTTTTGCAGACCTGCAGTGATCTCCGCGAATGCAGTCGTCGATGGATTTTTTTGAGCTTTTGTAAAACGATTGATTTCTTGATCGTAAGTTTCGTAGGGCTGAACGATGTATTTGTCCGCGAGATCATATTCGAGAAGGCCCTGCGCTTCGTCGGTCGAGGTGTGAAGGCCCAATTTATTCAATCGTTTACTCTTCCGTTTTACCTTCGTCGTTATCTCTGCAATCCCTTTGAATAGTCTCCAATGCCAATAGAGCTTCGGGTGAATCCGTAATTTTCTTCCTTCTATTTTTATGTAATTTATTTCCTCGGGGTATTCTGAATCGTTGCACGTGTCCTCAGAGTCGTCCAATCCATCGAAGAGGAAGTCCCGTTCGTGGTAAATTGAAAGGAGAGGAGCACCATTTTTACTAGGATTAAGTGAAGAAAGTGATTGGGATGATTGGAAACCCTCATGAAAATTCGAGAAACATTATCTTGGGGCTCGTAAAGATTTATTCCATAAAATTGCACTTAAATTCTTGAAAACCAATTCATATGAAAAATATCGGGCATAAATCTCCCCAATTCTGTCCCCTTCATTTTATTTTTTATTATGAAGTGCAGTAGAGGAGGTTTTGTAAATAAAAACAAGATCCTCCATCAAATTTTTTTAATGTGGTATCGTAAAATAATACTCACGTATTATTTTGTGAATTACGGAACCATTTCTCCTTCAGGCAGTTCTCAGTAATTGTGAAAGCCCCAAAGACCCCCAAAAACATGAGGGTCTCCATCAAATTGGGGATTATATTGTGGCCAATATAGGAAAAACACTTCAGTGTCCAGGTGACCTCGAAATCCCTGGCCTCCTCAACCCTCGATTTCATCTCCCGCATTATGTAAATTGTCCTGGGGCAGACTGAGTCTGTGATGCACAAAGCGACCCACAGGATAAATCCGAACGTGAAAAGTAAATCCCAGCGGATGTATTTGTTCCACCCAATCCCCCTCAATTTCCTTCTCCATTTTCCCCGAGAAATTTTCCCAATCTCCTCATTTAGATTTCTTGATGGCCTCCGCAGACTCTCTGATGCACTTTCAATCGATTTTGATTGATCGGTGGACGTGGACGAGGAGGATAGGAACTGGGAGGGTTGGAGGAGTGTTAGGATATCTTCTGAGGACGATGGAGTGTCGAAAAACCCCCCATTCTCCATTGCAAAAAAATTACATATTCAATTCTTTATTTTAATTCATGATTTCTGCGCTACTGAAGTTGGCTGTGTCTGATCGAAACTCCATCTTGATTGATTTTTCATGAGAATTGAGAATTTCCTATGATTAGTAATGAGTAATAATAATTAATAATTAATAACTGCTAATGGTTGAGGAATAAATCTTGTAAAAAAAAATAAATATCTATTTTTTCATTTTCGTTCTCTTCTTATTTATTCGCATGAATGTGAAGTTGACTGCATACGTGTTAAATTTAGTCCAATTGACGTCTCACGATTCAGTTAAAGTATTATGATGTCTGAAATTTTGGAATGCATAACCCCTTCATCACCTCTAGATTGAATAAACTGAACGATGAGCTGCCCACTATTTTAAAATTTTATAATTTATGGAACAAATGTCAGTGAATAATCGCAGTCCCTCGAGAATACCGAGGATGAATTGCCAGTGTGGCCATCACAGGGTGACGATCCCCTGTCCTGCCACTGCTGATCCAAAATTGAAGCCCAAATGCTGTTATTGCAAGAAGAACCGGCCAGATAGAGCGAAATCTTCGGAGAAATACTTTGCAGCACATGATGAATCCACGTAATTTTTAGCATTTAATTTACGTAAGAGAATGGGAAAAATGGAATATTTTCCCTTTCATCCTTTGGCTCCAATTTGTGTAATTTATAAGGTAACAGTCTTGTAGGGCAGAGGAGCCGCATGCCAGTAACCCTGGAATTGCCGAGAATGCGGCTTCTTCAGGGAAAGTTACATTCGGCCAGCCGCGAAAGGAAATTTTCGGTGAAAATCATAACCAAGACGATTTGGAGAAAAATTTTAATATTTTAAGAAGTGAAAAAGAAACTCTGGAGACTAGCAGAGCTGATTTGTTGGGTCAGGTGTCTTCTCTCCAAGTAGGTAAATACTTAATAAAAGTAATACCTGCTTTTCCCCTGTGACGCACTGATGCAGTTCTTATTCACAATCGCAGGAGCAACTGTCGATGCTTACGACTGAACATAAATCCACAGAACGTGAATGTAAGGATTTGAAGGAACAAATTTCAAAACTCACAGCTGAGAATAAATCCATGAAACGCGAGTGCGAGGAGTTGAAGGAGAAAATCTCACAGTTGGCGATCGAAAAGAAATCCTTAAGACGCGAAAGTGAGGGCTTGACGGATAAATTAAAGTCTGTGGAGGAGAGGGAGGAGAGGAAGAGCTCGGAAATTGCTAATGAGGTCCAGAAATGGAGGAGCATGATTAAGGAGACGGAAAGTTCATTGACTAATGAGAAAAACGAATTGAACACGAGAATCGTGGAATTAACGAACACAGTGAAGGAACAGAAGAACAAAATAACAGAGCTGACGAGCATTTGTGCGAAGCAGAAATCTAAAATTGAGGAAACTGAGAAGAAATTCTCTTCAAAGGTATTTAGCTACATATTTCTCTCATTAGTCGGTATTATTTCCAATGTACAGATGAAGAAATTTTACCTCAAGTCTTAAGTGCCAATTAAAGAGCTACGTTAATAGAAATCTCTAATTTAGAGTACTGAATTATGTGATGTCGACAAAAGGCTGAAATCGAAATGCTGTGAATGTAAAGATCTTCAGGAAGAGATAGAGAATCTCAAACGTTGTTTAAACGAAGAATCAAAAGCTGCGGATAGTTTCAAGAAAGAAACGGACCACTGTAAAGAGGACTGCAGATGTGAATTATTGACGAAGGAAAAAATCATTGAGAATCTGAGAGAAAAAATAAAAAAAATAAAAACCGTAAGAGAGTTAATTTTCTCTTCTGGAAGTGTAAATGACAAAGTAAATTTTCTATTTTCAGATGATCAACGATCATGAAAAAAAATCTCAGCAAGCAGCTCGAGAATACGAGTCCTTATCCGATGAACTGTACTCAATAAAAAAAGAGAACAACGAATTAAAAATGATCGTAGAAGGAACAGTCCAGGATTCTGATTCAAAAGAATGCCATCAATGTCGAATTCTGAGGGAACAAGTCAAGTGTCTTGCTGAACGTAAGCAACAGGCTCTAATAGCTGCCAGATACACCGCGAAAAAATTATGCGAGACAACAGATGAGTTCGAATCGCAATTGAGCTCCGAAATACAACAACACGAATTTTTAATGTCGATTTTGAAACAGAAAGACCAAGAAATCGAGTGTCTGAAGAAAGAAATCCGCTACTTGAGATTATGCAAATGACGATAGATAATATGAATAAGAGACTCACCTCCTCTTAATAACACTGATTATTCTTTGAGATAAATAATTTTTTAATAATAATTGCTCAAAACGTCACTTGAACTTCATTTTCGATAATCTCACTCTTACTTCAAGGTACAGAATCTTGATATTTTGTTTGTACCAGAGGTAGTTGTATTTAACATGAGTCTCCCAGTTACTGTCTAGAAATTTCTTGTAGAAGACTGACATCTCGTCTGCAGTCACTGATTCTTTTCCTTCAGCTTTTAATTGATTTTGGAATTCTTTGCGTTCCTGCAAGAAAATTATTAAAAGGGAGAGATTAATCTCTATAAGGGCTTCTGTTATATATTTTTTCAGGGGTCCATAATATTGATAATTTCGTGAACGTACAGCAATAAATCTGGCATTGTGTGCACTCCAGAATTTATGATTCCACTCCTGAGTGGCTTCTCTCGTCTCCCTGAACTTTTTTTCAATGTCAGTTTCAGTCGAAGGCTGTGCAAAAATGATCGGCCTCAAATTAGAGACAGGGTTCGCGGGTCCAATCATGTCCGTAGTCTTACCGGTATCATCTTGCTTTTTGAGGTTAAATGAAGGGGCCTATAATAAGGTCCAAACATTTCTAAAACCGTAGATGATTATTATTGTCATTGAATCAATTAATGATATCACCTTTGAATACAAACGGTGAGCCAGTCTCAAGTGCTTTAATTGTTGATAACATAATGAATTGGACATGTTCTTCTTTGGACAGATGATTTATGGACTTCTCACTACTTCATTTTTCACCCCAATGTGATTAGTCAACCGGGGGTTACAAACAGAAAAACCAACTAATCTACATGATTGTAAATTGTTAGTAGATCATTGTATATATATTAATTTTGTCTGCAGCCCCGTGGATAATTAATAATCATCTCTCACCACCGGGGTATGCTTTGCCAAAACATTGGACAAGTACCTCGAAACGCCGTGCGCAGCGCTGGGCACAATTTCACTGTTTTTTTGGAGAATCTCTGTGAATATGAGAATGATGAATTCTCGTGGTTTTATTGGATTATTTATCCCATTGTTGAGCGTGATATGGCAGATAATAAGGCGAATGTAAAATTCACGCACAGGCGGAATGTAATCAAAATTTAAATAATTCATACACAATGAATCGAAAGAGACAACCATTCGCCTGCGAAAATCCAAACTATGGGAGAATGATACATCAGTGCATAGTTTATTATCCAGTAATTTATTTATATACATAACGCATTATTAAACTAAAAATGTATACTATCTACAACAAGTACAAATTTAAAACAAAAAATGAACGTAAGAATCACTCTCCGGGGTGAATAACGTCAATATAGATCTCGAAAATATATCCTGGATTTGGACTTGAAATTGTTCATTGACCCACACGTCTAACAATCAAAAGAAATCATTTAGCTACTGTGTGACGATCGAAAAAAGAAAAAAATCGAAGTTTAGAATTTATTATGCAATCGATCATAAAGAAAAAAATTGAAGGAAAAATAATTTGAATAAATTCTCTCGTATTAGCCCTGGGAGGCACTCACTCCTACGCCGGGACTAGAATCAACTGTTTCTCAACATTCCATTGAACTAAAATATTCACCTATTGTCAAGATAGAATTGTAGATATCCATAGAAAACCAGTATACATCTAGAAATTCACGTGCTAATGATGTAAACAGTTTATCATTCAATTGAGGGATCTTATGTAAGCTGCATCGAAGAGCTCGAGTTCGTTGGCTAAGTAGTTCGCCTTGTTTCTCAATACTTTGGCATTTGTTGCTGCCTCCTCCAGAGTTCTCAGGGTTGATGCTATTGTCTTCAGGTCGGTGTCCATTTCCGACGTTGCTTCGTCTACCAAGTGACAAAGACGGGCAAACGTGCTTGAAAGTTCCCTAAAAAATATTTAAAAAATCATTTGGAATGTCCCTAGAATACTTGAAAAGAATTACTATAAACCCAGTGTGTCTTGAGGGGATTATGTGCCTCAAAAAATGATAAAATATTTTCAATTCAGGATTTAAAAAGATAGACGAAATATATATATTGAACTTACTGCTGAACTTGATGACTGCAGTTAGCAGACGTGAGATCTACAATCAGCCTGAGTTTCTGAGTAGCATGATTGACATACTGTCTCTTGAACTCCCTCTCCTTAGCTTTATTAGTCCAAGTGAGCCTCTCGTAGAAATAGAGAGCTCCGTAGACAGCTCCAGTAATGGCAATGAGCCTCCAGCCCACAGTTTTCAGCATGAACCCAGCGACAATGAGTCCCCCCATTGTACCCTGGGAAGTGATCGAGGCAACGGCGATTCTAGTAGCAAGAGACCAATCGTCGTTTCCCGATGGAAAATTCACTGGATTTGCAACGAATTTCACTGAATCAATGCTGTCAGTGGGGGATACCAGACTCTGTGGTATTTCCTGTGGATAATTGGCAATCGCCAGTTTATGCCCCTGTTTACCTGCGAATCTGCTGATGAGCGCTGTGATTCCCCAGGAGAATCTGAACTCAAGGTCTTCGTGGAAATCGGCACACAAGTTATCGCAATTGAGTCTGTAGAGGATCTCGAAGGGCTCACGTCTGGGCATTATGCTCACTGACAGCTGCTTCTTGGTGTCCGGTAATAAACCTGACATTCTTTCGGTCATTTCTCGCTGGGAGGACTCCATATTCAGGGCCAGTGCTGTGCTCAATCTAGCCCGGAGGTTCGAGCCAAGACCGTTCTCCACATGAGTATGGAGCTCTCTCTTGTAGACGTTGAGGACTAGACACTCAGGATGGAAGGGCACAGAGAACTCATCGACGAGCACAGCAAGACGTCTGATTTCCTCGTTCAGAGCCTTTGACACTCTCTGCTCCACATCCTCCACCATTCGATGAATCTTATCCTTCATTTCATGGGTTATGAGCATCAGCTGCTGCTCTGTAAAATTCAGTTTGTCGTGGACCTCTTGTTTTATGGCCAGCTGCTCTACTCGCATCTTCTGGGTTCGCGTCAGTATATCGTCGAGGGTCTGGCGTATTTCACTGGCAATGTGCTTGCCTCGTTGGGAGTGCTGCTCGAACTTTGTCTTCACTGCCGATTTAGAAATACACTCTTCGAATTTTCGTTCGAAATCTTGAAACTCGAAGTAACGATTTTGGAATCCTTCGGCTAGGGCACCATCTGGAAAATAACGATGTTTTATTTGGGTGAAAGGAAAGGTCTGCAGTGTTGGAGGAGAATCGTTCCTCCTGCCGGAACTCTCAGGACTTGAATTTGATACTAACTATGTGCTGGTTGGCCTCTTTGCTCCTGCATCCGCGCCTGCAGGGTTTCCTTCGCCGAAATGAAGAAAATACGTTCCTCCGCATCTTTGGGTGAATAAACTTTGAGTTCCTTAGCTAGAAAGTCAACAGCTCTGTCTTGATGTTGTGCTCGTACCTAGAATACACATAAATTCATAATTAAATTATACTTGGAATCCTAAAGTTTGTTTAGAATCAAAATTCTATGGTCAACTGTTGACTCAATTATTTTCCATGTGTATTGAGCTGTAAGCAATTAACATATTATCCACAAAGATTTTGCTTCATGCATTATATTTATTATATGAGCGTGCCATATTTATCTTCTTAACGTAGCAAGTGATCGAGTAATTCAGCACATCAAGAAACCCGAGAGTTATCTCGTTGTTATTTATTACTACAAAACTTACTTCTTTTTGCTCATTGGCCAGCTAATGTCCATAATGCGATACACATTAATCTCATTATTAATTGTCACTTTGTCCTATCAATCCCTCTTAAATAATGGGAAATACTATTGATTAAACTCACCTCTTCAAAAAATTCAGGTTCAGAGGCAGAAGCATCCCATCGATTGTTCAGAATAAAAATGTTCGGTTTCGATAGTCTCGTAGAAACTTTGTGAAAGAAATTCTTCTCCTGTAATCCACAAAAAAATAAAGAAGACAATTAGAAGGCAGTCAATCATTAACAATATTTTCCCGAGCTTTTCCCAAAGTTTGAAAGATAATATCCTCCTTCATATTGAAAAATCCCCTCACCGTAACCATCAAAGTAGACTCAGCATTGGCAACCAGAACGAACACATCAGCATCCAGACAGTGTTTATCAATCCACTCATCCAGATTGGGTGTGACATCAACTCCAGGTGAATCAACGAAGACAACATCGTCTCGCAATAGTAGACACTTCTCTTTGGGCCAGAAGATCCTAACAAGATGACTTTCACAGAGTTTCTCCTTGCACAAGGCATGTCCAAGCTGCCCCACTGAATGTACAGGCTGTTTTTCATTAGTCCCCTCAGTCATCAGATAGGACTCTCCATTCTCCGAGCCCTCTACTTGCAGAAAGCAGTTAGTCGTGTGACCAATGCCACTCGGCAATATTTTGTCTCTTAACATGGCATTGATGACTGTTGATTTTCCATTGCTCGTTCGCCCAAAGAAGGCGACTTTCATGTGATCCCTCTTGAGGACATCCCTGATCCCGTGGACCTTCTTTACATAACCCTGAATGCTGTCAGTCTCCACCTGTGTCACGATGTTGTTCTTATCCTTGCTGAGAATTTCCATGAAACCCACGGTGTCCTGGACATAGTCCTCGATCTCCCCGAAGATGTCATTGATCTTCTTCTTCGCTTTGACGAATATCTGAAGTGGAGAATTCTCAATTCTAGCATCACTACCCAGACGTTGGCCGTCCCCCCCAATCATTGATATTGTGCGATTGATGTAGGCAGCCATTTACGATAATTACAAATTTTTTTTACGCTGTTCTACGAGCTCGAAGTTGCTTTGTGCAGGGGAGTTCAGGTTGCGGTGAAACTGTGCAGATCAGCATGCAGGACCAACTGAAACAAATAATAATGAAGCACGTGTAGTAAACAGACATTTTTTTTGATAATGTAGGGGACAATGAGTGGAATGTCGACATGAGTGAAATGGTGAGATCATTCACTTATTTTGGGGACCTATTACTTAAAAAAAAGACCAATGTTGCACCAAAAAATAGCGGACCAATCAACTTGTACAACAAAAGAGTAAATAAAGTGTAGAAACAATTCCAGTCAATGACAAGCCGAAATTACGGAAACTACATTGAACAAAATAACGATATCAATAATCAATAATTCTAAAGTAGACGAGACCTGCTTGTTCTGTAGAAGCGGAGAGCCTTGAGATGTACAAGTGCTATCACTCCTTCCACCTAAGTCTACATCCATTCTGTGACTGAAAAATCACCCAAAATCCTGACAAACTCATCTCCACTGGCAAAACAACATTAAAAATCATTTTTCTAGTGACGTAATACATAATTTGCGCAGTTTGTCCCACGAGTAGATGTATTAGACACGAATGGGCACATAACCTCACCGACTCGTTCCTCAGATGATTCACACCTCAACTATCAATATTATCAAGTAACAACGGAAAATCAATCATAACCACTCACGTTTAATCGCTCCGGACTTCCAATTAAGTAGATTCATCTCACTTACAGCATTTTCTCTGAATAAAAATCACAATAACTCCTGCCGCTGCAACATTTGTCGGGGATCTAGGAAATTGCAGAAATTGCATCCATCTTCAGATCATACGAACTGAACCTGCGCGAGCGCAAGTGCGCACTCGACATTTTGTCTTTTTCTACGGAATTTTCTCTCTCCGTTTACCGTGAAAAAGTTGATGGCCACCGGTAGGGGGATTCCCGCAAATTTCATCGACCAGGCATCAGTAGCCATTACTCCTTTATGCCGTTTGGTTTTGTGAGCTTTCAGAAAAAATTCATAACAACGAAGATTCAGGAATTTCCTCAGGTAAATATCTTTCTTTGTCTATCTACATTCGTTTATTTCCCAGTCATCAATTTTTTGGCGTCGCTAATTATATTCTATTTCCATCATAAAATCGTTTGAAACTGTTTCACCTGAGATTATTTTTGATTTTTCCGAAGAAAACCGCATGGAAAACGATTTGGCCGGCATTTTGAAGGAATCGAATTCTGAGAATTGTAATGGAATAATTGCCGGGAATGTCTAACCTGAAAAAGGAAATGAATAAATTATAATACTTCACGACTTTTCATCAGGAGCCATTGATTCATGATCTCATCAGACCGTTGAAAAAATCACAACAAAAAGGTCCACGAATTTTGTTGGGTAATCCGCGTGTTTGGAATAGGATCTATTTGTTTCTGTCGAAATTCTCTTTTATGGTTTACCCTGAGATTGTTCTTGTATATTGCTGATGATGGAAATATTCACCACTATTTTGAGGTCGAATTTTAAGAAAATGCTGGCACATTGATTTCCAAAAAGGAATTAGAGAAATTTTATCAGTAGCGTTGTTTTATATTCTCATGATGAATTTGAGAGAGTCAAGGGGCAGAAAGTCCAGGAATTTTATTAGGTAATCTGTTTGTTTGGTTCTCGTCGTTTTTTCTTTGTGCTTGATCTTCTCTGGTTTCAATATCGTCCATTGCTTATCTTGTCTCCAAATTATTTGATTTTATTTAATTTGAGGTGGATCTAGCATTTTTTCCTGATGACAGACTGATGTGAGAAGGATTCACCGGTATTTTGAGGACAATTCTTGAAGTTCCATAGCAATACGTGTGCATTAATTGTTACTTTAATAGAATAATTAAGTAACTAGGTTTTTTCATTTCTTGATGGTATTTCTGGTACAGAATGGATGATGGGTGGGACGACAATCCGCCTCCTATGAGCGAAAACAATTCCTCATATAATCAGGGTCGTAGTTTTGAGACACGTGAGTGGAAAAATTCGTCGAGAAGCGGCAGAAGGGACGATGGATACAGTCATCGTCGTGACGATGGGCATAATCGTCGTGGAGGAGGTGGTTACGACAGGAGGGATAACGGCTACAATAATAGGAGGGATGATGGCTCCAATTGGAGAAATGGTCAGAACTCTCGTCGAGAAAATGGCAGCTACAGCAATGAAAATGATGGTGATCTAGTTATCTACGTGCCTCAGCAGATGGTGGGAAAGATTATTGGACGTGGGGGATGCAAGATTAAGGAAATGCAAGAAGAAAGTGGAGCGAGAATCGGGATTGACAAATCATCCCAAGGAGGAGATGCAGCAGTCACTATTAAAGGCTCCAAGGATTCTCAGAATCGCGCAAAAGCTCTTATAGAAGAATTGATAGGTGACCAGCAGTCACAGCCCTCCTATTCATCCCCTCACCAGTCAATTTACGGAGAGTCCTTCAGTCAACCAACAGAACAGGCTTCCGAGGCTCCCGAGCGTGACCCACTAGACTTTGGAGACTTTGACTGGACAAAAGCTAATGAGGAGCATCAGAGGTTCCAAAAGGAGCGGTGGAGGGACCTCCCGCCCATGAAGAAAGACTTCTACGAGGAGTTACCAGAGGTGCGAGATCTCACTGACGAGAAAGTTGCTGAGATTCGTGCTAGCAGGAACAATATCGAGTGTCGTAGAGTCTTCGAAGCAGAGGAGGAATTCAAGGTGCCGAATCCCATCACATCATTTCAGCAGGCATTCCATAATTACCCTGAGATCCTTAACGAGATAAAGAAGGCTGGCTTCGTTGAGCCTAGTCCTATACAGTGTCAGGCGTGGCCTATTCTCCTTGGTGGCCGGGATATGATTGGCATTGCCCAGACTGGAACTGGAAAGACTCTAGCCTTTCTGCTACCTGCTATGATTCATATTGATGGACAACCAGTCCCTCGCAACGACAGGGCCGGACCTAATGTTCTCATCATGGCTCCAACACGAGAATTGGCGCAACAGATCAGCAAGGAGGTCAGTAAATACGAGTACAGAGGTATCAAAGCAGTCTGTCTGTATGGCGGAGGTCCACGTCACGAACAGGTGGCGAAAGTGGAGAAGGGCGTTCAAATCGTCATAGCAACTCCAGGAAGACTGAATGATCTCGTGATGTCCGGCGCCATTAATGTTAAGGATGTAACGTATCTCGTTCTGGATGAGGCAGATCGAATGCTGGACATGGGCTTTGAGCCCCAGATCCGCAAGACTCTGCTGGACGTGCGTCCAGATCGTCAGACTGTGATGACCAGTGCGACATGGCCGCAGGGAGTTCGGAGACTCGCCCAGTCCTACATGTGTGATCCGATCCAGGTGTACGTTGGATCTTTGGACCTAGCAGCCACTCACACTGTTAAACAGACCATCATCATCTGTAAGGACGAGGAGAAGACTGACATCCTCCGGGAGTTCTTTGACACCATGAAGAAGGACGACAAAGTCATTGTGTTCTTCATGAGGAAAACTCGTGTTGACGAACTGTCGAGTGAGCTAGCTCTTTCTGGAATACAGGCCCAGAGCATTCATGGGGGACGTGATCAAATTGATCGAGAGCAAGCGTTGGAGGACATTAAAACAGGTAGGTTTAATCACACATCTCCACATTTAGAAATTTCGTATAAACCGGCACTCCCTTCATTAAACTCTCGGTTGTCTCCGCAAAACAGGTGATGTGAAGATTCTCCTCGCTACCGACGTCGCATCTCGTGGAATCGACATTGAGGACATCACCCATGTTTTCAATTATGATTTTCCTAGGGATATTGAGGAATACGTTCACAGGGTCGGCAGGACTGGACGTGCAGGGAGGACAGGGGAAAGCATAAGCTTGATTTGCAGGGGTGACTGGGCACTTGCCAAAGAGCTTATCGCTATTCTGGAAGAGGCCAGTCAGGAGATACCTGAGGAACTCTACAGTATGGCTGATAGGTACAAAGCCTGGAGGAAGAGGAAAGACGAGGAGAGAGGAGAAGCTGGCTCGTACGGAGGAGGCAGTGGACGCTATGGGGGTGGAGGTGGACGAGGTGGCGGTGGTGGAAGAGGAGGAGGTCGACGAGGTAAATGGTAATCTCAGCCATACTTCTACATATTCAAAATTACATTTTATCTTTCTCATAAAAATAAGTTGATCATTGAACCAATTAAATTGGCTAAGGGCTCTTTTCATAATTTATTTATGAACCTTTGGATTTTGGCATTAAAATTTCCGCGGAATTCTCCAGAAATGACCATAACTGTTGGATAATCTTATGCAAAACCTGAATTAAACATTGATGGAAAGATTTAAGTTTTATCAACGATATTGCACATTAGCGTTACAAGGATTTGCTAATAGTGAAGGAGTCTCATTAATAGGAATTAAATCGTTCCGAGTTTTCTATCAGTTGAAACTAAATTATTGTTTTAACATACGGATTATAAATATCGTCGATTTTTGATTTCTTAACTCGCGTTATTCGCTGAATATTTTTTTTCTTCCTGCAAACCCAGGAGACCGTATACTTTATGATTTGTTTTATTCAACGATTATCATGAGCAGTTCCTAAGTCTTTGTTGCGAATTGATGCGGCAAGTTCAAGGCTGGTTGCAAGTGATCGAAAATTTTGACACTTAAGTACACTTTACTTCAATGAAGCGCAGCTTGGAAGATGCCCCATCTTGTTGCAAAACATTTTGTGATATATGGCATAATAATGTACTATGTATGGGTATGTTATATATCGTGTACAAAGGTTTATCAAAGTCTGTATTTCATATATTCATTTTTCATACAAAAATAAAAAAAACACTAAGTACAATTAGGTGTACACTTGTTCCCTAAATTATTCCCGAAGTATTTCTACACCAAATTAACATGTGGTCTTTTTAATGAAAATGGATATAAAAAGGATAAATATTCCATTGTAAGTTACAAAAAAATAGGGAATAATACATAAAAGTCATTGGGATCAAAATGGCATCAAATGTTTTTTTCGGTAAAAAGCCACTTGGGACTGGAAAAAAAAATTTAAAAACCTTTAACTGTAGACTTTGAAATTGCGAGTCTTTGTGTACTTCTCGGCAAATATTTTTCCCGTCGGTGTTGGCATGGAGAAGGCAATGTCATCAAGGGACAGAATGTATCCGTAAAAGTAGTTAGTTCTGCAAGAAGAAGAAAAACGTTTTAAAGACAAGTTTTCCATAATGAGTTTCATCATTTATATTGAATTTGTAATAGTTAAACAGCAAAAACAATCGTAAATATTGTATCGTGTAAATAAAAAAAATGGATTACCTCAGAGCATCTAGCAATTTAGTAGCGATGTGCTGTCTTCGGTGGCTCATGGCTGTCCAAATAACGTTAACACCACATTTGACAGGACTCTCTTCAGTCGAACAGCAGTCAAACTCTACAAGCTCCGGAATCATCTGGTGTGCAACCTTCACAGGTTCAGCAATGAGCACCCCTAGAATAGTCTTATTCCTTATGTAAAGATAAATCTTTTTATCATGGTAGTCTGTCAATTCCATGTCAGCTAGTCCCAAGTCACGATCGACAACAGCGAGAACTTCCTCCACCTTCTTCCAAGAGGTCTTTGGATCCGTTTTCTCAATAGTTATGATGCGACTGCCTCTCATCGTGTCTTCCACCACAACTCGTTCATTCTTCCAGCCCTGGATAATCGAAATTGGAGCATCATGAATCCATAAATGATTCAAAAAGTGTTGGAGGGAGGAGAGAAAATGAGAGTTCGTTTTTGTGACGGTTGCGAAGGTACTTACGTTGAACTTGAGGGTTTTGAAGCTGTTGTGGAAGTTCAAATGTGCGTTCTCATCCTCCGGCTCTCCAATCTGATACACAATCCCACAGTCGAGACATTGAGTGGTGCCAAATCGCTTCTGTCCAACATCAAGTTGGTACTGATCAATTCCTCCATTTGCTTTCGTCGAGAGCTGCCAGGCCTGTCTCTTGACTCCTCTGTTCGGTTTTTTGTCGAAAGAATCACTGGAATCATTAGGAAACAATAGTTGATCAATCATTGATCAAGACCCAGTGATAAAACTACTTAGATTTATTATAAAATCCTGAAAATGGACTGTATTCTAGAACATTATTTAGGAAAAAAGAATGGCAACTTCTAAATATTAATATATGAAGTCATTTTAATGAACATTAGTGGATAGGGTGGAGGAGGACTTACTTAACAGCCGGTGTGAAGCCCTTAGAGAACAGCGGGTAGTACTTTTCCCCGCCACCAGCCCCCTCGTCCTCTGTCCCCGCGTTCTCCTGGTCCGCAATATTCATAGAAGACGTCATATCACTGAGGACACTCCCAGGTGACATCAAAACATGACTCGACCTGACTGCCTGATTGTTGACCAGAGGTCCCATGGTATCATACTCATCGTCTCCCCAGTCATCCTCCAGCACCCTGAGAATGTCCATGACATCGCTCTGCTGCATTTCGTTATTAACCTCCGGCTCATCGACTGTTAGATCATTAGCATCGAAAGTCGCTTCTAGCCTTGGCTTCTTGAGCAGAGGTTTCATATTCTTCTTCTCGTTCAGTTTGATCACTCCGTCGGCGACCTTCAGCTTGATATTTTTATTAACCGTGACGGTAGCAAGATTTCGGCTTTTTATCGTTCTATTCGTTTTGAAAAATCTCTTGGTGGGATCAGGAACTGGGGACGGCGGTCTCTCAACAACCGGAATGACCTTCAGCACCCTGGAATGAGTTTCCTCCTGCTCCTCCCCTTTCTTCTCTCCCATACTTCTCGTCAACCTCGCCACCTGAGGACTAGATTCTGAAGTCTCGACCTTCTGCCCCTTTTCGTCCTTAGAAGTCTTGACCAATGACTTCCTGGGCTTGGGTTTTTTAATACCATGAGTCACCCCAGCATTGATCTCTCCAAACTTCGGCCGCCTGTGCCCTCCGGAACGTCTCTTTGTGCTGGGCAGGCTGTACCTCTTCTTGGGTTTGGTTTCAGTACTTCTCCATCCGAAACACATCGAATACCTCCTGGTCCCATCGTCCCCAGGGGTCTTGTTGTAGAATGATTTTGTGCTTAGGGTGAAGGGTATCGTGTTCTCGCTTTTCTCCTCAGGGAAAAGGGAGGCTCGAGCCTTGGGAATCGACAAGGCATCATCAGTCTTTATGAGCTTAGTTCCTGCTGAGTGGGCATGATCATCAGTGAGATGTCTCTTCTGAGTGAGTCTCTCTGGTGATGAAGCTTGGTCGAGGTCCACGAGACCCAGGGACTTTCTACGGTTAAGGGGAGGAACGATGATGCTCTTGCAGACTGAACCCAGAGGAGTTATCAGTCTTCTCTCGGGGTTTTTTGCCCTCTTTGGAGTGTCTGTTATATCGCAGCTCTTCTGGGGAGTTTCTGGAATTATTCCGTCCTCCGTTATCATGTTTTCGGTGCCCTCGGGTGTGCCTGGGATTATCTGGTGACGGTTGAGATGTTGTGGTGTTCTTGGGAGAGATCCTGGCGAGGCAGAAGAGAGTCGACGACCAGGAGAGGCCCTGGCCTCGCGGGTTGTCTTCCTAAGCGAGCTGAAGGGAGAGAGTCTGTAATTCTCACGGGTGAGGGGACGCAGACGATCCCACTGGCGTAGTTGCGACTTGGGGGAGCACTCAGGAGTGGTCACGGGCGAGTGGTAGGAACGACCTGGGGAGCTGCTGATGCTACTCTTGTCTGAGTGGGCTATGGGAGACATGGGTCCTAGGTCAGACTCGTAGCCAGGTGGGACAGGAGATTGTAAATGCTTTTGGGTCTGAAAAAGCTGGCGTTTTGAAGAGCTTGGGGTTGAAAAGAACGACTTCTGGATCTGGGGGGTGGGAGTTTGCCCTAATCCACTGTCGGTTGACATCTTGCTGGATGGAATGGTCTCAGTCTGCAAAAAAATGGATGTGATGGGGACAATGACAATGACATTCCATGTTTACAATGAAATATAACATAATTGTAGATTTTCTTTTTTTTTGTTGGGAAAATAAGTTCTACAAAGAGATCTTCATGATCATTCTTCTATTTCCTTTAAATTTTAAGTTATTCATTAGAAACCAAGGCTGGAGAGCAAGGAACGGGGTAAATTTACTTTTTCAATTATCAGGCAAGTGGAATATTTTTTTCCACTGAAAAACAAATGAATTGAACCCCCCAAGAGAATTCCAACATTGAATTGAACATGTTCAATCAATGAAACGAACTATTTTCTGATAAGTTTCTTCAATTGTGCTGAATTCCATTGAAAAGGTCTGATAGAAAAAGTTGCTTCATTCAATGCCAGGCTTCTTGTACATACCTGACGTTAAATTTCGAAATTTTTCTATGAATCCCCCCTTGTTCCCCTCGAACAAAAGGCAAAGAAACTAGACAGCGTTTTACCGCCTAGACAATCTAACCAAAAACACATGTGTACATACCCCTGTGCGATTCTCCACCGAATCTCCAACCGCCTCCAGCTCTCCACACGTTCAATATTACTCTCCACAAATTCCCAACTCAATAATCAATCAAATAAACCATCAAAACTTCGACAAATTTCCAATCACAACGGCCAAACATTCAACAGTGGCTCATACTCGTCGATGCTCTGGAGTCCAGTGAATGTTATTCGTAACGGCTAGTTTCCCTCCACTCTTAAACAGTCCGGCCAACTTACACGCGGAACCCGCCTAACCCCATGGTCAAATTCAAATGGAGACATTCAAACAAACCCCAAGAATTCCTGAACACAAATTCCTCAAAAAAAAAGGACTAAATATTCTGAAAAATATATCAAATATTTAATAATTACTTTTTTATCTTTCGAAACCCATAATCAGACCAAAATAATTATGAATTCGTTCTGAAGGTTTCAAACCCTTGATCTGAAAAGAACGATCCCCCATTGGTCAAAATAAATAACCACAAGTGGCGTCTCCCCGATACCCAATGACAACCAATCCTGACAGTGACTTCGCAGCTGCCAATCCGTTCCATTCACTTCACTCTCCCGTGAAAAAACTATACATATACTCCTTATACTCAAAATTATCACATAAAACATAGGAATCCCAGTCGTCAATCAGTATTCATGACGCCATAGTCCACATATCGCCCTTTCCTCCTCTGTAAATTTTTGACCTCGACAAGGGGACCATTTTGGAAGGTTCAATAACCTCCTGGAGGTCCTCTGGACCCTCCACACTGTGTCATACGTCTTGTTTACTTCCTGAACGTAACCAGGCAGCTTCAACCAGGACATAGGCAATATGAGGGGTTATTATGTGCTTTGTGCTCTTCTGTTGATGATTCACGGACAAAGAACGGCCTCGTTCAGTCTTGACTTTGGTGATGTCCGGGAGATGCTCATGCTCGGTCGAGAGATTGGTATCAATGCCCTGGAGTCCGTGGAGTGGATTCGAAAGGGCTCTCCCAACGACAGTGAGTTGAATTTTCCATTTATCAAGCACGTGGAGCGAAAGCTCATGGAGAAGATCGACATTGTCAACCGGAGGCTGGATATCATGAGCGCGAGGATCGATCAACGAGCTGAGGATATAATTGATTTGCTACTGAGGGAGCTGCCCCTGAGAGAGCAGCTGGACATGAATCTTCATGAGTTAAATCGGTATCTGGGAAGGGTCGACGATTTGTACAGAAGGTTCGAGGAGTATGCGGCTAATCCAATCAAGTACGAGGACTTTACGATGAAGGATTTTGCCAAATCCTGCCTGTCAACTGCTTATGGGGATCTTCCGGATTTACTGCAATCTATTCATCGACTCCTCGTCCCCAATGCCTCGGCTCACTTTGAGAGGAGTCTCTTCGTGCAACTTGCACATAATAGTCAGGTAAGGTTATGGCTTTTCGAGCTTGCAAGATTCTAGGTACAAAATTACTCATTTCGGGCAGAATTTGAGTGTGTGGATGATTTTTTTGCATTTGTTTGAAAATATTGGTGTTTTTAGTGGTTTTATTTCCCTAGTTCTTTGCATTATTTCTCAGAAAAAGAATCAAATTTCTAAGCAAACATTTCTCTGAATATTAAAAACCTGCAAATTCAGTAAAAAATGAAGAGAGGAAGTGCCTAGCTGTCATCGGTAATAGTGCACCAACGAAGGACTATTACCCACGAGTTTGCATAATATTCTCGGAAGGTGAGAGTTACTGGGCTCGAGAAAATGTAAAAAAACTTGCTCGTCCAGCACATTTGTTATCATCATTCTACCTAGAACTCCTCCAAATGAAAACCCTGTACAAGGGTTTCTCACGAGCATCGAAAAATTGCAGTCATAAAAAAATCGAATGCAGGAAATTCTCAACTGGCACTACTAATGATGCACCAACGATGCCCACCAGCTTGCATATTATCTAAATTGCCCTCTAAAGTGGCAAATAAAAGGGGGGTAATACCGTTGACACCGCGTTATACTCCTTCTCAACAAAGACCGCCACCTCGCCCTCTCTCTCCCTAAAAACGGTGGGGATAAAACTGTAAACCCAGAGACGTCAGTTCAACTCCTGTTGCCGTCTATACTCGAGTGTCGCATGGTGCTCTACTCGGTAAATGCAAAAGTGAACGGTTTAGCCAGAAATCAGGCATTCATTAGTGACCGAAATTCTCGAAAGAGTGTGAAATCAGCTGGACAAGCCGTTGAAAAATATCGAATAAAAGTTGAAAATAAAATCATCCATCGTAATGAATTCTTATAATCGATTCAGTGTGAAAGCAGTGTTAATGAGTGTATTTTAGTGGCTTATATTGTAGACACCAGTTGATTCATATCCCCAAGAACTCCAAGGAAATCCGAGTAAATAAATACTGCACACCTAAGCAGTTGAGTCCCCCTCAAGGGGACAAAGAAACCTCGATTCGACCACTTTTTTTCATTTGTTGACTCACTTCTCCCTGTACAACCGCGCAAACGAGGTGCGATCAAGGTTCCACGCGTGCGTGAGTTCCCAAAAGTGTTGCTCTGTAATAACCAACCTAAAACAATTATAGTCCAATGATCGGAGTAAATTAGTTCATAACAAGTTTGTGGAGTTATTAAAAATCATGGGGAAGCCCTGTATCATGTTGTTCTGTCTGTTGACCCTCGTGTGGGCGAAGAAAGACGATTTTTCGAGCATCGACAAGCTGAGGAATGATCTATTCCAACTGAAGGGCGCACACGAGAAGTACATAACAGGTCGTAATGCTGATGATGACAGTTACATGCGTCTCATCCGGACATACAACGAATTTGGCACGAAAATCGATGAGGAATCGCCATGGACTGGCCAGAGACATCTCAATTCATTGAATTCCCTGTGGCTCTGGGCCAGGGTTCAATCCCAGATGAGGACTGTCGATGGATTGTATCTGACATTCAGGCAGATGATGCACGATGCCGTTTCCAAGAGGCAGATCCTGAAAATTCAATCCTGGGTCGACTTTGCTGATGTTATTCTCAGCGACCCGACTGTCGCGGTACCAGATACCCTCAACCGCATATCCGACATTATAATTAACGAGAACTTGTTTCACGCTGCTTTTCAGGTAGTCGAAGTGGTAAACAGTGTAATTCGGGCAATTTTAGAGGGAATTTTCTCGAGTCATGATCTTGATTGAGTGGGTTGAGAGAGAATATTTATTTTATAGTTGTTCCAAAGTATAAACAACGATTGCTCTTCTGATAGCTTGGAAATCGACAAAATTTTATGACCGGGCTTATCTCGACGACACTGTCACTGTCATGACCTAAACGTTATCAGTTCCTGGAAAATCCCGCAGCCGTTCTTATTTTTGAACTCATGGTCCTTTTTTTCTGAATAGATTTCTTTCTAGAATCATTAAATTCGCAAAATAATCATTACAAATACATTTTTAATTCAAAAAATTTATGATACGAAAAATTCCTTGAATTCAATCTTTTTTTTCAGAATATAGACTGCAAAAATTAATGGGTTTGTTCTCTAATGATTTTAGGAAGCATCAGCACAAATTTGCAACGAACAACAGTCCCCCCAACAGCTGCTATACAATTTATACACCACAATTGCTCTGGCTGAAGTAAAGGGGTATGCTATGATGCAGTTCTCTTACAGTATACTACACTTATATAAGAATGGTACGTAACAGGATGGAGAAATGATTCACGAGTGAAAATTCAAGTATTTCATTCAAACAGTTTCGTATTAATCACCAGGTTCTTTTGATGGGGAGAGGGATAGAATTAAGGAGGATTATTCTACGAGAACTTCAAACACTTTGAAGGCTGTGCGCATTGCTATGGCATTTGCACCCAGAGATTTGTGGAAGTGCGACCCTAATATCCATACAGAAGGTGGAAACAGTGCTATAACTTTTTTTTTCAAAATGAATTTATCATTGATATAAATTGGGAGTAAGGGTTAATGGGAAAGACTTTCATTGTTACCGGACAAATTCTCTGTACTCAGCTATGCTTTTGTTCTCAGGCACAACATACACAGAATTAAAACAATTATTCCAAGGGTATATAGTGAATGAAGTGGATCTGAATCCATCATCAACTTGTCGTGAAAACTGTGCGTATTACTCGTACGCCAAGGTTCATGGATGCTACGATAATCTGTACTGTTCCCAGCAGAGGAAGTGCAATGGAAAAGTTCTGAACTGTCAGTATTTCGACTCTGATATGTGGATTTGTCCTTCAGTGAGTAGAAATTTATTTTATAGTCCGAATCGTCTATAGCCTGGTGATTCATGAGATCAGATAAACAATCCATATCTGATATTTTTCATTCGACGTTCATATCGGACTCTAAAAAGTTCTTACGCGGAATTCTAATTTCTCCAGGCAAAACACAGCCACAGAAGGTACGAATACATTCAATACGAGAATGGAGATCTATTCGGCAACAAGGGAACCTGCAAAAGTCCATTAACAAAGGTCGACAGCTGGTGGCGTTGGTTGTTCTGGCACTGTAGCTATTGCATGTGCTTCTGCGACGATCACAACTCGAGTTCACAGCGTTACTTCAGTCTTCGCGATATTATATCGGATGTTGTCAATAACAAGTGAGTTATCGCACTCATTATCGCAGACCTCAGCTTCCTCAAACAAGAGGAATTGTCAGAACTGCATAAATGTAATTTTATGCTTCCAGGGTCATAACTGGACTGCAATTGAGGAAAGTCAATGGAATAATCCACATGCAGATTCAGCAGGGGGTATTGGCATCTCGTGGTGACATTCCGGTGTCCAGTGTTGAGTGGAAGCCAGTGGATAATTTCACAATTTTGGATCGGGGTGTTGTCAATGGCAGGGATTTCCATACACTGTCTTGGGAGAAGAGGGCCATTGATCTTGATGATCTGTTTGCATCTGATGGCGAAGTTCTTACTGGTGAGTCATGACTAACGGGCTCGTTGATGTCGTCATTGATCATATTTCCGTGGGAACGCATTTGAATAATTGTTAGGAGAATCAGTGGGATTTTCACTGCTAGAACTTTTTAATTTTCACGTTCTGAAAACTTCTGAACACGATTCGCAACATTGTTACAACGTTTATTATTCTACAGGAGTCAGATGGAGAATGGTAGGAGCGCACCTGAACTTTGAAATTCGAGTTACACCTTTTAATTTCACTTCTGGACAGCTAATTAAGCCTTTGGAAAAGAGTAGATGGATAAGTAACGATAAAACAGATAATGATCACAACTCCAAAGACAGAAGGTAAGAAAGTTTTCGATGAAGGACTGTGTGAAATTTGAGAATTGTGCAGACAGGCGGTTTGATTTCATTCTCCTCTCTTTCCAGAACTGAATTAAAATTGAATCAGCCCGACATTCCAATTCGTACACGCGGCCCAAATTTCCCAGATTCAGAAACCAATCAATTCCTGAATTTTGGGCCAACTGATCTGCGAAAGGACGCAGCCCAGACGACAGTCCCCTTCCTAGATACTCAACCAGTGATCACTAATCCTCCGTTCCCTCTATCAGGGGCTGGAATCTTCCACAAGGGACGTGATGGCTATGGTGGTTTCATAGCCATTAAGCTCATAACGTACAATTTTACGGAGCATATTCGCGCTGATCTGCCACCACCACCACCTGTCCTTGGACTGAACGACATCCCAGTCGTCTAATTCAATTTCAAACTATCACAAGTTGCAGGCAAAGCCATTCGAACCAAAAGAGCGAACTGATGGTGATAATAGATTTTAAAACCATTTAATTATTTTTCATTGACAAAATTGAAGGTCAATCTCTTCACAGAGTATTTGACTTGTGAATTTTGAGGAAAGTGTCAGAGAGTCTTGACAATATGGTAACCAAAATGTCGTCTGACATTTTTGAATCCATCAGTTTTTGAAACATTGTTTGTAACAGTTATCAAGAGAAAAATATTTTTATTGCATCAATTTATTTGTTAAAGTCAGATATTATCCTTAAATTTATCGTAATTGTGATAACTAATATTCAGTGAATTTAATTGATTGGGCTTTGTGAAGGAATGTCAAAAGTTGTTTAGTGCAGTAAAGAATACTGCCTAGAAGGCGCCACCTTTAGTAATTTCCTTCCAAAGTCATTGGGGGAGAAGAAGACCTTCATTTAACTAATTTAGATGAATGCTTCGGGAATTATCCACAAACTTTACTCCTAAGTGATTCCCAGAATTTAATTCATTAACCACCATCTAATATTCTATTATAGTCTTCAAAAGTAATTTTTTAATGACAAAAAAATGTTCCATATCCGTTTGTTTCTTTTGTAAATAAGTGAGCATTTTTTATTTGATCTGATAATTTTTTTCTATCTACGCCTACATTTTTCATCCGTGTGGAATAAATAATTTTTTAATTGAACATTGTATATACCGTAACGGTATAATAAATCGAATAGAAAGAATATTGCTTTAAATTGCATGACTCACGATTCCATGTCACATTAGACCCCGTTACACTTGCCATAGTTGAAACGAATTTACACTTGTTAATTTGACTTGACATCACACGAGTGTAATTCGAGAAAATGTTTTCCGCTAACTGGATATGATTGTTTTGTGGGGTTTGCACAAAAGCCGCGCATTAACTAACATTTTTAGTGTCTAACGATAAGAACGATCCCCACTTCTATGAGCATTGGTGTTACGAGCCTGCGTAACAGAAGGAAAAATTGTGCATTATTTATCGATGAGTCAATCATGTATTTCAAGCAGTCCATGCATAATTCATGAACGGTTTTTTCATAGCTCCAGATGATTTTGTTAATTCTCCGGGAATGCTGAAGCATATTGAAGCTAATGGAAAGGGCCATTTGACAAATTATCCATTCACCAATTTATTCCACTGGTTTATTAATCCAAATTGCATTCACAACTTGATAAAGTTGAACAGGTAGTTTGCATGACACTATTTAATTTTTCACTGTTTTTCATCACTCATATTTGCTTCATTTAATCGATAACTTGAAACCTAGACATCTAAATGTAAGGAAAATGTGGAACAATCGAAGTTGGAGTTGAGATATGTGTAACGAAAGTATTACATGGATATGTAGATTGCGGTGATAACGTGGCTTAATTTGCGTTTCGTCAATCAACGAATAAGTCATAAAGTAAGTGATAAGGAATTGTTGAGCACTGGGTTCAGTTAGACTTTGATTTTGTCAGCGAGTGAGCAGCTGAGACCGGTGTTGTCAGGTTCGACATTGATCTCCTTGACAACTCCATTCTCCACAACCATGGAGAAACGCTTGCACCGAGTGCCACCGAGGACTGGGAGGTCCATGGCAAGGTCCGCAGCTTTCGCAAATTCGGCATTGGTGTCAGCCAACATTCTCACCTATTTAAAAGAAAATAATGGACATTCTGTTACATGGCCTCCAATTAGCGAGACAAAATATATAAAAAATGGCATTGGATTTCAAGGATGAAATTGCGCAACAATTCTAGTCAAGTGTGACGTTCTTAGTAATTATGTTACTCATTTTAAGACGCTGTGGGTTCGAGAATCGAAATGAGTAATTTGAAGGAGAATGTCTTTTTGCTTTTCTTCCTTCAATTTTACTCACAACTTGCTTACTTACTTTTCCACCAGCTTGATGGTCCTTTCCCCAAGCGGCCATCACGAAAGGATCATTCACACTAATACAAAAGATCTCAGAAACTCCTTTAGACTTCAACTCATCAGCTTTCTGCACAAATCCTGGCAGATGAGTCTGAGAAAGATGAAATGACTGGAATGAATCTTGACCTTGGCAGGGACTTTTTATCCTTCAATTTCATTGCTTCGAGTGGCCAGTACATAAATAGTCCTGACTTATCATTTGAATTCAGTCTATTACCTTGGAACATCCTGGGGTAAACGCTCCTGGAACCCCAAAAACAATGATTTTTGTTCCAGCCGAAGTTTTGGCGAGGTTGACCTTGCTAGCTGGGGAATCTTCGAAGAGGTCCACTTCAGGCACTTTATCTCCAACCTGCCGAGAACGGATAACTTTTTGCTGAATAAACTGATCGACAAAATTCTCCTGATTTCCCAGAAGATAACAAATTGAGGAGAACTTACAGCGATAACCATGTTTCTTGGCGATACGTGAAGTGATCGTGTAAAGCAACTGAAAGTCGACTGTCTGGCAACGGAAATGGCGCGACTGACAAACCGAGTCATTTGTTTCTGTATCGATCCCCTTGACGTTCGATAAATTGCACCGTACAACAATTGCCACTCTTTGTATTACTGTTTATTATTTACGCGATTCTCCTCTTTGATGAGGAGCTGTGTATCGAGCGAAACAATCGTGACCCGGCACAATTTCAGATTACGCAATGTATTTTTAAAGTTACATAAATTATTTCCTCCGTATATGTATTAAAATATTCGTGAGGAATATTCTTAATGGACAGGGGGAGATATCGCATCGGTGATTCCATGTTTTTGTCTGAATTTTCTTAAAGAATTCCACTTTTAGTCTGGTTTCATTTTCCAAGTTTCCTACCTTATCACGAGCCACTAAAACTGACCACTGAACGAGTAGCGATATTACCTTCAGTTGGTGGGAGAGATAATAGCGGATAAATAATGAAAAAAAAAAGTGAGTGGCGGTAAGTTAATATTTTTTTAATGTTCTGCGAATAAATTGAATTGAACTGATTTTTTATCCATTTTATTTCATTATTGGGGAGCTTTTATTGAACCTTTTCCCTCCACGTCAATGGGAAAAATTCCACAACCACATTCATAGCTAATGAAGCACCATAAAAAAGATCTTCCAATGAATTTCTCTGAGCCTTACCCTTCCGAATGATTTTTGAATAATATTCAATAAGTTGCTCTTGACCGTTTCACCACAACTCTCTTAAAATTGTTAAGATTCTTTCAAGACCACAAAGGGCTTCTATATCACTCATGAATATTCTGCACAATCAAAAGGGCTTCCCTGCAACTCGGCTTCGTATTAAATTTTCACATAACCGAGTTTGCTTCACCACACATCACAGCATAAAAATAAATATGAAAGAAACACATGTTAACTTGATTATCGGAGATAATCTTGGGTTTGTTGGCACCTGCGGGTCATCCTGACGTAGAGATCAGCGATAATAGACATTGAACGTTATAACGCTCCGAAGGTTGATGGTCTATTTCACGCAGGGGAAAAAAGCCTCCAGATTCTAGTAAAAATTCCAAGCAAAATGATAAAACTTCCGGCAAGCGAACTTTCATTAATTTTCACCCAAAAATTTTGTTGCCTGCATAATAAATAAATTATTTTCTTTTTGCAGCACTACTGTTCCATGATTTAGCCTGGTTTTATTGTTCCGCAGAGAGAAATTTGTCGTGAATTTTCGGCTTACGGAAGCAGGAGGTGATGTGACGAGTGGCGAGGGAGAATCGTGGCAGAACCCGGTGACTGTCAATTAGGAATTTCAGTAGAGAGAGCTGAGGGATTCTGAGCTGACTCAGCTGCTGAATGAATCTCCACGTCTCTGGTGCCATTTTGATGGCAAAACTTACCTCTCCCTTGGCACTGGTCCAGATAGATCCGCTGAAAATACGGTGCTTTAAATATTTTCACCATTGAGCAATAAATTACGGTACTAAAAAATTATAAAGACCTTTCTGGATTGAATTTTTTCCCTGGGGATCGGGTTTTTAACGGGTTCAGCTGGTCACAGAGGTAGCAATGATATTATTTAACAAACAAGCCGGATGACTGAGCTTATGCGACTACTGTTACCACTAATGCCCTGACGGGCTGGGGTATCCTTCCCCCTTGGCGTTCCCCCCCCAAGACTTCCCGCCGACAATTAAGCGATTAAAGAGGTCGATTTTTCTTGAGTATTAATGTTCACTTGTCCTTAATTCTATTCAGTAAAACAATGCTGCATATCCCTCTCTCTTCCATTAATGCTCAGCCCTTGAATTATTTTAAAGCCCTATTTATTTACAGAAACCAAAAAAAATTTAAAAATCGGCAAAACCTCCGTTCCCCTGTCAGACATTTACGATATTCTCCCTCGTTATCTGCATCACCTCGAAAGACACACAATATGCACATCGATACGCCACGTCGATCACGCCTCACATGCCACCCCCTGGCCACCCCTCACTATCCCGTTAAAAAAAAGTCACAGTAATGAAAAAAAGTGTCACTGAAACTCAGTTTGAATCTCATCGAGAATATTTTATTCGTTACAGTTTTGCCATAGAATTTTTTTCACCCCCTGGACTTTAATTGATTCAATCGGCGAAAAACACGAGTCCTTTTTCACTACCACCCGCTCTCCTCACCCTTCTTCCAGCCCCGCCTGTTCCCTACCCCCTCGTCCTTCCTTCACTCTTTTAGGTTCTCGTTTTTGGGGGGGGGGGGGGTGGGTATGGCCGCTGACGCCCCCTGGAGCTAACCGCTGTAACGAGACGCCAAAGCCAACCCCTCGAGCTATCACCCCCTCCACAGGCCTGTAGCTCTCTTTCTCTACTGTACAGGGTGTCCCACGACCGATCCTCTACCTTCACGGGTGTGAAGAGGTTATTGTTTTTCAAATGGAAAATATCCCTTCCACTTTTGGATCTGAGATTTTTTTGAGGGCTGAAATTTCGAGTTCTTTTGTCTGCTTTCACTGATTTCAGGAGCAGAATTTTTTTTTAAACCTCAGGGTACCCTTTCAATATCCTTGAAGTCAAAAAATTGATTACGGGACACCCTGTACATCAGCAATTCGTCTCTCTCGCACCCTCTGCAGGGAGTGATATAATATGGAAACATTTATACACAGAAACTGGAGGCTGAAATGTTGTGGTCCCCGGGTGGTGGAGAAATTGTTTTCCCCTCGGCTGGGGTGGGGAAAAGGCAGGAAGGGGCGGCAGGGGGGAGAGAGAGGGGGCGGCATAGAAGACTGTAGTCCGTGCAAATGCGTTTATTATTTTAATTAGAGCCTTTCAGGGTGGTGAAAAGAGAAGTGAGGCGGCTTCATGCTGAGGGGTATCCATTCGCGCTGACGCCCCGGGCGGACAAGAAATTTTGAATTATACGGGAGAATAGGGGCAACAATGGATAAAGAGGTTATTTCAAGGGTTTTTGGGCGTTAGAGTGATTTTTTAGAAGGTTGTATTACTATTGTATCAATAGCTCGTTTCTCGTCATTTTTACAAGGAGGGAAATAGTTAAATAAAAAATACGCGCACTTTTTGCAATTTTTCAAAATGCTAGCAAATGTCTCGCCGGGAAAATGAAGGGTTGAAAGATGTATGTTTTGGTTGGGATGAAAGAACAAGGGACAGGGTAACGTAAAGGGTCACTTTATAACAAGTAACCCCTTCTGGAATGACTAGACAGATTTTCCTGTGGTTCGTCTGGAATGTCGCTATCGCTGCAATGAAAAAATGCAAAAAGAGGGTCGGTTATAAAATACTTCTGCTCTTTGGTCTTCCAGACCAAAACTTGTTGAACATTTTAGCTCAATGTGTTTTGGTTGAAAAAAGAGGGTGAAGTGCCATAAAAATTGTGCCGTTTCACGCTTCTGGTGAGAGAGTCAATGTATATCTGTGAAGTTGAAGTATATTCTTACAAAAAATGAGGAACGACTGCAGTCAATGTGCAGTGACCAGAAGAAAACGGAGTAAAAGTTTCACTGCGGGCTCACTTTATAAAATATGTTTCATCCTCGGGTTTGTTTCGTGGATTACTTTATTTACCTACGGAGAGTGGACAAAAAATGTAGAAAAAAGGGGTTGGTTATAAAGAAAATATTTGAACTCAATGTGTTTCGGTGAAAAAAGGGTTGCTGACTCATAAAAATGTGTCCCGTTTTCATTTTTCGGGAAATCCCAACACGGTAACCCGAAAAAATGGTGTAAGTCCCCGACGAATTCCCCTCCCAGCATGTTGATACTAAAGGATACCTCGTTTGTGAAAACGGGCCTGATTTTTTTCCGTTACCGGTGAGAAGAAAAATTCAGGCAACAGTTTTTGCAGCGGTTCCAGCCCTCGGTTCACTCTTTTCCCGTTAAAAAATTACAACAGAAAAATTTACAATCCCAAAAAGAGTCTGCTGGGGCTCTTGAGTAGAAAAAAATTGGCCAAAAAAAGGGTAACCTTCCTTGCAACCCCCTGGTTGTTTTCCGTTATGCAAAAAAGTTTACGGTGGACGTTCTGTTCCACGGATATGGGCACCAAATGCGGGGAAATAAACCCATAAAAATGTCCGTTAACATTCCAAAAAGGTCCTCCTGTTTTTCATACCGTTTTCACCCTTTTACCAGGACTCGGGAAATTCATTGAAAAAATTACCTCCTGAAAAATTGGTAATAAATACTTCCAAAATCCTTCTTTTCCGGAAACAAAAATACTTCTGCTTCTTTTTCAATAAAAAAAAAATTTGAATATTCGAAGAAAAAATCAAATTGAGATTTATTGAAGTGTCAAGTTGGGCCTTCACCAAAGGAAGAATTAATCTCTCCGCCCGTGTACGGCTCCTCATCACCCAATAAATAATTCTAAATGCTTTTCTCTCACATTCCGCCGCCCAATTACTAGAAAAGACAAATCTGAAAAAATATGTTCTCACTTCTCCACCTTGTCTTCCGCGAAGCCGAGCTTAGCCCGGACTTATCGCATGTGTAACTCCAGGCGATGACCCGGTAGAAATCTGTGGAAAGGATGAATCCTCCATCTGGTGTGTATTACACTCTGAGCTACTTTTTCCCGATGAAGCCCCAGCATCCCTCGAGCATTGACCCACTGACCATAGTCAACAGAGGCTCTCCTCGAGCACCAGAAGGAGAGAGACAGTTCAGAGTACGAAATACGACCGTCGTCAATAAATTGGAAAGTCGAGGCTTTTCCCTCGACACAAAATGACCCTCAAAACACTCCTCCCTCCCTCCCTCAAACCGGCCAATGCCTAGATTTTCCTCGTCGGTGGGTAATTTATTGCCCGAAATATTCAAAAACCCTATCGTAAAATCATTTCACCTCGGCGCCCAGTGGACGACAACTGTTCAGTCGGTAATTTCGTTTGCAGACATTTCGGTCAAATGACAGTGACCACTGTACCGCAAGATTTTGTCGGTGATGGCCTTGAAAATCGTGACTGGGTCACGAAATCACTGCTTCTGAAGGGCACCAGTGCTATAAAGTGCGGAGTGTCCGGTGGTAATGATGGCGGTACCCGAAATTTGATCGCAGGTAATGCTCGTCCTGATGGCGTCACCACAGGCAATAATAACACTGAGATAATAACGCACATCCAGGCAATGCAAATATGAAGTGCATGTAATGCCGTTATTTTTAATTCATTGCGGAAATCGTTGAATGAATCGGCAGTTTTAGCGAGTGCTCAGAAACAACGTGATGATGACTTGACGAGTCCACTGGATTTATTTGAAGTGCCAGAGTTATTTGTTTATGGATTTTCCTGCACTTCTACATCGAGAAATGTTCAGGAAAAATAACGGAACACGCAGTTCACCGAGTACGGAATCATCCGGAAAATTTCAATTTTGGGACAGATACTTTGTTTTTTCGTACTCTACTTCATTGACGCAAACAATGATTATGATAAACGTCAATGTATTTATTTCACGTACCAAGTGAGGAGATGAAAGGCATCAGCGGGTGATTTCGTGTGACGGATTTGTTATTAAACCCCGGGGGTCACACACCACACGAGATCATTTCGAATGGGGGTAGTCCAAGTGTACGTGCATAAAACATCCCACACATCCCCCCAATATTTTTTTCTCCTTGTCACATGTATTTCGCACAATATACCAAACTCAATAGCACAGCTTGCCTGCCGTGTTTCAAACTATACTTCGCCTTGTTTGTACATTTCTCCCATTTGTGTGGCAACTGTGTATCTGTATAAACTAGAGAAATAAATATTGCAGCTGTTTTCTTACCATTCACTGATGCATTTTGGGAATTTTTTGATTTAATTTATAATAATTGAAATTTACACTGAAATTTTCTCACTAAAAATCCATAAATTAATGGGGAGTTCCTGGGGGACTGCGTATTGTTGTTTAATTCCGAAAAATTTCCCCTAAAATTGAAGAATGTTAAATTCACATATTTTTAAAAGTTTAATGGACAAGTTCGTAATATTTCAAGAGGTGAAAACGTACCCCACAGGGTTGCGCGTGGCTCACCAAGCATTTGTCCACAGGGTTTCCAATCCCAGGAACGTGTACGACTTGTTTATATCGGTTTTAGAGAGTGGGTCTTGTAAATTTTTCATCGCAGCGGGATTTGAAAGATACCCTGTGGAACCTCTGCAGAGACGACGATGGATGCCAGGGGTGAGAAGTCAACAGGGGGCTGCCCTCTGTCCTGGAACGCGCACCACTCTCTCCTCTCGATTTTCACAGCCTCTACCCCTTCTCATTTAAGACATCGGGTGGGCGCGATGTCTACGCGTGCCATTAAATTCTCAAATCATTGTTCAATATTGTCATTGTTCAACGAATGAAACACAGGAGAAAATTTGATGATCCGATCTCTATGTGCCTAACCCTATCAAATGTCAGAAATATTCTGATCTTCCAATTTCTGGTCTCAAAGAGTGAGCTGGTGTCTAATTTTTCAGCAAACTATAAATCATCTTCGAGCTACTGCAAATTTTTTTTCAAGCGCAGCAGCAAAATGCGGTGTAAAAAAAAGTGAGTGGTGAAAAGTGGATGGACAAAAAGGGAAGGAGGAAGTGACCATGGCGAGGTCATATAATTTTATAGAGGTCACAGACAAAAGCACTCGCGGCAACCGGAGCTTTTGAAAACATAAAATTTTACTGCCATTCTCTCCCTCACCAACGCGTTCCTTCTCAGGAACACGAAGACTCCCATGTGCCTGCGGTAAACCGGGCATCGTTTTGGTGGCTACCGCAGAGAGGCCATTTTTTCTGTTTTTTATCCCGTGTCATATCGGCAAAAAAGTCCCAAATTGTAAATCATAACGTCAGCCTTCATTTTTTGAGACTCGATATTTATTGGTTTACGCCTTGTTTGACCAAATTCTTCACCACCAACAATTTTTTTTTTCCAGAAAAAACTTCTGGAAAAAAGAGAATGAAATTAGCACCGACCACTTTTTTTTCTCACTGGAATTTTTTTGGGAAAACATTGCGGTTGAGGAAAATCTTAACGCGTTGCTCATTGCGCGATGCACGCGACTGCAACGACGCAATGATTCAAAGTCGTGTTTTAATTATCTTGATTGGCAGAAAAAAAATCTTATGACTACCAGGCCCATTAATGATGCAATTGTCTTCAATTCTCACTCTGCTTGAATTATAATCTGCGGGATTCTGCGGCTTTTCAATCAGCCAGTCACGTGTGTTTGTGTTACTATTTCAGTCCTATGCAATTGAAAACCTTCAACTTGACAGAGACCTGGTATCACTCTTTTATGCACGATAGCACGACGGAAGTGCCTTATCAGCATCAATCAGCACGTTTTAACTCAATTTTACGAAAAAAAATGACAGCACGACGAAGTGGTATATAAACCCTTTAGTGCACCCGCTTCGAATTCATTGTGAATTTAACTTGCAGCAGTCGACGACAGAGTTTACCTGGTGCAAACTGAATAACGTGGTATGGATACAACAATCACAGAAGCAACAATAGATAATTACCCCTATTAATTAGTGTTAGATCGATTAAAATTCGACAGTTATGTTAAAGCCATCAGTACTGGGACTGATTTAAATTAATGATTGATGAGTGACTAATGAGTACTAATTTCTCATCGGCTCTGATTAGAATTAACAACCAAATGAGTCTATTAAATTTTTAGCAGCTCTATCAATCGACTTTCCCCCTCACTCACAAATTATTGGCACTGGCAAACCTTATCAGCCATAAAACTCGCGCTCTAGAGATAAGTGCTTAATTAACAACCAT
This sequence comes from Diachasmimorpha longicaudata, assembly GCF_034640455.1. Classification (NCBI taxonomy): domain Eukaryota; kingdom Metazoa; phylum Arthropoda; class Insecta; order Hymenoptera; family Braconidae; genus Diachasmimorpha; species Diachasmimorpha longicaudata. The sequence continues at coordinate 9,805,028 of NC_087228.1, read as the reverse complement.
TTCAGATTTGAGTACGAAACACCTTTGCAATTTGATCAGCATTAATTGTTCCCTTGTTCCTTCCGACTGCACAAGTCATGGCTCTAGACAACCTTGAACCAACGGACGTATTTTTCGAAAAAATTTTACACCGAGGCCTGCGAGACACAACGATTCAGGATGTAGTCCTGATAAAAAAGGAGTCAGCTACGCAGAAGGGTGATAATTTCCTCAGCCTCCTAACGAGGTTGACCTTGAGATATGTCTGCAATGCATCAGGAGAAAATTGTCGGGATAAAATAGAGAGGACAGCGCACCTTATCGTGAAGGAAGAGCCTATTGTGAGTGAAACAGCGCTGGAAAGTATTCGCGAAATGGATATCTTCAATACTGAGCGTCAACTCCTGGAAGAAGTCCTTCCCAGGATCGAGGAGCTTGTGGGGAGGAAACTGGCTCCCAAAGTTTACTACAGTTCGACTGATCCTCAGATTATTGTCATGGAGGACATATCGGCTCAGGGCTTCAAAAATTCAAGTAGACTTTTGGGGCTCAATCAAGCGCAAGTTCTGATGGTTCTTGAAAGCTTGGCGGACCTTCATGCGGGATCTGTTTTAATAAATGAGCAGGTGAAATTTTTTTATAGAAAAATTAAGTTCAATGAATTTTCTCAAATGAATATTGTCGGTTAAATATCAACAATCCTGGCGAACAACAGATAGATAATTCACAGATGGTTCAGGATTGATTTTTTAATTTATTTGTCATGACTGAAATTAACTGGAATAATTTTACCCCATATTCCAATACTGATGATCCTTACTCTTTCATATTTTTTTAGACTCATGGATCCCTGAAAAAATATTCCTGGGGACTCGTGAATCCGGACATGCCAGCGAACTTTTTTAAAACAATGCAGGCAACAGTGGCGAATGTTGCGAGGGCAATTGGCAGTTGGCCTGATAAAAAATTCATACCGATATCCAAGAAACTTGAGAAGATATCTCATCATGTAATTGAGAGGATGAAAGAAGTATGTCTGTATGACAGTGACGAATTCTGTGTTCTGAATCACGGGGATGTATGGAGCACTAACATTATGTTCCAGAATGATGAGACAGGAAAACTCAAGGATGTTCGACTTGTGTGTGATTATCCTATGTTCAGAGAAACCATAGATTCTTTCAAAATATTAATATGTTAATTATGCCAAATTCTACGATCTACAAACACATATATATAATTACTTTCAGCTCGACTACCAGTTTGTTGTTTGGTCATCGCCGGTAATCGATCTCTGCTACTTCCTGAACGGCGCCCCTGAGCCCAGTTTGAAAGGACCGAACGATTACCTGTTTTTTGAAAAATATCTCAACCGTCTGTCAGCCACAATGAAAAAAATCGGTTGCGTTTCTAAGGCTCCTACGATGGAGGATTTAAAAAAGTCTCTGTACAAACGTCGAATTCTTCTACTTTTATGCGGCGTCTGGTTCTATCCGAAAATGATCGCAGAAGGGGGTGAACTGGAGACCATTGAAGATATATTCTACACGGAAAAGAATAACATAAATATTATGCAGAATGCAAAGGTTAAAGCGGTGATAGAGAAGATGTTGCCTCTGTGGAACGACAGAGGATATTTGGATTGAAGAGAAATTTCGTAATTAACTAAACCTGACTCGGCAGTTTATTTTATCAGTGATCATTCAGCTTTTCATAACATTTTCGTAAAACCGTAAAAGTACTGCGCAACGTTATGATGTCAATATTGGGTTAACCGATAAAAATATCAATATAAATTATAATTCTGAAAAATAGAAGAGTCGAGCAATAAAAGTAATTTCTCCCCACATAGTTTCCTCAGGTAGTAACTTGTCATTAATCAGCCAAATAGAACCAATATAAATAATATTCCTTCAAAAATACAGTTGGCACAATTCCACTCATCATTTTATCACTTGATCCACGAGATAACAATTTATATTAACAGTTGATCTGCAATTTCGTCAGTTGGTATTAACGAATTGTTACAAATTGATTCAAATTCTGTCAGAGAATTTCTCTCCGCAGTAAATAAATTTTTTTTCTCGTTTTCGGGAATGAAGAGGATATTCACTTTTGCAGGCGAAGAAGAGTATAATTCTTCTCATGTTTGATTATGATTAACCGTTTATGATATGATAATGCAGACGGTGATGATGACAATCTCTGATAAAGGATGGCGCATCAGCAAATATTAAATAAATTTGGGAGCATATTAAAGACTGATACGACGATTCGTATCAGTCATTAAGAAGATTTTTTTACTCCGTACAAAATAACGGTTGAACCATGAGGATAGTAAGTGTCTTAAGTCCTCTTCCTTTCTTCCAGTGAATACAAATAATTTTTTTCATGCACTACCTTCAAGGGTTCTTCAGCTGGGGACAATCTGGAACAGAACGACGTCTTCAGGAAAATTTTACACGAGGGATTCCCAGACGAAATAATTGAAGATGTCGTGCTATTAAATAAGGAACCAGTGACCAAAAAGGGAGAAAACTATCTCAGTCTTTTAACCCGATTAACATTTAAATATGTCTGCAGTCCTTCCGGAGGTGATCGCCACGAGAAAGTGCAGAAGATTCTTAATGTTATCCTGAAAGAAGAGCCTGACAGTGACTCAGCAACTCTGGAGACCATCCACAGAATGGATATTTTCAACGTCGAGCAGCAATTACTCCAGGATATCGTTCCCAAGGTCGAGGGCTTAATTGACAGGAGACTAGCCGCCAAAGTCTATCACTGTTCAACTGAACCGCGGATTATAGCCATGGAGGATCTATCGATTTTAGGGTTTAAAAATACAAATCGCAAAGTGGGATTGAGTGAAGATGAGGTCTACATGATTCTGGAGAACCTGGCGGAGTTCCATGCAGGCACGATTCGATTAGCTGAACAGGTGAGTTTATACGAGGAAAAACAATACCCGCATGACCTCCAATGTATTATTAGGACCCTGGGTGTCTCACCCGATTTTCCATTGGCTTGCTGAACATGACACCGACGTTCTACAAAATGATAGAAGACACTATGAGGAACGTGGCCCGTCAAATTCGCACGTGGTCGGACCCGAAATTCCTTCCACTCTCAGAAAAGCTGGAGAACATGTCGGAAGTTGCTGTTGCAAGACTCAGGGAAGTGTATAAGCTGACTGATGATGAAATTGGTGTCCTGAATCACGGAGATTTGTGGTGTAACAATATCATGTTCCAGTACGATGACAACAGGAAACTTGAAAATCTCCGATTCGTAAGTTATTTCCATCTGACTTCAGAACATCTTCGAGACAATTTTTTTTTTTCTACTCGTGTAATGTCGAGTGTTGAATACAATTTTGGCCAATACACTAACCCTTTGTTTCAGGTTGATTATCAATTTTCTATCTGGTCGTCTCCTGCAATCGACATCACTTATTTTCTTTCCTGTGCTCCTGAACTCAAAATAAAAGGAACACAAGATGATTTATTTTTGGAAAGATATTTGACTCGTTTATCAAGCACCATGAAGCGTATAGGTTGTACATCAGAACCTCCAACGATGGAGCAGTTGAAAAAATCTCTGCATAAACGGCAGATTCTATCCCTGATAACTGGAATCGTCTTCTTTGCAATAATGATTGCGGATGACGGCGATATTACGGATCTAGAGGATATATTGCATAAAGAAACACATGACGCAGACACTCTGAAGAACCCGAGAGTTAAAGCTGCGGTGGAAAAGATGCTGCCCATATGGAATGACAGAGGTTATTTGGACTGACATTGATTAGCAAACACTAATATATTTTTTACTCGTTAACGAATACATATTTGATGAAACTTGTGTCTCTTGACCTGCACCTTTGCAAGTGAACCATTTACTAACTATCAAGAAATATTTGCTTCATCATATTACTCTGCAATTTGTTGGCATTCAAAGAATCTTGGTTGAAATAAATGAATTATTCAGCCAGTGCGTGATGAACTCATCCACTCGTTGGGTAATTCAAAGCAGGTTAAAGATTGTGGTGAATTAGTAAAATCAGTAATGTGAAGGAGACAATAAGTCATCATGATATCGTCATTAAGAATATCCAAGTAGTTTGCGTAATTTTCAGGAGGGATTTTGCTCAGACTTTATAAAATAAACTAAATTAATTTTTACGCCCGATGTCATTGTTAATTATCGGATGATTTTGTAATCCAACTGAGAATGATCCTCCATCAATCAGCTGATTATAAAACATTTATAAAAAATGGGGCAGCAATAAAATTATGAAGGAGAATGGAGCGATACAGAAATTTTTCTTATTGTTTAATCTATGAATCACTTAATACAACACTGCGTGATGGTGCATTCCATCGATGAATTAAACATCAAATCATCCACGGTCATCAAGCCTGACCTTATGCGCATTGAGCACAGGGTAAGGCAAAGGACTGATGCCCCAGTTATTTTTCGGATAAAAACGGAGAGAAATTCTGATGCGGTATATGCAATACAAATTACGTATTTTACGGAATCAGTAGGCGAATTTGGCCGTCAAATGTATCACAAACATTTGGCGGTCATTCCGCTTTTAATGGTGATGATCGGAAATGAAGAGGAGGTTAACGGAAATAATATGATTTTATTGTTTTTTATGATTATATTCTCAATGATAACCTTCTAACAGAACAAATTCTATCTGCAGTTTACGCAGTCCCATGTAATTTTCACGCATAAATAAGGCGTCTTCAAGGAAGACATATATCGCGACCTCTTGTCGCATTTTTCGCATAAAATTATCGCACTGTAGACACTAGTCGTGTTGCGTGAGGCCTCCAGTTTTAGTGTCATTTATCACTGAATATGCCATAACAAGAAACACAGACTTAAATGAGAAATACGCTTATCAATTGCGTGTACGAATTATAATCAGTGACAATTATTCCTAGGTTCATTGATTATTTTTATTTACATGTTTACACGATGTAATTGAGCGACAAGATGTATCTGCGGTTCGCGTATTAATTAGTATCTGTATCTGTTCGAATGTGGGTAGAAGGGAATGAAATAAAGTCATTATAATCAATAAACAATTCATCGCAAATTTTTTCTACCTCATAGACATAATAATTTTGATTTAATGTCGTAGACATATGTTTCTTCGAAAATGTGCACTTGACTTTTTATTATAAAGTTGACATTTATTGCTGGTATAGACAGACTGACGAAGTTCTCTGTCACACTTGTTAGAGGAGGAGGTACCGCGTGTGTATTTATAATCACGTATCAGAGACTCATAATAGTGATAATTAACATATTACTGGTTTATGCATTACGATAGAACAACGATGAATGCATGTTTGATCGCCGATTGAAGGCCCCGTATTTCCGATGCTGTGCTGCACGGGGAAATATTATTTAATAAAATTCGACAAGAAATTTTAGCAAAAAATTTACGCGACATTTGAGAGAAAAAAAAACTTGACATTAAAAAATACAGGGAACCTTATTATCTTTTATTACAAATAATCATTATCATTTCAATAATATGGGTCAGGCCTTGGGATTTTTTTTTCAAATTTTTAGGACAATTGTCCCCTTCCGGTCTTGAATCGCTGAAGCGAATGCGATCATCGCGTTGTCATTAACTCACGGATGGAAATAATTGTTGAAGTACTATAGCTCGTTTTCGAATTCAAGGTACAAGGTCTCTAGACGTGTCAGTGAGACTCAATCAGAGAATATTAATCTTTTATTTAAAAAACAATCAATAGACACTTGCCTTCAGAATGACGGAAAAATTACGCAATTTTTATAGGATATTCCTTCACGTGTCTACGATTCAAGTGTATTTTTAGATTTTCTCTAGAGATTTGAATTGAATTTTCATTATCAGAGAAAATGAAATTGTTTCTGTGTCCTCTCTTCTCGCGGATATCTTTACCGGGTCCCAATGTCTCACGATTTTGACTTCACCATAGCTAAAATCCTTGATAATAACTCATGATCATCGTGACTTAACAACATCGGCACATTATGCAACAATCGAATAATAATTACCGAGCGTATTAACGACAGGCCTAGTGTTGGATTATCGTAACTAATGCGTATTACTAAACTACACTCCATCAGAACAATCATTTAGCTTCGGTTGCGGAGCGGGGAGAGGAAAAATGGATGTTACACAAATGCTGACATTGGTATAAAAAGGAAAACAGATCCTCACCAGCTCTGTATCAATTCACTTCCTCGATTTTGCGCGCTCATCGATTTTTAACAGATCATAGAATTAACGGAAATGTGCTCCACTTGACACCACTGTTCCTTCAAAATCGTGCCAGTGAAGAGTATCGAGATCATTGAATCAGTGATTAGATTACTTGATCTTGTGCTTTTAGTTTTATTGAAGCAAAATGGCTCTGGCCAATCTTGCTCCAGGTGACATCTTCTTCCAGAATATTTTGCATCGTGGGCTGAAGGATCAGACGATCCAGGATGTTATGCTTGTGGAGAAAAAACCAGCGGTCAATAAAGGAGACAATTACATGAGTGAATTAACGAGGTTTACACTGAAGTACAAATGCAAAGAGCCAAAGGAACGGTCCAATGAAAAAGTGGAAAAGCTGGTCTGTCTTATTATAAAGGAAGAGCCGAATGCCACTGCTGAGACCTTGGAACTCATTCGTAACGCGAATATCTTTAATATTGAGCGATCAATGTTGGAGGAAGTTATTCCGAGAATTGAAGAACTCATTGGAAAAAGAATAGGCCCGAAGTTTTATTATTCATCAGTCGAACCTCCGATTATTGTGATGGAGGATCTCGCTGCGTTGGGCTTTAAAAATAAAAATCGTAAAGTGGGGTTGAATGAAGCACAAATATTCCTGATATTGGAAAATCTTGCAGATTTTCATGCCGCATCGGTCCTATTGAATGAACAGGTAATGACGAAGAAATTTGTAACGCTCAGTAATTTCGCAAATTGATCCTATCTTGAAAAAAAAATATATGTTGCCAATTATATTTGTCTGAGAAATTAACGAAAAAACTCATTTTCAACTGTTTCACATTTCTTAAGGATCCTCAGTTTGTATCACGCTTCACAAATGGACTCGTCAGCAAGAATACCTCGAAGATGATGTTCAATTATCTGTCAAAAGGATTAGAGGATGTTGCGAGGGAAATTTCGACTTGGGGGGATGAACAATTCATTTTGATAGCGGAGAAGATTAAGAAAAGAGGCACTGCTTATGCCGAACAACTTATGAACATTTATCAACACGATGAGGACGAGCTGAAGGTTCTGAATCATGGAGATGTGTGGATCAATAACATTATGTTCCGAGATGATGACAATGGTAGATCGTTAGAGATTCGCTTAGTAAGTATGTCATAAACAATTCTGCAAAGTCACCAAAAAAAGGGGAAGTGTGGAAATACAATTTTCATTTGGTCTCTAGTGTGATAGGAGACCAGTAGAAATTTTTTTCCAAGACTTTGCCTCAAGAGTTTTATTTGATTTTCTGCAGAGCTTTGTAATTACCCTTAATTGATGTTCCAATATATTTTTCCCCCCTCAGGTTGACTATCAGCTCACCGTTTGGGCGAGTCCTGCCACAGAACTTTTGTACTTCCTCGGCGTCGCTCCTGAACGAAGTCTGAAGCTGACCCACGATGACGTATTTCTAGAAAAATACTTGACTCATTTGACGAGCACAATGGAGAAGTTGGGCTGTCGTAGGAAGCCTCCAACCATGGGACAATTGAAAAGATCTATGCACAAACGTAGGTCATTGGGACTCCTGGCGACACTCGTGTTCTGGCCAAGAATGCTATCCGAGGAAGGGGACGTGGAGGCTATCGACGAAATTTTCCAAAATACTGGAGAGTCAAGAGGAAGACTTCTGAAATATCCAGAAGCGAAGGAAATGTTGACAAAGGTCCTTCCAATCCTCGACGAGCGAGGCTACTTGGACTAAATGATTTATACGATCAAATTTTGGAATGTTTTGGTCGTAACATTTAATCCAATTAAGAATTTACCTCAAATTCTGAGTCTCAGGAAGTCTCACAAAATAGACAATGAATTGTATTGAGCTTAACAGATCGTCTGTACAACAAAAAAGTGAAAAAAATAAGTAGATGTAATCACAATCTTGCATCAACCATTAATACGATAATAAAATTTTCATTATTTTTATCGTTGGCCTCGAAAGAAATGTATTGAGAGATGACCGCAGGCCAGTAAATCATAATATGGACAGGGGGTCTATTTCGTCATGTCGAGTCATTTGCCAGAAATATTCAAGAAATGATGTAAGTGCACTCTTAATTCACTGTTGGCACCATATCTTACCTGATCACGTGACGAACAATAACTTCACTATCTACCTCAATTATTCTTACTGATGATTGTCAGGAATATTGAGTATTTGGTTTCCCTATTCCGACGAAGAGTGGGATTGTAGTGATGTGGGAATTCATATAAAAATCAAACTATACGTACGTTAAGTCAGTCTGTGTCAGTCACATCCAGCCGATGGCGAAGTTGGTGATAATATCCATTAAAATAATTAAAATTAAATAAAAGAAATAGTTTGAAGTGAACTACGTTTTGATAGTACTTATTTACTGCTTACCAAATCAGCCATTTTGATTCTTTTTCTCAAGTTCGTGGTGTTATCATAGAATAATGACGCTCTTTGATCTCGCTGTTGGTGAGGATATTTTTCGAAAAACTTTGCTTCATCGGCTGAAGGACCCAACAATCCGGGATGTAATGCTCGTGGAAATAAAACCAGCAGTTGAAGAAGGGGAGAATTACATGAGCGAATTAACGAAATTCACGTTAAGTTATAGCTGCGATGTGGCTGATGAAGATTCTAGTGAAGAAGCTCACGAAGTAGTTTATCTCATTGCAAAGGAGGAGCCGAATGGCAATGAATGGACTTTGGAAAATATACGAATGTTAAATTTTTTCAATACTGAACGAGCACTTTTGGAGGAAGTCATTCCCAGGATCGAGGAGCTTACTGGGACATTGGTCGGCCCAAAATTTTTTTATTTTTTGTCTGAGCCACAGGCCATTATTATGGAGGATTTGGCTGCTTCCGGTTTCGAGAATAAAGATCGTAAATTAGGACTGAATGAGGACCAAGTTTTTTTGGTTCTGGAAAAATTGGCGGATTTTCATGCGGCATCAGTTTTGTTGAACGAGCAGGTAATCTATGGATATTGTATTTAAAAACCAAATCGTTATCTTTTCGAGTTATGTCGAATAAATTTTATCAATTTGATGTCACACCCAACACTATAATTTTTCATACCGTAGGATCCTCATTTCGTGTCTCGCTTCACCAGCGGACTCTTCAACGATAATTTGTTGGGCATGCTCACCATGTTTATGTCAAAAGCATTAGAGGCTGTTGCTGAGAGAATAGAAACGTGGCCAGACAAACAATTTGCTTTGATAGCTGAGAAGCTCCGAGACAGATCAAAGGATGTAGGCCCCGAACTTGGAAAACTTTATCAATGCGACGAGGACGAAATTAGAGTTTTGAATCATGGAGATCTGTGGATTAACAACATTATGATCCGAGATAATGAATACGGGAAACCTGAAGACGCTCGCTTTGTAAGTATTGAATACTGGGGCACATCTGTAATGAGATTTAATGATTTTTTTGGCAGGTTGACTATCAGATGCCTATTTGGGGAAGTCCTGCCATCGATTTGCTCTACTTTCTCAGCCTCAGTCCCAAAAGAGATTTGAAGATGAGTCATGATAGCCTATTTTTGGAAAAATATTTGACTCGTTTGGCCAGCACGATGAAAAAATTGGGCTGCTCCAAGGCCCCACCCACCCTGGACCAATTAACAAAATCCATGCTTAGTCGTCGCGCAGTGACACTTTATGCAACTTTTTTTTTATGGCCAAAACTTCTGGCTGAGGTTGATGATGTTGAGGACTTTTACGAAATTGTCGATCACGGTGGAGTGACTAAAGCGCATCCTCTGAAATATGTGCATGCTCAAAAAGTATTCAAAAAAATTTTGCCAATATTAAATGAGCGAGGATATCTGGACTCAATTAGTCCACCGAAGTAATCGACAGTTTAAACCCCTCCCTTAAATTATAAAAGTACATCCATTATAGTTCATGTTTTACCACTTGTAATTGGAAATCTGTTTTTACCAATATAAAAATTGTTTTCAAAATATTTATTTTCCGCCCAAGTACTAACGGCCAAGACCCTCGGGGACAGCACGAGCGCTGGTATTTACCCTAAATAATGTCTCAAAAAAATCCCAAAATTCTGAAAAGGTTTGATCCACCAGATCTCGAAGCATTAGAATGCACAGTAGCAGCTTTCTAAACGACAACTGAACCAGAAGTTGTGACGTTGATTTATAGTAAAGCAGTAAAGCAGTAGGTAAGGACATCCTGGGGCGCATCGACTTGGTAACCTACATCGTGAACATTGGAAATTGTTGTGGCAAGCCTCGATGGGTGGTTTTCTGCTCGTCCAGTTTCAAGGATAAAAATGGACGTGGAAGACGAGGATGAAACTTTCTTCTGGTATTTGGGACACTAGAATTTCACTTCTGCCTCCAGAAAATGTATCTTCAACGAAGCCAGAAGCAGTTTATGTATCGATAGGTGGTGGGGAAAAAATACAGAGATCCCTCGAGTTAAAGTCAGTCACTAAGTCAGTCCAGCTTTGCAGTCACGAGGCTGTAAATCAAACTTCACGTTTGCCAAAAGTACGTACCCTCCTCCTGTGGCCCACCACTGGTTACTCCCACGTAAAGGTGAATGCGAGTGTATGGGCCTACTGTGTAAATCGGGAGGACCCCAAAAATATCCAGTAGCCAGATTTTCTTGGTTTTAAGTAAAAGAACGTCGTGCCCACCAACGGGGGTGTCGTCTATAATGGAGCTGTGGAAAGCCAAGAGGTGAGGATGGGAAAGTTTTTGGGGGAGAGCATGTAGCCCATGGTATCCGGGTTAGTCGGTCGTCAATCGTCCATGTAAAAATTCAGTAGCTGAGGGCAATTAGTCACGGAAAAGATGAATCGCCTTCCAGGGAAACCCTATTTTCTCTTTTCAAAATGTAGGTCTGATGGGCTGTAAGATCGATTGATTATTAACCCATAAATAAACAAGTGCGAAATTCCTCTTTTACTCGAGATCCTTCCCCCCTGTCGTGTGTCACTCATCGTTGATTTGATTTTATATTAATTTAATTTGATAATGATGGGTACAATACAACAGTTATTCTGTAATGAAAACTGGGAGTTTTAAATAAAGCCTCTTTATTTCACTGAATAAAAGAACGCGCATAAATCTTCACAAAAAATTTTGTAAAGTCGTACTGTATCGAATTTCAAGGGTTGAATGAGTTCACTTAATCCTCCGATTTGTCAGGTGCGTCAGCCATTGACATGGCAGACACGACCGATGGCGATCCGTCATAATTTTCCTACTGAATAGCGTCTTCTCTTTGAATTGATCCTGGAGGTGGTCGTCTCAGATTGATAAATTTTAACCAGAATTTTCCCACCGGGAAATGTGGAGACAAATAGCAATGTGATATACGAAGAGTTAGTGGGAAAAAATATCAATCTCACAGAGAAGAATAAAATTCTTTGAAGTTTGAGGCTAACCGAAGCCCTTCGGATATAAAAAAAATTAATAGAGATTTTCTTCACTCTGAGAAATGCTTCTGTTAGGTTCAAGTGAAAAATCTTCAAATTTTTAACAGGGCCCCCTGAAAAATCAGGTGAATGATTCATAAAATCAAGGTACAAAAAATATTTAAGGGCGCTCTTAATAATTCTCTAGAAATTGGAAAATTCCGTTCTCAGGGATTGAATCAAGGCTCGATAACAATGAGACTTGCGTTTCATTTCCTCCCTTACAAACTTAACTACGGCTATTGCCTAATGTTCAAATAATTCCTAACACTATAATTTCGATCTACTCAGCTCACGCTTTAGGCAGCTCAATTTCAATGAGCCAATTCATGCAATGAAGAGTACAATGAAATGAGAGCAATGAGTCTATTTACTGTTGGACAATAAGAAAAATAGTTGTAACAGTGTGCCCACACGGATTTTAGTGAAAAAATTCTGGAGCATTAAGTTTATTTGACAAAAGGAAGTAGTGCATTCAAACAAAGAGCTTACATAGCACACCCCGGGGTGACAAATATCAGTCAATTCAAGTCACTGACGGCCTGAAAGCCCGCACTCCCCTTTTCGATAAAAGTGGCATTGACGTTCCCAAAAAATCGTTAAAATTGTTTTCGATAATCTCTATAGGGGTGTATTTACTTGAGGTATGGGAAATCAGTGTATACATAAGGAGAGTATTTTGATTCAACTTCGGAGGTCAACAATGTACCCGTGGGATTTGTAGGTGTATTTAGGTCCATTCAGCTTCCGTTATTTCAACGCGATTGGGTGAATTAGGGGGTAAACATCCGACAAAGGACCGACAGTTGACGCCGGAACGGATGTCAATGGATGCGGGTTAAATATATATGATGTATCGGAGGCGTAACGAGGTAGTTTTGTGGTCGTACCAGATTACTAATTAATCAGTGAAGATCGATTAGTCCTCCGTGCGGTAAAGATTGTCTGACGAATGTGGGGGTTAAAAATGGACCACAGACCACTTCTCTTATCACTGGAGTCCGAGAAAATATATCGCACGTCTTTTTCATCGGATTTTATATTATGGAGTGCGAAAAAGCGAGTAATGCACACGTCAGCGTGCGTTATGGGTCGTTTACCGTCCCAAGTTTAGTTATTCTGAATTTCCAACTCTAATGAGAGAGTTTGTATTTATGATATGAATTGTATTCCTCGTATTTCTTCCGCGTTAACCCTCCCCATTTACCACATTTTACAGAATGTAGAAATATCACCTCAGAACCATGTCAATCGATTTATTGACTGATATAAATAATTTTATTGTCGTGCCAGAGACAAAAATGATTCAAAATTTTACCTGCTCATTAATTTTATTCTTCTCTTATGGAATAACACAACACCGAGCTTTTTCCGAATGACTACAATAATAAAAATATTTTTTTACGATTATACAATCGTACCGCTTCCAGCAATAAAACCACTTGTATTGTAAATTTGTGGCCAACACAGCATTGAACGTTTACCTATTTTCAGGGACATTCCCATTGGCATGTCTCCATCTCCAAGCCCAATAAATCATAAAAATTTTTATGAATTTATGGATCAACATTCGGTCAAAGTTGGTCAGCCGTTGCGGGTAAATTTGTCACTTTCTCTTCCAACTTGAAAATTAGTACCTCTTACCTCTCTCTGCTGCCTAGTGACCCATCCCCTCTGCCACTCTAACCCCTAGTGTCGTAAATGGCTATTGGCAAGAGTCGATTCATTGCACACTTTCCCAACTACTCTAGAACCCAAATCGTCAACGGAAAAGTTATGGAGAAAGTGCTTGAAAAAAAATCAGATGAAAATTACCTACTTTACCACAATTAAAGTTTTTCGATATGGGTAGCCACTGATTATTCTCATGAATCCATAAACAACAATCTATTCTCGCATCTTCATACTGACAAATATGTCATTTTCCTTTCGCTGGGTATTTTTCATTTTTATGGTCTATAGTGTAGCCTGAAAAAATTAAAAAATACGTAAATATCCTCAACTTGTATAAATTTATGGAATTTGCCGTTAGTTTGAAGAGTGCAGTTTCAAGATAGGTAGTAATAAAGTTTGCAAAATATTGTTTACGTCATTTTGCGGCTATGGTAGTATAAAACGGGCGGGTCATTGGCTGCTGCCCTTGGCTTTCTAAGTACGTGGAAGAGCTGGGAACGTCGTAAATTGTGGAAATATTTATGATTCCACAGTTTGGCGCAAGAGACCTGAATAAATTGTGTAGTTGGAATTTCTGAGGTGTTACGTAAAACTGGAATAAAACGGATTGTATGGATGTCACCCATACTGCATCCTTTATACCTGAACCCTAATGCAGCTACGAGACAGGGTTTCAGGGTTTCTAGACAGATATTCAAAATATGACATTATTCTGCCCGAGGAGACAAATACCGGGCCATTCAACGACGGGTTCGTGAAATTAGGAAGAGCCTTGGACGGACAAAGGTGGACCATGTGCGGAGCCCTTGTCCTTGGAACGAGGGCTTCAATTTTTTGGAAATTCGCCGCAAAAGGGCGACGTATGACAATGAATCTATTTGCCTGAAGATTCAATGAACCCGAAGACGAATCCTCTCGGGGGAGTTTATAAAGTGACTTAGTGGTTCGTCCAGGCAGTAATATAATGGCCCTGGGGCCATCCACAGTACGTGATTTTCCCGATGGAAACGACAGAAGCCAAAATGCGATTATGATCAGTCGCCGAGTCGTTTGATCGGTGTTCCCGGGGTTGGTACATCCCACCCTCGGTGCACTGTACACACACGCATATAATGAACTAGGAGCACCCGGATAGAATTCACGTGGTGTGACACGTGTGTGGACCCTAGGAGAGAATGATATCACTGGTATATCACAGCGACACGACACGTGACTGCCACTTCATAAAGTGTACATCGTATCTTACACGTTTGGATGGATATTTTCATTCGTTTATAACTCAATAGTCTTTTTGCTTTTATGTCTCGTCATCAATATCGTGTTCTGCACTCCAGTTCAACATTCCCCGGGTAAAGGCAATTTTTTTGATACCAAAAAATCTCCGTTTGGATTAAATCTGCACCCAATCTATTTTTTTTAAACCGAGAAATGTTCGATTCTCCTGAAACGAGTGAAAATATTTCATTTTCGTCTGTTTCATCCTCTTGAAAAAATACGTGTTATTCAATGCGACATCAATTTGTCCAGTTGGAGACTGCTGTCCAACAAGCAGCAAATAACCGACCTCTTGTCTCGTGTCGAGTTTGTTTCCAGGAGGGTTTTTATTCGACGAAACACCCGAGGGGTTGAGCGAGGATAACGATGGCCCGATGCCAGCTTCTTGTTTCAACTCCTAGAAACAAATATGAAGGAAAAAGTAGGGGAGTAACGAGGCAGAGCATCAGCTGTGGGACTATCTTCGGTGAATCCCCGGAAAAACAGATAGATTCTTCAATCTGACCCGTGGGAATGCAATCTTCACTACTATATACTCTCTCCTTCTCTCTCCCTCCCTCTGTTGGCCTTTGAAAAATTGAAAATACATATTTATTTTACTTTCGTGAATAACAGATTATTTTTGTTACAGCTAAAGCTTGTTGAATTCTGAATCACAGAATCAGATCAAACCATTCAGACCCCAACATTTGTAACAAAGAAATTCCCATTTCCACACATGCCTCTGTGTATACAAAAATAATGAAGGGGGAATTCGAGTGTGAGTGAGAGATCACGGGGGGTGGACGTAGGGGGTAGAAGAGTGTATTCGTACGATTATCGGGGCTTACACATGCAGCATAACAAGGGGAAGATATTGTGTGTATCCCAATACAAATCGTGCCATATCCGGATCGGTCAGTTTCCCATAAGCCACATATAATTCGACGAATGGGCGGGGTCTGAGGGGATGCGTAACCCTCTCGTTATTTGACGTGAGCCCTTTTCTTCATGCTGAGATATTTATCTGCATTATTTTCGGACTGAGAATCAACTTTGCTGTACGATTACCGAATTATTTGCTCCACTTGGAAATGAAATTTATACTTCGGTTCAGCTCCAGTACTTCCATTTCCCCAGAACAATTTGGTGGAAGTGTTTCTGGGTAATGTCTGGTGTACCACCAGAAAAAACATCAGCAACAATCGATAGTAGAGATCAATCACTAGAGGATCGAAAATTCTCAGAAATTGATACGTGCTCCGTCGAGTGCCTGACTTTCTTCTAGACGTTTGTTGTTTCCCCTCATCAAAGGAGCAACGGTAAATTCACCACGATTCCAGTATAAGAGTACCCCACAATTTCCACCCCCTTTGGCCTCCATGACACGGGACGCGCGTATCAGTAATGTAACCAATCACCGAGTACGAATGCAGTCCAACGAAGCGAGCGGGAAAACGTTCCTATAGTTATGGGGTTGACGGGGGCACGAAACCGTCCGGGTAACGAGGAGTTTAATGACAGCGTTGATGCAGACCCGGCAACCGTGCAGCAGTTATATATACTGCGGTTTCACCGTCTCTGTTTTGATGTTAAACTCGAATAAATTCCACAAATTCGTTGGATATTTGGTGAAAGAGAGTGAGTAATGTTGTGGGTGTTGGAGAAAGAATGGGGCAACTGCAAATTAGGAGAAGAGATAATTATATATTTACGGGTGAGGGCGAATGGCCAGTGCCTAAGTTTGCACGTGCAACCGGTTTATAGTTTAAATGAAAGGGGATACACGCGACTAACGAATGACGCAAACACCCGCCACGAGGACTTGACAAGAGGATGCGCCCTCGCGCATGTCGTTAGTGTCAACGGGGGGTATCATCAAATTTTGTACTTGTTGGGAATATTCTGGGTGTTGAGTTATAAAGCATTGTATAACTGAGTTGTAAGCAGCATCAATAGGGAGAGAAAAATTATCCGAGATTTGGATAAGTGTTCCTGAAGGGCTCTATAACTTTTATTAAGCAGTCGACTACTAATTGTACAGTGGGTTTACGAAACGATAAGTAAATTATTTGTTTGAAAATTAAATGGAGTAGGGATATTCCAGAATTTATTGACAAAGAATGTTACATGAATTTCTTTGGTACCTCTTTGGATCGTACCTTCTTCCTGATTCTTGGACAGGACAAACTATGACGTCTTGGATGTGGTGATGGTGGTGAATTCCCCAACAAACAGGGCTCCGTAACGTCAAGCTCACTCGTTGTAACGAGCTTAGGATAGACGAATTTGATTTTGCCATCGATCACATCTTTGATCCATGATGTGTAATAAACAACACTGGCAAGTCCAATTGGTCTTAAACCATCACAGTGATATGACCCATGTGAAATTATGCCAAGGAGCTTCTGGTCTATTATGAGAGGACCACCACTGTCACCCTGGAATAAAAGTGTTTAACTGACTTTGCTGCACGAGTACAAGGATTCTTCGCAAATTTTTTTTCACGCAATACTTACGGTACATGCATCAGTAGGAGGGTGAGCTTTCGCACACACTTCATCGTTAGTGAAAGCAGAAAATGGGAAAACCCATGAGCAGGCGGCCAAACTGAAATAATGAACTTGTAATCCTTGCAATGTGCGAGAATTCGGGCTGCCTGGAGCAGGAGCTCCCCATCCAAAAATGAAACCTTCAATATGGTGTAGTGGAATTTCTGTTGCTAGTTCAACAGCTTGTCGATTTGCACCGAACACTAACTCATCCACAAGCTGAAAATTTCGGGTCAATTGCGATGACATGTCATTCAATGAGACGAAGAACATCAAATTTTTACGAAATTACTGAGGATCTTCTACACCAAAACAATTTTCTAAGTGAGGTATTTATGTTCTAATCATGAAAACTTTAGGGAATTGAAAATTTTGGAGTCATGTTGTCTCTCTCTAGTTCGCAATATTTGAATACAATATTTTTGAAACAAACTCACTCTGATAATTGCAACGTCCGCTTTGTCCTGGTACCCAGGGAAGTGATTGCCACGAAAGTCCTGATGAATATAAATTACTTCTATTTCATTTAATTGCGATCTCGAAGTGAACATGTCGTCGCCAGTTACAACAACGATGTTATCAAGAAAGTCCAGTTCCATTAAGTCATTTTCATTATGAGCGAAGCAGTGAGCAGCACTAAGAATGTGCTTATTCGTAATAATGACACCGCCACATACATGGCCATAAGGGCCCTCCTTTGTATAGTCCCGGATCATGGCCATGTAAGGAGCGTACTCGATCTCAACTCTGCCTCCTCCTGCAATTCTCTTGACGCGTTTTCCATTGACACCTGACAAAAATCCAAATATTCCATTGAACAAAACTCAAAAATAGAAACTACAATTATATTTATTTTCAGTTCTAGTTTTTCATTCAAGAAATTTATCGGGGGGCTTACCATTACTGAAGAGGCCTGCAAGGGCCAAAATGACGACTGTCAATCTCATATTCAGACACGATATGAAGGGCTCCGTTGGTGGAATATAATTTTTAAAAAATTTTAATTGGAATGCATCAGGAAATAGAATTTACTGGGTGTCGAAACCGTTGGTGCTATAATAAAATAAACTGACAGAAATATGGGGGAAATTACGGTTCCTCTGTTATAAAAATTTAGAGGATTTTCTTGTCCGTTACTCCACAGTGATGTGCCCTTACTAACATTAGCTTTAAAAAAAATCTTCCTAGGAGCAGTGACATTGTCATTTAGATAACAATATCTTATGAAGGCACTTCTTATCACCCTGGCCTATGCATTCTTTTCGGTACTAATGATGCATTCACGTTAATTTGTATTAAAAATCGATATATGATTATCGCCTCACACAATCCCATTTAATAACGTGAATAATATACAGGTCTCATTAAAATCCTATTTAAATTTTGAATTTCACAGGTTTTCCTTCGCACAGGTCAACGCAGTCTCTCGCCCAAGGGCCTACAATCCGAGAAGGCTCGATGTCTAGTCGATTTCTATTTCGATATTCCATGGAATAATCGACTTGAGAATTACCTTAAAGTTTCTGTGGCGCCATACAACCGAATTACTTCCTTCATCTCAACTCTTTATTATATAACGGAATTTATTTGCATTTTATATTACGAGAGATGACACCGTAAAATCAGAAACTGTTACATATATTTCAGGGGCAAGGCATTGTTCATAAGTGACGGCACCTTCTTTCTCCTCCTCCTTTGACAAGAGAACCTATGAAATCTTTCTGCTGATTGGTTTGGAGTTGACGCTGAGCAGTCATATGTCACCTCAGGAGGGCTTGTGGCAGATGGTTCAGGATAAGTAGCTGTTACTCGATCATTGATCACATCTTCGATCCATGATTTGTAATAAGGAACACTGGCGAATGCTGTTGGCCTGGAGCCATCACAGTTCGTTGATCCCTGCGAAAGGACTCCAGCAATTTGCTGATTAATTACGTAAGGACCGCCGCTGTCACCCTGTATCAATAACACGTCATTAGAAGTCATTTGGTGGATGGATAGATCGTGTCTACTTACGGAACAACTGTCAGTGCCAGGTCGGGGTTTTCCACATAGTTCATCCGCGGTAAATGCGGAAAATGGAAAAACGTATGAGCAGGCGGGTAGACTGAAGTAATCAAGTACTAGTCCTTGCAAGTGCGTAGATGCTGGTCCATTTCGAGTACTGCTTCCCCAACCATAAATCACACCATGAGCTTGTGTTGGTGGGATATCTGTTGCTAGTTCAATTTTTTGTTGCTTCGAATTGAAAGGTATGTCCTCCGCGAGCTAAAAAATGGCAACGAAAATAATTCCTTCAGTTAAAGATCTCAATTGCGTGTACTGAAATACAGAGGCAGTTTCTGGAATTCCAATTTTTAAATTAAATGGACGGAATTGATTGAGGGCAATGCCCCTAATTATCCTCAACTAGGTCGAAGCGTTTAACATTACTATAAATTTAATTTAGTGTCATTAACTATCAGTTTTATTTAGTAGTCAACTCACTTTGATAATCGCAATGTCTGCTCGGTCTTCGTAGGCAGTCAAGAAATTGCCACGATAATTTGGATGAATGAAAAAGTCATCTATTTCGTAGATTGTTGCAGCGTAGGTATAGACATCGTGGCCTGGCACAATAACGAGATTCTCGATCTCTTCTTCGTCCATGTCGTCATTAGCACCGTGGGTGAAGCAATGAGCTGCAGTGAGAATGTGCCTACTGCTGATGATCGAACCAGCACACGTGTGGCCTGCGTTTAAATCGCCTAATCTATAATCCCGAATCATCACAATATATGGAGCATGCTCGATATCTACCTGCATTCCACCGACAAGTCTCTTTACACGATTCGCAGTGACACCTGAAAAATCCGGTGTTTAATTCTCGAGAAATAAAAAATCAAAATTATGTCTGAATTTTCTACTCAATGCTTCGACGGGAGTAATTTATTGCGAGACTTACCATTATTCAAGATGGCTGCGAGGGTGAGGATTAAGAGAGGCCACCTCATCTTCGGCAGCATGTACGCCAATCTTGGAGTAATATGCTGGATTGATTTTAGAATTCATATAACAGTGGCTTTTAAAGGTGTTTCTTATCATTCCCAACGATGTATACACGGATTTATTGATGATTTGCTCATCGACATTTATTTTAAATCGATATTGAATACTTGTCCATAATTAGCATTCCTCGTCATCTATCAGATATACTCTTCGGTTTGTCTAGATATGTAGAGATACTCATCAAAAATTCGTTAATACTCGCAAGTAACTTATCTTGTTTTATCACTTCGTCCCTGAGGAGAAGGAGGACGTGAATATTCTTCACGAATAAGCCCTGGAGGGCTTCCATTAGCATCATTCCTGACTACCTACCTATTCAGTCAAATGAATTTTACGAACACAGTCCAACAGTTTAACGAATGAAGTGAAAATGACTCGCCCACATGTTCGTAATTTCAAAATAATTGTATTTGCTGAAGATTTGGGAGTAGAGACGTAGATTTCTTTACTCATCAGCATGATTTATTCAAATAAAAGTTCTATTAGTTTTCAGAAAACAATTTATTTATTGTAAATGTGTCAATCAATGCAAAGGGAATAAAGCGTCTCTCGATCTCAAGGTTTCCAATATTTGAATATTACATATATTGATTTGGTTTTGGTTTGGTACTACAGCTGCGCGCTTTATTTCTCCTCCTTTCCAAGGGCCAACTATAACGTCTCCGCGGTGGGACTGACGAAGGTTGAGCTGGACATGCATATGGTTCTGCAGGAGGACTGGACTCCGGTGGGGGATAGATTGCCTTCACTTTCCCCTTCATCGCATCTTCGATCCACGATTTGAAATAGGCAACATTGACAAATACGCTGGGCCTTACGCCATCGCACTTTGATGACCCGTGCGAATTAACGCCAGCAAGTTGATTGTTTACGACTAAGGGTCCCCCGCTGTCGCCCTATCATCAATAATATTCCATTGGCACCTATTTTCGATTTACCTTCAACATCATTCCCGTTTAATCATGCAGTACTTACGGAACAAGAATCCTGGCCGGGTGCGCTTCTTGCACATATTTCATCCTTAGTAACTCCAAGAAACGGAAAAGTCCATGAGCAGGCGGCCATACTGAAGGTCACCACGGGTATCCCTTGCAGTGAGGGAGAATTTGGGCCGTTTCGAAAAGTGCTTCCCCACCCGTAAACCATACCAACAGAGCTAGGTGATGGATCATCACTGGCTAATTCAATTGGTTTTTGATACAACTTTATTTCTATCTCATGTACCAGCTAAAAAAAATCCTTCGATGGTAATTATCGGTCATTCAGCGAGAGCTTATGTGCCATTTTTTTTCTCAGTGCCTTCTAATATTCGTAGTAATTGTCATTTGCTTGAGATAAACTCACCTTGATAACTGCAATGTCTGCTCGGTCCCTGGATATATCATCGATATCGCCGTGGAAATTTGGGTGAAGATAAATTTCATCTATTTCATACATTCTGGAATAGCGATCATAGATTTGCTCACCTACCACAATAATCATGTTATCAAGTTCGTCCAGGTCTAAGGGGTGCTTGTCACCCTCGCTAATGCAATGGGCTGCGGTGAGAATGTGGATGTTGCTAATGATAGTACCACCACATAGATGTCCTCTGTTAGCAGTACCAGCTGCATAGTCCCGAATCATCGCAGCATATGGAGCGCTCGTGATATCTATTTTTGTTCCGCCAGAAATTCTTCTTACACGACTCGCATCAACCCCTGAAATATACAGTTCTCATGCAATTATTCATCCACATTAATTAGCAATCATAGTCGAACTTACCAGTATTCAAGATGGCTGCGAGTGCCAAGATTCCCAGAGGCAGCTTCATTTTCCTCCAAAACTTCGGTGCCGAACTGATGTATTAGAGTGATGCTATTAGTGAGACTATTCGAACTTTTAAAGATTTCTCTTATCATTAATGATTAAGGATTCATTCATACATTAATGACAAGACCTATTCACAAATGATGTTTAAGTCTCGTAATTTACCATGTAATCACTTATTGAATTTAACTTCAAATTTTCACATTTCTATTGGTATTTTCGGCTCATCATTGAAGCAGAACAGAGAAACTACATCAAAGGTCTTCCATTCCCTACTTGAATGTCAGATTCCAAAATTCCTGAGCGATAAATATATTATTTGAGCATCACTCCATCACGATTTTCGACTACCTAGTTATTCAATTGAATAGATTCCCTAGATATAGCTAACAGTCGAGTCAATGGAGTGGACATCATCCGAACACGTTTTCAATTTTAATTGAACCGAGATAATAACCGAGATAATTGTGTTTACTCTAGTTTTTGTGGGTGGAAGTACCGAGTTCAAGCCCCGGATTTAGTCAGAATAAATAACACTTCAGCTTAATGGAAATTGGGAATATTCGAAAATTTATTTGCATTACATATTATAGGGTAGAACACTCTGCAATTAAAAGGTGTTACATGTAATATTTCTCTGCTGGTGCGTCTGTAGACGTAGACAAAACACTTATTTTTTGGTCTGGGGTCAATTGCTGACGGTTTCGTTGTGGATTTTTTTTATTTTTGGATGAACAGTCGTTAGAACGACCTGTGGATTTCGCTGGAGGATAGACTGGTTCGACTTTCCCGTCCATCACATCTTCAAGCCATGACTTATAATAAGGAATACTGGCAAATGCAAGTGGTCTCGTACCATCACAATCCTTTGATCCATGCGAAAGGACCCCAGTAAGTTTACCGTTTACTACGAAGGGACCTCCACTGTCGCCCTGTGTCAATAATATGTTAATGTAAACGATTCATTGAAGATCAACCAGAAAATTCAATGGATTTGTTATTATTTATTTACTCCCGCTGAAAGCGCATAAATTTCCTTCTTCTCCTAAATTGCAATTTATGTCACTCTCAGGAGAATTATGCTTACGATTTCTATGAAATGTCGCGCAATACTTACCGAACAAGCATCACGTTTGGCCTTCGGATTCGCACATATTTCGTCTTTAATAAATATACCAGTTGGGAATACGTGTTGACAAGCAGAAATACTGTAGTAGTCCAACAGTAATCCTTGCAGTGTACGAGAATTAGGACCTTCCCGATAAGCGCTTCCCCAACCATAGATCAGACCTTCTGATCTGGCTTGAGGCGGTTCTTCTGCTAGGTCGATGGGCTGTTGATTATCGTTGAAGGATATCTCCTTTCTCAGCTAAGTTTTAAAATAAATTTCTATAATGAATTAATCCCTGGTATTAAAAATATTTCAATCCGGTAATGCAACACTCATCATTTGTACGAATCAAACTCACTTCGATAACTGCAATATCTGCGCTATCCTTGGACGAATCATCGAAATCGCCGTGGAAATTTGGGTGAACGTAAACTTTGCTTGTTCTGTAGGCTCGGACTCGCGGATTGTAGATTTCCGCGCCTGCTACAACAACAAGGTAATAGAGTTCGTCCAGGTCTAGAGGCTTCGTGTACCCCTCGCTGATGCAGTGAGCCGCAGTGACAATGTGTTTAGGGCTGATAATAGCACCACCACATGTATGCCCCATGTTCAAAGTTCCGGCCCTAAAATCCCGAAGCATTACAACATAAGGAGCACTTTCAATCTCTACTCGAGAACCGCCAACAATTCTCTTTATGCGCCTCGAAGTGACAACTGAAAAATCAAATTTACTTTTACTAAGTAGAAACAGACACATGTTAAAGACAAACAGAGGAGTTAGCTCCCTTAATTTTCGAGGTGGATGGTTCTGAATTGGTATCAGGTATTGTGGGACCTACCATTGTTTGTAATGACCGCAAGGGCCAAAATGATGAAAGGCAATTTCATTTTCCAGCAAGAAAACCACAAATGTCAGCACAATGTGCTGAAATGATACTGTTATTCAGATTGCGCTACCTTTTAAAGGCGTTTCTTATCATTAGCAATAATGGGTTCATTGATCCATTGATAGTGAGAAGCAATTTTCGATGAATATAGAATTCCTTTTTATAATTCACCAACTAATCGGCTCCTGGAGGTAATATCGGGTTTACCACATACTTATTGATATCTTATCAGGTTGTTGAAACAAAAAAAGCCGAGGTGAGCCTAATCATGATTTTCCATTTGCTAACGAATTCACCAATTCACATTTTTCAGCAGAGAAGGGGACCGACATTTTATGGTCAATTTCGTGAGAACTTAAACTTTCGGTAAAAAAAAATAAAAGACAAATTGAATTCCAAGTAATTCATATTGAATTGGGTTTCTAGATTCTTTTACTACTCGAATTCCAATAAGGTATTTATGTGGCTGGGATAAATGATAATCAACATTAATTAATATGTGGAATAATGTAAGCTTTATTTATATCCTATATCATAAGTTATGGTAGTATCAAAATGTGAAGTATGTCACATGAAATTTTTGGGTGATTGGGGCGTAGATGAGGACTTCTTCTTCTTTTTTCTTATACAACTCGCCCTATGACGTCTTGGCGCTGTAGTCGCCGGCTTGGGGGTATGACAGGCACGAACATCAGGAGGGCTCGTGGGAATCACTGGAGGGTAGATTCGTTCTACTTTACCCGCGATCACATCTTCGATCCATGACTTGTAATAAGGAACACTGGCGTATGCACTTGGTCTTGAGCCATCACAGCCCACTGAGCCGTGTGAAAGTACTCCAACAAGTTGATGGGACATTACCAAGGGAGCACCACTGTCACCCTGTGCCAATAAAAATTTGTTAAGACCTAATTATTGGATCCATATGTGCTCTTTATCTGACGCATCTGATGCGGTTTGCAGTGAAGTTATTGGCGTTTTACCACATATTACTTACGGAACAAGTGTCAGTTTCGCCTATTCCCCTCGCACATAATTCATCTGCCGTGAAAGCCTGGAATGGAAACTCCCAAGAGCAGGAAGGCATGGTAAAGTATGTCACTTGGAGTCCTTGCAATGAGCCAGAATAAGGAGCATTCCTGCCAGTGCGTCCCCACCCATAAACTAAACCTCGAGCTTGCGATTCTGGTTCATGAGTTGCTAGCTGAATTGGTTGCCGGTATGAGTTGAAATGTATCTCCTCTTCGAGCTAAACATTTCAGATTGATGATAACAATTGATCTCTCGGTGGGACACACAATCAGTTGATCAATAAAAAATTATTAGTCAATATTTTCGTTTGAAATTTAATTGAAACTCACCTTGATGATTGCGATGTCTCCCCTGTCCTTGGACGTATCAGAGAGATCGCCATGGAACGTCGTAGGATGATAAATTTCCTCAACTTCATACATTGTGGAGTGGTAATCGAAAGTGTCCTCACCCACCACAATAACGAGATTATCGAGTTCGTCCAGATCCAGGGGATATCGATCACCCTCGCTGATGCAGTGAGCTGCGGTAAGAATGTGTCTGCTACTGATAATGGCACCACCACATATGTGTCCCGTTCTTGCATCATCGTCTCTGTAGTCGCGTAGCATCGCCACGAATGGAGCACTCTGTATGTCGACTCGGGATCCACCAACAATCCTCTTAATGCGCCCCGCGTTGACAGCTGTAAAATTCAATTTTCAGGAAAATTTTGGAATCGATTGTTTAGGATAATTTGGCGACTCGAATTTTTGTCAGAAGTCGGAGAGGCCAGTCTTTGATTGAAGTAATTTATTGTGGGACTTACCATTATTCAAAATGGCTGCAACGACCAAAAGAATAAGAGACAACTCCATTTTCCGGTCAAATGTACTCCAACGTTGGCATCATATGCTGGAGTGGTGTCATTGTTCTAATAATGCTAACTTTTAAAGGTGTTCCTTATCATTAACAATTATGGGTTCACTGATACATTGAAAGCAAAAATATGTTGACAATTGATATGGAATTACGCTCCATAATTTACCAAGTAATGATCTATTAACTTTAATCACGAGTTTTCCGCACTTCTATTGATACTTTATCGAACCATTGAAGTAGAATAGTGGAGGTAGGCTATAGTTATATCTCTATTTCAATTATCCAAAGGGGGATTAAATTTTTTTGAAGAATAGAACTACTGAGGGGATGTCTTATCATCGCATAGTCTTGGTTTACTGACCGATTACGTATTCATTCAATTATGTGAATTCTTGGATTACAGCTCAGCAGGTCAATGAATGGAGTGGAAATAATTTGGACACATGTGGCTAATTTCGTTTATATCTAGATAATTGTTCGGTCACATTTCCTGTGAGATTTTTCGGAAAAAGAAAATAAGATTATAAATGAGGAACGTTTTCAATACATCAAAATATTTGCTGGATTTTTTTGAATTGTATAAAATTCTGAAGAGATTTGCGATCAGATCCAAAATTAAGCCAATTAACTCGCCTTCTTTGATAAATATGTCCTCATATTCTAATCATAGTAATTCCAGAATTATCCGGATGGTTCCGCAAGTTTCCAGATCTTACAGAAACATTATAATTTTCCGGTTCATAGTCAGAAAACCCTCAAGCGTAATACGGATTTCTTGGGTTTAAAAAATCGTTAAAATATGGAACAAATTTTAATTTGTGAAATGATTACTTATGTCTTATTATGCATAGCGTAATCTCTTTAAATCCATTAATGTTAATGATATTGTTAAGAAAATGTGATTAAACGGTCAATGTTCCGGCGTCGGAAAAGTCAGTGAACTTTATCGGCATCTTATAATTTCATAAAATGATGAAAAAAATATATCAATTATTTCAGTAATCGTCTTATCATCCAAAAGTGTGATCGGCAAGAAAAACGGTAAAATTGGAAAATTCCTTAATTTTTTGGGGGAAACCGTCATGCATGGTGACGTTGGACTTTTCCAATGACATATGTTTGTGAAAAAATTCACTGGATTTCGCTAGAATTTTGTTTGTAGCATGCAATTTTCACCACAGCCTCACAAAACGACAGATGAAAAATGAAACCCACCGTTTCTTCACCTAAAAATAATTAAAACAATAAATTTTCAAACTTTTTTGTCTGTTTTTATTTTCTTGTAACTGTACAGTCTTCCTCATTACTATTATATTATAAATTAGTTGATAATAAATCAAGTATGAACACATTTTATTGCTTAATAAATTCACGGAACTTCCGGAAAGGAACGTCAATGTTTCATCGACAACTCATTATGTTCAATTCGCACGAGCTCGCTCTCGTCAGAGTTCATCTGCGAAGGTGGGACGACATAATTATTCCCCGCGGTCCGAAGTGCAGAATATTCGACTGCTTTCACTTTGCCATTGACAGCATCCTCAATCCATAATCTGTGATAAGCGACACTAGATACAGCCCCAGGAGATGAGCCGTCACAAGATTGAGTTCCGTGAGAAACGACCCCAACGAGTTTGTCATTAATAACGAACGGCCCACCACTGTCACCCTGTTAAACAATATTTTGCTACAGCAAGTAAAGTGGAAAAAATCGCATCAAATCACCGAGTTGAACCCGATAATTTCTAGAATGGTATTCGCAGGGGATCACATGGTACTTACGTCACAGAAATCAGCACCAGGAGTAGTTGCGAGAACGCACATTTCATCCAGAGTATACGGAAGATGTGGGAGAGCCAACATACAACCTTCGATATCGAAAACTTCCACAGTCAATCCTTGCAATGTTCGAGAAATATATTTTTTACTGAAAGAAGTTAGTCCCCATCCGAAAACAATCCCTTCCGCGTGAGACTGGGGGGGATATCGGGCCAGATCGATTTTTCCTCGTTTTGCATTGAACAAAATTTCCTCCGTGAGCTGAATAGGGGTGAAAAATGAGTTAATATATTGCCCTTTATGTTTAAAATTTTCGTCTGCACATCGGTCAGTCTCTGATGATGCCTGGACTTAAATTAAGACGTAGTGCGATTTCCTCGAGAAGTACTGACCTTGATAACCGCAAGGTCTGCGTTGTCTTGGGCGGCATCGTGAAAACTGCCGTTATTCTTCGGGTGAATGTAAATTTCCTCGATCTTGTAGCTTCTCGTAGGGGAGCGATAGGAGTTTTGACCTGCCACAACAATCAGGAAACTGGGGTGGTTCACGTCATTAGGATCCGATTCGTTGTACCTGAGGCAATGGGCTGCCGTAAGGATGTGCCTATTGCTGATGATACTTCCCCCACATATGTGCCCATTTTTCCCGTCACCGGATAGATAATTGCGAATCATAACAGCGAATGGTGCTTCAGAGATGTCAACTCGTTTTCCTTTGACGATTTTTGATGGAGATCTTCCATGGACACCTGGGGAGGGAAATACTCAATGAAACGATTCAAAATACAATTTGATGATTTATCAGGGTACTCACCGCTGTTAAGAATCGCAGCGAGGGTTATAATGATGAGAAGCAGTCGCATTGTGTCCAGGAGTTGCACCAGACGTCTTGATGTGCCTTAAAAATGTACTGATGGAGTAATTTAGAGATTCGTACACTTCGTCAATCAATTTATAGTCGATAGAGCTGAGCTGATAAGAGGCTCTTATCATGGCAATGTCATTGATCTATGAATTGCTGTCTGGCGTCAGTTTATTGGAAAATTATAAGACAATTGGTTTCACAATTTGGGGTATTTGCTTTTCCTCAAGGTGAGATTGCTAATTCGGTAACCCCAAAGCTGTCAAGAAGTTTCTAGTTTTTTTTTTCATTTTCAAAATTTTTCAATACTCATTAGAGAAATACTAGTCTGACTCTGCAGCGTAATTTTGGTTTCTGTGAGGATAAAATTCCTGTAGCCGCGAATAAAATTGGATTGTACATTAATTGTGTTTCTACTCTACCATTTTTTTTAATGGGCTTACATTTTTGAAGAAATAATTCCTCTAGTAGGTGAGATAGTAAATTGAAACACGGGAATAGACAAGTTCACTCTTATGTTTCCCCGTTCTCCTCGATTACTACTGAATAGTGCGGTGAACAGGGCGACTTGGGTATCGACGAAGGAAAAGTCGTACGAATTTTTCAATTACCATAGGCTGTTTTGGCAAATGAGTGAGAAGTGGAGTTTTACGTTCTTCTTGCAGAATTAATATATTTATTTATTTTATATTTGATCGTTGGAAAACCGCGCCATCTTCGCCTCGGAAGACAATGTTGCACGTGCGGGCTATCGGTCAAAGTAATTTATTGTTTAAAAATAGAACTGTGGCGATTGGAAGAGATATCTTAATTGACAGCATATGAAAAAATTACCCGACAAATCGTAATACTTGAATTAATCAACGAAAGTCGCATAGAAAATATTGTGTTC
Organism: Diachasmimorpha longicaudata; assembly: GCF_034640455.1. Classification (NCBI taxonomy): domain Eukaryota; kingdom Metazoa; phylum Arthropoda; class Insecta; order Hymenoptera; family Braconidae; genus Diachasmimorpha; species Diachasmimorpha longicaudata. The sequence goes on along the minus strand of NC_087228.1, from coordinate 9,775,587 downwards.
ATGTCGGACGTCGTTGCCCCGGAGGTGATTCTGATACTCTTCCCCACGAGGTGAACGAACCATTTGGTATGTTGTTAAGCAAATACATTTTCCTAGTTATTCTATATTTTTATAATATAGATAGCGACGATTAATAGAATGGAAATCATATGTATATGGGTTTTTAATTGGGTTGGAATGTCAATTGCGATTGAAATGTTTCGACATTTCTCAGATCAATTTTCCATTTTTTAATTTTTTTTATGCGTAACTATCGGTTTGGGGCTATATAAATTTCACAATTAATAAGATTGAAGAATAAAAATTTATATTGTCAATGTACATAATATTTGGCTGTGTGAAACAGCCATCAAAATTAACATAGTTTAAATATTGGTAATTTCATTGTACATTCAGTGAATAATGCTACAGAATTACTCCAAGGGTCGCCCGGAAAGCTCATCATGCACTGCCACCTTTGGCTTCTGACGTGGAGGGATCGAGTGAACTGAAGGAAGTACCGCATGGTGAGCAATTTCGGGGACATCCGGTGAAAAATATTTGAACGCCCTTGCTGTACCCTTGATAGCATTTTCAATCCATTTTTTATGGTAAGCGACATTGGCGACACCACTTGGTATCTCACCGTTGCAGAAAAGAGATCCGTGCCCAATGACTCCAACAACTTTTGCGTACATTACGAGAGGACCCCCACTGTCGCCCTGTTCAAAAAATTAGAGTAATATCAATGCAATATATTAATGAAGTAATTGCAAAAAAACATGTAAATGACTGTCATTTCTACGAAAAAAAACTAGAAATATTTCTACGTCGGAATATTATCTGAAATTGAATTACACATTTAAAAAGTGGTCGTCGTCTGGCGTCACTTACCTTACAATCAGCAGCGTTGGCATTGCTATGCACGCATAATTCGTCGTCGCTGAAATACGCCGTGGGCCACCTTTCCATGCAAGATTTGAGATAATCTACCTTGACGATTAACCCTTGCAATGGGCGGGTTTCATTTGCATTATCCCAGTGGCTTCGCCCCCAACCGTATATCAGACCGCGAGATGCATACCGTGGTGTACGTTCCGATAATGAGATTGGTTCTGTGTTTGGAGTTAGAGGTATTTCGTCCTTGAGCTAAACGGAAATAACAACCTCATGATTTTCTTCCAATATAAATAAATTTCGAAATTTCCCCGAGAGGGAAAGCTTCAGCGAGTTCTTTTAAAAATTTCATCGGCCCTTCGAGTTCGATTGCCGGTGGGTTAAACCGGATTTTAAAAAATCTTAATTCTCTTAGAATTATAGTGCACATTTCAATCGGCAAATTTACCCTATTAAATATTACTGTAAATTGCTCAGGGAATACTTACTTTAATGACTGCGATATCTGCCCTCTCGCGGGCTTCGCCGAGCGAACGGGGGAGGTAATTTGGATGAGAATAAACTTCCTCGATATAATATCTTTGTACGTCGGGGTGATAGGTGCCCTCCCCAACTACAATATAGTGCCAAGCTGGATGATCAGAGTGTGAAGGGTCTGTGGAGTGTCTGGTGAAGCAGTGCGCCGCAGTCAGGATGTGCCTGCTGTCAATGATGGTACCTCCACATATGTTTGTATCACTCAAGTTGTGACGGATCATCGCCATGAATGAGGCCTCCGTGATATCGACTCGTTTCCCGCCGACGATTTTTGATGGAGCTCTTCCATTGACACCTGAAAAGCGATTTTTTTTAGACGAAAAGGAATAATTTAATCGACACTACACGAAAGTTCGTGACTTATCGTCCTTTTTACGGGACCTTCCTTAATTTTTGTGGAAAATTTATGATTTGACGCCCTATTGCACTATTTATAATCTAATTGCTTCTTCGGGTGAGGTATGATCAAACTTACCATGATTAAAGATGGCGGCGAGCGTTAGAATGATGAGAGGCAATTGCATTGTCTTGGAGAGCGTCCCAAGACGAGCTGGAGTAGGTTAAAATTGTACTAATGGAGTACTCTTGAATTTTTCGGGATTTATATAGTCGAGAAGCCATTTCAAAAACATGTGTTATCATTATGAGTTTATCGGTCCAATCATTAATTTCCAATGTAAATGTAATGGAATATCTTGGCTTCTTCGAGGTGGGCTATTTTTATTTCGACTGGTATTTGAAATTGAATTCAAAATTTGTGACAATTATTTTTCGACTGGAAAATTGATAATCGAAATATGCCATTAATCACGTGGAACACGATATCGGTTATAGTTTAGATAAAAACAATGTAGCTGTGCTGGATTGAATATGAGGTTTGTATCGGGAATATTTGGTCATTTTTATTCATCGAGAATTCAATATTCAGTTCAATGGATTGGATGAATGGAAGGGAATGCACAGGGGAAAATAAGGGAGTGGATGTGATTAAAAATAAAATTATGTAGTTGATTTTATAATTTATTCTACATTTTAATACTTCACAAATCAATTTCGGTAACTGCAGATGTTTCCGTGGTCGATAGCCCGGTATTTTAGCCTCTGAAAAATGTCTATAAAATTTGGGTCATTTTAATGAGCATTTTAATGATTTCTCGACTTGCTGTTTATCAATTCAAGAGGCTCCACGAGGAGAGCTCATCCCGTTGATTCGATTGCTCTGACTTCCTGGCGGGCTGCGAATTTGGCTTCGTGTAAGTGGTATCCGCTGGCGTCTCCGCGAAATACGTTATCGCCTTTGCAGTGCCCTTCAGAACATCTTCAATCCACTGTTTGTAATAGGAAATGCTCATGACATACCCGGGTATGTTATTGGAGCAGTCTGTGGGTCCGCTCGAAATTACCCCCGCGAGTTTTCCGTCCACGATGAGAGGACCGCCGCTGTCACCCTACCCCAACAAAATTTCAAGCTTTGAATTAAAAAAAATCCCGTGTGACAATGACAATTGATGCGGGGAGAAATAGTTCGATAAATTATTTGCGGAGCATTCGGTATTTTTTACAGGACTTCTCGCAATTTTTTATCATATCTTTACTCTCCGTACAATTAACATTCTCTCGTGGACTTGCGAAGCTGTACTTACGTCACAAAGAGAACCTCCACGAGGATCCACAACGCACAATTCATCCTCAGATATTTTTTCCGTGTTGTAATATTCCCAACAAGTTTCACGATCTAAAACTATTAGCAATAATCCCTGCAGATAACGGGAAATAGCTGAAGTATTGGCCTTCGGGAATCCCCAACCGTAGATGTGGCCTTTAGCAAAATTTCCTAAAGCCTCAGTCGCCATTTTGATGGGCCTGTGAACGCGATTGACTCGTACCTCTTCCTTGAGCTGAAAGTCGATATGATTGGATGAACGTCGATTAGGACGGCGCTGCTCTTTCGCTGTCACGTGGCGCATAATAATTTTAATTATGCCATGACAATCGCGTTGCTAATGATGAGTAATTTATTCTGACGTTGAAAATTCATTTGATTTGATTGAGAAAATACTGAATATTATGTTAGTGATGGATCACTTGATCCGGCAATCATTAATGAATATTTGAGCATTTTCCGGAGCAAATGAATTTTAAATCTCCAGAAGAATCACCGAAATGGAACTAATAGTAATAATGTCTTGGTATTTTTACAATAAAAGTCATTTACTTTGACAACCGCAATATCCCCTTGGATGCCATCCCTGTTCGCCAGTGAATCAGCGAAATCAGGATGGGAATAGACTTCTTCAATGTGGTATACTTTGGCATTTGGACGGTAGGAGTTCTTGCCGGCGATTACCTCATACCAGCGGGGATGGCGCAGGTTCTCAGGATCAGTGGGATCTTTTCTGAAGCAGTGGGCTGCTGTGAGAACGTGCCGGGGGGTGATTAACGTACCTCCACAAATAGCTGCGTGGCTCACGTTGAATGAGTTCATATGGCGAATCATCACGATGGAAGGAATATCGGGAATATTCACTGACTTGCCGCCCACAATTTTCGATGGACCCCTTGCATTGACGTCTGAACATACAGAAATTTAATTAATAATTGATGAATAAAATTTTTAAGGCGTACTCGTTGGGATCAGAGGGGGTTGATTTGTCGTTGGATGAATTAACCACAGGACTCACAATTATTGGAAATGGCAATGACAACCAAAATTCCGAGAGACAGCTGCATGATGACCGATAGTTCCACGAGAAATACTGACGTGAATTGAAGTGCCGTCAATATGGGATCGATTCCCACTTTTATACTCGCCATTTTATAAGCTAAATGTGTTTCTTATCATCTGCAGGTCGACATTTCCTGAACTATCGATTAAACGTATTTGAATAATTCGAAGTAATGTAGGCGAATGATTGTCACCGGAAGTTGTCTGTACATTTATTATTGGAAAGACTTAGAAGAACAAAAAGTATTTTTTAACCGTAAAAATTCTATTTGGCAAATTTTTTATAATTAATGCCGGAAAAGGGCATTTCGAAAAGAGGCTATAGAGGTTATTGAACTATTTCATGAGAAAAAATTAACATTCCAGCGGTTTCTTTTCAATATTCATTGTCTTATCGGTTAAACTAGTAATTGAGTGAATTCGTTGAATGAAGCGGAATTCAGAATTAATAATGTGAATATAATTGATGTCTAATTTTTTTGCCTCATCGGTATGATTTGAATTATAGGAGTTCAACGTACGGTGGTGCGAGCGCTGAACGATTTATTCCCCCCAAAATTCCAATGGCTTTTCAATTTATCGATAAATCGTGGCCAATCACCCTCATTGATATGACTACTGAGCTACCGAGGAGTCGAGTCTGGCAGTGCTTGAAATTGAATCCCAGTAAGTTAAAATTACACAAATTTAAAATATTAAAGTAAAAATGACCAAAAAATCCTGTTGGTGTGTATAGCTATCATATCAAAATATATTTTAAAAATTCAGAGTTACAAAATGATCAATTAGATACTAGAACAAATTATCTCCTGCCATTTCTACGTTTCAATCCTTGATTTAATAGGCGCCATGAGGACAGCTCATCCCGTACATATGGTTTATGTTGGTCTTGATCAGGTTGGAAACTTGCCCTGCTGCGCATATCCTGGCGATGACTTGTAGACGTTCCGAAGTACGTTATTGCCTTCGCTGTCCCGTTGATGACACCTTCAATCCACGATTTGTGATAGGCGACACTGATAGCATATCCGGGCATTGAATTATCGCAGAGTGAGGACCCAGCCGAAATGACCCCAAAGAGTAGTCCATTTACGACAACAGGACCTCCACTATCACCCTGATCCACAAATATATTACCATAAGAATAACTCGCAAATTCTTGGAGGTTTGAATTAATATTTCATTGACTTCACCGCATTTGGTAATTGAAATATTTTTCCTGGTATTATCCAGGGAAAATTGAGAGCGAGAGAAACGTCTGGCTAAATTTAGAGGAAATTAGACAAAATTCATTTTCATATGAACTTACCCCACAGACGGCACCTCTTTGACGAGCTGTCAGGCATAATTCATCCTCAGCTACTTTTTCCTTTGAATAGAATTCTTTACAAGTTTTGGCAGTGAGAACCGTTAGGTGCAATCCATTCAGATAAGTGGAAATGGCTCCCATAGTGAAATTGTAGATTCCCCAACCATAGATATCACCTTCTAAAAGATGTTCTAATTGTTTACTCGCCAGTTGCATGGGCTTCTGAACGTGACTGTAGCGGATTTTCTCCTTAAGCTGAAAAAAATCCACATAAAATAACGGCAGTTAATTTATTTTGAATTTGAAAAGTTATTGAAGGTCATCCAGCTCATGCATTGATTTAAAGAACGATTTTTACTTTGATCACTGCAATATCTGCTCTAGGCCGGTTATCATCCACCAATGAGTCCGTAAAGTTAGGATGAGAATAGACCTCCTCAATCGCGTAGATTTTCGCGTTTGGCCCGTAGGAATTAGCCCCGGCTATGACCTGATACCAACGGGGATGAGCTAAGTCCATAGGATCTGATGGATCCGTTTCGAAGCAGTGCGCCGCTGTGAGAATATGCTGAGAATCGATTATAGTACCACCACAAATAGCTGAATGGGTAGAATTGTAGGATTTAACATGACGAATCATCACAATAGATGGAATATCCGGGATAGAAACTCGTGTTCCGCACACAATTCTCGATGGCGGTTTCGCAAAGACATCTGAACATTCAGTAAAACATAAATTAGAGCTCTCTATTATTAAGGAGTTATTACTGATATAAGAGTAATTAAGATTTTTGAATAATACTCATTATCATGAGATATGTCAGAAAATGATCGGGGGACTTACAATTTTGGGAGATGGCAATAAGACCCAAAATGACGAGTGACAACTGCATGGCTCTACGAAGTGTCACGTGAAATACGAACGAATAATGCCCACATTTAACGAATTGTCGTTTTTATACTCGTAATTGTAGAGCTCGCAGGTATTTCTTATCACCTTAAGTTATAGCCTTTTGTATTTATCGATTAAATGTGTTTAATTATTTCGAAATATACATGGAACCATTCAACATAATATCTTCGTACTTCTTTTATTCAAAATCCTGGATAACGCGGCGACAATTTCTGTGAAACGTAATCAATTGACGGACTAATTGAATAACTCAATATTTGGTTGACTTCATTCTAAAAATGGAAAGACACAGAGAATAAACGGAATCAATGAAATGGAAATAATTTGAGCTCGAGGTATACGTGTCATTGGAATTATGTGAGATGAATGAAGAGCGCCTCAGGACCTTGAGGAATTCCTACTTTATAAATGTAAATGCCCCTTGAAGTTCTTTAATTCGGATTTTCCATTACGACTATCATTCATTGACCTAATCACTCACTTATTGATCAATCAATTGGTTGCTCAATTGACATAATTCCGGTAATATATGGAATATGTGTAATTAGTGGAATGACTATAATTTAACATTAAATTGTAAGGAGCGTTCAGTAATTTATTACATATCGGTCAATATTACAATGTTTATTCAACTGTTTCGTTCTATCATAAATAATATATGGTACCCTTCAGCCTTTAATATCAGAAAAAACCAAAGTGTGATTTTTTTCGTCTTAAACGACGTCTGACTAAAACGCAAATGTTCCTGAACTTTAACTGCACTTCACTGACTCTCGGCATTACTGGGAGGGGCATTCCCAGTTCTTACTAGGAATGGTAGCGTTTTAAAACCTGCTATTCCCCTTATAATATCTTCAATCCATGGCTTATAATAAGCAACGTTGGTAACGGCAGCAGGTTCAGGGTTTCCGCATTCATATGCGTTGGACATAATCCCAACAATTTTTCCGTCCACCACAAGAGGACCACCACTATCACCCTATCAACAAGATTCAATGATATGCAATCCTCCAACTCAGTTCAATATCTCATGAAGCAAAAATTCTGAACTTACATAGCACGAGGATGTTCCTGGATTCCCCTGCATGCACATCTCATCCGCAACGTACCCAAAATGAGGATCTAGGTTTTTACAAACCTCATACTTGTACACTGTCTGTACTGATTTCTGCAATGTACTAGACGGAGATGTCGCGTTAATTTCCGTCTCTCCCCAGCCGTAAATGACACCTTCAGCCCGATTCGGTGGCTCGTAATTCGTTAACTCAATCCGGCTCTGCGTCGAACGGTAAATTATTCTGTCCTTAAGCTGAAACAGTTCAAAGTTGGCCCTTTATGCCCTTCACATTTCATCCTCAGTATTTTGGAGTCCACGAATAGGACTATCCAGCCCTATCTAACACCTCCCATTGAGGTAACTTTCATTTCCACTTACGCTCTCTTCGTCCGTACATTTGCATACCTTCAAAACTGCAATATCCGCTCTGTTATTGACTGCATCATCAAGTTGGCCTGTGTAGTCCGGATGGATATATGCGTACAGTATCTCATATGTCCTCACACCGCACTGATGACCGTTTATGCCAGCTATGACACGCAGCCATTTGTAATCATAGTTTGTTTCATAATCTGAAAGAAGTTGTCCAAGACAATGTGCTGCTGTGAGAATATACCTTCTGCCAATGATAGAACCACCACAGACTAGTCCGTGGATTGAACTTAATGCTTCAGTGGCATGAATCATCACTGCGAATGGAGCTTCTGTGATATCAATCGGCCCTCCGTTTAACATTCTCGCTATGCGTCTTCCATTAATACCTGTTAATGTTCAACAACATTTTGTGTAACATGAAAACACCAGAGCTAGTGCTTTGCGATACTCTTTGCGGTTCAATTGATTTATCTTCGTATAGCTCACCGGTGATGGAGATGGCTAGCAAAGCCCAAAACCCAAAAGCGAGCCGCATTCTGATTGACGGCAGAAGACTAAAAGGAAAGCAAAGTATTTCGATCGAATTCGTTCGAGCTGATCGCTTTATATGGTTCATGCTTTGCTAGTGGCTCTTCTTTATCATAATTAGCTACTCTTATTAAATAAGTTCATTGACTCCTAGTCAGGCGCGTGGTTGAGCTAATTTCGGAAAAAAGTAGAGAAGGCGGAGATTAATAAAACGGATGTAACATAATATTGAATACTACGCACGATTTCATAATTAGATGATGAGTGACGATTGGGGAAGAGCTTTTCTACCATTTTCGAGGGTCTCCAGCTATGCAACTTCAATAATTACTGAATTCGATGACGTGCGTATACGTATGCTCATCAGAAATAAATTTCGGTTCGCTCATATCTTTCATGGAAATCATGGAAATTATTATTTGCTCTGTCATTTATCATGGAAATTATTATTTGCTCTGTCTATATTTAATTGTGGGAATAGACGGAGGAGTATGAGGGGTAACGAATGGAGTTAATGAACTTAAGAGACAAAGTTCTCAGTTTTCTATGATTTACTACCCTTTCTGCTTCAAAAAAAAACTTTGTTTATTTTATAATAATTTTATTGTTCGGTCTATGAATATGATACATAAATAATGAGGTATATTATCAGTTTACACTGTAAATGGAAGCGATTTATATTCTGCTGTCCCTCTGACAGCATCTGTAATCCATGTTCTGTAGTACGCTACATTAACAACGGCAGCAGGTTCAGGGCTGCCACACGGTAATCCATTAGAAATAACACCAGCAATTTTTCCCCCTACGACAAGAGGACCACCACTGTCACCCTGTTCCCGGAAAAAAAGATTATACGGTATATTTGACGATCAATTTTGTATTTTACTCGTGACGCTTCAACACTTACATGGCAGAAGGAAGTTCCAGGACTCCCTAATATACACAGCTCATCCGGAACAGAACCAAAGTCCCGATCCAGAACTTGACACATGTTGAAATCAAATACTATCTGTGCGGAACTTCGCAGTGTGCGACCGTAAACTGTTTCCTCGTGATCAATGAATCCCCAACCATAGATAGCGCCATCAACCCCAGTGGGTGGTGGCTGTTGTGCCAGTTGAATTCGTGCTTGTGTTGGACCGTAGGTTAATCTGTCCTTGAGCTGGAAAAATTCGAGATGCATCAGTGACGAAAGCACATTTCTCCTGGCTCATCAGTCCACGTTCTTCCTTATTCCAAAGAAAAAATAAATAAATAATTGGGTTTGTTGGTAATAAAGTTCCAAATTTGTCTGTGAATTCTTTGGGATTTATCTGTCACCGATTCAGTTGACGATATTGTAATTGGATTTTCGGTACCTTTAGAACAGCAAGATCTGCTCGATTGGTCAGTGGATCTGTAGCAGTACCAGTGAAGCCCGGGTGCATAAAAGCATTTATTATTTCATGTATCTGGACACCGCACTCGTAGGAGCTTTCGCCTGCGATAACACGCAGCCATTTATAATCATATTCGTCCTTATCATCTGATGTGGGCTGCCCAAGGCAATGGGCTGCAGTGAGGATATACCTTTTACTGATGATACTACCACCGCATATAAGTCCTTCGTATGAGTGCAGTGCTGAAGCATCATGAATCATAACTGCGAATGGAGCTGATGTGATATTTCGCTCCTCACCGCTAATGATTCTTGACGGGGGCTTTGCATCGATACCTGGACAATTATATTTTCAAAAAAAAAATCAACCTCAAGTGCTCAGACCGAAGCGATAATTTTCATATCGAATTTCGTTTAATTTAGGAGTAAAGTATTTAATTATGTCGTATCATTACCATAGATTGCGATGAGAACCAAGATAGAATGATAAATGCGCATTGTTCTGGCCGGCAAAGGGCCACAACAAATTTTAAACTTGTGGAATGGATTAAGTGAATATAAATCTCGCTTTTATACGTGCTATCACTTGTTATGAAGAATTACCTTATCAGGATTAATTACGCATATTAAGCAGGGTCATTACATTCTTCGTGAAGTGGCTAATGGCGTCAGTTCTGGAGAGCCAAGACAAGATTGTAATTAATTCAAGGAATGTCATGAAATATTATATTTCTCTACATAAATTTCGAATTTGCTTATCTAAATCCATTGCTAATACTTCTTTCAATCAAACTGATTATTGCAGTCATGAAACTTGAAGATTAGTTCGTCCGAAATGGAGCGTGATTCACCCTCATGTTTTTTAACGTCGGACGAATTATTTTCTGATCAATCACGTAGTCAATGGGATAAATTCAGAGGATATAAGGAACAGGTGGAATTAATTGAATGAATCTGACTCAAGTTCACGCTCAGTGTGTACTGCTAATATGTATTCCTAATCATTAATTTCTTATGCTTCATCAATTGGTATTTCGGTAAAATAATTGTAGTATCACTCATCGTCGCTATCGGAGCTCTGGGGATCATTTATTACAAATGGAAGTATTTTGGATTCTGCTGTTCCCCTGACGGCATCTTCGATCCAGGCCTTGTAATACGCAACACTAGATACCGCACCCGGTTCAACGTTTCCGCACTCATAACCATTGGATATCACACCAACAAGTTTTCTCTGCACTATCAGAGGACCACCGCTATCCCCCTGCATCCAAAAGGTACAGTAACATAAACCAGCGTAGAGTGAATTTAAATAAATTTTATGCTCAAGGATTTAGTACTCACTCTGCAGAATGAATTTCCAAAACTGGCGGATATACATAACTCATCCTTACGATACCCCAAATCCGGTTCAATAACCTTACAAGCATCGTATTGATAAACAGTTTGAACCGATTTTTGCAGAATACTAGGGGCCGATAATCTCGAAGGATGTGTATCACCCCATCCGAAGATGATACCTTGAGAATGGGACGGTGGCGGGTCACTTCCTAGTCGAATTGGTTTCCGCTTTGGACTGAAGATTATCCTGTCCTTGAGCTAAATACCCAAAAAAAATACTCATTGATAGGCTCAACTTTTCAGGATTTATTCAACTTCTCGTATGTGGAACGGTATTTTTACTTCGTTCTTTCTGCAAATATTCCTACCTCCAGAACTGCTATATCCGCACGGACATCGTTTTCATTGTACAGAATGCCACTGTAGTCAGGATGAATATAAGCCTTCGATATCTCATATATTTTACCACCACACTGGTGGGAGCTTACACCCGCCACAACCCGCAGCCATTTGTAATCATGGTTTACCTCATCATCTTCTAAACGATATCCAAGACAGTGGGCTGCGGTGAGAATATGTTTTTTTCCAATGATCGTACCACCGCAAGTTATTCCAGCGGGTGACTCTAAGTTTGCATCATCAAGAAGCATCACCGTGAATGGAGCGTCTTTGATATCCGTTCCACTTCCGTCCAAGATTTTCGATGGAGGCTTTGCATTGACACCTGTGCAATGAGCATTTCATACTAAAATTTCATCAATTCCGGGTGGATGTCACCTTAATTACCCGGAAAAATGTTTTGTCTCGATAGAACACTTAAGCTAACCACCCCCAGGACCAGTTCATTCGGTTGTACGAAAATCATAGGCTTGTTCACTCTTGAATTATTTATTTATTTAATCATAACGTACCAGTATTAAGGACGACTATAACAGCCGCAACGATGAAGGTGCACCACATTATACCTGCCAGCAGGTGCCTTCACGAAATCCTGAACTTGATGTGTCGTGACAAAAAATTCTCTTATCACTATTTACTGTCTATGAGCAAATGGCTCATAGACGGAGTCTCCAGACCACTTTATAATGAAAACGTAGAAGAATACTTAGGCTAATGAACTGTACCGGACGGAATATCAATCGATGTACATGATCCGATAATTCCTTCTTCTTCATTAAATTCAGTCATAAAAAATTACGACTCTAGACTATCTAATCTATATATAATGGAACGCCAATGAATATTACGCAATCGAATTTGGAAATCCAAGAGTATTAGCGGAAGTGGAATCCATTATCATTATCAGCAATGAATAGTCGTGCCGGAAAAGTCATTTAATCGATAAATCGAACTAGTCGGTAAATCAAGGAGATAGATCCTGGCCCTGATCCTGTAATGTTTTACTCATCGTCTGTTTTTCTACATTCAGTTAAATACAATTTAAGCTTAATCATCATTCTAATATACTTCATTATCCTCAGTATTGTCAGACTCCTCTTCCTCTTCCTCCTCTTCCTGCAATGTTACTGTGAATGGAAGCCGTTTGCCGTGTCGTCCTCCTCCGATAGTCTCATAAATCCATGATCTATAGTAAACAACATTAGTAAATGCACCTGGATGTTTCCCTTCGCAGGTCATTGCGTTGGAAATTATACCAACAAGTCTGTGGTTCACCACGAGAGGGCCTCCGCTATCCCCCTACACCCAGAAAATATAATTACATGAAATATTTAATAATCCAGTTTCATATACTCCGTACACGAAAGCAAATATTCGGTATACTTACACCACCAAATGAAAGCCCATGTTTGCTCCTTGCACATAATTCATCCTTACGATAACCCGTCTCCCGATCAATTTTGATACAAGTGCGGAAATCAAACACTTTCTGATACGATCTTTGCAGTATGCGAGCAAAAGATGGTTCGTCGTGGCTCGTGTCTCCCCAACCGTAAATGATTCCCACAGATCTTTCTGGGACTGGCCGACTTTCCAGTGCAATTCGTTTTGCTGTGTCCCCAAGGAGTAGTCGATGCTTGAGCTAAACATTCGACGAAAAAAACAATAAGACTGGGGTTGATTCAAAGAATCCCTTGGAAATGATTTTCTATTTTCCGTGGATATCCACAGCCAAAGGGAATGTCCGAATTGCATCTACTTGTTGGACATTTACCAGACACTAAGAACCATCGGAATGTAATGAAAATTTGTTTGAATTTGACACACGAATCCAAATGTTCGTGTTCCACGCATTTTGTCACGTCTGAAGAACTTTGACAAGAATTATGCAAAATTCGGACGTTTTTTGCTGTGTGCGTACCTGCAGAACTGCTACATCCCCTCGCACAGAGCCTGCCCTATTGAGATCTCCAGTAAAGTCCGGATGAATAAAAGCATTTGATATTTCATATGTTCTAATACCGCAGGTGTAAGAGCTCACGCCTGCCATAACACGTAGCCACTCGTGATGATATTTTACATCATTATCCGATACAGGTTCCCCTAGGCAATGAGCTGCAGTTAGAATATACCTTCTGCTAATAATTGCACCCCCACATATGAGTCCAGTAAAGGCCTGCAAATCAGACCTGTCAAAAATCATCACAGCGAATGGAGCATCGTGGATCCTTGTGCCTAATCCGTTAATGATTCCACTGACACCTGGGCAGTTAAATTATTTGCAAAATTCAGCTATTGACGTGATCAATTAGATTAATATATTTTTATATGACTTACCCGTCGTAAAAATAGTCACAAGAGCCGCAACGGTAAAAGGGAACAGCATGATACCAGACAGTAGAGCTCCAAAAGTGAATACAAAGTCTTGGAATTCATTTACGGGATATGATTGTCGCCTTTATACCCAGCAGAGTGCACTGCCGAGGACTCACTTATCTTTACGTACTAATAGCTATTTAATGATTTTCAGTCATTAACGGAGATTTTTAATGCAACTTGAAAATTTCCACTTCTCTGGGGATCACACGCGATCCTCCACACGAAAAAAAAAATGTTCAAGTATCTAATCTATACTCGATACAAGTATAATGACCATTGCACCATTCCATCGATCTTAGAATTTATTTTGTTATCTCGCCAGGTTGTTACGGGGAAAATAACAGTAAATTAAGTATTTTTGCACCAATTCAAGCATTACCTGCAAGGGATTACCTATTGTCAACAAGTAGATTAGGTGGGAGGTTAGGGTCTATTTTATTGCCCCAAATAATCATTAGATAGTCCTTAACTATTGACTGGGTGTCAATAGCTCTCTTTGTGTTAATTAGATTTTGCAAAATAAAATAATTAAGAACCCCGACTACACCTGGAGCAGAGGGTAATCTTTTGGAAATAAAATCACAAATAACAAAATAAAAATGACTCATTATTAATTATTTCTTACATGAATTATAATATTAACGACAGTATAAAGCTGATTCCTCAAGGTCTTCCTAGAACTCTCTACAACTCGGAACCGTCCGCATAAATCAATGAATGCCCCGTCTTGACATCACTACAATGACACCTCCTCTAACTTAAATTAAATTAAGAATTAATTGATGAAGACAGTCGCCAGAGGAGAACAACAGGAGACGACAACCAGAGGAAACAATCCATAGACTGTCATAACGTAAACGTGGCAGTGACTTCTACTTGCTCCTGTCATTCATTCCTCATTTTTAGTTCCTAATACTTCCACTAATATTAGTATGACGCTAGCGCTTATCACTGTCGACCTAATCACTAAGTTTTCTTGTAAACGGAAGCCGTTTAGATGGCCCTCCGCCCCCGACGACGTCGCTGATCCATTCACTGTAATAAGCAACATTGGTAACCGCACCTGGCTCATCACTTCCGCACTCATATGCATGACTAATGATACCAACAAGTCGTTTGTTCACTACGACAGGACCGCCACTGTCGCCCTGTAATCAGAACCTCTAATTAAATTTAACACTGCAAAATTTATTTAGAAATTAAGGAGTCACTATTTACCCGACAAAATGTATTCCCTGTATTGCCCTTAATGCACAGCTCATCTTTACGAAAAGGGGCTTCTGGATCAGTATTTTTACAATACTCGTAGTTATAGACACTCTGAATGGAACTCTGAAGTATTCGAGAAAAAGATGGTTCATCAGGTAGAGTGTCCCCCCAGCCATATATGATACCAGCAGCATCGTGCGGTGGTACGACTGTCGCAGGGCGAATACGTCGTTTCGTCGGCCCCAGGATTATTCCCTCCTTGAGCTATACAACCCAACAAAAAAAAAATTATAGCTAAAGGTACTTTACAAATTTCTAGTCCTTGAAAGTTCTCTCGGAGTCAATTTCTGAACTACAGCTTCCGAAGAATTTCTGGAGTCTGGGAATTTATGTTCTCTGTCAATGTGCGTACCTTTAGAATGGCAATATCTCCGCGGACTTCCTTATTGTCGTTTAGATCCCCGGTAAAGTCCCGATGAATATAGGCCGTCAATACCTCGTATGTTTTAACTCCACATTGATAAGAGGTTACGCCTGGCACAACACGTAGCCATTTAAAATCGTATTCGATTTCGTCATCCGATATATGCTCTCCAAGACAATGAGCTGCAGTGAGAATATATCTTTTGCTGATGATTGTGCCAGCGCATACTAGACCTGTGAACTCGTCTAAATCTCGACTGTCATGAATCATTACTGCAAATGGAGCATCCTTGATATCTGTGTCCCTTCCATGGAAGATTGCATTGATATCTACGAAATAACATTGTTAAAACTCCCAACTGTCAAATGAACAGAGAAGCAATGAAATATTTTATTTTTTATGTATAGGTTATCACCTACCAGTAATAAATAGGGCCACAATCGCCAAAACACTGAAAGGAGACATTATGCCCGACGACAGAAGTCCAAAGTCCGTTTTGTGACAGGGGAACTCATGGAATGAATCCCATAGATACGATTCTCGTTTTTATATCCAGCCCAATTCGCATCAGAAAATTCGTTCATCATTATTTACTGATTATAGTTTAATGTCTGAGCTCATTAATAGATCGTCCAATCTGATTCGTTATGGAAATGTGGACGACGATTTAGATTAGTGAACTTCATATGTCAGCATAATCATTGCTGCGTGTGATTCGATAATTCCTTCTTCTCCATTAATTTTCTTAAAAATACTTGGAGAAATATTCTACAGCGTTGACACTGTGTCTGCCTTTCGATAAAAAAATCCTTCTCAAGTACATTTACCTACTCAATTCAAAGTAGAATGCTATTAATCAATCAAGTTGTAAATTCTTTGGGTTTGTAAAAACAGGTGGTTGAATCGGATGTAGTGTCAGTTCAAGTTGAGTTCCTCTTCAATATACTAACAAATCCTATTTGAATTAAGGTGAGCAAAACTTCCGTTTATACGAATTTTCAGAACTATTTTACCCGACAAATTATGATTTGTAATCATGAAAATGTTTTAGTATAATTGCACTTATTTCTGAGTAATACAATGGTCGAGTAAATTTTTCTGAGTTCCGTCTATTCGAAATTAATAACTTGTGAATTCAAAGAGGTTAATCTCATGTTAATCTAATTTTTTACGTGTCAATAACCGGTAAATTAATAATGAATACAATGTTACTTAATGCGATATTAAATAGGTTCAATGACCCGACCTTTATCTGCGCTTGTACTTTATCTTCCGCCTGTCCTAAAATGTCCGTAATAGGACCAGAACTCGTTACAGGGAACATTTTCACGTGCTAAAGAAGCGTGAAATGTATTTTTTAACGATTTGACCGCCTACGGACACCGATAGTATCCCCTACAACTTAACACATTCGTGTTACACTGTATTAATTCCCGAAATTTATATTTTTTTGAAGCGAAGAAGTTGGAGTAAAGTCAGGCTTGTAAATCAGATCTAGGAAATCGATCATAAAACTAAAACTCCACTAACCCCAACTCAAGCAGGAAAAATAAGAGTCAAAAGATTATTTACATTTTTTGTCCACTTCTTTGTGGTTTTATTTTTTTTTTTCTTCTTTATCACAGTTCTCGGAAGAGCCAGAGGTGCGGAGAAAAAGACAGCTAAAGGCGGACATCAAAAGCTTGTTATAGTCCGCTAAGTCGAATAGTCCGCACACGTCTCTATTGGCTCTCATGTGGCAGGTGATCCTGTTGTGGGTCCATTTGTGTGCGCAGACGCCCTAAGAATGGCCGAAACTTACGCCATAATGGGGCGTGCGCCGCGATACTAGTGCCACTTTAAAATTCATTCTTCTTCGTCTTTTTCCAGGAGTTTGTTCGATTTTCTGCCTCTCCCTCTAGAGCTCGTCGGGGCATTCTTGTCGGCGAAACAGAGACTCTGATGTTCCTGGTTGTGGGGATAAAGGAAGAGGATAAATAGGAACACCAGGAAGTCGTTAACGCCCCTCTTGATGAATACCACGTGGATTCGGCTGAGTAAAGCCAGGTGAGAGATTCCTTCACGAATTCCATTCACGGTATCACGAGCGGCGCGGGTTTGTGTGAATTAGAAGCATCGGAAGACCGTACACCTGTGAAAACTAATCGGAAAATGGTGGAATGCAAGTGGTAAAAAATTATTTCGGTCTTCCTAGGGATTAAAATAGTAAAGGGTAAGTTGGGAGAAATTACTTGAGAAATTGTCGAGTGCGCGGCGAGAAATTTTTATGAAAAATTCTGGTGCAAGCACGAGAAAGGAGGGGCAAAATGGGGGCTAGGAAACGAGAGAGCCTTTAAATGTTATTTAAAAATTTGAATTTGTACAAATAGGTGCAATTAAAAAATTCCTGTGCGACTAACGTCTTAACACGGCAATTAGGCTCTGCGTCATCTCCAGGTGGTACCTAATTGCCTGACTAATTAATAGCACAGCAGCACAGTAGCACATCGCTACGTTCGTACACGAACAACCATCCCGATTTCTCTGAAAAAAATATACAAAATTCACATTGAAAGAATTCTGTCACAATTTGTCCTGAAATGACTCAACAAAGAAAAAATTTCGCATTCTCGATCGTGAAAGCCCGGAAATAACGTCGAATGTTATTTATCGAGGTTACATACCAGGAATAATTGCTCCATTCATCTCCTCCAATTTAGAATAGGCCAGTGTCCGCAGAATGCACCCGGGTATTTAGACCAGGGGATTCACGGGGTGAGACATCTGTCTGACAACTTAACCATCCACCCCCAACCCCCTGTCTTGCTCTCACTCCCTCGATTTTCTATGTTACTGTATGCTCAGCACCTCGTGGAGGATGAAGTGCCGCGTGTTCCAACAGTTGACGCGTTACAGTGTAACTCGACGGGGTGGAAAAGCATCCTCTGACACCCTGTGGTCCGCTGCACAGCCTTAATGTGCCTCGTTTTCATTTTTTTATTATTTGCAGACCATTTTTCGTAACTCGTGTGGAGCTGACTCGCATTATTTACGAATATAAAGTGTCTAGGGGTGGGAGGGGCCGAAATGGAGATTTTTTGCGGTACAGTAATGGCTTGTTAGGCGCACTAATCCCCTTAACGAGGTCCTGAGTCTGTGGAAACAGGATTATAATCAACAGGGAATGTTATTAACAAAATTACTAGAGACAAATTTGTCCCTATTTACTTGTTCATTTCCCCTGGAATTTTTTTTACAAACAACTTGTCACTCGTTATCGATCGAGGGCCTTCGGGCGATACAATAAAAATTTGTTTGAATTTCAAAGATCGTTTACTGGTTTTCTTCCGGATTTTTAGTAATTTTAAGACGGCGATTAGACAAAATAGGAATTCACATCTACAATTTTGATTTTTTAGTAATTGTATATTTAGTAGAAAGGTAATTTGACATTTAAGTGAACAATTTTCACCGCATTGACAATAGATTGATAATGTATGTCTTTATGCATAATTAAGAGATAAGGCCATTTAAATTTTATGACACGCCCTTTGATTAGGACTCTTATCACTCCGATAGCGCTATTCAGAATTAATTATTATATCTATCTCTCTAATTTGATCATATCTCTGTGGGTTCATTCGAGGTCATACGGGAGTAAAATTCTTAATAAATAATAGGACAGCTCATTATTCTGCTCTTTTTCATTAATACCATAAATTTATTAATAATATTCCTGTACTTTATTTATTTATACGCCTCAATTCTAGACTATTGTAGGTAATTAGAAGTGATGAACATCCCTTGAAACAACTAATTAGTCCGATCTCCCCGATTTCTGGTCGAACTGAAAATAGAGTTTGTTTATCCAGAGGGAAAGCCTCCATTCGTTTGCCGTCTCTTTTGATTCTAATAACGAGAGCTGATCTGTGTTGTGCCTCTCTCACACACACAGCTTCCCATGCGCATAATCTCCGATCCAACCGCTTGTCTCCTTCTTCGTTTGAAATGTAAACACTTGTCATGCGTACGAAATTAGAATCGGGCACTTGATTTATTGCAGAAACTGTCGCGACTGGGGAAACATCCGAAATATGTGGCCCTTGGAATTCATTGAAGAGCAGAGCAATAAACAAAGCCAGTTGGATTAAGAAAGCTCAACATTTTATAACACAACTTGAAATTTATATTAATGTATATTTTTATATGTTATTTTTTCAACTAAATTTTTTTTCGTTTGTTTGCTGTCTCTCAATAGATCGAACTCGTAAAAAAATTCTTCCAAAATTAGAAATGAAAAAAAAAGTGATTATGATACTTTGGTTTTTAAATTGGGACTTTTGAAAGGATCAAATAGAGCTTTCAGAGCTTTAAACTCAATTTTTTTTATCAAAATATTCTACAGTCTATTTTATTTTTTTTTCAATTTCTCAGGAGCTGTTTTTTCGGGCGTCGTGTATTAATTATTATTTCCTCCCCATTTTTCTACTCGTTGACGTTTCATCTGGCCTGTTATGAAGAACTCACCAACAGGCGAATCGAGAGAAACTGAATTCTCCCGTAGCTCCCTATTAGAGGAGAAATATTTAGAAATAAGGCACGATGACAGTTGAAATGAGTTTACCAGGCGCCTGAAAACACCAATTGATCCCCACTGATGCTGGGGAAATTTGTTGGAGGCTATTTGTAAATACGGATGGCTGACGCTGACATAAAACCAGCAAGGTGTCCCATGTCCTGTGGGATGTTGGGGATTTAGAGGATTTTCTAGTCCAACGATGATGTGTTTAACACGATGTCGCACATCGGGGTTATATATTGGTTCCTGTTAGGAGACTTCCTATTTTGGAGGGCCTACAAACGTAAGAATTTTACGGTACTCTTCCTGCCGCACATTATC
This sequence comes from Diachasmimorpha longicaudata, assembly GCF_034640455.1. NCBI lineage: Eukaryota > Metazoa > Arthropoda > Insecta > Hymenoptera > Braconidae > Diachasmimorpha > Diachasmimorpha longicaudata. Next base: position 9,755,258 of record NC_087228.1, on the reverse strand, counting down.
ATTGAAAACCGAAGTATCAGAAACAGACTAATCATTGAAGACTCCTCGAATATTCTTACAGTTCATCGAAATGATCACCTGGATCACAAATTTTCCCTAGATAATTCTCTAAATGTCCCTGAATCTGAGAGATCTAAAAAAAATCCAGCGAATTCTATTTGTTTCCATTCTAAAATTTGTGAAAATATAAAGAAACTTTTTTTGAAGTATTTCCGGCCAATATTCCGCCCGAATGTTTCCTGTAAATGTCTCACCTCAGGTGATGGATCATCCCCGACAATCCCGAATTTGCATGACCCCTGAATACTCCCTGATTGCCACCTCGATCTCTCCATTATCCAAAAAATTCTCCCACGACTCTCCGCATCCTTCCCCAAACTTGAATAGTAAAACTTCCTCTCGACCAAATTTGTAGACATCATCATGTGACTCTGGATTAAGGTCTCTCAACTGTTGGTATTGTAAGACGAGAAGTGAAATACACAAAGAGACGAATCCACTGCTATCTAAGAGAATCAAGGGATTACGTTCCATAGTGTCACCCGAACCATCATGCAGCAACTAATCCAGAGCACGTGAAAAAAATTGGATGGAAAAATTCCTCAGTCGACGGAGAGAATCACAGTGCACTGGTAAGCGGGTAAAAATTAGTCGTGGCTCTTGATGACCCTGCCCCTGAATATTTTCTCCCTTCTATGAAAAAAAAAAATGCTTTACGCATCGTAAAGACATCAATCGTTAGGGGTTGCGGGGGGTCTCTCCGGTGTTGCACTAACGCGCAATTTTGGGGTACATGAACGTTTCTCACCAGGAAGGCATCTCATCTTGTAACGAATATACACACGACAGTGAGTGCAAGAGAGGAGAACATCCTCACTGGACCTAAGGTAAAAAAAACCTCCCCTCCTCCTCCTGCTGTGCTCCAGGCCAAGTCCAGTCCACGAGTCAGTCCCGTGCACTCGACAATGGAGAATCCGAGGGTTCACGATAATCGGAGAACCAAGAATGAGGGTACCCACTGGGGGTAAGGTCGACAGTGCGAAGGGCGCGTGTCCGTGTCCCGTTGTGACGTACACGATTCTGGTCTTTGGAACCAAAAAAATGGAAAAAAGAGCATTGGGAAAAGCGTAGAGAAATCAGCATGATGCCATGGCGTACCCCAAAAAGGCTCACTGGTTTGCCTGACATTAGTGAGTGGTGGATGTACCCGGTGTACCTTCAACTTAATTCGAACTTTAACGCTCGTCACGCGTTTCAACGGCCGAAGATTCCTCCGGAGGAAGTGGAGCTTGGAAGGGTAGACCGGCCGACGGGGACGGGGTAGTTCATCGGCGGCCGTCAGGTGACGCGCACCGGGGGATAAATATTTAATAAAAAAATACGTCTTAAAAAATATTCCTAACCCTACTGAGTGATTCAGTAATTGATACTCTGATGTGTATTAACGTGAATTTTTCCGTCTTAATGAGTTCACTTTTTCAATTGTGCTGCAATTTAACGTCACGTTGGTCACGGACCGGAACTATTCCACCTGAAACGTCTCGCTGGGAAAATCAGTCGGCCCACGCCGACAGGTACGTTACGATTAGCTGCGGAAGATAAAGCCCGGAAAATCAGGTGATATCTCGATTTTCACCTGCATCAGTAGTCTTTAGAGTTCTTCAGAGTTAATAGTTTTGGGTTCACGAGAATTTCTCTTTTCTCCTCAGGTTCTTTTAAAAGAAGATGTCTACACTCATTCACGGTGAAATTAATCAGTGCCGCGGCATCAAAGATACGAGTGTTTGAGATGAGTTTGTTTATCGAACAGTAGCAGACATACTGGGTGGTCTTTCCTGGAAGCTTAGATATGCGTCAGCCTTTCAATGTTTATATTTCATAGAAATTTCTGTATAAAAATACAACAAGAACGAAATTGCTCTTATATTTCATCGAATTCCTCTATTTTTATGTTCATATTTATTAAAAATCGATTTTTCAGTGCTCAGTCCAAGATAGTTTATCAGGCTGAAGTGAATCTTTGCTACACAAATTTTTATTGATACCTTCTTTAATTATTTAGCGACAGCGTATAATTGGCTAATTAATTTTTTTTTCATTTTGAGTGGGACAAATTGAGAGTTACATCACTTGCTTGTAATTCGTAATGGATCGATCGTATAATTAATACAGGAAATATTAAAATATATATTACATAGGGTCCATTTGGGTGCAATATTCTGAACTGATTATTGCAATTGAATTGAATACTGTTTCAATTCCAGGGGAGTGGATCTTTAAACTTTATGCAAACACTTCAGTCACACATAACTCAGTGTATCCTCACCCCGAAAAGACGTAAACACTTGGCGGTTTGACTTTGAAAGACCTCCAGTATTTTTTTGTTTCTCTCATGTTAATGTAAACTCCAATCTGGAAAATTTTGGTGGACCATCGTGATGGATTCCAGAAGCAGCAAGACACTTGAAACGTGTCCTGCCGTTTGGGGGCTTACAAATGTGCTGAGATAACAAGTGTATCTTTTTTAACGCTCGTTTAATTTATGCCTCTGCAAATTGTTGAGCCAGAGAATTTGTTTATTTACACTTCAGACACTTGGAGTTATGGACGGTAAAACATTCATCGCCAGTGAGTACTAGACGTGGGGTATAAATTTAAAAACCAAATCTAAATGTCTCATTTGTCGTTTTTTCCACGTCAAACGTGATACACGATGTTTTCATCTTGAAAATTTCAGGGAATAAATCTAAAAATAAAGATAGCTGGCTTCCAATTGTCTCTGCGAAACGTTGACAATGTGAAAACAAAATCGTAAAAATATTTTTCTGTTGAATTTTCTCTCATTTATCTACTTCAATTCGATTCCAATTCTAATTGATTTATAAGAATAACAAAAAAAAATCGTATTCAAATGAAATGTCTCGTGAATTGGCAAAAAGTGATATATTGTATCAATATTTTTCCAGTTCTATTTTCCCATAAATTTTCATTTGCTTTGTACTCTCAACCGGATGCCCCGAATCTCCAACTTTCAACGAATCGTGATTTCTATTGTCAGGCAATCCACAAACGTTATAAACCCCCGATCTCCATTTCCGCAAGTCACGCGACCAAGAAAACCAACCCCATGACGAACAAATAGCCATTATAATGCCCTCAAGCACCCCTCCCCCTCCACTCAGTGACACCCAGTACATCTCATTTCATACGACAATATCCAACCAAATGACTTTCCTGTTACATTTCTTTTCCCTCAAAAAATGTCCCGACATCAACGACTCTATTCCTTCTTCATTGACATGAAAAGTATTGTGAAGGGAATTGGGCCCGCAAGTCGCCACTGCCAGCGGTGCCCTTTTTCGTTTATTGTGAAGCGCATGGCAGTCAAAGAGATTATTTTGCAAGGGCCCACAAAATGTCCCTCCCCTCTGCCCCCCCCCCCATTGACGACGCTCTTCCTCATGTCCAGAATGGAAACGAAGAGGCTCGAGACTTCTTTATCCAATCATCCGACCATTCACGCCTCCTTCAGTTTCCTCTGGATGTATGTACGAACCATTGGATAGTAGATCCATCATCCTGAGGCTTCCTTCCTGCGGCCATGCAAAGTGCCGTGTTGTAAAACTGTGCCAGTTTCCTCGTCAACCTGAATACCCTAATTCCCAGGTGGCCCAGGTGGTACAAATTCAATTGATATACGAGTTAGGACGCGACGTAAGTCAATTTGAATCACGAAGAATTCAACGGTTCCACCATAAATATGAATTGGTAGATGTTTTCATGACTATTTACATTGCAATTACAATTGTCTTGAATTTTTACCAAATAGTTCCAGGACAATTTTATCCAGCACTCGCATCAGAATTTTAATAGAAAGTTCCTTTCCATATAATTATAAACAAAATGATGTGGAGAGTGGATCCATCCAGCGTATGAAAGCAATGAAACCTCATGTGGAATAATCCCCACAAGACTTCACTCTTCAAATGATGAGACGATCCAGACAGCATTGCCCAACATATGCCCACTATCGCATTACCAATTCATCGGACTCAAACGGTTCCAACTCTAACTCGAACTCTCCGGTGATACAACAAACTAATTATACCAGAGTGCTTAATATTACTTTACCACATCCCCTGGAAATATAAACGTCGTGGAGCCTTGGTCATTCAATCCAACGTACCGCGATTAGTCTCTCTTTTAAGAAGCAAGTTACATACGAGTCTCTTATAACCCATTCAACTTGTTATGATGCTTATGCGACGACGCTCACGGCTATAACCCATACACAAAAGCCCCCGGAATATTAAGGTCGATGCTATCGAATAAACTTTAATCTCCCGGTATCAAAAGCAAACAAGTGGCCAAAGGGGGTACCAACACATCACACTTTACATTCTCATCCAACAGAAATGCTCTACATTGATGGATAAAAGACGAAGCAAATTGTTGGGGATTGGTAGATGGGATTTTGTCAGTGGGACGTGAGGCGATTGAGATATCGTATGTACCAGACACGAATAAAGGAAATATTTGCACGCACAAAGGCCGAGGATCATACGTAAGACGTGATTCAATTCGCTCAGACATCAAGGCTTTGGCAAATTGTCGACGTCCGGCTTTTGACAGTTAGAACAGCTACATTGATTAACATTTTTCATCGACATTGGTGGATAAACAATTTGTGTATTCTCCGGAAAAAATAACATCTACATTCACTCCCTCAGACATTCCTAATGGTATTTGTTTCATAAAAAGTTTTAATTGCAGTGGACAACCGCTCGATTCCCTCTAAAAAGCCACCAGAATGTTTTTAAATATTTCCGGCAAACACTCGAAGGGCCATTTCTTTTTTTTAGCACTAAAAAATATTACTCTGAGGTCATGCCACCATCAAGCGCATGAACTTGGGGGACTCTGCCATCCGGAAGGCAAAGTATAAATTTTTTTTATCCCTCAAAAAATCGTAAAACCACAGTTAAGACCAGTGGGTATACGATTGTCCACATTACAACTGCCTCTACTGTCTCTCTGTCACATCCACTTCACCGAAAAAAAGCGTTCTCCATAGGAATGACTTTTTTTCAGTTTTTCTGTCTTATTTCTTTGCCAATGCTGGGGGTTATATGGTGCAGGCGTGACCACAGGAGAGACTACTATAAATAATGCGCTCTGGGGACCGCAATAGGAATCGCAGTTTTTACGGCGTTACCTGAAACTTGTCTTACCACTTGGGGGAATGAGGGGCGGCGGTGGAGAGAGCACTGGAGGGTGTACGTAACTTGATGCAACCGATTGGAAATATAAGGTGAGAGGGAACTTTTGTTGGGATGGTTGTTACTTTTAACAAGGTGGACACTCAAGGGTTGCCCTCGAGCATTTTTCCCCATGGAAAATGGGGAGGAATGGGGGGGCCTTCGGCATGAATATTTCGATACAACACCTGTAGAATTTTTCCCGAAGAGTTGGCCTCACTCTTTTGATTATATGAAGAAAAATTTTCTGCAAAAACGCCAGTAGGGTTATGGATAATAATTACAATTTTTCCTGAGACAAAAATCTCGCGAAAAAATATTAAAAAATCATGTTTTCATGTAGTTGGGGCTAATAAGATGAAGCTGCAATGCGAGGAAAGATACATTTGATGGCATCGAAGAGGGGAGGATATTATACTGGTCATGAAGTCTCAACTTTCATCTGTGGGACTTCGATAATTGGTGTACAGTTACATTGACAGAGGGATAACGTGTAACTATCTTCTCGAATTTTCTCACTGCGCATTCAGCCGGGATAAAACTTCACTCCATGTATATCAATATTTATAGCACATCCTTAAGGTGGCTGGGAGTGGTATCCATGTCATCTCAAATCTCCTCACATCGATCAAAAATAATATATGGATTTGGTTTTTGTATTTTTGTCCCAGTTCTACGAAAACTTCTCGAGAAAAATTGTCGCCGCGTAATGAAAAATTTCCTGGGAAAAAATTGAATCACTGGCGCACCTCCAGATCCAGTAATTCCGAAAAGATTTCAATGATCGTCTCACTCTCCAGAATGGAGACTCCTTTTCAAAGGGTTAATCCGTAAATAATAAAAGGGATCGCATTGCCTTCACTTTCTCATGGGCCCATTCCCCTTGTCGCCAGTTTTAAGTGCATAAAAGTTTTCTAATTCCGACAAAGTCCAACAAAGCCCTGTGTTTAGTTCGCGCCTACAGTCTCCAGTGGACAACAGACCACCCCCGTTTGTATTCAATTTTCGTACAAGATATTATTTTTCAGTGGATGACTGGGCGTTGAGTAGCGGTGTAGTTGACGGTGAGAGGAAAGGGAAACAAATCGGGATTAGGGCGACAGTCGTGCGACCGCCTAACGGCGCATTAACTAATCCTGACTACATTTTTCTACTTCCAAATTTATTATCAGATATTGAGATTGTGGGGCAAAATGGTTCCTCTTTAAAATATTTCTCGCATGATTCAGTCCCTAATTAATTTATTGCAGCTCTCCAGGTATCATTTCTAGAAAATTTTTCTATAAAAACTCTAGTCCAACGCATTTACCTTAAAAAAGAAAATAAAAACGACTATGGGAAGGTATCTTGTTATATTTATTTCAATCTTGCTTCACCGCAGCCGTTATGAGCTAAATAAAAAAAGTAATGTCGATGAAAAACTCTCGGAAAAGGCCCAAACATATCACCGATGACTTAACGATTTTTTTAGAACGTATAATATTAATAAAACCATTATAGTGGTCATAGATATTCCTCCTGACACTTTACGGCGTTATTTATTTTTTTTTATGCCAGCACCTGGATCTAAGGTACACAAGACCCCTCACGTCCCGCGTCTGTCGGCCGAATCCCATCGCCAAAAGGTGACCGACGGAGATTTCACGAGATTAACCGCTTACGTCGACAGGTTAACCTGCTTAACTTTTTAAGTTAGAGAAACTAAGTCGCATTAGGATTCTATGAAAAATTCTCTCGCGGCCGTGGTAGTTGGTGCAGGGTATGCTTGACTTCTCCGCTTGACCGAGCTTCTCTCCTTTTTTTTTCCTCCGCCGGTCTGCGCGACAGTTCTCAACCCTTTTTCACTCGGCTGGAGGCCCTAAAAAGATTATCCATACAGGGGGGTTATTGTTTATTTCCCAGTGTGGGAAAAAAATACAGCGAGTTTGTATTTTCATGCGGAAAAGCCACTGACTTTGAATTCAGAGTCAGCGGAGAATGAAAAAATAACGCGAGGGGGGAGTGTATTGTTGATCAAAACGTGGATAGATTTGTGTCAGAATTTGGATATGGATTATCCGTTTGACTCTATTTTCCTCAAAATATTGGAAAAACTGGGGGGTTCTGACACTAGAATCACAACGTTGTAACGGAATCTCTCAGAATGACTGAAGGAACAAATAATAATGTTAACCAAATTGAGACGTTTGTGGATTTCATCTCAGTCTAGTCACCAGGTTCAATAGGATTAATTGATTTGAAATAAACAAAGTAATTCAGCGCATTCCTCGGGAAATCATTGGAAAATACGTTAATTGAATTCTTCCTGTAAATAACGAGAAAAAAAATTGATGTGATTTTAATGAAAAATAATGGTGGAAAGTTGTGATCGGCAGATGTCGATTGTATGCCTACAGTAGACTCCTATGTTGAACAAATAGGCGATCGTTTGTTGGTCCACTGTCCCCGGGTCCTATACCTGGCTCGACCTGTAGGTGGAAACGTCGATGGAGTCATAAAAACAGCATGAGGAATACACAGGGCAGAAGAGGAATGGAAAATAATAGGACTCGGCGATGTTGGAGGGGTTGTCGTCGTGGGGAGGGGAGACGCAGACGTTTTCACCGAAATTGGGTGTATACCCGGCCATACAAGCGTCCCTGGACGTGGTCTAGATGAAAGGGAAAAGGGAAATTCAGAGACGTGAAAAAACGAAGGAAAGAGAGGAGACGGAATCCAACATATTCAACAATACCGGGAGTCTCAAGGGTGTGGCGAATGCGGCGTGCTCCGGCGATAATGATGTAATGAGTGCCCTCTTGCTACCCCAATTGGATACGCCTGCCCCAGCATCCTGTACTCTTCTTCGTCGTATCCCTGTGATTTTCAGAACTAGATAAAAAAACGAGCTTCTTCTCGAACGGTTCCATTTCAAATTCAGATCTCCAATATTTTGAATAATTTCAATTATTTATTAAGACGCCACAGGTGATTTTAAAAAACCCCTCCCTTCCATCGTGTGTGAAATATCATTTTTTAAATTTGTATCATGACAAATGTGGGTTAAAAAATGATTATTCATAAATTCTCTATAAATAAACTGAAAATAATTTGACTCTGAGAATTTTCTCATTTTTCATATTCATTTACATTTCCCCATTTCTTTTTATCTCTCTTCTATTAATTATTTTCGTGGGATATTGGCCCTTCGTTATTTTCGGAACTTTCCACTGGCCCTAAAAATTCAAAAAAGGAGAAAAATATTCAGGAATACAGGTAAATCTTCGTCTCACCGCAGGGTGACGACGTATTCACGGCGGGAGGGTCTGGATACACATATAGAGCCATCATTCTATCCCGTTGAAAAGTTATATTCAGCGCTCGTGAGCCTTTGACTTTTGCGGCAGAGATCAGTGAAACATTGTTTTCCCATTTGCTGACTCCAGACTATGCCAGCCCCCACTGATGCTATCAAAAATTCTCGTCCACGCCCAGGTGGTCCCCTCTCCCTTCCCCAAAACCGAAACACTCTGATGTCAGGGAAAACCGAAAAATTTCATCCCAAAAATAGTGAGATATCAAAATGATCGTTTGTTTCTCGTTATTTATGAGGGGTTTCATGGACATTCTCGGGTCCCATTCTCACAGTGAATCGTGCCTTCGGCCATTGAAACTGTGACTCAAGTTGTCTGATTAACCGATTAACCTCGGTCGAGAGAGTCAACAAATTTAATTGAACCCAATATGTGATAAATCAATTCACAACAATTTTGATTAACAAAATTTGGAGTGACAAAAATATGTTAAATACGTGTTTGTATTTATCCTTATATCCCAGACTATATTTTATTACCACAGAATCCGGCACAATAGATTGACAGTTTAAAAAACGTAGATGAAAAATAATAATTGCAAAAAAATGATTTATTTATTTATTGATTTTCAGTGTTTCCAAATACATTTTGAAATTCCTGAACATTTAAATTCCAAAATATTTCTTATAACATTATTTGTTATAAGCCAAGAGATTAATTTGTCATCGCTTAGGTAGAAATGATCCGCACGCAATGGTGCGTCAGACATTGTCCTAAATCTGGGGAAAACTCAAACCCAAAGTGCTGCAATACCCTTTTGGATAGATTTACGGAAGATATATCCCCGAAAAATGGTTCCTCTAATGTTTGTCCGTCAGTCCCAAACACCACAATATCTGTACTAATTCTCATACTTCAAAAGAACAACATAACTAATAATAATGCACAGTTTAGGAGACAATAAAGACTAAAGTACCGGACTGTAAAAAGTGGGGGGTGAAACGGACTACCCCTATCGACTTTGAAACTTTTTGATGTCGTCCGGCGCCACTAGGGTGTGCTATACAGCAGGTATTAGAGCCATCGTCATTAGACTACTGGGGTGTTCTCCTTCCCCCTGTCCCACAGGCATCATCATCCTGTTAGACCGACGATGGCCCCGAAAAAATCGCTTTGGCTAAAGTTTATCCGATTTACTGCTGTCTTCCCCTCCCACTTTGTACTTATCAAGGACCTTGACCACTACCCAATAATATTCCATTGTATTACCCCGCTGTAATGACGTTAAGCACGGTCAATAAAATAAGAGGGAATGCAGGGCTTGTCCGGAAATTAAGGACACGACCACCACAATAGTTCAGTCTCCGTTGTCACTTACCTTTACTCCTTGCAACAAACCCTGGGCATTAATCGGATTAAAAAGGAACATAGGCGTAAACGTAACTCAATAATTTGTGGAATTAAAAATGTGTCAAGTTCATCCAGAAAAAAATTTTTTATATGGAAAATTTGTGCGTTCACCAAAGATGAAACAGAATGTTTATGTTTATGTTTATGTGTGTATAAATTCATGATATTTATGGATACGCCCCAATACGCTTTCTGCGCTTACCTTCACCCCTCAGAAAACCCCAAAAAAAAATTCAGTCTGCGAATATCGTCTTTCCGTCCCAGTTCCGAAAACCGCATGACTCACGAGCGATCGCGTCCTAAAAAAATGCACCGAATTACTTGACTCCAAACAGAATAAACCACAATGAGTGGGCTCACATGATGATTGGGTGAGAGCGACTATGGGGGGAGGAGGGGATGTGCAGTAAAAAGCGTTGGAAGAGAAAAAAAAACCGCGAGGGTGAAGCACAGAGGAGCCCCACGATTTGTTTGTATTTCCATGTGTGTTGCGGCTGCGCTCCCCACCTTGGCCCACCTCTGGGCAGTGAGTCCCTGCGCCCCGGCTGTTTGCATTGTTTGCTGTCAAACATTGGGTACAAACAGCGGTGGTGGGGTGAGAAACGGCGATCGAGGATTCTCCAATCCGGTTGGAGGTGAGCGAAGGCGGGTGCGTCCTCGGAAGAAATAGGCGGTGCTTGAGCGGTCGTATATAAGCGGCGACAGTGGGGGAACCCGCAGATACGTGTGACCGTTCAGACGGTGCACTTCGCTCGTCGAAAGTCAACCTAAGTCACCCTAGACATTCAAAAGTTTCTAATTTGAATAATTACCGATAGAATCGATAGTGTTCAGTGTGTTGTACACCCCAAATACCGGAGCTTGTGTTTTAGTGAGGACGTTGAAGTGTTATTGGATACCAAAACTACGGGACAGTGACAAATAGACTAAAAAATGGTGAATATGGAGGGCTCGAGTGAGCAGCAGACAGTGACGGCATCGCCACCCCCGCGAGCACCCCTAAAGAGTAACTTCAGCATCCGGAGTATACTCCCGGAGGCTTGTACTGGCACTCCGTCAACCCCAACGAATCAGCCTTCGATCTCCCCAACGATCTCTCACCCCGATGACAGCGATGATTCCAGTGATTTGGATGTGACTGGCGACGGGGCTGAGACACCGCCACTCGATTGCTCTCGTAATGCAGCCAGCGAGAGCCCCTCGAGCCAGCAAAATCAGCAGAGTGAGGAGAAGAAGAAGAACGAAAAGCCACCGTACAGTTACAACGCCCTCATAATGATGGCAATTCGTCAGAGCCCCGAGAAACGTTTGACATTGAACGGCATCTACGAGTACATAATGCGCCACTTTCCTTACTACGAGACCAACAAGCAGGGCTGGCAAAATTCAATTCGTCATAATTTGTCGCTTAACAAGTGCTTTGTTAAAGTACCACGTCACTACGATGATCCGGGAAAAGGCAACTACTGGATGCTGGACCCGAGCTCCGAGGATGTGTTCATTGGTGGTACCACTGGTAAATTGAGGCGGAGAACGACAGCGGCTTCGAGATCAAGATTGGCGGCTTTCAAAAGGAGTGTTGTGCTTGGTGGACTTTATCAAACACCTTATGTACCACCAGTGTGGCCAGCATCCCTGTACCCATTGCCTTATCTACACAGAGCTGGATATCCACCAGCGAGTGGTGCTTATCCAACACCGGCAGGCTATCCCGCCAGTTTATTACCTGGCTCCACCAGCATGCCCTGCAAGCCCCAGCCAGTGCCAGCCACAGCAGCCCCACCGAATCACGGGGCTTTCTCCATGGAGAGACTTCTTCAAGCACCAACGGGATACCCCAGTGGCCTGTCAGCACCGGCCATGCCTTCTGCTGGCAATCCTTACGACTTCTACACCACCCTGAGGAATCTCGCCGCCCATCAACAGCATCAGGCTGTCTTTGGACAGCCCAGGTATCATTTGGGCCAACATCATCTACCCAGTCAACCAACTTCAACGACAGCATCTCCTGGTAGCAGCCCGGAACCAATGTCTCCACACTCACCACCAACCTCCGCTTGCAATTCCGTCGGCCAGAGCAGGCCTCATACTCACAGTCCACCGATGCTGCTGCTGAAACCCATCACTGTTCTCACTGGGAGGCAGAGCTGAATTACAACTGATTCACGAGTTACCGTTACCAGTGATTAAATTTTTTATATATATTTTTTCCTTTTTTATTGTTCTAGAACAATACCGAGCTGGTGTTTTTTGGCAGACGTACGGCTTTATTTATCGCGAGAAATAACTTCGTCAGGAAATTTTCCTCTGGTCCTCACCACAAGGACAACTTTTTCAGTACAAGAAGATTTATGAAATCATAAATGATATCTATTCATTAAACAGTTTTGTAGGCTTAACTATAAAAAGTTTTAATATAGAAATCACCAGAATTTCTACGAAAATGAATTTTCTTGTGATGAATAAGTAGGTTTATTTTTCGTACAAGCACAACATTTCTTGACATTTCATTTATACTTGTTAGTATGAAATGTAAATAAGTAAAATTGTTGATACACATAAAGATGTATCTCTGAACAAAACTCTTGCCTTCTCAGCGAAATCTGAGGGACCTCACAGCCCTAGTACGGCCCTACATGAGGGATTTACGAGTGATCTCAGGGGTTTCTTTAGAATCAAAACCCAAGAAATTTATCAGGCAAGAGTTTAATTATTTCCGAATTACCAAATTTCGAGGCGCAACTGCACAAGTGGAGGCCTCTCCGAGTGATGATAAAGGTTTAGAAAATGATATTATATTGTATATAGAACTGAGAGAACTATTATATTAGTGATTTAGATTGTATAATTATCTGAGATCTCTCGTTGACGAATGTTCGTTTCTATCAATCGTGACATTCGGCAATTTTTATGTTTATTATTTGTACAGAGAAAAGAAAAGAGAAATTATTAACGATTCTGAGGTGTTGTATATAGAGATGGGAGGAGATCAATATGAATAAATGTTCACAACCTTTTTTTATAACTCAATGTTTCGTCATTCAACACTTCCTTTCTTCATTAACTTTGAATTCCGAACTTCGTTGATTCCTCATCCGCTTTGATTATTCCATCGCACATTAAAGCTCTGATGGCCATCAGAAATTGAGACTTCGTTTTTGCTATGGGCTGATATGAACATTGTTACGATTTATTATTAAATATTGGACTCAAGGAAAGTAGAAAAAAATTCTGAAATCTCCATTGCAAATATAATAAGCATAACCCGCTGGCTGTCAAAACATCCGAGGTAACAAAGTCATTGGGAGACAATGGATTGAAGAACGGTAGAGGAAAAGCCAACCGGGTCACTAAATTACTTTATTACTTCGGCTCAACCATAAACCATACTTTTGACGACCTTGGTCCCATTTGAATTCAACCCGAGGTAACAAATATTTTCCAAATATTGTTCCCTATTCTTCTGGTTTTATTTTTCCTCTTATACTATATTTTCTCTCGCTCTGGTGAACGAGTTGGTCGTCCATTTTTACCTGCATTCCTCGCTCGGAGGGTTATTATTCATCATTTATTCATGGAAGAATTATGAACTTTTTGTAGGGGGTAATAATCGTGGTATCATTGGCGTGGATCAATGTAGCACGCCAGCTATATTCAGGAGATTATGTAATTCTCGTGCAGACCTTAATTCATCGTTTTATATCAACCCTACAAAGTGCAATAGTTTACCAATTGGGTTGCGGTATTAAATTTTTTATTGATAAATCATGGGAGAGCGAAACACGTCCCAGGAGAGCAAAAATTCTTTAGATTTAAAATTATTTTTTTATCTACCAGTTAAAGCACAGATGTTTCGCGAAAAATTACAACGCAATATTTTTCATCGAAATAATTGCCCTATCAACAGTTTTCCTAATCCCCACCTCTGTCCAACGGATGAGTGCAAGGGTGCAGTCCTACTAGAACCTCTGAACGAGTTGACTTCTTCTAATTTTTTAAAATATAATTATTCTACGCCTATTTGGTATTTTCTTACTTAATCTCGCCGACCCAGACGTTATATCATCTCGCTACATAAGACAGCTTTTGCGACCGACGGCAGTGGCTACATGGTTACCTTCCAGAGCTGTCACGTGGAGGACTTGAGTTCGATTACCGATGTCGAAGTCTGCATTCTGACAAAGTTTTTTGATTTTATTGTCGGGCTACCGCTCGACAATAAACGCGGTAGCCCGACAATAAACAATTGTACCTGGGCATATTTATCACGCGATTGAGGTTTACCTGTGTCCTTCGGTGATGCGGCGCAGGGGCGGGGGTTGGGTCAAAAGGGAATAAATCGGAACAAGGGTGTTCGAGACGAGAAAAAATTCTAGAAATCAACTTGGCTCTTCAGTACGCTTCTGGTCGAAAAAGTTGAAATAATTTACGACAAAGTACATAAAATTTTGGAAGTAATGTTCATTAATGAACCAATTAATTTCGATCATCACAATGGAACGATCACTCAACATTTTCCACTCCCATACTCAGCAAAATAAGCAAAACTAGAGAATAAATAAACCCCGAGTAATTCAATATCAATTCGGAATGGTTGCATTACTCCCCCCGTTGACTAATCCCGTACCACCTCGTTACGCAACCTAGACATCTAAACTGATCCATAATGAAAGAAATGATGTAAAGAGCCTGAGAGCGTCACATAAATTGCAAATTCGTTCAATTTTGATTGGTGTGTACGTGTTTCATCAACTGGTGTATTATAAACGTCACTGAGATGTTTGATTTTAAACTGGGTAACTGTCCCCATCACTTGTACCGAAGTAATACGCGTGTACATATCCACGAGCGATTTACGATTAGGTGCGTATACACATACTAGTAATGGCTCGATATATTGGTATGATACATTGAGACAATGAGCGCGTAAATAAGATAATGGGAGAGGTAAGCGATGGCGTACGATCGTGGTGACTTGTTCCTTGTTTGTGCATCTATAGACCCACTGGAAGGGTAAAAATAAGTTTGTTTCTAAAGCAACAAATAAACTCTCCCTTATCACCCCTATGAGAGGTGTTTCAGCATCGATTTCCCATCGAAAATGAAATTTTGCTCATCAAAAATGGGAAGATAATGACTATCATCCAGCGAGGGCTCGCACCAGTGGGACTATATTTTCCCAGCGAGCAAGTCCCCAAGAGCAGACGTTTAAGTCTATCTGAAGGGCCGTTGGTGTGCGTTATACTTGGGTTTTATATCAACTGAAAGGGTGCGAGCAGGAGAAATGGCGAGATGAATGTTGATGTGGTTGTCTGTTTTGCTGGAGCCGTTGCTGCGAGCGAGATGGAGTGAGACATTTTGAGTTACTGACGGAAAGGGCGGCGAAGAGGGGTGGTGACGAAGAGGAAGGGGGGCTTAGGTGGATAAAATGGGATAGAGCTGGAGTGGTGAGAGCGGGGATGGAGAGTTGGAGAGAGAGACCGGTTGAGATCGGCAGATGGGATTGTGACCCGTGCAGCCTACCCACTGCCAGACGTGCCTCGCATCTTCATACATTTCAAGTGCATAAGTATGCGCCAGGTCTAACGCTTTTATTGAGGTAATTATTAAATAATTAACGATTATCGGACATTGTCTGGGTTTGTTGTGTCTTGTCTCGAACTTTTGAGTTCGATAACACCAGGCTCCTGGTGCGGCACCAATTCTCGGACTCGGAAGATTGGAAATATCCCTTTCGGCACGTTCTCCCACCCTTGTACTCGTGGAAGAATTTTTACCGCACTTGTTGTGGAATGGACGGTTGATGGGGGGAAAATAGCTGAGGTAGTTGGGTATCCTTTGATGGATTTGTTTGTTGTGCAATTGACGATTGGCGAGTCTTAATGGAGAAGAATCGGGTGCTATCTCTCGCTCCCTAGTTTTGCCACTGGGAGACATTGCCGGCGTCTAGAATGAGACGAGTACGAAGGTTGGCATAGTGTCACGTATTAACCGAGGGGGACTGTAAACACTTGCGTGGCCAATTGCACCAAGTGGACAAGAGTACATGGGCTCCCGTCGCCGTTGTTATTTTACTTTTTTCATTGAGCGTGATGTACACCGAGCCGTTGCGTAGGTATTTTTAAACGTCTCAGGAGACAAATTTGTAGTTCGACTGGTGCATTCCGATTAGTTTCACGTGATCGTTGAGTTTCAGATGTGAGTTTTATTTTGTTTACAGTTAGGTTGGGGTTTATGATGGTCTTTACTACTCAATTATTGAGAATTTGGGGTTTTTTGGGGATATAAAAATTGTTGGTTTCATGGCTTTACTCATCTGTCTTCTGAGATGTCGGAGACTCCTCTGCATTTGATGTTCGTTGCTATCGAGATTTAATTAAGATTTTAGGAGTTTCGTGTTTTGGAGGAGAACATTCCTGTTTATGTAAGCATTGATTAGATTTGATGGAGAAACTTCTAATAACGGCTTCTAAATAGGGAATCAAATTATTCATGATTTGACGGATTTTCATTTGATAGTAATGATGAAAAGTTCGGTAAATTTACCGGCAAAAATGCCGTCAGAATCAGTGAATATTTCGGTGTTAATCTGCACGAGTCTTTGTTTTCTATCAGTTTAATATCGACATTCAATAACCTCAGAAAGATTAGCTTAATTATCGGAACTTTAAAACGATTAATTTAATGATAGCCAGACAATTTTGATAGTTAAAAATAATTTGGACAGATAGTGGAATGGGATTTTAATAATTTTTCTCTGAAAAAATAAAATTATCTAATTATAAATATTATTCTACCAGTAATTACATTTATTGTATTCATTTATTCACTAGTGAATCTAATGTATGTATTTACTTCCTCTTCATCCACTCTTTATTTTTAATTTAATACCTCCTCATCATTTTTGAAACTTTGGATCTTTCATTTTAACAGTATCAATATTCCACCAGTGTTTATTTGTATTCATTCGTGTGAAATTGACTTGGAAGTTTCCCGATCTTATTATTAATCTCAGCCCAGCTATTTTGACAACGCCATCTTGTGCGTTATGCTGCTCCGAGTGGGGATGGAATGGTTTCTCTGGGGTAGCATAATTCGGGGTGCAACGATGGTAAACTAACGCATGAAATCATCTATAAGGGGATGCGATGGGGGGTTGTGTCAATAGAATCGAGAAAACCAAACGGTGCCATACTATTTTCTTGCTGGTATTGCAAAGGGGGAGAGAAAAAGAAAGCAGGGACACTCCCGTCGATGGTTTTCGGTTCAGGCGGGATTTTTGGGGGGGAGGGAGGGGGACAGCTCCTTCCGGACGTATCTCAATAGGCGGAGGCAACAGATTTTCGAAATATGGGGTTGGAATCGTCGTAATGGTGGTGCCCCTGCGGTTTATAATATTTCATAAATGAAAAACCAAACAGGAAATTTTCCAATTGTCCCACAAATGGTCTTAAAAATTAAATAGAGGGAATCTATAATTTTTAATTTTAAAAATGTGGTAAAATTCTTCAGCCCAGAATACAATAACCCACCGTCGCGTTACGACTGTTGAAAAGAAACAAGAAAACAACCTTTGCCATAGTCAATTTATCAGAATATTCTGCGTCAGTGGTGATCCAACATGACGTGACACGCGCGCTCTAAAGTGGTATAAAAGGCTGTGTACCTAGAGTGCGTGGGTGCAGGAGCAAATTTCCACAAGAAGCGATGAGTCGTTCATTAAAATTTTTAAGCCGAGAGAACTCACTCACCATAACAACCCCCACATCCCTCTCTACGTCTGTCTCACTCTCTCTCTCTCTCTCACCGCCGTTTTCAGTAATAATTCTGGACCGTCTGTGACACGTCCAGTTTGCCCAGAAACGGCTTTGCGGGGATTCAAGTTCTCCAGCAGTAGTTGGACAACCCCACCTACGTGCAAAAGATCACCACGAATCAACGCTCCTCGTTATCCACCGGGCGTTATCTCTCAGTTGCACGACAAACCGATTAAGCCAACCATGGATAGTTGCTCCACATTATCACGCAGTAAACTTGTACATGCTCCATTGAGTTTATTATTAACAACTGGCATTGACTTCCGGTCTTCGTCAGGAAACCTGATTTGACGGGGAAAAATAGAGCAGTGAGAACTGTCTGTAGTGAATGTTTTACTTGGGTGGCTACGGGGTAATTTTTTTTAACCGATAAAATTTTTTTTTTCTGGATTTGTTCAGGGACTTCGGAGGTAATACATGTTTGTACTCATTAGGGAATAATGAATGGGCGATTTTCAATGATTTATCATTCCTTCAGGACGGTGTCGAAAAAGACTTTTATGACTAGTCCTATAATTTTATTCCCAGTTATTTTTAATCAATATTTTGTAATCTGGGGAAGATTTCACTTGTTCTTGTTGCGACTTGTCCCATCAATTCTCTAAAACGAGATAACAAGGAGTGAATGAAGAGGGCTGGTGACACTACTGCACCCATAATGATACACATTACCCTAATCATGCAATACAAAACACTTAAGACTTGTTCCCATGCAGTTGTTGAAGAGTGAGACAGATACACTCTACCCGTATCTCCGCTAAGCACAAAAGTGTTAAACGAATGAATGAACGAACGAATGGAGCGGATGAATGAGCCTGGCTAGTCGCACAGACACCACAGCGTGAAAGAAAAGAGAAAAATGAATGAGAAGAGAGTTGAAATGGTGGCGACCGGAAATGTATCACACAACACATGCGTATGTGCGTTTTATTAGCGCCGCAATAGACGCCGATGAAACATTATCTGTCTTCTTTTCCTTCGATTTGGGGACAATGGTTGTGGTGATGCGACTTGAGGATGAGGATGAGTGTTGCTAGGCTGGTGTATGCGTGTGGAATACGCTGATACAACACTTGGGCATGATCTTGAATGGGTTCAATTAGAGGCGCTGTCGGGTGGAGAGAAAGAGAGGGAGAGACTCGGGTAATTGTTTCTTGGAGGAATTACCGAGTGCGTTTAGACACGCGGCGCGATTCTACGGCTCTTATCCGAGGATGCGAGAGTGTCACGAAATGAAGCTCAATGATATAATCTGCAGGGTACGTTGACTTGTGACAACATTTATTAAATTGCAAATTTTGAACGGCCATGACAACAAGAACTCTCTAAAGTAGTAAAACTATAAATGATTTATCAAATCAATTTGATCGATAGTCTAGTGAATTGGACTAATATTCGGAATTATATTTTTAGTAACGGGATGAATCGAACCTGATGTGAGTGACAAATCTGCATGAGTCACAATTTTTCAGCGCCTGAAATCACTTCCTGTGGTGAATGTGTAGTAACATCAAAGAGAAATTCAATTGGAACTGGACTCCCATGGCTTGTGTCAACTGCATAGGTGACTAACAACGAATGGGAGATTGATTTTGTTTTGTCCCTGGAAACCCTTCGATGGTTATGGTTAATTGGTTAGCGCGGTTGGACAAGTTACTGCTCTGTTTATCCAACCTTGATGTGTTTCCGGGGCTTCTCTTCTCCAACCCCATCTAGAGTCACTGGGAGAGCTGAGCTCTCAGAATTTCTCTTGTTCGCAGTGGCTTTCATCATCTTGCCGGCTTCAAGAGCTTTAGGAAAATACAAAAAAAAATCTAAGCAGCTGCATTTAGCATTCCTGATACGACAGTCAGATGTGCAATTGTTTAAAGAACATTATTTTCAATATTCCCATAGCGACATTTACCAGCAAAGGTTTTTATTTGAATTGAAATAAATTTTGTTCTGACTGAAAATACAGAAAACATTTTTTATCCAGCTCTATCCGAAAATATTCTTCGATAATTCTGCCAATGAGCACCATTAACTAATTAATATTTAATGGGCTACCGATAAAGCCTAAATTATTGACGATTTCTCGCCTCTTCACCACCAACGAATTCAAAAAAACGACCAGTAAAATTGAAATTATTATGAATTGAAGTAATGAAGAAATTTCTGATGGAATAATTATTCAGAACAAGACAAAGATAACAAAAACCCTAATAATGGTGATAATAACCTGCAGTGCGCGTGGGGGGAAGAATCCGTGGGTGGTAAGGGACAGTAACCGAATATGCCTTGTGTATACGCGGGAGGATCCGGCTTATTTAAACTGATGGCAAGCGTCTTGATCAAAAATTTCCTCGGCAATAAAACCGGAGGCACTATCCACTTCCTACTTAACTAGCACGGACGGACTCTCCTTCATTGCAGATGACGCCGAGCCGCGAGTCTCGTGAAAGCCATTTTTTTTATCCAACAAATTTTTATCTCCCGATTGAAAGGGAAATCTGCGGTGTCAATCGCACCGATGCTCTTATCAGTTAACCCAGCACGCGTTGGTCTCATAATACACATTTGGAAGGAGGAGAGACGATGACCGAGTGACACTCGTCTGACGTCCTTTCCGGTTTGTGTCTCGTGTTACATATGTACCCATGTCAAACGTTTATATCAAAATTGAGCGCGTGCCACCTCCTGGCGTATCGGAACACAGTATTTTTTTTGTGGGGATCGGTTACGTTTTGTTCGATGAGATATTGTCCCTCTTCGTACAAATGCCGCAATTAGAGGTGAATTCGAAGGGAAATTGTGGGTTTATGGGGTGGATATGTGGGACTGATACGTTTTCCAATGTAATTTGATCGTTTTTTCAATCTCGAGGTCGCTGGTGTTATTAAAAATTGAAAAATAGGGCAGATAAATAATAAACAATTGAAAAATCGAAGTAGAATACTTTTCATCGTTCATTTTCTTCTTTGTATTATTATTTTTTCTGGTTGATTTCGTTTTTATCGGTTTTACTATAACGAAAAGTCCCATTCAATGAGTAATTATTTAATTGAAATTTCTTGTCTTCAATCAAACAATCACTGAAGCACCACGTTCTCATGTATAATGGACCGAGTAGAAGTCTCAAACGTACCCATTCTCTTTCAAAATTCCACTTTCACCAAATCCCACCCGCCTATGACGAAAGGGCCACACCACTGCCACTTCCAGATCAAGAGATCTTTGTTTCGTGACGCGAGTATTTGTTTTAAAGGGTCACAGGGCTGAGAAAGGGGGGTTGTACTGAAATGGGCAGCGGGTTTGCATTATTGGTTTGTGTGCAGAATGGGGTGAGTAGGACGTTAAATCACAGACTGATGCACGCTTGAGTCTCCACAGCGAATTACATGTACTTATGTACCCTCTGTGGCAACCCCACACTATGCATTCGTCACGTTCTAATGATCCGTCACGAGATCTTTTGTTGGGTGCCGCAATTTTATTTTTGTAATCAATAAATTATTGTTAACGCCACAAAGGTCTAGTATTTTTATTCGAATGTGTCTGAATGTTGTTGGCAAAAATAACATAAAATATCATCCGAAAAACGTAGAATTGGAATGAGAATCTTAAACGACATCATTAGTTGAATGTTTTTATCAGCTATTGTTGTTGAAATTCGGTGAGTAATTTACTCTGTAAATTCATTTCCGGCAATGACAAATGTCATAAATTGTCTGAGCGTCATCTGAATGAAATAACATCCTCAACGTCACTCATTCATGCAATAACTCGCATCATTCGAGGTTCACCTCCTGATCCCGAGTGTCACGCGCCTTAAATTTTACTCAAACGATGAATCCCGAGTAAGACAAGCCATCATCATGAATGAATCCAAAGACTTTTATGAATGACTCTCTATACGTAAGTACCAAGAATGCTACTATAAAAGTAGCTGCAGCGGAGGGAGAGGGGCTGAGACAGATGTAGTAGTCGCGAGTGCGAGCCAAGGGAGTCAACCGATTGACCCGCTCGCGGCTACAACGAAGGAAAGAGGCCCAACTCGACCCCTAGGCGACCCAGGATACGGGGTCAACTCATCGACCCCGCGGCGCACGCCGGATGCCACCATTTTTAATTTCTGAATTGACCGCAGCCAATTGGAACCACCGCGGACCTCAAAAAAAGGGGAAATAAAAAAAAAATGGAGTACCCCAAGGACATTACTGGGGTCCCAGTTGTCCTTCGGTGGAGAGCCCTCTGGTTTTCGTAGTGACAATGAACCCAACAATGTATGTTACCTCAGGAACAGAAGCTCATCACGTTTTTTTTTCCTGAATGACGCTCCAAAATAATGCGACAACCTTATCTACAGAAAATTTTCATTGACAAAAAAATTGTGATTATGACGTCTTTGATTTTAAGGAATGTATGACTAATCACTCTTAATAGTCCCGAGAATTGGATTTCGTAAATCGTAAAAATTACGTTTAATTAGAATTATCTTTGATAGCATCCATCCACCACTGATTGTCGAATTTCAAATTCTAGTACGTACTGGATAATGCTGGATTAGCCCATGATTAGAGATAACGTTTCGTAAATGACTGATAATGAAAGTGACAATTAGGTAAATATTGTCTCCATTTTATCTAATAGCCCTCAATATTTTATCTTCAAGAAATATACCGGAAGTTTCAGCTAAATGTTGAACATTAAAAAAACCGTAGAAAAACTATCGATAAAAAAGTAATTCAATCAATCGGTACGTAAACGTCCGTGGGAACCTTCTGTTTTCTTCATGGTCGACTGCAATTAGGCCCTCACAGTTGTAATAGTCCTCAAAAAAACCCCTAAAAACAGACAATTGTCTACATTTTACGATCCTCAATTAATCAATTGAAAATCAGGAAGTCGATTCACTGTTTTTTCATTCAGTGCCCAGTCGTTTTTACCGAATCGATTTCTTTCCGGTTTCAACTATTTCGCCTTTCGGGGATCTCCTGAATGTGCCTGAAACCCTGAATTTCGGCTGAAAGTGCAGCTAACATCCTGAAAAAATCAGTCATGGGAAATAGCTGGCATACTCACACATGACTGACTATCAGTAAAGTGTCACGTGTCCTAGCAAACAGTTTAGTACCCTCTCAACAAATAGGGGTGTAACCGAAAAGTCGCCAGATCATGACCCCCAAACTGGAACACTCTGAATGTTTACAATAACCAAAATGCTCCTCTCATCAACGTGAGATACAACTGCACAACATGCAACATTACCACGAGAGAGAAGGAGAGGGAGAGACTTTGACTAAACACGATAGCCGTGAATTTCGTTTTGATCGAAGAAGACCGGCTGCGTGCTCATCGATTAGTCACGGTACCCGCTTTGTGCCGAGGGTGACTCTACATTTCGCCAGTGAGTTTTCACCCTCGGAAATTTACATCGCACATGGAATTATCTAATCGAGTTCAAGCGTAAACTAAAAATTAAAAGTGTCTGGATCGCGTGAAAAAATCATCATTCTTGTCATGAGGTTTTTTTTTTTTTTGGTTGAGGTTTGGTTTTTTCGTTGTCTTTTGAGGCTCATTGTTTGTACGCAGATGAGCTTGGGGCGCCCACACTTTGCCGTACACCACGCGACATCGCCGATGGGACGATACAACACGTCTTGTCACGCGTGTGTGTTCACTGCAATGACAGAGAGAAATTGCGTCGTTGATGGCGTGAGAGAGTGAGACGACGAACAACAAGTGGCTCGTTAATGCATTAAAACAGACTCCGACGGCATAATACGTGACCCACGCTTACTTCTTTGGTCGTTCAGCTAAATCCGGGCATTACTGTATCTTCTTGTGGTGATGCCTTTGCGATTAAATTATGAGTTGTGTCATTGGGTAATATATTTCAGTTGAGTGCAATTTTTCGGGGGAAATAAATGTCGTGAGTGACTCGAGAAATGTTGATGGGTT
Source organism: Diachasmimorpha longicaudata (assembly GCF_034640455.1). Taxonomy (NCBI): domain Eukaryota; kingdom Metazoa; phylum Arthropoda; class Insecta; order Hymenoptera; family Braconidae; genus Diachasmimorpha; species Diachasmimorpha longicaudata. The sequence goes on along the minus strand of NC_087228.1, from coordinate 9,731,537 downwards.
AAATTGCCGATTTAAAGGGACATCGTCGGCTTTGCTATCACGTGACGGACCGACTATGAATTATTGTTTGACAAAATAACTTGATAATTTTCTCTCAATCTCCAGATAATGTCTTACAATTACCAGGATGCGACAAATAAAATTATCACGTCTCCACTGAATTCAACTAATAAAGTAATTTACCAGAATTAAAATCGAATTTACGCTTGAATTATTTTGATTTTTACTGTTACAATGATTCGCTGAAAAATATTAAATTATTCATGTTATGTGTCTTGTCTGGACTACTGTGTCCCCCTCCGAGTTTATTCCCGCCTCCTATCGTGCAGAGTATCTCCTCGAGATAATCGAACGCACCCAGGGTGTCCCGTCCATTTTAACCGAGAGAAAAACGAGTATATAAAGAGTCTGGCGAGTTCTCTCACCCTCTTTCTCTTTATTCGCATACAGAACTCTCGTATTCGCGGTAGGAATTAGTTGAAAGTCGTCGTCTCACCTCTACTCCTGGAGGAAAGACGGAGTACAGCAACTGGGTTCTGTAGACGCCCTGTGGTGAAACCTGAAAGAGTTACAGAACGTTCGCACCTCTCTTGCACACGCGCTTACGGATTAAACCCGTCATAAAATAAACCATTGGGGCTGTGGGGGGGACTTGGATTATAATGTTTTGCCTCATCGCGTGAATGTTATTAAGAATAACATAGTCTATTTCCTCGGATATTTTTTTTCATCCTCGACTATATGAAAATAATCTGGGGAAATTCAAAGTCTCTTTCACCCATTGAAAGAATGTGTAGTTATCTCGAGGCTAAATTCCTTTACCTTTCGAATGATATCGTGAGTTTGTTGAAATTTCTGGAATTTTTGAGATTACAAGTGTGTTGGGTCACTTTAATCAATTAATTGAGGCTGAAATTATGGGTGAAGGGGAGACAGAGAAATTAGGAGGAGAAATAAATTTTTTGCTTTAATAGAGAAGAGTACACAAGAGCGTCTTCCTGTCGCGTGGCCCAGTCGCGTTATTTCGTTATTTTCTCGTCTCCCTTGTGTCTTGAATTAACCTCCTCCATTGGGATTAAAAAGCGGATATATTAATTTGACGGTCTTGTGCGCAAGTTCTTAACTACAAGAAAGAAGATAATTGTTGGAGGAACAAAAAACATTAGATGGATGATTATAAATTAATGAGAATTATGTGAAGTATTTGTAGACAAGGGATATGATGGCAGCGTACAGAGCTGATTAATCATCGTACGATAATTTTCCAATAGTTGAAATTTCAATACTTAAGTACATCCCCGCTGCTTTCACTTTGAATGATGCACCAAAAATAGTACAATTGAATGAAAATTGGTGACTTAATTCTAAAGAGTTTAGTTATTTGAGTTGAGAAATTGCTCTTTCTCTCATGAATTTAAAACGATGACAGATTTGCCGTCAAGATTGACAGTTGTTTTCTATCGAATCACAACAGAACCATTTTATCCATTGACAAACTTTGTATGTGTCGCACTCACGAACGTTGTGAAATTGCGTGGCTTTTGGTGAAGCATAAAGGAGACACGTTATAAATTTGCATACGAATGACTCCGAAAGGATAAAAGACACCGAGAGTTTGGCTGAATATGTCGCGTGTAACTAATCGCTCTGTGTGGTTGTATGAGTAAGCGGTATACTTTTTTTTACACCTAAGGATACACCAGTGAGTTCGAAACATTCCCCAGATGGAGGGAATAAAATGAAACAAAAACTTTGGGGGACTTTTCTTCTTTTTCGTTTTTCATTGAATGAAACCGCTCAGGATGAATTAATCACGGGGGAATTAATCTCGGCGTTTCTCTTTGTTGAATCAGTGGAGGATTTTATGAATGAACGCGCGATGAGGACGAAGGAAGTGTCACCCGGAGAAATATCCATCAGATTTGTACAAATCGTAGGGGTCAGGGACGTCAGAGACGCGGTTTCTTCTGAACTCAATTTTAATTAATTGACGTCGTTAAATTCTTGACAAATTTGTCACAGGTTTTTTAATACGTCAATTATTTGATGAAGTGGTGGATGGAGATGAGTCAGAATTCTGGAGTTGTCGGCTGGATCTTGAAGATTCTAGAGTTTGAGGGAGGGTATCGTGGGAGATCATTATTTTAGTTGAGGAAATTGATGATCAGGTAATTGGGAAAATTTGAAAAAAAATTAATGGAAATATTGCCTCGGCTTTGCGCGAATGATTCCCGAATATTCTCAAATCACAAGTGAGACGGAATTTATTCATATCTTAAAGTTGTTGGACGCTTGATTTGGCATTAAAAATAAATGGAAAATGAGGAGTACAGCGAGTGGGCTTGTGAGCCACTTGTTGCGCAGTCCAGGAGGCTTCCTGCTGGCACCAACACGACGGGACGTTTAGCTGCTCCAGCGACTTCGAATGAATCGACTTTAAACCATTGCGTTTTATTCCCTCTACATATATAATCGATCCACATTCGGTTTATTTGATCGAAAAAGCTGAATTTCTTGACTCTGTGTGAACGTAAAAACATTTGAATTCCCATTTGGGTGAATTTCGCTCGGGTATCGAGGGTTTGGTGCACCCGCAGGTTTATGGGCTTCAATTGACGTGAGGAAGCAAGGGGTGTCTCATGTGGGGAATTACATTATTTATCGACTTGATTTAATTCAATCCTGTTAATTAATGAGAACTGCATTCACTGGGATGATGGAATTGGTGGAGATGTCGCACGACTTTGTTCTCATAGATTTAATAAATGATTGGATATATCGGGAATTGTATGATTCATGTGCAGTTGGGTGAGGTTAACTATACCCTCAACGGAATTTTGTGATGATTAATGAATCCCAACAACGAGATTGGAAAAAAAAATATTTTTTGAGGGTGAAAACATTTAGAAAAATCAATTGTCAATGTGATCGATAATTTTTGAAAATTAATCCAGTGATTTGAGAGACAGTTCATGATTAACAAAAAATTTTACTTGTCAAAAATACTCGAGCAGCGGAAACATTTTCGGTTTCGCTCTTTACAATAATTGAACGGCTCTGTCAATACGTAACCGTTGGGTTCAAGGATCAAGCTTCTCACCTATCGCAAATGAAGAAATAGGGACGTAAAAATCTCATGAAAAATGTATGAAACCCTTAAAATCTCCTGAATGAGTGACTTTTCAGGATGTGAGAGATTTTGAAAATTTTTACTGTATTTTTTTCATTGTCACAATAGAGAAGGAATGAACGGTTGATCGAGTATCAATTGCCCTTCGTGTGAATTCAAGTTGATACAGGGGCAGTATCGATATCGTTGGCTCAAAAACTTTGAAGTACCCCCTCACCAAACAAATGATTGGAAACACATCAGTGGGAAAGGAAAAATATATTTACTCCCAGTTTTATTGCACTTTTTTCTTTGTGGGCCTTTTGCTCCATTCTAGCAATATAATCCATACGATATATAATAAATATAACCATGTTTTCCATTCGATATAGTATTATTCCCCATTTCGTTGATAATTTTTTAATCAATTATTATACAGAAAGAGAAATCTATTCTAATATAACTGATCAGTCCTCAGATCAAATAAATAATCGACAATACCTGATCAATTATTGACTTTGGTTATTCTCCTAGTGGTCACGTGACCACATGATACATTAATAAAAAATTATTTCGTCATCGGCACCCGCCTGACCGTTGGCTCTGGCACACGAGAATAAAGTAGTCAATCTTCATCAAGAACTGCTTCAGGTGTCAATTGCTCAGTCGTGTCAATAAATCATCGACTGTCGATACACATTTGAGATAAAACAGTTAGTAATACCGCAAGACTGCGAGCAAAGAACCAGCAAGACAAGGAAAAATCTAAAAACTAATAATAGAATGAATAATTAGTTGTAAACTGTGAATGTTGAAAAATTTCCTGATGCTCTTAACCAATAAAAATGACTATTAAGCACTGGCAGAAGGGTTCACGACGTTGTCCCCGTGCCATCTGCTCTTGGAGCACGCGACGGACCCCTCGTATTTGGTAATCCAGACGTGGAGATATTAACCCCACTAATTATGACGCCTCTGAGCGCCAAGGAATCCCCATAAATTCAGCAAACACCGGCCAGTTGAGAGCGAGATTAGCCTGGGGCGACTGCCACTGACGGTTGTCAAACAACGGGGGGTCTGATAGTGGTTTTTATCCCACTTTTCACGTGTACTCATAATTTTTAATGCTAATACCTTTCAAATTATTGCACCACATATCATACGGTAACAGGCAAAATATTTTCCGTCATTTCTATTCAGCTGCTGTATTACATGTGTTTCAATATTGATTTTGAGGTGAAACTGGTCTAGAGGCTACGCTGATGTATAGACATTTGGCCTCAGTTAAACCCACGTAGAGGTGAAAGTATTTGCATAATTTCCAACAAATTCATTTATTGATGGTGTTTAACTAAGGAGAATATTTACCGTTAGTTTTCGTTATAGTTTAGGATTGAAAGATATTGTTTGAATGCAATTCACTACTTTTTTTACAAGACTTGAATATCAACATTAATTAAAAATTGTAATGGGTTGGATACGCAACTAATTAACTCCTCGAGTCAACTCCCAACGAATAAAATATTGAAAAAATAACAAATGAATAGAGCTATCGCATTTGGCAGGAATTGAATCTCAGATGATTCAAATACCTCAGGGTGATCCATCTTGAGGCCTGCCAAGATCGTAACAACTGTGATATTCCGTTATAAACTACCTGTCCTCTTCGATCAGTGACTCTGACTCTCCACAGGACAATCCCTTGGCATGACAGAGCGCGACTCACGCGCGCCAGTCTGACCAACACGTAAAACACCCCTGAAACTATTTCCCCCTTTCCCCCCTTGAATTATCGGAGCGTACGGCCGATTTGTTTTTGCGCCTTCTCTTGAGAGAGTGATTTTATCGGGTGCCTTATACGTGTCGAAAGGTTGAATACGTTGGCACCCGCTTCATGTTTTTTTCATTAATTTTTTTGGCACCATATTGCGGCACTTTTTGAAGTCCAGATAATTGCAGGCCCGGTCTAATTAGTCTGATATCATTTTTATATCAACAGATGGACGTCCACCGTTTAATTTGCCCACCTATGGAGGTTCAACTGTTCTCAACTGCACTGACAGTCGCCAAAAATTACCGAATTATCTTTCATAGTCGGTCTTTCAGTGGGAATAACAATTGACATTGTGATTTAATAGGGATTTTGGGGCCCATATTCGAAAATTATTTGACAATTTTCCGGAAATTGGCGAAAATATTCAACACTTCGCTCTTACTCTTCATATTTCCGCAACGATCAGTCATTCAACTTCAATGATCTCCAACATAAAACGTTTTCCTACTCTGTGCCTCCCCCCCGTGGTGCTCGACGCATCGTACCGCGATGAGTAATCACCACACATCACACACCACAGACCCTATATCATAGAATCGTAACATATAGGATCGTGCGACTGATATGACTCGATTCACGCCTACGGGGCGTACAAAAGTTTCTCTCCAAAAATTCATCCACTAACTTGATGAACTACTTTTCATTTAAGGAATTCATAGCAACACCGCTCATACGCGCACAGACAACCGTTTTCATGAAAAAATTGATCTGCTGGGTACCATAAACAAGGCAGTATTCCATTGGCGGTAAATTTCCAGCCAAATAAATGTCGCTTTGACGTTTTTCAAAGGGCCGATGTCTCCACCATCGATAAATACCGTACCGGTATTTTTCACAATGTAAACATTTGAAAATATATTTTCCCGAAAATCCATTTAATTGCAGCAACTGTCCCCGGGCCTTCTTAAACCCACTCACAACAAAAGGGTATAACATGACGTTATTATTCCAAACGACTGGTCCTCTAAAGCATCCGAAGTGTTCCAGTCGTGCGCCCGCAGCCCTGAAAATCCCACTTCCGGTATTTATCTCACTCCTCAGCGGCAGAAAATCCGCTTTACGGAAAATCTTCCAAGTTAAAAAAGATTTGAATTTTTTTCTCCTTTTTTTCTTTAACTTTCCGGCGAGAACCAACCGGTATAGTTAGTGAAGTCGAATAAAGACCGGTTCGAAGGTAATTACGATAAATATTTACCCAGCCGTTAGTAACCCCTTCCGACCTCAGCCATTTATACTCGCCATGAGCTCAACTGAGTTTAGTCTGCTACCGTTTTTGTCTCCCCAGTCTTCACTTAAGCAGATAAAAATGCATAAGTATGTCAGAACCAAAAGGTTACCGGGGTAATAGAGAAGTTTCCACAACTAAATCGGATTTAACGAAACTAACGCGAACAATATCTGCGGTAATTTAAGTCTCTAATAGGGGAGCCGACTGAGGGTTACAATTCGCCCAATTCCAACCCATAAATCCTATAAATATTTTTACTAATATTTTCGAAAACACTGGCTTGTTCGGCTGCATGAAGCTGGATCAGAGAAAAAATTTCTTCTTTCGGGAAGAAAGGAGGAACGAGGAAGCGTGGCGGATATTGAGGCGGAGGGGTTATAAGCGATGCCGACATGCTGGGGGCCTTTGACGGCGTCTCATCTCTCCGGATAAATGTTGAAATGGTCCCTTTGAGAATCAACCAAGTGGGGCTTTTAATCTACTCGTAATAACTTCTACGATTTTTCCGGCTGCGGTTCAGCCTAAACAAAGGAAATATTTTCGATAAACTGGGAGTGAATCGAGCCTCGATGGACTCTGCTGTAATGAAGAGTGATTTTGTAGTAGAGGGGGTAAAACGGTGCAGGATGGTGAAATGGATCAGGATAAAAAAACATGTAATGTCTGCCCGAGTACGTCAGATTTCACTTATTTGTAATGGAAATGAATTCTCTGTACGAAATTTTGCTGTCCGTTTGGGCCCCGAGGCTGTTTATTGTTTGATTTGAGAATTCCCAGGGAACAGTGATCGTATAAAATGGGCCCAGAGTTTAAAAGATGGCAGATAACAGATCTTAATGGCCGACAACTTACCAAAGTGGTGATGCTCTGTAATGGATACTCCGACTGGGATTTCGGGTAAACAGTTCATTTGTCATTTTGAGTTGGTATCGGATTGGGGGCTTTATCATGGTCTAATGAGCAATCAGGAGGCTACTTCTCCTCCGTAAGGATGGCCCTACGGTGGGCGATAGGATGGGAAAACAAGAGTATCCGGGTCCTGGTGGATCGTCTCCATCAAAGGGGCCGGTGGTTAAGTGACGTGGTAGAGTCCCAGACTCGCCGACATCTTCACTTGTCTTCTGCCTATTAGTCCCCCCCGTCACAACCCACTAATCACCGTCAAATCTCCGTTCAACTGGATCGAATTAGAATCGAGTGTTGTGAGGGACATCACGAGAGGTCATTGGAATCCATTAGAAAAGTATTGATTGATTCCGTGACGAATTCGTAGGAAATTTGAATATTATGCTGAGAAAGTCCACATCTGCATGGAAATCCATCAATTTCGATAATCCCAGAGCTAATCGATGTCTGAAAGGTCTTGTCGACCAAGATCACCTGGGGAATGCTAATTTCCAAACGTTCACTGGTTCCAAAACATTTCAACTCTAAAAGTGGCCTAACTTCCTCTCTCCGATTTCGCAGTTCCAAGAATTATTCCGAAAAAAGCTTCAGGAGGAACATTTATAAAATATTTTTTTGCTGCCTAAAATTCTCTATGAAAAAAATTCCTGAGTTCACGTAAACCTCAAGCCATTTACGAAACAATTCCGCCCAAGTCTTGAATCCATCCCATTTCAGGTTTCCATGAATTATGATTCAACACTTAAGAAAAAAACCAATGGAATCGGGCCCAGCTGATTACGTAGTTCACTCGAATTTGTCTCTCCACTCTAGGAACCCTCCACCGCCAGTCTATTGAGTATCAAACGCGTTAACTTCATCCGATCAAATTGGAGATCCCGAGCCCCACAATTATCTCATATTGATGAAACATTTCTCCCAGATTTATAGGTAATTATTGGTGTGATTGAGGAGGGCTTCCAACCCGACGATTGGAGGAATTATTTCGTGATAGAGAGTGGTATTTCTTTGACGATATTGGCACGTATAAGCATAACAGGCCATCAGAGCCCCCCGCAGTTGGTAAAAGGGTTTACGGTCCGTCAGATTCAAGCGGTCCTTTTTCCTTCCACGTGAGCGTCCAGCTGGTATCGGGCATGCAATCACACGGAGGATTAAGAGAGGTGGTATAAGGAGAAAGAGGGAGAGAAACGAGGAGAGGAAAAAAGTCAAGCAAACAGGGATGCCAAAGAGATGGAGCGTGAGAAGTGCCGAAGACGGGGATCCCGGGTTTGTCTTTACATTCTCTGATGACTCGACGCTCGGATTATCCCGACTTGTGACGAAAATGTCGTCTGGGTTCATATGGACATTGATTTATTTAAAACGCTGGAATTTAGCCGCTCGTTGATTTGAGATATACATATTTTTCATGTGTACGAGACTCTTTGTCATGCAAAGTGACCCGGGTTAATTCGATCTGGATGGAGCTCTGACGCGATCCGATTAAAATGTATACACATTTCTTGATACGGAACTTGAGGAATCATCGGGGACAATGGGAGGCCATTGGTCACGGTTACCAGACATCAGTTCACCCCCTCGTTCTCTCTGGATTTTCATGTCCGATTTTGTGAGACTTGATAGGTGGATCGATACGTGGACTAATGGATTTATCACAGCGATCTGGACTCGCTGGATGACGGCACGCGTGGTGTCATCGCGTGGTGAATGCTGGGATTGTGGCTAGGTGTAGTACATACCAATCTAGATAACGTGATAAGACGGAGGGGGACATCAGCTATCGGTTTCAAGGGACTTGTCATTGTCTCCTTATTTAGCATAGAGGATATCGATAATGTTTTGCAGGTAGTGATAACAAAATTGAAAATTTCCTGCCGAAAGAAGTGCCCGAAGTGTTTGGATTATCGATGAAGGCACATCATCGAGACTGGAAACGATAAACTTTAGGGCAAATGGAGAAACCTTGAAACTATCAGAAATGTTCGATCACAGTAATCTCGATTGACGTGTGCTGTCGATGATTATAGCCACAGATTTTCTGAGAAAGTCAGCAAAATGTGTCAAGTCATTGGGGATTGTGAAGCTTGTATGGGTCGATGATTTGTTTTATTCTTCCAGACGGAGTTGGTAAAGTGCTGGGGAACTTCTAGAGGAGTCACTGGCGAGCTTGGATTGTTGATAAAACAGATAAAATTGTTACTAGTGAGGTTTAAGTCCCATTGCTGGTGTTCGTGGCCAGCGGGGGAGCTCGTTGGACACCTGGACGCCCCGGGATGTGAGGATACACGAGGTATTTATTCTGTCTGAATCCAAGGAGTGATATAAAAAGAAACGTACATTGTGGAGAGGAGATCGATCTGCCTCCGCTGGGGATCATCGGATTTGTTTCGAGAGTTGTATCATTTTTTTTTTTGTAGTCCTGATGGACTTAATCTTAGACAAGAGTCGTGAGGTTTGACTGCAGCTCACGCGCTACTTCCTAGTTTCACTCAGTCGTGAATCATCGAGATGATTTATGTAACGTTACGGCTTTATTGCTGAGTAATTTTGGACAAATTCCTGGTTTTGTCTGTCGTGATTGATGTGAACGGAATTTCAAATATTTTTTGTGATCGATTTTACACTCGAGGATGAGAGGCATGTGTTTGGGTCCGAGCCGAACTAATTTCCAATTGGCTGTCCTCGAATATGCCCTGAATTTTCATTACTTCAATTTTATATTTTTCAGTTGACAGTATTCTCGTCAGGAATAGTTAATTTTCAATGTAGAGGCCGCAGTATTTTTTCATGTCGTGAAAGACGCTTTGGATTAGGGGGATACACGGCTACTGTACTTCATAGTTTATTTACCCAATCTTTGGATTTTTTCTTCAAAAGCGGAAGAAACCGGAAGAATGAGGGGAATAATCGATGTTTATTCACTTTGCTCAGTCACAATGATGCCTCTTGTTCCCTTGTTGAACGATTTTTCGAGATTTCTGGTCTTGCGAAAATAAGAGACTGAATGACATCGAGCCACTGTTGTAGTGTGGATTTGTGAATAGCACTTGGAACCCACGCGGTGAAATGTCGTTTTTAAAAATCGTTGAGTCGTGAATGCGTCACTGTGTACCTGGTGAAAAATCGTGGGAAATCGCTACAAACGGGAATTCGAGGTAATCCCGGGATCATCTGCATAATTTGACGATTCAATTATTATTCTCTGGAGGATAATTAGCGGAATCCAGGACCCCCTACATTCCACCCCTTTGGCACTCTACTTCACCAGCAAATCCGCCTAAACATTCCCTCACACCCCCTCCCATTCCCAGTGTGATAAAACACTCAACAAAAATCAGCATCCAACTACCAGGAAAAATCTCCCGTTTCCCGTTGTCCCGTGTCCTTTCGGTAATTTTCCCCGAAACCTCCACCACCTCCTCGGTCTCATTCTCCCCAAAAAGGCGGATCTCCGAGAAGGCAAAACGTTGAATTCCCAATGCCCATAATAATAACACACAGATGAAACCGAAAGAGACTAAGCGGGGTTGCGCCAAATGAAGTCACAACTCGAGCAGCGGGTGGTCGACAGATTTCATTTGTTCTCTTCCTCGGACATTCAACATACTGAGGTGAATTTTGGTGCGACGACGTTAAGATGAAAAAAAAATGTAGGCGTGGGAGCTAAAGGCCGTCGGTGCCTTTCATCTCCAGGCGCATAGAGCACAAACTGATGCTCCACTTCTTCCATTTCCAAAAGACAGTCATCATGAGGTGATCATTGTTGCGTCGACACCCGCGGTGACGCACCAACACTCCGGCTACTGGATCGCCGCAAAAAGATGAGGGTGGTGGAGAAAAAATCGGGGAAAAATAGAGGGGAAAAAAAAATAAAGAATTGAAGGAGGTGAGAATGCGACCGAGTGCGCATAGGAGTTTGAATGGAGCGCATGACCGAGCCTCTATGAGTCGAGGTGTCAAACGCGCCGACACCTGATCGCTCAATGTCTGGGCCATTCCTTTATCCAGCCATCCTCTACCCCTGCAGCGATTCTGTGACGTATGTGTTTATTTCGACCTGGACAAGTGGTACTGACTGTCTTGGAAAGTTGAACTTCTACGCTGCGGGAATCAGATCGTCTTTTTTCAACATGAGAGATCAAGCGGAACGAGTGATGTCCACATAGCTGGGGCGAGATTTGTTTGATTAATATGAAGATTATCGTTCCTTCATTATTCGTATGTGGAAGAAATAAATAGCACAGAGATAAGAGAGAGAGAGGGAGAGCATTCATTGGAACTATCTGGTCACTAGTAATTTTTATCATTCAATTTGACAATAATGGATTCCTAAAATGTTGAAGCCTGTGGCTGAGAAGGGAAGACAGGAGAAAATGGTCAATTTTACTTCAACAATTTTTGCCAGTTGTCAGTCAAAATATTGATCCCCGCAATCAGTTGCATCACCGGTGGCTCCATGATGAATGATAACCAGTCTAGAACTGAAACAATACGTGTGAGGTAGCCAATCCCCCCGAGTCATCTCTCCGGACTACCTGAGCCTCCTTTAAACAATGATCTTCCTCCCCAGGGGGGTGCATTTTTTGACATCATTAATTATCTCAGCTCTCGATCCCACGAGGAGTATCGTGAACGTGGAGTTTTTGCTTGGGGCGAGCCGTCACGTATAAAAATCCTAAGTAGACGTAACCCTCCGAGTCCGGGCGACGTCGAAGCGATCAGATTAGAGACCTGGGGCTTGGGAATCTCGATGCACGGTGGCCTGAACCCACAGACATCGATCATTTCTGGAAAACATCCTTCATTTTGCGTATTTGGTCGTGTTTTCGTATACCCTTTGCTTTTCCTTCGTCAAGCGGAGAAGAAAGTCGACAGGATAACGAGACAGTTCCGTTATCTGTTGTAGAAAATATTTTTGTGTGTAAAGATTTTTTTTAAAGATTTCTTTACATCGCCAAAATGCTCTTCAGATATTCTTCTCTTTGGTTTTATAGAGAATTCACCTGAGTTGTGAACAATTTGGATTTTCCCTCCAAATAATTTATTGCACTGTCCATGAAATTTCGTATTTTTCCAACGCACGTGGAATTTTGTGTGCCAGTAATGAATGTGTCGGTAAAAAATAGTTGAAATCAACCAATGGAAAATTACGAAGAGAGAAATGAAATAAAACTACTGGATAATAAATTCTATTGGCACCAGTGCCTGAGAGTGTCTGAATCGTTAGGTCAATCGATCAAGCCGTCAATCGTGAAAGGCCTCTGCTCACATATTCCAACTCGACTGGAGATGAATGTCGATAGATAACCACCTGAGCGAACAAAACAAACGAGATTGAACTCATTGTACAATTCAATTTGTTAATAGTCCACAGCTATGGGTATCGATTTATCGGATATATCTCGAGGCCCCAAGAAACAATGGGCACCGGCATCACTTCTGAAACCTTAAGGTAGATCCATTCGTGTACAGTTGCCTTTCATCCCACCAATTTTCTACCCATTTTTTTATATCTTCATTCGAATGATTCGGAATAGTTTCATTTAGGAATGTTGATGCACCCAGTCTTCATTAATTCATCTAGTATTTTCACAAAGTATTTTCGTACATATTTATTAAAAAAAAAAAAATTAATCTTTGCAGGAAAATTGAGAGTTGGTTCCTCCCTTAATTACAGATACTGTCCCCCTCGATCTCCTCAAAATCCTGCAGAACCGACGAAATTTGGAATTTCCGCAGACGCCCATTGTTCCCCTGAACACTCATTGTTGAAAAAAATAAGAAAACAAGAATTATAAAAAAATTGGAGAATACACTCGGGTCTCTACAAAACACACACCGCCGAGAATTTAGCCTGGTTTAGGTAACCTGATCGACTTATCAATAACCGTGTAATTATAGTACCAAAGAGTTGGTAGGGCTCAAAACAAGCCATAATAAGACGTAGGCGTCTTTCCCACGAGGTAACTTTATACCCCTGTCGTGCGTTGCCGGCGTCCGGCATTTCTTTTCGAGAGGGGTTGGGGGAGGAGGGAGGCGCCCATTCAGAGGTATATAAATTCAGCAGCCAGGTTCCTCTCTCCGATTAAAGCCTGACGGGGGAGGGGGTGAACAAATGAGAGAGATGGATTGTGTATATCCTGAAATTTTTGTAATGCAGTTTGGATTCTCAAATCCGTCCTCCCCCTTTTCTCGGGCCCATACAGAAATACATAAAACAGGCCGGGGGTGAGACGAGGACTGGCATTCAGGACAGATCTCTGTTTGCCTATGGGCTTTTTTGTTTTGCCCCCGCGGGACTATTGTGGGCGAATTAATTTATTACGACCCAATTATCAGCGCGTTACCTGTCTCAGCCCTCTTTCTACACCCGATTTATGTGGAGCGAAGGGCTACCTGGAGCGCGGGTTGAATTCACGTGACCTTGTGATGGTATGGAAATTGTTCGGATTATTTCGGGAATGGGGTTTGATTATTTTGTCATTGATTGGAGGGGAAAAATTGGTAAAAAATCAATTTATTTACCAGCGAGATTTTAATAGATCTCCTAGGTTTGGAGAATATTTATTTTGTTTCTGTTGGGTGATTTTTTTTGGAAATGCTGACGACAAGCCTCTAAAATTTTCTAAAGGATCCGGTGAAAGTGAAATATTGGTTTTTAAGTTATATTATAATGCATGTAGCAAGCTGATGGAAACACTTTTCGGTCTTACTCAAGCTGGAATTTAACACTTTCCAAGATTTGGATAGATGGTGTCATCACTTTCAGAACATCATGGTATCAGCAAGGGCACCATTTAAATGACTCGTGTGAAAGCTAATGATATAATGAGTGATTCATAAATCTTGCTATTAAATGTTAAACTCCGGGCCTTAATTACGTAAATAATCTATGAGATCATTCTAACGCGGAATGAAAAAGAAAAGAATAATAAATCAATGAATAAAATTAAATTAAACGGTCGAAAAAAATATCTGAAAAAACAGTGACATGTACACGGCAGAAGTACAGAAAAAATTCGAAAAAAAATTTTTTTCTTGAATTGTCGTAACGCATGGATCACCACAAATGTTAATCAGAGTGTCAACATATCCTGGGCAACATTTAGCGGCTTAATATGAGCCTGTCAGAGGTAGTAACCGAATTATAATAAAACTAAGACATCGCAGTTACACAGTTCGATGGCTCGTCCTCGGGAATACCGAGTGACAAGACTATGAGCTCTCGGCATGAGGATCGAAACTCCTCGAAAGGGGAGAGAGATGTTGTCTTGGTACAGCGGCATCATCAAAGGCGCCCTAATGCATCACCATCTCACTCCCACGTTCCTACTAACCTCTTGGGTATCTCAGCCCTTGGATTTATCTTCTCAGCAGACGTTGGGGTATCGAATTCTTCTTGATGCATTCGTGATTAAATTGTTTGGTCTCAATCGTCATTGCTATCACAAAAATTGATTGCTAATTCCGCTTAATTAAATTTTGAAAAAATATACCCTCATTATAGTATATGATGAGGGTAGATTTTTGCTCATTATTATTTTTCCAGTGAAGCGAATTAAAAATTTAATTGCAGATATGAAGAGGAAAATTCTTATGAATTTATTTCGTCAACTAATTTTTCCTCTTCGTCAGGAATTCATTTCCTTTTATGTATTCCAAATAAAAATGAATCCGGGGGATATAATTCCAGGTGAAATTCCTCACCCAATAAATCTGTTTGCAATTAGCGAGAACAGCACGCGAATTGCATATAATCCGTGCCCCGAAGGATAAATGACGTCATAAGGAACGTCTCTGGACGCGGCCACCTGCCGGGAGGATTGCTGATGCTGGAGAGACCACGAAGAGTCTCACTGTAACTCAGTAACATATAATACACGCACTTGGGAGGAGAGAAATAGTGTGTAGATCCATATGCTGCGCCCAATAAATATCTCACCTCTCCTCCCCTCGGCCACGAGAGGGTTGATCTACAGCAACCGCTGGGTAATGAAGATACCGCGACTTAATATGCAAATAAGATTGCCCTTTATACGCGAGTAATTGGAATTTTGGATACAAAACAATTTTTTTATTACGATGTTATGTACTACTGTAGCTGAATATTTTTCAGTTGTAGACATGTTAATTATGGAATGAAATTAATGAGTTCTGCAGAGAGCAGGGAAAATGGTTGAGCTCATGGATTAAATAAATTTTTATATTTCGGAATTATTCACTTTTGTCAATTTACTGAAAAAATGCTGCGTCAATGACTCCGGTCACAGGAAAATGACGAAGTGATGAATTTTCTCTATTCTCCCTCGTCATAAATTATTCAATATGAAAAAATTATCATTTAATTAGATTAAATCCCGTAATCTTCCAGTAATCGACCCCAATGACCCTACAATGTTAACACGACAGAATCACAAATGGTTTTTTTATTGACAGAGTTAATAAATTTTCACGATCGCGTGTCTCAGACGTGTGTAGACAGCATGAAGATGACGCAGCCGATTCCACCGACCCTCATTTTTACAGATACAACTGATTATCAAAGAAAAAATAAAGAGTGAAGCGTAACACGATGCTCACTGGTGAAAATCATCCGGGTGAAGGGCCTACCCTTTCAATGATTCACTAACGTCCGTGAAGCAATTTCCACGTTAATTTCTTGGTCAAATATTTTTTTTTGGGAGCATGAGTATGTAGGCGTCGAGGATATTCACTTCGTGTTATCTACTGGTTCGTGTCTAATTGCCATGTTATTAATGATCGATCGGGGCGTTGAAGATCAACGTTGACATCGTTATGCTCTTCGTTTGTGTATAAATAACACGCGCTCGAGCGCTTTTCGATACCATCACCAGGTGCTGATGTTCCCGCGGGGAGCGCCACGGCCCCGGAGAGGACCCTCTAATTTATTGTGTAATAATAGTTGTACATAAACGCGGAAAACATATATGTGGCATTAAATATGTACTAACGATTCGGAAAATGAGAGAGATTAAGTTCTATAATTTTTTTTTTCTGTGAATTATTTATGAACCTCGAGGGCAAATATTACAGCTTTCACTGGGTTATCGCCCTCAGCTCGACGGCAGGCAGACCTGACAGCCGGGATACCTGAATTTTGTACATCTTTCGTAGATCTTTTGTTGGATACTACAAAATGTCAACATTGAATGAAGAATTATCTGAACTTCAGGCGAATAGGCGCCTAAACGCACTTTCATTATTATTTTATTCAGACGTTGTTAAGTGCCTGAAAAATATTTTGAAAATATGTGTAAAACTCAGACATTTGCGCACAAGACTTCGCAGAAGGTCAGTCAAAATTCACCCCCCACCTGGTGTTCATCCAAGACAGACGGACCTGACGAACGGAACTCACTCTTCTGCGTGATCCTTTAGAGAAACAATTGACGCACGCGACAAAATTTTTCCGAAAAGCCAACATCAGTAGCCGATGCAGAAGACACTAACAACATTGTCGACACTGGGTATACGTGCTTTGGGCACGTTCCCTTTGAGTATTTTGATAACGCCGACGCTTGCGGCGCACCACTTCAAAAACTGTTAGACTATCTTTCTTTACATAAACGAAAAGGTCCGAGTGGCTAATATTGGGATTTACATAATTAGATTTCTATTATTTTTTCAGGGGGACGATGGACCATCCGAAGAACTGAGATTTGGTGACACGTGCGCCGAGAAAATAGTTGACAGGGTTATTTTTCTTTCTTCGGGAGGTTGAGCTAAACGCGGGTCATAACCATCAGAAATGATTAATTTTATAATCACTAATGAAATTACGGTCCGATGTCTCCTTCCCGATTTCTAATTTTTAATTTCCTCCAGCGATAAAAATCATGCCAATTCTCATTGTTCCCCCGACTCCTCCCTCTCAACATTGGAGCAAAGGATATTAAGAGCCATCATCGATATCTTATTTCAGGATAACTGAGGAGGGTCCACGACGTGTTCACTATGGGTGACAGTAACGGATCCCTTCACTCAGTTCCTTCATTGGCCCCACCACGTGCCTAAGTGGTGCAGCACCGCTGTAGGCACGACTCTCTCGTGCACAGCCTCTTCAGGGCCCGTGGGGGCATTCAATCCGGAAACGGAAGCCACCTCTCGAATCCAACAAGAGGGAACCGCAAGGTACTTAACCCTTCGAGTGACAGACCGATATACGAAATATGATACGTTCTTCAACCCTTCTGCTCACCATTTTGTAAGAAAAGACTATCCTTTCTCGAAAAGAAAACCCGGGCTTCATCTAGAATGCGAACATGGCGGATGTCTCCAACAAACTGACAAATACAAAAAACTGATTACCGTCAGGAAATGTAAAATGGCCGACACTCTTGGCATCGCGTCGTGAGGAAAAAAATTGCATTTACAGTCACGAATAATCAATGCAGATAGAAAAAATCAATATCAATAAATTAGCGGCATTTTGTTACTCAACATGACCAACTGTTGTACCTACCACAGCTCAGATTGTCCGTAAAATCATCCCCGGTAATAATCCACAAGAGCCCACCCTTGGTACACTCATTAATACGGATTACCAATGGCGTTACATTTCATGATCGTACGATAGCTACAGTCGCAACACACCCCAGATCTATTTTCGAGGTAATCCCTTACTCAAACCAACAAACAGTGACAGCTGTTGACGTTGCATCCACTTTTGAATTACCCAACCGCTGCATGACCCAACTCCCAGGAACCAATCCATAAGCGATTCCAAATTTGACAAAAAAATTGCACAAATTCACCCACCGAAAGTATAATCTCTAAAGTAAAATGGGATTAACCGTATCCCAATTGCAATTGTGGTTGGTCGGTTGTCCTCTTTCTAAAATGTTCTTTATAAATGCCGCAAGTGGCGAGTCAAGAGGGTGAGTCGTCTCCTAATCCCCGGAGTTTTCATTCTATCCCCAATAATCGCAAAATCGTTCGATGCAACGCTCGATCGCTCGGCGCTTAAAAATCCTATTGAGCATTTTTTTTCAACAAATAAAATCGAAGAAGCTTGAATTTACCACAAGGCACCTGGTGGGTTCACCTTTCACGCGAAACAAGATCACTCGATGAGATTAAGCCTCGATTATCTCCGTCTATTATCGTAAAAGAGTTCGAGGTGGTCAAATAAAACTCCCATCCACCGGATGATGGACACTAACCCCACGAACAGATGCTGCTGTGAGGGCGAATGCGGCTGGGGAGGGGTAGGAGTGGAAAGGGGAGAGGGAATGAAGACCCAGGCACGAAAAGAAACATGGTGGTATAAGGGAAGCTGGCTAATCTGCCTGGCAAATATTTGGATTGTCGTATTCACCAGCTCTGATACATCGAGTGTGCAAGACCGTTTGGTGAACAGTAGCGAGAAGGAAAGAATAACTCGAGGGTTACCAAAATGTGCCACTGGGATAAACCTTGTTTGCTCTAAAGTGGTCCTGATCCCCTCTGAAAATAGTCGGGTAAATTTACGACTTGAATGTAGATGTTAGATACAATTTTCTTCACAGGACAGAATAAAAATTGTGAAATATCACCGGACTAATCTCTTTCTGATGGAATTTTTGAATTTGTGGGAATTTTCCGTGTGTGTATTTAACCCTTTTTGGGTAAACAGAGTGATCGACTGATGATTGAGGAGATATCGGTGGGTTTGGTGACACTGGGTGGGGGGGTTTGAGGCAGAGACCACGGAGATTAGCTTCTCAACTGGAATAGGAAAGGCTTAGGAGCATTCTTACACCCGTTGGAACGTCGGGCATGTCCGAGGGATCCAGTCATCCTTCGAGGATCAACGGAAAAGAGACCGTTTTGAAATTAAAACCAAGTGGGTAATCCCCTTAACTAGTTGCGTTTCACTAGATTGGTATCTTCGGTCTGGAGATTTCGGCTTAATCAATCCGAGCAGAAACAAATTTCAAATTACATTCCCACGTCCAGGGTGTCTGGAGAGAGGCTGACAGATCGTGAAGTATTTTACTTCCTGTTGAATCATAGGATCGAGGATGTTTGGAGAGGTATGTCGGCGACGATCAATATTGTTGGGGAGATATTTAGAAATATCGTCTCGCTGTTTTTTTTGGGGGGAGGGGGGCATGGGATTCGCGACGAGACGAGGGAGAGCTGTGTCAGTGGATTGGACTTGTTGGACCCAGCGATGAGATCCTAAGCCGACGGTAATGCGACGTTGAACTGGTAAATAAGCGAAAAGGATGAGATATCCACTGAGGTCCGGAGTCGTAATCCCTCTCGATCCTCGATAACCGTCAATTGATCTTCGGGATGAGAACGTGTAGAACGAGATGGGATCCTTGCTTTTGAAATCAGTCTTCAAACGAACCGCGAGGGATGGAAATAGTGTAACGATAATGGATGTGTTGAATTATTTCTTCATGAAACATTAACGTGATTTTTGCTATTTTGTGACTGCATTGGGAGGAAGAAAATATAGTCTCTCCCCTAAAACCCGAATGACGATAATAATTCAGGTGTTTTTTTTGGGGAGCGTTACTGTCGACGACCAGAACGGATAAAACATTTATATACTTACTAACAAAGTCATGCTAATGTATTTATAAACGAAGCTATACTCCCCCAACTATTACTCCACAACTAAACCGGCATTACCTCTCTCACAAACAAAAACTCTCTTCATTAATTTACCCCCGGCATAGGTCAAAACGTTCTTTAATCAAGAGAAACACAGAATATCACACGACGCCGATTTCAAGGTATCCATAACACTGAATCGTGCACGACAGAACCTCCCTGAATCATTGATGAATTCATGATGGGGTCGTGGGGAATCTACAGCTGTTGATCGGCCTCTGCTTCGCCTCAGTCCAATGTAACTCCAACACTCCGTGTTTTACCCCCTCCGACAGGTTCTTCTCCGACAGTGATCGCGTGTCTTCCACTGATAAACCATGCAAAAAAGCACGAATTACATGTCATCGTCAATACCGGCTTTACCGATATCCTTTTTACCCCTGTTGTTTACATTATGCATACGATTGGGGTTAAAAATTTATGGTTGTCAGGGGCAGAGAAGTGCACGTCAAAGGATTTCTGGTTTGAAATATGCAATCGTGCGAGACTATCTCAAAATTCTCAAAAAAAAAAACTTCAAGTTCACTCCAATCCATCGCTTATCGGTGAATAATGTTGCCATGTAACCCCTGTATCGATTTCATCGATTCTTCAACACCGGTAAATTCGTCGTGACCTCGAAGAGAGAAGAGTTTGATTGAAATTCGTTAAAAAAACTGGGGATACTTTTAGTGGAGGGAAATTGTATAATTGCTGGATCGCGAAATTCACCCTTTGGGTGTGGTTTTTATATTTTTCATCTCCCGATATCTATTTGGAGAACATTGTAATCGAGTAGTATCAATTCCCAGGCGAGAAGCTCGCGTGGAATAATCTGATCGGGCCCATTATCTTCGTTCCCATCCCAACCGCATCAATGGGGTGGAGGAATATCTGAACAAAGGGGGAGAGAAGAACACACGACGAGATGAACTCTGTATGTATGTTGGGATGACACAAGTCCTGAGTTTAATCGGCTGATTCAATAAATCTGGGGCCAGCGGGTAGGGGGATGAGCTGGTGTGCGCCTCGCGAGGCCGATCTCCATGATTAATAGAGTGAATTAATGTGAACTGGTGACATGAGAGATACCGGGGTCAACATTGATTCACCGAGTACTAAATAAATGGGTGGCTGGACACTGGACAGTGGTGGACTCCTTTGGAATGTTCAAATAAATAACGTAGGTATTCACAGCTTGAAAAAATAGTAACTAGAAAGCACCAGGAGATCCTATTTGATCGGTCCATTGATCGCTTCAATCGATGCGGAAGTTAAAAAAAAATAAATAAATTGTTGATTCACGAATTGATATTAAAAGTCAATGGGCGCGTTCGATCCCGCCCTCGTAGAATGAAAACATCTATTGGAGGCTGGTGATGGAGGATCCACTGCTGGTGTTTCATCGAGGAAGGGGCATTCATTTTATTGCTGTAATTAATTTATCAAATTACGTTGGATACATATTCGATTGGCTGGATAATCTTGCCAATGAATTTTTCACTTCGAGGACACGGGAAATGCAATGATTGGTGTGGGCCGTGGGTTACCCACTTGATCGCTTATTGACCACTGTTGACTCGTGTTGACACCGCAGACCTTCATTAGGTGGATAAATATACCGTTGAGGCGCGGGTCAAGTGGCATATCTGCGGTATCCAACATCGCCCACGCCAGGTTGTATCAAAGAATGGCATTTTTCCTTGGAAACATGGGCGTCTCGAGCGTATCCCAGTTATAATTAAACATTATGACGAGTGCGGGACGTGTTGGAATGCGATAAATGTCGAGTAAATATCAGGCGATAGTTCAGGTGAATGAAAATTCGCAGAAGTAGGGAACTCCTCACAACTTCTCCGGTTTGGAAAAGCAAATTTTTTCGCTGTCTAAAAAATGTCTGCAAGAGACGTGAGAAATCTCGATATTGACTTTCGCTGGAACGTCAGCCAAATATTGTCAACAATGTAAATTAAAATTTTTCATCCAGCGAATTTATTTCGTCTTCACCATTCAATTGAATTATGTCGATTGAAGGTACTTGATGGGGATCGGCCAAGCAGAAGAGCATCAATCTATTTGGCTGCTCAGAGTAGCCAGCAATTATGATATTTGTCCCTATTAGTCGAATTGGGGTGGCGACTCCGCGTGACCCCAACTGATCACCGCGATGTACTAACTCGCCTAATGGGCCCGGGGTCAAATATGTGGCTTTTTGTCTCTGTCCATTAGTCTCGATCTCTCTCCCATGTACCACCTCTCATACTGCCTCGCTGATGGGTGTTGTTCCGAAGCATTTGGCGGCCAATAGTGATGCACATCCTAGAAACTGGGTCGCAGGGTAAAAAATTGTCAAGGGAGTTATGTTCCATCATAATGTGTACGTGACGAGAAACACAAAATATTCCTCTGTCGGCTGGTGCACAAGTCATTCGGGGAAATATACCCGTGTGGGCGGGATAGGGAGCAATTATTCTAAAAATACGAGAGAAAATAAACAAATAAATTTGGGGACACAGCTGGTGATGGTGCATTGGGGGGTGTGGGAGATTGTTGGGGAAAGTAGAGGTGCGCGAGACGACTTTTAGTCGCCGCCCGATTTGTGCAACTCTTGTGTGATTCGCGGAACGATTCGTTGTCGGTGATTGGCGGGGGCGGTGCACAGTCAGGTGTCCATACTCTGACTTGGACTCGCCCATCTCCCATCGCCAGATAGTTACAAGTTAATGATGGTCTCATTACGCTTGTGGATATCCCAGACGAGTCGTCAAAGGGGCCAACGCTATGAAGCACAGACCAGTTGTTGGACAAATATTATTGCTAATTTAGTGTTTAAGGTTTACCTTAATTATTAGTGACCTTAATAGTCATCACTCTTTCCAAGGGATACTAATGAAAGCCCGCCAAGTCAAATCAGCGAAATATTCCCTAGATCTATGTAGAACGTTGATGACTTGCACGAATGGTGAATGGGTCTCGGTCAATAGTGGGTCTAACCTCTTGTCCTCTTTAAACGGAAAAGAACGGATTTATAGCCGAGGGTAATTAAAAAGATATTTAAGTAGCATTAAAACATTGAGTGAATTACGGAAAAGGGTTGAGAGGACATATTAAAGTAATGGAAAATTTCGGAGACGAATGTAAAATTTTGTGGCTTTCATTTGTAACAAAATGTTAATCCTTATGATTTACGGTGTTTACATTGGTAATCCTCTTAATGAGGGAATCATCCCCCGAAGGAGCAATTGACGTGCCCTGCGGGAGCAAGTGGTACAAATCAGAGACAATCCAGGCACAAAGTTCTGCCGAAGAATACATCAGCGATGGGTAAAGGGGGTGGAGCAGCTTTTGTGGTTGCATGGATTAGCGCCTGCGCAGACAACAGTCATTAGTGGATTTATTGCACCGTTTTCTCACTAAAGCTCACCAAGTTTTGTCTCGGCAACACGCCCACTACTGTCACAATCCTTTCGGGATCATTGTCTGTGTATTTTCATTGGAAACCGCAAATGCGAATGTTTTGCCTCGGTATTGTCTTGGTTATTTATGGCCCTCTGGAGAATGAGTAGAAAATTGATAATATTTTGAAATATTTTTGAACAGAGATCTATCGATAATTGCAACTGCAAAAAAAATTTGAGAAAAATGACCAAACACGATGAGGAATTGTGGAAAAACTTCGATTTGTGATGTGTTGAGAAAAAGTTAGTCTCGTAAATTTTGTGACGTTTTCAATCTCGTGGGAAAATAATTTTTTCAAATACCGAATCGTCACGTCGCTAGGGAAAATCGAATTTGTTTATGATTATGGAGGGGCCATGGTCATAAATAATTTTGCGGTTTTACTAGTCACACTTGTTTAACCGACGAATGAAAAGTTAGCACTTCCAGCGATATCCACAACTTCCATGGACCTCGAGGATCCCTTGTAAGGATTGGGTTGGAAGGCGAACTGGTGTAACTCCACCCACTTTTTCGAAATATTCAAAGCAAATTAGCATCGGTTTTGACCTTACATATACAAAAGTAAGTAGCAATGGTAGTAGCCGTCTTCGGAGGAAGAGCAAGTAATCGTAAGCTACCGTGATGCCTTGAGAATGATAGTTGCGATGGCCGTCGGAAAGAGCTGTACTCCACCCATAACCCATTAGACTGTTGCCGTCTTTGCGGTGGAGAATCGGCAGGTATTTTAATCCTCTTGAATTCCAATACCAAAATACCAATTCTTGTGGTTGAGGAGCATTGTTCTTGCCAGGGTAATTCGACAATAGCTCTGAGGCCATTGTTGTATATTTATTTCCAGAGGTCCATCTGTTGCGGGAAAAATATTTCTGGAGAAACTTCTCAGAGACAAATCGAATGATAATTTTCAATACCAATTATCCTTCTAACTATAATTAAATTCAGTAAAGTATTTAAAAAACAATCACTCTTTCCCTGTCACCACCCTTATTTCTCACAACAATAAACTCGACAGGAGGAACTACCCTCACCTCAGGACTACAAACCCAGAAGTGCTCCTCGCAAACAAAAAAACCGGAAAACAATTCTCATAATACGTTCCAGATAATTCCCCCCAATAATTTAAAAGCATTAACCCCATACCCGTCTCGTGTCACCCGAAAAAATCGTTTCAAGTGTCAAGATGTCACTGCAAAATGTAAGTCGAATGGGGTTGCAGAAGAAAGCGAGTACACAGTTGTTATTCTCCTGACTAAAATCGAAGTGACAACTCGGCAATCCTCAGTGTGCTATACCCCCTTGTTCCCCATTCCTCACAACGAAAAAAAAAATTACGGATGACATCTGCCACCGTTTATTCCATATTATTAAACTCGTGCATCATCGTTGTGTAATCTTCCTCCACATATTTTCCACTCTCTATTGAATAGAAGATATACTCCAACGTCATGAGCTGGCTCGAACGAATGTCTCGAATGCCTGACGCTCCTCGGTCGGTTGACGATCGATGTATCGCTTCGGCGAAGGATAAAAATGTCCAATTGACAGACATTGTACTTGAAATCTCATTCTGTCTCCTCAAATAACGATCGGGCAATGATGACATGCAATATTTGTTGGGAATATTATTTCCCCTGACCAAATTCACTGTTTCGTGGGACACAGAAGTCCGGGGAGCCAATGCAACGTCCACATGCGCCTGTGAATGTGAGAATTTTTTTTTCACCTTCGATTGAAAGCTGCATTGAGGCCTCGGCCGAGGTAAACGGATAATTGGCGAGCAATTGCTCGGGGTAATTCGGTTATAAGTATACGGAGACTCGAGTAACCAAGAGGCCGTGCAGACTCCCCGGTTGGGTAGAGGGAGAGATCTGATGATTCTTAATCCCACTCGAGAGTTCGAGACTCCGTGAAAATTCCTCTTCACTCGTTCTCATTACATTTAAAGACGTCTTTCGAATACAAAGGGGGGGGGGGGAATGGTCGTTTGGATTGTTGGAAGTATCAGTGTGGAAGTAATAACATTTTCGAGCTGAATTAAGTTTTTGGACACTAGTGGATTCAATGAGGTATCTTGGAAGGTGTTGGGCTTTGGTGGTGGGAATTCTCGGGTGATGGGGTGAGAAATTATGATTTAAAATTTTCCACAGTAAAAAAATTTATGAATTTCAATTCTGAGATGGTATGACAAAGGCCTCATTGGTTGCGCGAGTGTTAAGGAATTTTTCTATGACAAGTTCTGGAGGAGGCAACAAAAAATTATGAAAAAATACCTCTGCGGGTGCATGGAAGATATTTTGAAACAGTGGAGTTTCCAAGGGGGTGACGAATGAGTAAAACGAGCAGAAGGGAATGTCTAGTAGAGTCTAAGTAACCACAAGCCATGTCGCTCTAAATACCCTCACCTTTGATCTCCACTTAAAGAAAATTATTGGATCGTAATCCAAAATTGTTCAGGGTTGAACTCGAAGATGTCATTGGCCGTGAATCCCTCCACTCTACTCGACGAATCCCAGCGTGAATCCTTTCACGGATTCTTGATGCACAAAGCCCCACGCCAAGAAGGCCCATTATCCCTCCGTGGAACGTCGAAAGGGATCGTGGAGAGTGACAAAGATGGAGTTATAAAAAAATAATATCAAAGAATAAAGGTGTAAGTTCTTTGTGAGCGTGTGTAGAGTTCTGCGGTGGCACTCGGTGTACAGTGCGAGGGTGAATGAAAATAATAGAGATAGTGAAAGGCATAAACGCGTGAGGGAGTACAAAAAGTAACAGAAGCCGTCTCCGCAACCCTTTTTCACATTATTCTCGGAGAGAATTGGGGCTACATGAGAAATCTTATTATGGACGATTTGACGGGCTTTGGTGAGTTATAACAAATACAGCCACAATGTAATCGGGGATCAGGGAGCAACGAGGGTGGAGTGTGGATGAAAGAACTTATTCTTGATGTGGAAACATTGATAAAACATTTACTCACACGAAATTCTTAATGTTTGGGGAGGAAGTGAGTGTGTGAAACTCCAGAGCTGTCAATATTCTTAATATTTTGCTGTATTTATTTTACACGATAGTGACATTTGCATTAGGGCACTTGTTCATTCCAGCAACAAAAAAAATCTGACTTCTCCAAAGGGCCTGAGGACTTGCAACCAGTTTCCGATCCCTCGCCTCCAATAATTGACTTGTTTATTCAGCATAGTTGAAATCATCGAGCGTGTTACCACAAATGTATCCAACTCGCTTGAAAAATCCAACAGCTGTCAGTATGTCCTATGCACCAAGTCCCCGAGGGCACTGACGTTCATATCCACCTCTCTCCCCTTCAATCTGCGAAAACGAGCCAGTCCGGTGGTCCCAGGGTACGATATCATAACATGGTACGCCTATTTGTTACACGATAAATATGTAACTGGAACACAATGTGAAAAAAAGTACTTCTCCCTAAAGGCCGCACACAGCCCACAGGAAGAGTACAACTAAAGAGAGGGAGAAAGAGACGACACTTTTATGTTGTGGAGCCCCTGAAAAACATTAAATCACATCTTGACAATTCAAAAATGTCGAGCGCTTGTATACGCGAATATTTCACACAAGCAGATGGCTATGCTTCGGCTAAAGTCAAATTGTAGTTAGGGAATTGTTACAATAACACATTCAGCCGCCCAACCAAATTAGTCCCTGTGAATGGAATTTTTCTATTGTCGGGGAATGACGTTTCTGGGATTGTGAAAATATATGGATTGATTTTGTATCACACAATGAACTCAATATGTACATTTGTCGTAAGAATTGCGGTTAATGTACATTTCCTCCCACGAAAAAAAATTATTCAGGAAAAATTGCCGAACGCCAGGTGAATACTCAGGAGTATTGAGGGAAAAAAACATAACTTTTATTGAATATCTCTCAACCGCACGCGTTCGCATACGAAAGTTATTGCTCGCTTATGAACGAATGACGTAGAATGACATTTCTTGAATTGAGACAATGCTAGCACCGATTCATGTCGTAAAATAAAACTTATATATTATATATAGAATTACATTCCGAAATTAGCCGGCTGTACTTCTGATCCGGCGATTTACTGACGTCAGTGGTGGGACTAGTAGAGCTGAGTAAACTTGTGCATCAGTGTAAAGAAATCATTAATGATTTTGTACTTGCTCTCCTCCTCGGTTGCTTCTATACACACCGTAATTTGCGGTATTTATAGTATGTGGAGAGTTGACGGTGTGTGCCGAGTAAACTCTCGGCCTGTGATCGATATGAAAAACAAAGAACTATGGGAGTAAAATGGTGGAACCGAGAGTTTCATTATAGTGGAAAGCTTTTTCTTTTTCCTATTGTGAAAATGCATTCTCTCGGGCTTCTGTAACGTCGCTTTATGCGTGTGAGGGAAAGGTAATGGGAAAATGAAGGGAAAAAAGCTGAAATTAGATTCAAATCACAAAACCGACGATATTTCTTTGAAGAAGAATTTTAAAATATTTTTTGATGGAGAAATATTCTGAGATTAGATTTTTTAAAAGGGGATTTAATGTCGTTTGTTTCGAGATTATTTTACAGAGGGGACAAATACGAGTAGTGAATTGTGCTGAGCTCCATTCCTCGAGGATATTCAGAATCTTGAATTTGAAAAAAATCAGTATCTTGCATTTGCCGGCTCTACCCTCCCTGTAATTTCCCAGTATTTTCGCGAAAAAAATTACACGGAAAATGAATTATTGATGAAGAACAATGTTGAATAGAAATCTTGTTAACGTCTGCATAATTCGCCTTTCGTGACCAGATCAACAAGCTCGAAACGCTAGCCAACTTATAATTTTACTCTTCAACAAACCCGAGGGGAAAAAAGTTTCTCCAGCCCCAGGAAAATTACAAGAGTGCATATCGAAATAAGCCCGTGGCCATAAATACATAAAAATACTGACTATTGTCAAGTATGTGCATCCGGCGATACACAATGTATGACCGTGGTCGCGAGTGAGAGCCCTCATTGGCAACACATATGGTGAGACCACACGATGACACTGAGCAGCGTGTGGTGGGCACTTTTTTTTCCACCGAATTTGTATGAAAATGTATCATTAAAGGGCCTTCGTGCTACGGTGAGGCGGTAGACGATGCGGCTTGATGATATGTGGGAGCGAGTCCACCTGCCCTGACCTGCGACCCCGCAATTCCACCAGCGATCAACGACCGTGACCATCCTCTAAATACTGTACATCGCACAAAACAGAATTCTATGAGCACATCGTCAATTCAAGGGTATCATAAGAGTTCGGAAAGTTTCCTGAAATTATTGCTGAAAAAAAGGAGTTAAACATGACATAAATTGTTAACGAACAATTTTCGTATTTTCCTCAGAGCAAACATTTCTATCGGTCAACTCACGTCTGAGGACTTCGTTGGTCAGGATTTTTTTCGTTAGAAAAATTCCAGAAAAACTTGGATAGAAATTTGTTAATGATACTTTTTCGCACTTTGTGGAGATTCTCATTGAAGTCTTAGGCGTAATAATAATTTTTTAACAGCACGAATCCCATTCCTCCAGCCCCCAATGCCCCATACAAATCATAAATTCCACAAGTATCAATTCGTCACGCTACCCCGTTGTGATCCCTAATATAACATCTCAATTCCTCGTGAGAGGTACGTATATACAATTGGCGTTAAAAACCACACGATAATATAGTGGGAGTTATCTCCCTCGTATAAGGATAGAAAAATTCGTAAAGTGTATAGCACAGTTGTGGTGTTGCGAAGCGGCACCTTTGTATCATTTAATATTTAAAAACAAGCCATAAATATGTCGCATCGCGTGCTGCCTCGGTTAAAACGCGACCGCGCCGGATTAGCGTGGGGCCCACGAGGTGAAAAGAGACCACTCAAAAGCAAGACGAATGCTATGTTGAAACGTTAAGGTGTTAATGATATCGCTGGATACGATGGAGTGAATTTTGTGATCAAAAGTCAACTGAAAAAATCTCATTTATCCCATCATGCTGAATTAATCACTTTAATTTCCTTATTTACATGTGTTCATTCGAATTAATAGGTCCTGCTAATTAATCTCGATCGTACGGAGGGAACTAATGATTACTGGTGACTGCTCACGTGCGATATAACTTGTGCATGTTATTTTAACTTTAGACTTTTCCACATTCCCGCATTCGTACCATTTTTTTTTTAAATACTGAACGGAAGAGATGAAATTTATGGGACAATTAAAATTATCAACCAGACTAATCAAATTAATGACTGGCATTTTATTTACTAATTATTAAATTATCTAATAAAATATTCTTCGGAAAGGGGAAAGTTCTTACCCCCAAGCATTAATAGGATCTTCTCATTTCATCGATGACTATTATTCATACACAAACCTCTATCCAGCTATCGATTAAACGGGGTAATTCTATCGTGTAAACGCGGTAATTAACTCCCAAGCATGGAGGGCACTGTAATTTAATGCATTCAAGGAGATCCACAAAACTTTCATTCTTATTTTATTATAAAGTTCAATTATTCTCCGAACGATCCCAGCATTTAACCATCACGCACGCTTGTCAAGTGGGGATAATCAGTCCGCATCTCCGATTCATGGGAAGCCAAGACCCCAAGGAGTATTAATGAAACACGCGAGGTGTTTGTGTCTCTCCAAGGGTGGCTTCCCATCTAGATAATTTCAAATTTCTTTTTCGTCACCTCTCATATTTTTTTTTTCTTCACTCGGCGAGTATAAACTCCACTTCACATTTTGCTTTATTTCCAGAGCCGCCGAACCAGTTACACCGGATAAATTGGGGAGTAATGCACGTTTTCATTTTTTTCAATCTCACTTTTTATTTGGGTTTTCGAGCTCCGCCCATTGCAACGATGGGGAACGGGTTGTGCTTTTGATTATTATCTTATCGGTGGTGAAATCGAAGGCTGGAATACGCTGGGATTGGCTGTGCCGAGGGGGGAGGGTGGGCTTTGTTGGCATTCATTTGAACCCGAGTGAAAATACATAAAAAATTTTCTAATGACAAGTTTCATTCAAGACAAACAATGATATGAATAAAACAAAGACAATTTATAAAATTTTAATCAGAGCGATATGGATTTGTTGGGAATTTTTAGCCACCGAAAAAATTGAGACGTCAATTTGTTGCACTGGAATGGGTACAGGGGTTGTTTTGCACCCCATCGCGCATGATGGAATTATTTAGTGTAGAATACGCCATGCATAGACTGTACCCACCGTGAAACCGCCCCGCCTAAACAGTGTGTTAACCGGTGATTTACGACATCGTTTCTCAGCCCCACTACTAATTTTCAAAATGTCTGTGTGTATGCGGTGCTCCCCTTTTTCATGGTTTTTTACGCTACGGACTTCTTGAGTTATCGAAATGGTACAACCCTTTGCCCCAGATCTAGTTATGGGGCTATTGTCAACACCCGGGGTAATTCATATACATAGCTGTTGAAAGATTAAGCATAAATATATTTCAATAACAACATTAACTGAGCTGCAATAATTTAAGGAAAAAAAAATTATTTCCAATTAGAGAATTATTTTTTCGTACGGAAAATGAAAGTGCGGAGGTGAGTCAGGCCCTGAGATGGGTCAGGATACAGGAAAAGAAATTTTTATTAAAAATTAGACCTCTAGAGGTTTAAGTCCTAGGGAGAGCCTGAGCAAAAGGGGTCCCACAAGAGTGTGAACGAGCATACATCACTTTGACTTACGAGGGGCATTATCGTTCGTACAACGAGAGGACGGTGTACACCAGGAGACGTGCGAAAGTTGTGCGCGTGCTAATACTGACTACACGTGAAACATTTTCATACATATATTGTTGCGAACGGGCTGATATATTATACAGGTAAGAGGCGGCATCAAGACGTTATCCAATGACAATATATTATTACCCTGATGTCCTTCTTACCTGCCTATCGTTGCGTCCTGCAGTTGCATCTCTCTCAGTTCCTTCCATCAAGAGCATTCCCCACTCCATCGACTCCTGTTATGGCTCTCGTGGATTAACCGGCGGTTCCGCCAGAGCGTTTAATTCGATCCGATAGCCGGACGAACGTCTGAGGGTATCAAGTGTAGCCACTGATCAATTTTAGTCGTTAAAAAATTTCAAATCAATTAATTAACCGGAGAATGGCGGAGTTTTCGCCATTTATTTGTTCCCTTGGGTACTAGCATATTGACGATTGGGAATATTTTTGGGAAAACGATGAAATCCTCTAACATTATCGTTGGCCCTTGCCTGAGAGTTAAAATGACATGTTTACTCTCGATGCAAAAAAATATTCCCTCGATTATCTCCCTCTCCTCACGAATCCTGCGAACCGAGAGAGCGATTGTCGTTGAAATTTGATATTTAATTACATGTTTTCATTTATTTAGAAGGCGAATAAAGGAACGATGCAGCAGATTGAAATCTAAACGTTGCCAGAGACAGTCACCGAAGAATGAGAGTAAAAAAGGGAAAGAAAAAAATAAGAGAAAAAGATGTATAAAGAATTGAGACTTGAAAGGAGCAGCATTGAGACCTGCCGGGTTGAAACCAACTGGCTTGTGTTACCATTATGTTTTCGATGGCATTATACCTGCAATTTCAACACTTATCGGACGATCCGATCGTGTGTCCCTCGTCCTCATGCATCACAGCTATTAGCAAAACATTCGCTGGAGATGCTCAATCATTTCTACATTTATCTTTCAATCGAACAGCCGAATTCCTGAGAAAGTAAACATTTTATCAATTATTGCTAGAGTTATGGGGGAGCCAGAAGTACGATAAAAATGTATCGAATGGTTGGAGATGGCCTGAGAGCTTTTATTGGACCTTTACAAAAAATCGAGATGTCATTCTCCTTAATATGATGACAATAGTTTCCATTTTCTCACGGTATCCAGGGTAAAATCACCTCGAAATGTCGAGCAATTGGGCGAATGCATTGTTGCACATTTGTCAGGCGTTGTGTCAATTGAAAGAACGAGATTGCAATCGAGACATCGAATTAAAGTGACCAATGTCCAAGAAATCTTTCTCCATTCGCAGTCCATTAGGTCACTGCGGGTTGCCTTTTTCTCGTCGATGTAATACGATCGTGAATCCCTCAGTTGAATTCTTAACAAAATGAAAAAAATGTTTTCTTTCCGAATCTCGAAGAAAATAACAGACACTGAAAGTTTGAATCGTAGATGGAACGCCAATTTGGTTAAAAATATTCTACGTTGTGCTTCCAGAATTATTCTATTATCGGTGGGACCTGAATGAAAAAATCTGATGCAACAGTTTGATTAATATAAAAAAATGGAGTCTCCAGAAAAATGTAAAAATAAAGAAAGAAGGTTTGCAAACACTAAATCTACAGCCGCCACGGGCCCTCCCGCCCCTATAAAATTCAAGTGCCCTTTCACGAATCCCGTTAAATCTCGATTAAACCTAACCTTCTCCAGTCAAAAGACCCGGGAGATATCACGATAAAGCACACGTCGTTTTATATTCCATTTTAAAAATCCAGAGCTCCCCCCGAAGAAGCACGTGCTGGCCATGAGTACCGAAACGAGCGGCACATGGCTTTTTCACAAACGTCCCCCGTCCGCCCCCGTGATTCCCAAACTTCCTGGATTTCTCCTCAAAACATCGGCAATCAAAACCACGAAAAAAAACTTTGACAAATGCAATCAGGTGTTGCGCTTTAAAAACATGAAAAAATTAAGCAAAGAATAAACCCCCGCCCCCTGTTTTACGACTCCCAACAGAGTATCAATTCCGCCTCTGTGTAGGCCCCCCCTCAGCCCAAAAACAAATCGTAAAGATTCACAATTCTTGTTATCCCATCCGAGAAGCTCGTAAAGTTTCGAATTTAAAAAGGCCCTCACGACTCCCGAAAACGAGGATTTATTAGAATAACAACACAGAGAGTGTGTCAAACCAAAAAAAAAAATAAAAGAAGATCCCGAGTGTGAAAACGTAGGAACATAACGAGACGTGTGGAATCGAGATTTTTTTTCCGCTCCCGACACTTTACGACACGACACAAATAGCATTATTTGATCGCATTGTTTGACTCTCGAGGCGGATTCTTTACGAGACAGGTTTCGATTATAACTCCGGGGGAAATTACTTCCGCTTGGCTGATCACCTTTAGCATTTGTTTCTGTCCAACATGCGAATGCTTTCCACCAACGAATACTCTACCCTCTTCCGTACACAGGGGGTTCATGAAGATTTCGTCGGGCTCAGGTCGGATCCACGACAGAAATATAATGATAAAGAACAACAGTCGGCCAACATGTCTCTTTGCTGGTGAAAATGTCGTAAAGTATCCCATCTTCTTGGGGAACTAATTTTATCCTCAGAAGGGTTGAAATTTTTACGAGTCTTCAATTGCATCAGCAGCTGTGATGTCACCTTCATCTGTCGACTATTGATACCGTATGTATATTTCTTTAGACTATACGCAGAGAAATATTTAGTAAAAATTATGGGCAGGTGTTAAATAATTCTGTAATTGTTACCGAATATTTCTCCTCCTGAACGAAACTGATTTTTTTACGAGTCAACAGTGTCAGCAGTTGTTGTGACTCTAGACCAGAATTTATAGGACAAAAGGTCTCTTCAAAATTTACCAGCACAAATGAATAATTCCACCGCTTTTTTGTTGACTCTCTTCATGAAAAATTGGCTTCTTTTCATTTTTCAGAACTCACATATACAACCCACTCTGCCCTTGAATAAACACAGGACAATCCAATTACGAAAAGCCGGGGTGAATCTAATTCCGTTAAAAAACGAATTTATGACAATAGTCGTCGGCCTAGTGTTGAATTCCTCGTCACGGTCTCAGTGTCCCAACTGAACACATTAATTTGATGGATCTACCCACCTACGGGGAGTTGTGACGAGAGACAGAGACATGAGACGACAGTCCAGAGAACAAAAAGTACCAGAAATAATAATGAAGAAACAGGAATAAATTGAGGGGAATGTCTGAAGACAAAATGTTTGTTTTCAACTCGGGGATCCAGAGTGTAACGAATCTTGGAGCACGTAGTTTTCGAGTTAATCGTCGAAAGTGGCGCGGAGAAATGACATGAGAAAAATAAATGGAGCAATAAAAGGGCCCAGAGAGGGAGAGGGGAAAAAAGTGTTTATTTAACTGAAGCCACAGTGCGACGTTCATACCCAGTAGATATGGTTTCATTATCATTAACAGTTGGTGGAGTCGAGGGGGGTTTTGGGATAAAGGGGTGAATTAATTTGTTACCCAGTGCATGAACTACTCCCATAATCAGTGGAAACGAAGAAGCCCTTGGGTGTTAGCCCTTTAGCTGGCATTTTGATGGACAGGACCGACGTGCAGACAGCGTGAAAATTATGCGAGGGGCCATTTTTGTGGTGTCCGTGGACACATTAATTACACCGGACCACTCACTTCGTTGACTTTGAATCACCTCTCAGACACCATTTTCATGGGGATATTGAATAGGTGGTGAAGGTAAGTCAGGAAACTAAAGCACCATCTTGGTTGACTGAAGCGATTTTTTTATGCGACGGGTACATCCGTCGCATAAAAAATAAATAATAAATCATAAATAATTATTGGAGCTACAAATACATAATAATTCCAGGTGTTTCCATTCTTCTAACACACTCGACCCCATGAAGATAGAGTTAGGTAATTAAAAAAAGATCTTAGTGCAGAAAAAAATACTGGAAAATACATTTGTAAAGTAGAAAGAACTCTCTAAACCCCACCATGAGGTTAAATTCCTCTCATTAATATGCACATTTGCTACGCCCTGAGGGTGGTCAGGATGCGTTATATCTCAAAAATTCTCTTCATCTTAATGCCCCCCTCCCCCCTGTATACATTGAGCCATTCCAGAGCGATTAATGTCCGCTCGTCCAGGAGAAGTCGCCGGGGCATTTGGTAAAAACCGAGAGAATTCACCACTGAGTCAAGACATTTATATCAGCCGCAGGTCCTGAAGATATCTCCGTGGATCCTTGAACCATAGCCGCGGGGTGCTAATGACATTCGATTATCACGCACCCGGGTAGTCACCTTTGGCAGGACACCGCACTGGCTTTTGTGCCCGGACACCTATTAGCCTTCACACAACGACTCAATATTTCAAGACATCCTCACGTGATTCATTCCACAGGATTTTCATTCCGTAGATTATTTTTTTCCAGCGGTGGGTGCTGGCTGATGAAATTGGATTCGTCACAAGTATTTCTCACGTTGAATATTTCGGGTATTTCAAGTCAGCCGTGGCCGCTGGACTTCACCATAAGAGGATTTGTGGTGAAAACAAAGTGATTTCGTACACCTATACAGTCTATCGTTACCTTCTGTTATCCGAAAACTTAAGGAGATTAAATATTTAACCCGGGCCTTGTGGTTCCCGCACGATTTTTCGTGAGATATATCCGATGAAGTGGAAGGAAGGAAAAGACTGAGGAGTGCAGAGTAAAGTAGATTAGGACAGGGCAATGGTATAACATTACCCCCTGGACACGGCTGATCCTGTTACATCCTGACCGGAATTAAAAATATTGTCCTAGACGGGGATTAAACGGGAATTGTACACAACGTCCTGTCAAACATTAAGTGAACCTGGAGTTCAGGGAATAGGCAGGGAGCTGCATTTTTGGTATTTTGACAGTTGGAGGAACACTCGGGAGGCAAAAATCAGACTGACTTATCAATAAACAGACGGAAAATAAATATAACTTACTATAAATTACCAAATAAATCCATTAATGGTGAAATTATTGCTTGTGGTGCTTTCACTCTCAACTGGTCTTTCCAATTTTTTTTTCTAATTTGCATCAGTTGATCCTTCAAACGTGATGTTTGCCATGAGCCCCATCCGGAGGTGGTACGTGGGCGTTAATTCCACCCACACAATGGCTTATCCTAGCGGGAAAGACGAAATATTCAATGCGAGTCACACCTCCGATACGCAGGTGACCATTGACTTCCGTCAACCCGCCTACGGTGTCGCTGCCAAAACATCATTCTCGCTCGTGTCACCTGGAACAATGATCGTTCATCATGATGGATGGTCCCGCGGGTCCAGCGTCTTGGAGCAAATGTGTTGTATACCCACCCCTTCAGTGCACTGATTCTCGGTTTCAGCTATTGAAAATATGTCTTGTTTCCAATTGAAGATATTGGGATTAAGCGAGAGTGAGTTCTTCCGAATTTTACAGTCTGTTTGAGTGAACAAATGCCTGTGATCGATGCTGATCCCCGGGATGAAAGGCCTGAGGAACTTGTATTTTCACTGAAAATATACAAATCGCGTGATCGATGTAGACTTTTGTTGGATTAACATGCTCAACGCGGATTATTCGTTTAGAGAAAAAATTTGTTTCCTTCTAGAGGTGGAGGGAGAGGAGGGGGGAGGGGTTGTTTCTTTATGCCATGAGAGCGTAAATCGAACGAGTTATTCCCTGAAATAAATTAAACTTATGCGCCAATTATACGCGCGACATTTCAATATTTTTAATGAATTTTTAATGCTGTGGAAATGTGATTAATGATTCCTCGTACTCGAGTATCGCGACTCCCACGTGCTTGGACTATCGCTGGAATCCTCGGGAGGATTGTCACCGAGGGTGGGACTCTGGTGGTAGAGCTCCCAGTGGTGCTTCCCCCGGGATAGGTGAGACTTGAAACGCTGTTTGTGTGGTTTTCTAACGTCTCTTGATGGAAGTCCAGCCTCCAGAGGTCAGAGGATCATTGTCACAGCGATTGCCGGAACCCGGTGGAGATACTGGGGGAGTGATGGAGAGTGATGTATGGACTTTTTGACACGTGTTTTTGATCTGATATCGGGCTCCGCTTGTTTTCAATTTCCTAGAATTTTTTTTTCTTCTTTTTGGATGTTGTGACGAACTGGACAGTGTTGAACACTTCGCAGCACGAACGTCTGAACTCCATCGTTTGAACATCCAACCGTTTTTTACACCACAAAGATCTTCATGAATGGAAGAATAGAAAAAAAGTAGACATTTGCGTGAGCTGATTCCTGCCGTTAAAAATCCGCCCCTAACCCGTTATCCAGCCCTTCGATTCACGAAGGCCAGCGTCTCATAAACTCTGCGAATTCGTTGACTCTATCTACTGAATCCACCCCGTCCGGAGGGCGTATATGAGTTATAAATTCGCCTGACGACTCAATGAAGCAAATCAAAAAGTCTACGAACACATTAAACACTTTTTTCTCATCCCCCTCCCCGTAAAAGCAGTCCTTCGATACATTTCTAAAGTAATAAATTGTTCCTAACGAGAAATAAGACCATATTTTTCATCCCCCGGAAAAAAACCCACGAAAGGGTCAACAATGGGATTGAAAAAAAAATTGAATTTCTCGTGGATATCAGGTAAAGTTCGCGTACCTGCTCCCAAACACCCCATGGAGTCCCATTAACCCTCGCAATGGCCCGACCCCGAATTCATCCTATCAATGGGTTAAAAAATTGGGGTTAAAAGCAGCTCAAATTCTCATGAAACGTCTGAAAAAAATAAGTGAAATGTGATAAAAAAGTGCAGCTGTATACATTCAGGTACGAAATACCCTTGGACACCGAGGAAGTGTCTTTTCACTGGCTAAATTCGTTTTTTTTAACCGGTTACCCGCGCTTGATTACGCGTAATGATCGATTTGATTTAGAGCTCGAGAAACCCGTATCACGTTACCAACTTCCCAAGGTATAGCTATGGAACACTGATTTATCGATACTCGATGCTTCAATGGAGACCTCGAGGAGGCCGTGGGCTGGAGGATTAAAATCCAATGGCGCTCCTGGGTGACTACCGGTAATTACAAATCAAATCACTGTATCGTACATGTGATAATCTATTTCAACGCGTTTGACGATAATTTACGAATAAAGTTATTCGTTTGGGGTGTCTTCCCTCTCTCCTCGAACTCGAACGAAAAAAAATCCTAGAGAAAAGACAGTTGACGGACACTAGGTTGATCTCCATGCACCCTCAGCGCCCGGTGGAACAATGCCCTCCCTGATGATGACAAACGCCCAGTAACACGATACTCGTCCCATATGCTTCACCCTGTTGTATCAAAATCCATCCGCTACTGTATCCCTCGTTACCCCGCGTCAAACAATCCCCGCGTTCATCATCTGTTGCTGAAGATCACACGGTATCCCTCACCCAGAGCACGAGAATCCCCAAGGCAACAACAAAAATATTGAGAGACAATAATCATCCATATATTTGTATTTTAATTGGAGTGGGATGTGGCTTAACCTCTCGAGTGGATCCCGACAACATAATTCGTTTTTCACCAGTGGCTTTGAAAAAGGGTTGGCCTCGAGGGGTTGATGGAGAGCTCAAACCGACAGCTGCGCTACAATCGCCTACGAAATGTGTAATTATCGATTTCAACTGGGGCCTCCAGTCCCTCATCTGACCAGCCGTCTGTATTCAACGGCCCAGAGGGTTAAAATACTCACACGACAATTGCCCCGAATTCTTCAAATTTCGAAAATTTCAAATGAACCTCACGAGATTAGTTGGCTTAATTGGGGGATTTCTGCGCGCCACGTGGTAGGATTTTTGCAGGAGAAAAGGGGTTTTAACGATTGGGACAGATGGACTCGGGGCACGTGAACAAATAGCGGAAGATCCGGAGGTTTCATCTGGCAAAGACACTTTTGACGAGTTGACAAATCCAAGTGTCGATGTCTAAGACAACAACATTGGCAGCAGCCCGGCAATTCGGAAGAAGTCATTTTGCAAAATGATCATTGTTCGCAAAATTTATGGATATTGCACAGTACGAGGGCAATTTTCCACTTGTTTGTTCATGATATTTACCGGGAAGATGGGGATCGAAGTCAACGACATCTTGAGATCGTTGAATAATGCAAAAACGTCTGGCATTTGTCATGATTAGCTCCTTTAGTCACGCTGACCCGGCATTTATTTGCATCGTATATGCTGTGGTATATGGGCTTTATGAGAGGGATAAAGTATCCGGTGAGGATATCATCGGTGAATTGGTCAAGCGTGAGACAGAGGATGGGAATGTCGAGGGAGATTCGTTGTTTTTTTGGCTTTTTGTGTGGACCAACACGGCGTGATTAAAAATTTTGACAGAGAGAACCCAAGGGCCAATCTCCAGGGCACGCTCAACTACCGTTCGACGCTGTTAAAATAAACAGGGCTATTATGCTGCAAGGTAGCTTAATGTGGTGTATTACGGGGATGGGGTATAAAAAGCCCTCTGGTTTGTGGATAATCCAAAACAACAACAGTGGGAGATGATGGCATTGTGGTGAGTGCTGCCTCTGGGCTGCATGCCAACTACATAAACATTTACCGAACCGTTTTATTATGCGAAATTTTGCAGTTTACCCCAAAACAATGACTGCATTTTTTTTTCATGAACCTAATGTTATCATTGATCTTTTCACTAGGCCGTTTAACCCTTCAATGAGTGTGAAATAGCTGGAAAGTACCATGACACGTTAAAAATCTTCGGATAAAAAAAAGGGGGCGTTTTGTGCACCCCATTGTTACAGCGCTCACGTGTGCGCCGATTATATCCAACAATCATGTCGAATGATGCTGCAAAAATTTCATTTTCCTCCGAATACCACCTGATGAACTATCAGCCAAATAGGACCTCGAAAAAAATATTTAAAATCTCCAAACCGAGTGGTCTTTAGTTTATAGAAAAATAACTTGAGAAATAGAACACCAGTATTTGAATTTCCCATTGTGTAGAATCGCTCGATCGCAAAATCTCAGCGGACTGAGATCCATTGTGATTTCTACCGTGTGTTTGCAACATTTTCCGTAACAATAACACAGGGAGGCCCTTCATTATGGAATTACATAACTGTAAATTGAGCAAATACAAATGGGGGACTAGTGGCGCATATGTAGTGCATCTCGAGAGGCTCGAGGCTTCTTTTTACGGTTGCATCATTCTTTCATAGTTGATGTTTTTTTTCTTTCAATTCATTCAGTTCTGAAATGAAGGGCCAACGGTAGTTCAGGGGCATATCGTGTTACCAAGTGGAGTAACTTTTATCTCCTCGTGACATCTACATTCACATAGTGCAATAAAAGCCCTTCTGGGGCCTTTTAAATGTGTAACTGTAGCTTGTTAATAATGTTGAATAAAACTTGGTGGAAGATTTTTTTTATCACACGTGGAGAGAAAATTTCCCCAAAAATTATCGCGAGGATGTGGATTTCAACCGGATTCAGTGCAATGGATTTTTAATCATTAAAATAACAGAGTAGACGTTTTTTCTGCCCTAAGACATTGTTAGGACATGCTCTCCTCCAGATATTTCCAA
Organism: Diachasmimorpha longicaudata; assembly: GCF_034640455.1. Classification (NCBI taxonomy): domain Eukaryota; kingdom Metazoa; phylum Arthropoda; class Insecta; order Hymenoptera; family Braconidae; genus Diachasmimorpha; species Diachasmimorpha longicaudata. Next base: position 9,691,029 of record NC_087228.1, on the reverse strand, counting down.
CAATATAAACTCAAGTGTCTGGAAATAACGAGACAGCCAACCACGGAGGTCCACCCGAGTTTCATTTACCCCACAAAGACGTAAAAAAAATCTAAAATCCCCGAGGTTAACGCCTCATTCGCTAAGTGGTGGTATTCACCCAAATAATAAAGGCCCAATTTTCGCCGTTGCGCCATTCATCGTAGATTATCCAACGCCGCACATTATTGCGGTAAGGAGGATTAGGTCTTCCACTTGAGAATGTGAAAACCGGTGTCACGATACACGAGACGAACTAATTCCCCGGAATATTACTCCTCGCTGTCCAAAATGACGTGAAAATACCTCTAATAAAGACGCGTTGGAGTCGACAAAATGTGTTCCAAAAGCAACAGTGGAAGTGTCGACTCGAGTTACCCCACAATTCCAATCAAACAAACACGAGGAGATGAAAAATATTTGACAAACCCCCAGGTGAGAATGCATAAAGAAAAAACAAGAAATACAAAGTACTATAATTTTTTTTGGAGAGATATTCGATGAGGCTGGGGGGATCATATGGCGCAAAAAATTTACCAGACAAACAAGCAAACAATAACGACACGCATGAGGATTGTAGTGTCACAATAACTCGTGTAAGCAACAATGTATCCATCAATGTCGTCTATCCAACACCATATACACCGCCCAGCCCCCCCATTTTCACCCGTAAATTAGTCCTGCAGCATTCGCTTACCCCCCTCCGCTCGTTCTGCAGGGAACATCCTGTTGGGATGATGCCCGTCATTTTCGGTTACCAGCACAATGCGATCACGCGAGATGTGGAAAAAATACGTGAAATCATTGCACCATTTTTCATCATTAATAATTTTCCCTTTGATTTTTTTATTGCACCGCAGAAAAAATATTTCATCCTATATTTCAAGTTACAAAAGCTGTTCGAGTCATCTGACCTGATGTAGTTCAGTTATTTGATTAATTATATCATCTAATAATGAAATAAAAAAAATTTCGTGAAGGGGGAAGAGTGCCTGATGGATAGAAAACTCAAAAAAAAATTTCCTCACAATTTTTCACGATTCCTTCATTCAAATATTAAATCCTAAAATTTCTAAAAACTGAAAAAAGAGCATTGTTGAACAACGTCCACATGACATTTATCCATTTTTCTTCATTACCGATTCTCCGCAGTGCTCGTCAATAACGTTCCCCCCATTTTTTCAATCGCAAAATTGAACAGTCTGAGTGGAATCAATGTAATAGAGACATCGTCCGCCGCGTCAGCAATTCCCCCCGCAGCTGGTACATCAGTGCAGCACAATCCCCGGACTATTCCTTCACCTGCAGGAGTCGATGATGGCCAACAGTTACCCCCGGTGAGGTAGATCCTCTTTTCAACTCAGCAAATCCACTATATGCTGACCGCAGACGTGTCCCTCATTGTCGCTGTCCTGTACGTATATTCACATATACTATATAGTTATTTGTAACCCTGGCCACCTCGGTCAATGACAATGGAGCTCGCATAAACTGCATGTCACCCTGTTGTGTGTAAACTCATGGGGCGCAACGCACGACAATTGGTGACAACACGTCGACAATGCGATGGAACGAGCCAAAACGGTGCCGAAATGGTTTGATGACGGTAGTGATGACTAGAAACTGCGACCAGACTGATCAATATCCCTTGGAAAATTGATAATAAAAATGGAGGTCAATAAAATCATTGAAAAATATTATTTCAAGTGTTTCCAGTATTTTCAAACGTTCAAATAATAATTCAAATCCTACTCTAAAATTATGTTTCATTGTTTAATGTTTTCGGTGCTTTTAAAATTGTTGTTAAAGTATTTGTGAAAATTATGCACATCCTAATATTTAGATCTTGTTAAAACGAAAAAAAATTCATAATTTTTTTTTAAAAGCGTCAGATTAAAATTATGCCATTTTCTCCTTCAGTGGTTCAAACTCAACGAGAGTTCGACTCTATCACTCCGAAAAAATCTGTGAACAAGTCATTAATCACGTCCCTATTTCTCCGGCTATCCCCACCAAAGGGCTCCATGTCCCAGTGGAGAAAAATACATATCTAGCAATAAAGCTGTAACAGTGCGCAGGCCACAGCTAATAGTAATAATGTAGATGTCTTGTGTGTATATGTCGACACCACAAACGCCCTTCTACCTCCATTTCAGACCTCAGGGTTCCCCCTCCTGGCAACGGACAAAACCCACTGTCTCGATCGCGGTGAATCGTCTCGCCTAACACAGAGATCAGAGGATATTGGATGTGCCGACGGTACGGAAAACCCATTTGTCAACTCGCTGGGGACTTTTTTCTTTTTGTCGGTATCCAAAAACTAAAATATTTATTCAACTCACGGAAATTTCAACGGAGTTTACAGTCAGATGTTGAGGATTAGGAAGAGAAATGTTTGGAGGAGGATTCATTGGCCGATCTATCCAATCAATTTGATTGGGAATTTAAATAATTTTTTGCTCGAGGTGAAAATCTTCTTCAAGTTATTCCCGAATACTAAGAACAACCGGGTTTGCCGCACTCGTCCTCATCGACGATGTGACGAGTCGATTCCCTGGTTTTTCCGCTAACTGCGAACTAAATTCATTGATTATCGGAAATAAAGGGAGATGGAGTAAAAACGATTGCTCATTTTCTTGCGGCACACTTATCCTCCACATCTATCCGCATGAACGTGAGAGAATAAGCCATGCGAATCGTTAAATCATTTTTACACGGTATAGAGATACATTCGTGTTAGAATCGAGGGATACAAAATAACCGATCGAGCGTAAGGGAATGAGTGGTGGATTGGTCTTCTTTCATCCCCCCATTGCAGCAACCCCAGACCTATCCCACAAGAGCACGCACGAATTCCCTACCAAAATGCACCAGAGACTGGCCATTCCATGTTTTTTTTTTCCTCTATTATCTCTTTCACTCTTACTTGTGTGGTAAACACGTTTGTGTTGTTGGCAGAAGTAATGATCGCTCATGCTAGGTTTTGTGTACCATTTTGATTTGTGGCTCCATTAGTTCTGGGCTCGTCGGTTTCACACCTGGTGTGCTATAACAGTCGATACAGCCATCGATTCAGTCGATAAATCCACGTTAGCTTGGGGTGGGGTGAATCAATCTGACATTGATGTCTCTCTTGTTTTTGAGTTTAAGAAAGTCTGAAAGAAAATGAAATATCATAAATGACACGGTAATTTATCTCGCACCTTTCTCCCCATCTAGATAAACAATATTTAGAGAAAAATTTTATGTGAAGACTATTATTAAAACTGAAATATGTCGTGCAGATCGTGAAATGAAAAATAATTTTCTCAGAATCGGAGAAAAGTCGATTTCTCAACAGTGACGAGCCATCAGGGGAATCAGGGCGCGTGGGTGGTAATGTGTCTGTAAATTTTCAACCGTTCCAACCCCTACTTACCTCCGTTCTTGTTCTTGAGGAGAACCAGGGTGCTTGAAAAGTAGACAGGTCCACGAATCGTCGGTGTTACGGTGAAGAGAGTGAAGAGAGTCTGAGATGCCGGCGAGAGATGAAAGTGAAAAACCGACACCCCCGTAGGGCCCACCCTGCAAGAATCATCGAGCCATTATATCTCCGTGAAAAGGAGCCGAAGACTTTTGGCTACTGGATATCCTCAACGACTAACGAGTTGATAATGAAACCAACATTCCCAGGTTTCTCGACTTTTCCTCGAAAATTCCGGGAGAATAGTCCACTGTTCCTATTCGGACAAAAACCTCCATCTAAAAGAAACAATTACCTGTTCCATCCTCTTGGCATCGTAAATTGTACCCTCCACTTGTCCACTGAATCATTTGGGTGATAATCATCCCCTCGAACCCCTCTCATACCAACCGAAATTGACAAAATCCGATCAATTTGTCCTCACCGTCTCTCTCCGCAAATCCTCAACGAATCATCAAGATAAGGATCTGTCTGACAAATTCCACTAACTAGAGAAACAGATCTCTCAATATTTGTCAGGGGAGCCCAAAGGGATTATTCAAATTTGTAATTACCGTGTGCCATTAGCTGATGTAACCAGCAATAAGAGCTGTTGCGAGATGACTGAAACGCAGGGTCGTACCGGGCAAGCAATCGAGAATTAATAGCCAGATGTCACGGAGTGACACCACAGTGACCACTAATGACTGCCAGACTCAATTTTTACATCTTTCGTCTCGCTTTTACTCAAAATTTCTATGAGCCCAGATGTGTTTACGTAATTATGTAAACTTTGACTTTTCTGTCTTTAGAGTCACTTAGAGCGACATGTAGACTCAGGGGCCAATAAAACTCTCATCTCAGTGGTTAAACGATCGAAGACTGCAGCAAACATGGATTGACAAAGGTCAACAGTGACATGATGGCAGTTGATTTCAATATATCGGTGCCGTGAGATGAATGGATCACACTAATTTGGGAGCCAACGGTTAGAGAAGACTTCGACGTCTGAGATAAACTTTCCCTTTCAGATAAGAGCTTAAAAAAATGCTTCGTCTACGACCTCGGGCTTTCCAAAATTTCCTTTTTCTCGTCAAGTAAAATAAATTGACAGGAACATTAGATTTAACAGAATAAAAAATTGAATGGTTCATTTGTTTATTCAGCTACCGGGCATTCCTCAATATCAGAGTCGTACCCGCTACAGCTTCAAAATTTTAATGAAACCGTGTTCACCTTCAATGATTAACTCCTCAATTAATTAGCGTTGAAGAACGCCGGAAACAATTAAAAAGAGAAGGGAATATGCGTGTTGGAGGCAGGAGCGCATCGATAATTAATGATATAAACGTTATCAATATGTAAATATACTCCGAATGTGTCGAAACGGAGTGACGGTCCCTCATTCAGACTCAGGGACAGCTTTTGATTGACTTAATCAGGGTTAACCCGTGACTAAAGTTGAATTTGTATAGAAACACTTCAATTTTTAAAAATTAGAGTCCGAAGTCAAGTTGAACTGTTAATGGTGAAAATGTTTACTTCAAACCAAAAACTGCCTCTCAAAGTTTATGTCTGTTTTGAACATTTTATGACAGAAATCAATCGAGTTTGGAGAGATTTCCTCTAGTTTTATTGCTCAGTTCACATACGACGGTTCCTGATTATGAAATCGCCATTTCGTTTTATTTATTTTCGTAATGGACACATTATGGAATCATTCACTTTCCTTAGAATCAATATTGTCATAAAAATACTCGATTATTGCGCATAAATCGTCAATTCCCCAGTGATTTGCCTCAACAAGTGTTCAGCAATTAATCTTATTCATTAACTTTTTACAAAATTCGTTGCAATTTTCCATGGAAACATGATAAAATATTATTTATCACCAAAGTTCTCTTCACAAGAATAATATATTTGTTATAATGAGGCACGAAAAACCTTCTAAATAAAAAAAAATTCTCTGCAATAAGAAATTGAAAAAGTGAGCTATCACGTCTCCTCTGCGTGACATTTCTCACCAACCCCCGAGTCCCCTGACCAAAAAAAATATTTATATAAATAGGAAACCCCCAATTCATCCCTCTTCCGGTTGTCCACACATTCCGAATCAGGAGGCCGATTTTCACAGGAAAATAACGACTTCCAAAAACAACAAAAGTCACCGCTTTCATCGAATGCGTGTAAATATCGCGCCCGGATCCTGTGATTTGTATCCCTCCTCTGAACCTCATCCCGCCTTCTGAAGCGTTCTAGAGGGCGCCAGGGACTGCGCAGGGTTCCCCCGGGAGTCTCGATGTGGAAAAATAAAAAATAAAATATTGAGAAAATGTATTCGGGCCGGGTGTCGGTGTCCTTGTGTAGTTGGATCGTGGGCGGAGCGTCGTGGCGCGCGGCCTCGTGTGTGAAGCAAATTGTCAATGCCGGTTATTGTGGTGCAGGCAATAATAAATGGCTGTGTAGGGTAAATTCGGGAGAATTATGCCTCAATACTGGCACCTAGGGTTTAGCTCACACTATTGCCCACCCTCCCGTGTCATTCCATTCACCCCATTCAACCCATTCTGCCTACTCCGCCCCCAATTTTTTTATTCCTTTCTTTTTCAACGCAGGATAGTGTTAATGTCGTTAAATAGCTCTACATGTGAGTTCATTTGATACCGAAGGGAGGGACTGGCTCGGATTAAATTGAGAGGGGTTCCGAGAGTGTAAGGTGAGAGTGCGGGTCTTCTTTGACATGTGTTCGATACTGTCAATCAATCAGAAATAATTTTTCAACATTTTTCCTTTCGTTTCATTTCGTCCGAAGGTCTGCGGGGCCCGATATTCGCGGAAATATTTGCATGAATCGATTTTAATATGAGGGAGGCATTATCACCCATTTCCTCCCCCTGAGGTAATTCGGTCTGATTCACCGATTACCCGCTTGTTTGTATATTCAATTTTTTTACAAAAATATTTGTCATTTGCTGCCTCTCCCCGTCGCACATTTTGAACGATTTTGACGAAAATCATGGATTATTTTGATCGATTTCCCCCAATGGAACGTCCAGTTATCGATTGAAATGTCCACAATACATTTCATTCAGCGGAACTTCACAGGTCGCACGTCGACAAGTTCGAATTATTCACGGAGTTCAGGGTATACACAATAGCCCGAACAATAGTCCCAGTCGTTTCCACCCAAGGAGCCGAAAAGCGCTCTCTTCTCATGATCGTGCATTAGTGTTTTACGACTCCGACATTATCGGAATCGTCACGCGTGTCACTCAGAAGTTCTCTCTTTCTTCGGAGAGGACGTATGTTCTTCTATCCTCAATGTGTCCTTTTTCACCCTGTTTTTCGTGTTTGAGAGAGGCCCAAACGGAGCTCGGTGAAGTCGGGGGAAGTACGGTCACCCACAGAGCGGACGTGGCATTGTCGGGTCATAGTTGGCGCAGGAGAGCCAGCGGGGGCTGCCGAAAAATGCACACTTTTTCCGCAATGGGAGCTCGTGAATAACGAAGTCCTTTACTTCGAAGTCTTTTGCTAACACGTTTAACCGTAACGCAAATGTACATCACTAATTTACAGCCCCCGTGCGCCAGGGGTGTGACACCTTTTCACATTTTTTTTTCTCCAGAAAAATAACGTTTTGCGTTTTTGGCATTCACTCGGTTTTTTCCGGGAAATTTATCCATTATCTTCGCCTTCACTGTTCGATACGAATTGTCTCAGCCTTTAGAATTGGTTTTTCAAACGAAAAGATAATCTTCCGATTTGAAAATCGGAATTCCCATTCTTCATGGGAATTTTCTTCTCCATTTTTTCATTCGAAAGCTGCAGATTTGTTTGATGATCTCAATTTATATCTTCATGGAATTGTCAAAGGCATTTCACACCCCTAATCATATTTATGTGCCCGAAAGGATTAATAAGACGTCTGTTTTCCACGTCTCAACGGATAAAAACGTCCTACATGAAAAATAAGGGAACCGTGAAGTAGCCCAGACTCCGCCTCCCATTTTTTTTATCTCTGTGGATACAAGCAGCCTCCAGAAGGCCCTGGGACATGTTTTTCAATATTTAGCCATCATGACTTTTCGACGGCTCTTTTTTGGGCAAAATCTCCGAGTCGAATTGGAAACTAGATAATTCAATTAGAAGGATGCCAGCTGCCCCGTTATGGTATCCCAGCGTTAGAGACGGTGAATTCCAGGTACGATTATTACATTTGCCCTCCCTCCTGTCGTCATGCTCGTTTCTGCCATTTGAGGCTAATATTTCCTGGGTGGTCATTAAAAAATCCCGAAATCGAGAGATTCCCTCTCGGCCCCAGTATTTCCAGAAAATCAGATTACGTTCATTTTGGGAAAGGAAATGTCCGTGGACTTTGACGATACCAATTATTTTTTTACGTCAACTATTTCGAAATTTTTTTTTTGTTTTTTTTCTCTCTTTTAATTAAAGAGCCTTGATTGTATTGATATGAGGCCACCTTATCTAATCCTCCAAATAAATTAGTCGGACTGTAGGTGTAACTAATTGAATAAATAAGATTACTAAATCGAAAATGCCCGCCGAAATGAAGATAACTGTCGGTATTAGTTAAAATTCGAGGTTTTCGAATACTGGTAATTTGAATAAACATTATTAATTTCTGCAGCGGCGATAGTAAATATCGTTTCAAAAGAAGAGAAAACCAGGAAAGTTGAGATTTATTCACAAATTAGAATAAATGTAGTTAATTAGCATATAGAATAACATATTAATTGGAGCCCGAAAATTGGAGATTCTGGACAATAAATAATCACTTTATTACATACATTACAAACATTCAGAAAATATTTTTAAAATTTCAACTGAATGTTTGTGTCCGTCATTAGGTCCTGGAGGGAGTGCCGTCCATTCGTATTTTACGGAAACAAACTATTGGACTCTGGGGAGCTGTTTCGATGGCCTCTGCACGCATCATTGTTTCCCCCTCCCCCCTCTGGTCCACTCCAAAATACATTAATCTCGTTTTGCCTGGTACACACAACCCCATCGAAAAGTGCGCAGTCTCACAATGGCCCGAAGAACCTCGACACGCCCAGAATTTCATGAAATACCCAATCGTCAATGTCCTTTACCCAAGTCCTTCTTCTCTCCTTTTTTTTTCCTCGCCGCTCAACAAAACCGAGCTAGGAATGCAAATTATCGTCGTCGGGGGAATATTCTCAAGGAGGCATGGGCCCAGACGTTGGCTAATGCCCCTGCAACACCTTTTATATATTTATCGTAATGACTTCTGCGGTTACACTTGTGCTTGTCATGTTACCAAACCCCTTTACTATTTGGCCACCAGTGATGTCAGCAGAAAATATGAAGAAAACGTCTTCAAGGATTATTTCAGAGGGATAAAAGTGTCACGAATGATTGAATTCTTAGAGTCGCGAAAAATTTCTGTTTGAGTGTTATTGAATATTATTATAAACCGAACAAACGCACGGACAGCAGAGTTCATTAAAAATTAGTCGAACAGTTTTGTAATTTGGAAAAAAATGATAAGAATGTCATATCTACGTGGTTATGTAACTTCCTAATATTTTCTATATACTTATAATTGCAAAAATTGTTGATATTTAATTTTCTACATTTTATTTTTCACTCGATCAGGACAATACAATACCCTCCCCCGGTGCGAGATTATTTTGGGAGATTTGCTCGGATATTCTCGCCCGATCGATTATTTCCGATTCTTTCAAATCCAAAATCACAAACGACAGTAAAGAATAGATCCATCGTCGAGTGTAGACGATTATGCACGCAATAAATAGATTATCGTTCAGAGCCCACCCCCGCCGTGAGTGACGAATCACTTGAATGTGAGAATAGTGAATTTAGCTTGGGCTTTACCCACCGAATTTTTCGTACACCATTGAGCCATCACTATACGCGTATTTCCTCTCTTATTTCTCTCACCCGGGGGCACTCGTCACGGCAAATCGGCAAAAATTAGCAGCATCTGGAGCCTCTGGGCCCCCCCAGATACGGCTGCCAGTATTCGTGCTCTACCACTTGGGCGAAAAACGCGTCGGTATTCTCAAGGAAATTTTGTCAAAGAGTGTGGCCCTCGCTGGGGGCGGGGCACACTCTTATTTTTCCTGAAAAAAGGGACTGTTGTTGAATCGTATCTGGCCGACTCCGGAGTTTACAAATATTTGCCGCCATCATCCCTGAGAAACATCAAAATTTCTTTCTCCCCCTCTCACGTTTGATTGCCCAGGAGTACAATCATGGAAGTTTCACTGTGATGTGTCAGGAGAAAGGACTTTATATTTTTACCTTTCGGATTCTAATAGCGTCTGTCAGCTGTTGGACCAGCCTCGACACCCTTTTTTCGAAAATTCTCGTCAATCGCATAGTTAATTTGCCGGGAACATGAAAAAAACAGGAATTTTGGTACAAAGGGGGAAAAATATCCTTAAAGGGATGGCAAGAATCCTCTCTAGCTCGTGGATGATGAGTAAGAAGGGCACCGGATGGGGGTCGCACGCCGTTGTCCCTTCACAACTGACACGCGGTAAATTACTGTTAGGTAAATTCAGAGAAGTAAATGCTAACCCGATGCCCGGGGTAATTGTTTTATGACACTTCCTGTGGATTGGGCGAGCACCCTTGATTTAATTTTACGTGAATTTCCGGCGATTTTGGGTAAAGGGGACCGGTCTGTTGTGCAAACAGACACTGCATGATTGAATATTCCATTGTTGAAAGGGCTGAATGACTTATTCTTACGAATAATGTCTGAACCGTTTCACAGACTGCTGCGATGGGGGTTTTCATCCCCGTGGGGTCGGCATTTTTAAATATACAGATACATATGTAGGAAATAATGTCTAGGCTTAGGAAAAACCTTCTGCGATTTTTTATAAATATTCTTATGGTCAAAGTCTCTGATAAAAAATCTACTGTCTGCTAATTTTGGAATGATCTCATTTTACCGCTCTTTGCTGCAAATGCAGTTGGTGTAGCCACCCGTTGTGAGGCCCTGTTAGGTAAAATGACTACGGAAACCCTTCACCCAGCGCCCCAGGTAATTATTTTACGATTTTACCTAACTCTGGATCAGGAGTCTTAATTCAATTTGACGTACATTCGCAGCCGTTCGAGCAATAATAAAATCTTTTCTAGAATTACGTATCTATCCTGTTTTTATTTGGTGGCGCAACAAACTGCATAAAACAACCTAAAGTTTTATTTTACGCACACGTGGCCAGATGAAAATGTAATTTTTCCCTACCTCTTTCACTGGAGAGTGTCCAACTAATGGAGAAAGGGCACAACCAAGAAAAGGAGATCGTCGTGTGGATTTCATGGCCGGCGTACGCAACCGAACCTGGGGGACACTCGTACCTTATGCCTCTGCCATAAACTAATAAACGCATTAACTACGTGCGACAGAGAGCTACGTCAACAAGTCATAACTGCTGACAATGGACATTCATCTCAGGCTAGTTTCACGGATAGGAAGAGCAAGCAGAAAATACTGAGACCGTTCACTGATTTATGATTTTGCCTATTGCAGAAGAACAGAGCAAGGGCAAAGATCAATGTTACACTTCCTTGACTCTGAACTTATTACTCAAGGTGGATTTTTGACATTGGCACCCGCTGGCACGCGAGGACACGTTACACCGGAACGAGCGAAGAATGAGAGATATTTTTCTGCTTGTAAAATTTAATGCTCGAGGACAGGTATTTCATTTTTTTTTCGGTTGAAATGTGAATCGAAAATTTTTATGACGACTCAAGTTTTGACATTTTTTTTAAAAGGATTTCGGAGAAACAAAAAACAATGATACTATTCTTTGTAGTGTATTTATTTCAACCTCGAAATTTTATGTTTATGCCACACGAATGTCCAGGTATTTTTCACACAAATTGAAATACTGTTTACCGTCAAATTTGACAATTAAATTGCGAGGGAAAAATTTGAAGGAGAAATGTTGGTGGTTAATATCGCTTGAAATAATTCTTGTCAGTAAAATATTATGATGAATGTCGAAAGGTAAAAAAATAATAAAAATGGCATTCTGAAGCTTGTGGTCGGAGCAAGTGGCATCTGCCTGGTATGATGGCAGGACTCACCGTCGGTTTGAGCACCAGCTCCACCGACTAAAAACCCCAAGGCACTTATTCCGAAAGATCCTATTCTAAAAAGTGTGAGGTTTATTTTGCGATAAATATGAAGATAATTTCGGTTAAACTTTTCTCCCCTTCTGCCTCACTGTAACTTCTTCGAACTTTCCCGTTACGATTTTTTCCAAAATTCCATAAAAAAAATATTTTTCATTGTGAAATCTATTTACGACGTAATTCTCCAGGTTATTTCGATACCAAAAAACGGGCTACGCCACTGGGTCAACATTTTCACTTCTCTTGAAAAAAAAAACATAACAAAAAAAATTAACGCTGAACCCATTGGATTGCCCTGCCTCTGGTATTTACGATGTTCTTTTTGTTGCGCTTGTGGTTTTACAACCGGTCATCCTATACCTAGGACTTTCGAAAAACTGAAATATTTTCCCGAGTAGAAATCCACCGGGGCTTTTCAGGAGGACCGGGGGCAGGAGGGGGACAGGAATGAAGATGCGCCATGCGTGCCGGAGGACAATAGTGGGCATATTGTGAAAATATTGATTACAATTCAGCAACAATGGAGAACAATGGGTGTGTACCGGGCGTTCATACTTGAGTAAAAAAATCTTCTCGAAGGCCACTTGGCTATTTTTCCGATGCCTCTGGCACAAGCTGGAGGTGCTCCAACGAGAATATCACAATATGCATACCAAGTCACGTAGGACAAAGCGTTATCCACATTTTCTTTTCTCTTCCTGCACCCTTCAATTGAGAGGGGGATACATTTTAACAGACAGACATACTGCTGAGTCGTCTGAGGGGACAATCGAATTTTCTCAATATTTAAATTGTGTCTGAATTATCAGGAATTTTGTAATGTTCAATAAATTGAGGGGAAAAAAATTAAGAAAAATGACTGTGAAATTCCCAGCGACGATAAAATTCAGGTAATTACACTAATTATCAATTTAATACTAATATTTTCATGAGGTATAAGAGAGCGCAAGTGATTTTGAATATCGACAGATGTTTTCTTTTATTGCTTTTTCATTATGGTGAAAATCCAAAAGTGAAAATAATAGTTCCATTTTTCTTCTTCAAAAGAAATTCTTTGAACTCTCACAAACTAACATATGTCACGCGTGTACGTTACCAATAGCACGGTGTCGCGTGTCAAAGATAACGCGACACATGCGCTCAACCCTCCTTCACCCCCTCTCGAAAAACCGCCCGCAATTAGTCCTCCTAAACACCGCCGCACTTTGCGTAATTGTCTCAACTCAGACCTCCGTCGAAGTTTTTTTTCGGGAAAAAAAATCCTAAAAAATTTAGTTGTATGACATTTCCTAATGACACAGCCATCTGGTGCTTGAGCATTTAATCGTGAGGATCTGGCAGGATGAGTGATCCCCTTGTTAGTGATTACAGGAGCGATGCAGAGGGTTAAACGACATGGGCAGGTGTGGAGAAAAGCCTCTCGATAATTTTATAGGTGGAATCGTCTCCAAAAACCCGCGTCAAAAATTATTATCCACCGAAATGCGTTCCGAAAACTTCCGACGAACCCTCACAGGATCTTCGGAGGATGTTCCTGGTGGGCCAAAAAAATGTTTAGAAGATTTTCGGATGATAATGTATTTTTAGAAACAATTTTGAATTTTCATTTGGAAAGAAATCGCAAGGGGCGGGTAATGAAAATTACACATTGGGTGGAATCGAAGTAAAATGGTCTGAAAAATCGTAATTTGGGGAGGGCTTTCGTCACCCCTTAAGGAGAAAATCTGAGTTGAGAAAATACTCGAGATGAGCACATGGTTGGCACTGGTATGTACAATGCCGTCACGTTTTCCCTTGGTTTTACGATCATACCGATGTGTCAGCAAAAGCGAACATTCAGTCGAGTGTCTTCCACACTGCGGTCTTATTGCCGGTCACGAAGCAAACTCGTCCCCTATCATCGTAATCTTTTTCGAGAGTTGAAAATATTTAAATTGTGCAAATGCCTGCATACAGATTTACACTACCATGCAAATGTTGGAGAGAGCAAAAATGGAAAGCCTCTGTTCTATTCCCCTGACTTAAAATGAGAAATTCAATAATTTTACCCATAGATTCTCCTCAGGTTCTCATCGACATAAAAAATCAACCCCTCAACTTGAAAACCTCATAATTTTTTACGTCTCACCTTAAATTTTTCCATGGGAACTCCGTTCTCTCTTACGTAGAGAATTCACATCTTATAGTTCTTGGTCACAGTTCTCAAGCATTTGCGCAGGAGCATTTCATTATTATAAATCAATGAGCCACCAACGACAACGGCCAACCTACTCTCCGCCCAGTAGAAAACAAAACGCCTCCGTACTGCGAAAAATGCTTCTCAATCGAATTGAAATAAAACCCCAAGTGTGTACCGTGTGCGTAATCACGAGTCACTTGGCAGCTCACTCGTCTCTGTACTGTAATCGATTGCTCGTCGACCCCTGAATTTTTTTGTTTATGGTCACTCTTCAGTTGGGCTGAGCATTTGTACAATGAATTTTTTTCATCCCCGGCAAATATTATATCGATATCGGGACCACTTTGGCCCATTGTTTTCCGCGTTAGAGGGGCCTCTCGACGCCAGATTTCTCGGGGTATTTCTCTCTCCAGCATTTGCCAGGCGATGGGACACTTTTTGTCCCTGTGCACTGACCCTGCAACGAGCACAAGCGATTTGTTAAAAGATTTTCATGGCTGAAGTCGCACGTTTGGGTAAACTGGGGCTCTTTGATTATATATCAAGCCCTTTATTTTATTATTTCCCGATCCATTATTCATTTATTGGTGAATTTATTTCATAAAAGATGGAGATACCGAACACAATCACATATTTGAGAAGAAAAATTTAACAGGACAAATCACTTTCTTAAATATTTATCAGGAGGAATTTAACATTCTACTTAGCATACATCAGTCGGACTGCATTCATTTTCAGTCGCGCTCCGGTTGTTTATTGATAAATTTTATTCAATAACAGATAGAACGCGGTTTGAATTAATAATCGCTATACATTTCCGAGTTTTTCCGTCGTGAGAGTTCAAACTTCACTGAAAAAAGCTATTTCTCACTGAGTTTATCTTATCGAGGGAGATTGGAAGAATAATTTTAGTATGTATACCCCGGAGAATTCAGCATTCGAATGACAGGAATCAGTCACGCGAGACTTGTCAATGTGCCCAGATTTATCTCCTTATTTTTATAGTCATACTCACAATGTGTGGTAGACAGTAAAAAAATGTACCTATCATGGGGGCCGTTGATCTTTTGATAAAGGAAATTATCACTGTTTATGGATCTACTCTTTTGCTGACAGTGGTGATTGTTTATATCGTCCATTGGCAGTGGGCGAAATTTGTTAAAAATATCTATCGATTGCACTTGATGGGATTCGAAGCCGAATGTGCCGAATTGGCTGTCAATTATAAAAAACGTCTCTTTGCTCCGCTCAATGGAGCGATCTCTAACGATAAGATTTTGCAATCGGAGGGAGCTATTAGATTACTGGAAATTGGGGTGAAAACAGGTGAGAGAATTGATTATTTATGAATATTCTAGGAATAACAATGAACTATTCTGAACTTCGATAGAATTGTTCAACGACTCTTGTACGATTTTTCATTTTTTTTCTTGCTATTGAACATTGAAAAAATTATTTCCTGAAAAGGGGAGAATATTCAATTCTACCCCGATGGAACTCATCTAATCTGCGTGGACTGGAA
The DNA here is from genome assembly GCF_034640455.1 of Diachasmimorpha longicaudata. Classification (NCBI taxonomy): domain Eukaryota; kingdom Metazoa; phylum Arthropoda; class Insecta; order Hymenoptera; family Braconidae; genus Diachasmimorpha; species Diachasmimorpha longicaudata. The sequence continues at coordinate 9,675,705 of NC_087228.1, read as the reverse complement.
TCGCAAGTTAGAGGACTACCTGATGAAGAGCGATCGTGCCTGGCAATTTTCTCACGTCAAGTTCAAGAAGTTGATACCCAGCGATGGTCGATCCCTAAAAGTAATTCCGAGTAATTGTGTGGATGCTGTTGTCACCGTGAGATCATTGTGTGCGTGTTCGTCAGTGCGAGAGACACTGCGGGAGATTCGAAGGGTCCTGGCACCGGTAAGTCACCTCTGTCCTTGTAGCAGATCCCGAGGACTCACCTTCGTCCTCCACAGTCGGTAAATTCTCGACAATCGAAAAAATACCCTGAGCTTTGTACTATTGGGGTTGAGGAGCATAAAATTGACTTGAATTAAAAAAATTAACGTCTGAATAAGAGAGAAATGTCCTAATCAGAATTTTAAAAAAATTTTCTGATAATTTATCCGCTTCATTTTAGGGAGGAAAATATTTTTTCTTAGAGCACGTACCTGACAAAGAAGAGACTTTCACACGTTGGCTTCAGGATTTCTTAACAAAAACCAAAATCTACCCATCACTATTCGGCGATTGCAGACTAGACTCAAATCCCCTCTGCAACATAAAGAGCACTGGTTTCTCGAAAGTTTCCTGGGAGTCGATTGTCCTCAAAGGCTACGTTACTCATCCATATCATTTTTATTTATCCCGCAATCACATCATGGGCATTGCCACTAAATAATTGAAGGTAAAAAAAATTATAAATACATTTTTATAAGTGAAGAATCAGTTTACAATAGTTTAATGGCGGAAAAATTGAATTCAGATACATATTTACAATGACACTGCGCTCTGAAATTACGGTCGGTTAATTATAGAAATTAATTTAATTCCATTTCATTAAAAAGTCCAGCAATTAAAAAAAATTCGCCATGAGTAAAATAAATTCCAAACATGAAATGACTAAACTGAGTTAAAAAGACGTTATCGTCGACGATAACAACTCCATAAAAGTGATTATTTATCAAAAATGTCTGGTAGATAATTTCGCAAAGTTAAATTTTGTTTTTCAAAAACTAAATTTCATTATTTACGAATTAGTAGAAATTATTTTTTTTCACAGTAAATCAATGTACAAAGTCGAATGAAAACATAACAGACACTAAATAAAGCAATAACATTTTACATTACTAATCATCCGAGTCGGAATCATCGCGAGTTCGCAGTGTAATCACTGATTTTTTTCCCACATTGTTATGAGTATTCGTACTTGACCGGCTTCTCTCGAGATTCCTGGTCATTGGAATCCTCAGCTCACCCCCAAAGTCCTCGAAGGGATTATGAAATAATTTTGTACATTTTACACTATCAACATCGCTGGACTCTTTATCAAATAAATTATCTTGACTATCGGTGGGTTGCTCCAGATAGAAATCAACTGAACTCTCGTCCTCTGAAGTCAAAGTTTGTTTCCTGGTTTTTCTCCTGCTCCTCCTCACCGAATGAACAGGATTCCTGGGATGATTTGTTGGTGGTACCCCTCCGCTTAATTTTCCCCCGTCCTTATTGAGGGATTTCTCCAAGTTCTCAGATATTCTATCGACTGATACGCTGAGGTCCATTAATTTAAGCTCCAATAATTTTTTTTCCGGTGAGTGTAATCGTTTGGCGGGAGATTTAATTACCGTCTGAAGTTTCTTGGTTGGTAATTGAACCGGCGTTGGGGCCTGTTTAATCGGAGATCGGGATTTCCTAACTGGTGTATGTTTTGACTCCATGGAACTGCCTTCTTGGCCACGATTTTCCTCACATTCTGCTTTCCGCTTGATCCCACTGGATCTCGTGGATTTCCCTAAGAGCATCATAACCGATCCCCTCGACAATCCACTGGAATCAGACTCCCGGGAGTCCTCCATATTGAATGACTTATTTTTACTGACACTCTTATTAATACCACTACGACTATCCTTATTAATAACTCCAATTTCAGCTTTAAATTTCTTAGGTGGGCTCTCGTCAACTTCCTCCCATTGTTTCGACGACGCATCATCGTAGTCCAAAACTCTGGCAAAACTCGATCTCTTTCTAGTTACAACAGACTTCTCAGCTCTCTCAAGCACTCTTTCAGATTTTTGTGAACCACTTCTCGTAATTCTCGCAGTTCTGTCGCTCGTCTTTTTATTTTTTACCTGCGAACTCTCATAATTCTCCTCCTCGTCACTCGGTAAAATAGTGCCAGGGCAAAGTGGTGCAATCTCACTCGTCAAGTCGTGAATAAGCTGTTGCTGGTCCGCAGAGAATTCTTCTTCTACAATTCCCCTCCTCATCGATCTCCTCTGAGCCCTGTGGTAGCTCATCTCCATCTTCATGATAAAATCATTTTCTTCATCCGAGAACTTGATTACAGGCTCCAAGCACCGTCTCCTGATTCCACTAGGCAGCTTCCGGAGTTTCATGCCTCGAGAGGAGTCACTGGAGGAGTCGCTTTCAATCGTAACCGTTCCTCTGATTATTGTCGTGCCACCCTTCTGAGTTTCTTCATCCACGCCCCGGGGACTCCTTTGTCCATCTGGAGCTAGAGAATCCTCCATGGAGCTCTCGATGCCATTCGGCAATTCAATCTCGTCCTTCGAATGTTTCACTTTCATCTTTTTAGGATTGACTTTCCTACTCCTCCGTTTTCTCTGCTCAATCTTCTTATTTCTAAGGACTGCACGTTGCCTCATCCTTCGGATGGTTCGATTATCCAATTTCTGTTCCATGCTTTCCTCCTCTGAGATCAAATTTCCATTTATAACGCCTGATGATCTATCAGAGTCGCTGAGGTGTCTTCTTGATCGTGTTGCATACGGAGAAGAGCTTTTCCCGTTTGGCGATGTCTCAGTTTTCGAAGATACTCGTCGCGTACTTGATTGACTAGATGAATTTTTACTATTTCTACCACCTGGAGGAATCGCCTTTATTTTTCCTCCTTCACCCACTGGTGTTGATTCTTCAGTCTCTGCAGAATTCTTAACTTTTTCAGAATCAATAACCGATGGTTTCGAACGTACCAGAAGCACAGAAAGTATTTTCTCCTCCACGTTTCCGTTCCTTGCTCCGTGAGATGTTTTAGAACCGATAACGGATTTCTTTGACCGTGTGAGAAGGCCATTAGGTTTTGTCTTCTCTCCTCTTGTATTCGAAATTAATTTTGCAGTCTTTGCAGCCCCCTGGCCTTTCTTAGAATTAATATTTGATTTTTTAGATCGTCGAAGACGCACAGCAGAAATTCTCCTGTCGCCTTTATCATCAGGTGTAGATGCGTCCGTCTCTGTAGCTTCCCGAGATATTTCAGAATCACTACCTGATTTTTGCAAACGTTCACGAAGTACAGAACGTTTTGCCCTTTTCTCTTCACACTGCATCATAATTATCGTACTCTGGTCACTCTCCTGTGAGTCTAATTCAATTTTTTGGATCTCAGGACCTCTTCCCATTCTTTTAGCCGAGATCACCTCTGTTGCAGCTGGCGAACTGCCTGATCTTGAAATCGATCCACTCGTCCTTTCATTTTCCAAATGTCTGACACTACTGCTCTTCCTGTTCTTCCGTTTACTTACAGTTCTCCCCAAAAGGGTTTCAGACAGTCTTTCTAAGGGAACAGTCAGTATTTTCTTGGCACAAAGAGACAAAAGATTATCTGATTCTCCCGTGCAACTCTTAACAGAAATCCCTGAAGAACTACCATCATCGGTTTCAGAATCAATCTCCTGATACCGTACTTTCCCCTTCTGCCTCCTCCTCAGGCCCTTCCTCTCTGCTACGCCACTGATAATCTTCCTCTTTGTCTTAGTATTGAACCTGGGGCTGGGAACAAGCCCCAGATTTTTCAAGAATCTTTTTTCTCTACCCTCAGTGGATGGGTCAGAGGAGTCTTTGCTATTCCTCGAGGGATCACGATTCAAGAATACTCTGCTGTGTCTCCTAGCGTTCAAAGTCTTTCTCTTCTTGAAACTAGGGACCTTCACTCTGACCTTAGGGGTTGCCTGCAGTGCTGGATGTTGGTTTTTCGTCTTGGGAACCATCTGATCCTCACTGTCCATCGTCGAGGAAACGATAATGTCCATTGGAGAGTTCCTGCCAGTCCACAACTTCCTCCTATTCCCCTTCTTCATCAGGGATGGAAACTTGGGGGTTCCCCTGCCACTCGAGTCTCCAGAGCCCACTTCAAAATCCTTTCTCAGTCTATGAACAGTGGATTTATTAACCAACTTGTCAATGTGCTCATCAAGACCCTCGAGAGCATCAGATATTTTTATCCTTGGTGCCATCAGATTCCTTACTTCAGAGTCAGAACCATCGCAGGAGGTTAATCTACTTCTGTTCAGTGATTTCTCAACTGTCTCCTCTAGTTTACTGAGGATCAAGGAGGTCTCGACGGATTTCTCTGGGGCCTGGTTGATCTTATTACAGTTTCCTCCTACCTCTGGATTAGCTGGAGTCTCAGTATTCGGTCTCGATTGATCAGCCTCTAGAAGATTCCAAGTCTCGGGCGCTCCTTCAGGACCGGGAGCATCTGCAGGCTCTAAGTGGCCCTCAGGGCTTTTCGAGCCTTCCATTATCACCAGCATCTCTGATCTATTTGTGATGTTAGTGGAGCGAATGTAGGGACCAGTGGCCACTGAGCTGCTGTTGGACGCTCCTTCTGGCACAGGAATGACGTTTGTCGCAATGGGCAATGGATTGTGGTTGGGACAGCTCTCTTCGCTCAGAGAGGAACCGCTGTTGTCAGAGGGTATCAGCTCATTCAGGATTGAGGGGTCTTCTGTGGTTGAATAAGGAGCTTTACCAGTGTCGAGCCAGTACTGAATCAATGACGAGGACTTTCGTATGGGAGCACGATTCTTGTTGAAGGATTTATCGTTTTCACCCTCATCGTCTTCTTCGTCATCCTCCTCCTCTTCCTCCTCAGCATCACTCTGGACGGGAAATTCCTTGTTGTCTGGCTCAACAGAGTCCTCCTCGTAATCCTCGGGTAGGCTTTTGGTGGATTGTTTATGGGTCTCTCGTTGCTGATGCCCTGATAGGGCTCTCCTGTTGTCCTCCTCCTCTGATGGGGAGTCGAGAGTTATTTCAATGTCATCGGTTAACTTAAAGTCAAGGAAAAGGGGGTTAAAATAAAATATTTCCCATCCGAGAGAAAGAGTTTGTCTCTTTGGTTGAATTGCGGTAGATCAATGAGAGAAAAGCGCAGAATTACTCAAGGGAAAAGGGCGCGAAGGGACTTTTCATTAACCTTAAACGATTAGGAAAGTTTTCCAAGTTTTAAATAAATTGATTCTTCGCCTAACCGATCTATTTTTCGTCATGTTAACGCCCAGCTACATATTCAGCCAGTTTTTACAATAATAGTTTTTTTTTCGCTGAACTGAAGCAATTCAAACGAAAGGATCTGAACTCTTCACTACGATAGTAGAAGGAGGATTTTCATACCTTTGTCGAGTACTTTGCGAAAAGACTGTCCCATACTTTTATACGACTCTCGGTTATGTGCTTGGGCACGTGGAAAGAAACGAGATTATCTTTGCTCTGTGATATTCTAAAAAGGAATTTCAGTTATTTTACTTTGTTGGGGAGTTCATGGCGGTTTGGATGCTAACCTCAATCGTGAGAGTCTGGGACAGTACATACCTTTTGAGACCGTGTAAGTATGATTGCGAAAGCCCAACAGCAGATCCAGCATCAGAACTATCCATTCCTAGGGGTTTCTTCAATCAATTATCCGGCTAAACACGATTTCATTCAATGGAGCACTTTTTATTTATCATTTTCGAAACGCGTGTCACATAATAACAAAGGCGGGGGTAAGCAGGGGACTACTGATAACCCATTTTGGAGCGGAGTGCAACAATGGAAATGGAGGGTGATGGCATCTACCGATGGTGGGTAAAGGAGAACGAGGGAGAGCGGTCGTCATCAATATGTTTAGCCGGCGAGGGGTAGCAAATAAAAAAATTAATTAATGTACATGATTGTACATCATTAGTACTTCATTGTACATGTATTGATATTGTTTGTAGTTCCGTATATAATGAATAATCATTATTTTAATTTTGCCCGTGATGTTAGCTGACAAAAAAAAATCAACTTTTTTAATTGAACTCTAACTAGTTATGTAGGAAATTGTTTACAAATTTTCACTGCACTACAAACAAACACAATACATCTACAATAATATATTAACGATCGACAATCATGTTCATTAATTAGTCCATTGGGGTGAAGCTCAACGCATGCGCACGATATATTTTTTTACTTATTCAAACCTTAACCTCTCCTGGTTGTAATGTTTTGAATTTTTTGAGTGAGAGTGCAAGTACAAGTGAATAATCCCTAAGACAATATAGCTACTCATTACCTAGTGGGAGAACCATTTGAGAATAAGTTAAACCGAATCAAATTATCTGGAGAAATAAGTTGAACACTGGAAACTACATGATGGCCATGCGATTGATGACAGGAAGGACATTGAGGCATTTAAAGAAACAACAGGAGGTGATTCAACCCTTCAAATACCTCCTGGTGCTCGACTTCGAGGCGACCTGCGAGAAAGACATTCCCATAATGACTCCAGAGATAATAGAATTCCCCTGTCTAGCTCTGAACACAGAAAGCTGGGAGGTTGACAAAACTTTCCACAGGTACATAAAGCCCCGCGTCAATCCTCTCCTCAGTCCCTTCTGCACAGAGTTAACTGGAATTATGCAGGAGACAGTGGATAACGAGCAGCACTTTCCCCAGGTCAGAACTTGGAATAGAATCATTATGTAGTTTTCAATATTTATATCTCAGCAAAAATTTTTTTGGCAATTTATACTCTGTTATATGAGCACGTTGGGTTTGGGGGTTGTCAGGATGGGGAAAAAGTCAATTCCTTAGTATTTACTCTAGGTCCTCGAGGATTTTCGCAACTGGGTGGAGCAGAATGAACTTAACGGGGATAAGAGTGCGTTTGTCACATGTGGGGATTGGGACCTGAAAGTGATGCTACCGAGCCAGTGTGCGATCGACGGACTAGCAGTGCCCGAATACCTGAAGACTTGGATCAATCTCAAGACGAGCTACTGCGAGGCTACCCATTATTATCCCCGAAGTCTCCGAGACATGATAGCTAGGTTGAAACTGCCATCTCAGGGCAGACTACACTCTGGGATACATGATTCTATCAATATGATCAGAGTTATAGAGATGTTGGCCAAGAGTTATCATGCTAAATTCGTGTTGACTTCTAGCTGTTGATTAGTTTTTATAGACTATTGTAAATAAAAGAGTGATGAGGGAGTTTATTAAGATAAATTAAAGCGACAGTCATTTTAATAAAAGTCAACTTTTTACTAGACTGAACATTAATATCTACAATAGTTCCAAATTTAATCAAAATTCTCATTTGAAAAATCATCCTTCAGATGTGTAAATGCACATGTTAACTACAATTAAGTACAAATCTTATTAAATATTAAAAATTTTCATCAATAGAGTTTAGGCACAATTTGGATTCTTATATTTTTTCGTGATAATTAGATGTGCGACTTAAGAGAGAAATATGTTGCAAATTAAATCAACTAGGCTTAAGAATATTATTCTGCTTGCCAAAGCTATCGAAAATCACATCATCTACTTTCATCATTTGATTTAATTGATGAAATGTTTAACCAATAAAAAAACGATAACCGATTCAGGGAAAATTATGAGATTTTTAGTAAACTGAACGCTGATTCTTGTATAAAATACTTTCGTTGAACATATAAAGGCACATATTACCTAGAGTTGAATATAAATTTTATAAAATACTTAAAGTTCCACTCGCCATCAAAGAAACATCTCATCAATATCGTTTAGGTACCACTTGGATTCTCACGTCCTTTCTCTCATTACTCGTAAAAATCTGTAAAACCGCTTGAAACCCCTTCTCAACATTCTTTCTACACTGAATTCGGATCAAGACCCCCCTTTTGGCTGGTATCATTCCTTCAGCAGGTAAGACACTCAAGAACTCATTCGTAACTTTAGTCTCGAAAGGCTGGGCAGTGCTCGAGGTGCTGGTGATCACGACAGTGGCATCCTTGGAGCCAGGAGGGTGAAGTGTCACAGAAGATGGGCTAACATAAAACTCACCGTCGTGTCGCCCCTGTCGTCCCCCAATGAGAGTCCTCTCTAGAAGGCTCTCTGAGGGCATATAACTGTCCTCGTCATGAACAGAGACAACACTGGTATCACTGCAGAGAGACTGAAACATCTGGGACTCATCCCCATCGTCAGTGAATATCGAAATCGTCTCATCCGAGTTCAAATCCATCATCAAGGTCACCACCTGACGATGAACATTACGACAGAGTATCCCCAGATCCTGGACAGCATCTCTGATGATCGATAGCTGGGGAATCTGCCCCTCTCCGGGAAATATTCGGCAGATTGGATCCACTACATTCCTGAAGACATCGTTCTGCTTGTCGTTGATCTGCCCCGTTTCAATCAGCTTCTTGTAGAGCCTTCTGATGCGCCAACGAGTTGGTTCATCTCCATGAGTAATTGTCAGTGTCCCCATCTCTGCAACATCTCCCCTCAGCAGAGCGATATCTTCCTTTCTCGGTTTAAAATCAATGGTGATCCATTGGGACTGTTTGGGCCCAAGAATCACCTCAGTTGGATCAACATGCCAACTGGTTGCAACCGTCGGATAAACCGCCTTCGGAGACAGTTTAATTTTGGCATAAGCTGGCAAATCACCCAAGTTCTCCAACTGGACTGTGGTTGTCAGATTTCCAGCTGGGTTCAATTGCCCTAGAGACAGCCACATCTGCGCCCCCATGATCTTCATCGCCTGGTTGATATTCACTTTAGCATACCCCCCACATCCGTACAGCATGATGATTCTGGAGGGTTTGGTATCCCGATCCCTGATATCGCTGACATTTCCGGATGTCCTCTTGATCTTGTTTTCGTAATGAACGAATGTTATTTTCCCCGCTGATGCTCCAGTTCTGTTCGGAGAGTACACAATCGTCAGAGTTCTGCTTTCCATCTTCTGGAGGCTCACGAGAATACTAGTGCTGGATTCCCTGTCCTTCAGGAATTTAAAACTTTTGTCGTTGTCTGTTATTAACGCCTGCAGCTTTATCTTGTTGCTACTGGTGTTTCTTATCGTGAACTCTTTCACCTCATATTTTCCAACTCGAACTGTCGTCCAGCATAAGGAAGAGTGAGTAGATTGAACCGGAATCGTATCCCCCGCGATCGTTCCTCCTGAGGATAAACTTCGAGGAGATGCCCTGCCTGACTTGTTGTAGCCACTTGAAGAGGTGCCTGCACTAGTAGTTGAGCTCACACTGTGAGGGGACGATGGGAGACTTGTCGTGAGTTGCTGTTGGGGAGTGTCACATCTAGAATATACTGTAGGCAGTTCCCCTGACGAGTCCGCTGGGTCGTCGTTCGTCTCTTCGACAATCAGAGGAATATCAGCGATGATCGAGCCTGTTTTGGTCTCGCTGCGTACGCGAATAAATAATTTGGATTGTTCATCATCGGTCGTGGAATTCTTCACGTTCTTTTTTATATTTCCGGGTGTACACTGAACAGTGATCATGGATTTATCATTGGCCTTGAGTACCAGATAAGTAACTGGTTTGTCTTCATTGGGAACACCCTCAGAATTAGCTGGAGTCTTCACACTAAATACTTCAGAATTATTGTTTGATATACAGATTTCCAGGGGAACATCAGTATCGTATTTATTCTCAAATACTAATGGTAATTCCGTTGCTTCCTTATTTCCACTGAATCTCAGAGTATTCTGGTGGCCCTCTGGGTAAATGACCTCGACCTGAGCATCAGATGGTATGAAGCACATCAGATGGTGCTTTGTGGAGGACTCTCTGGTCGTCATGTCACTGCAGTTGATACTCAGAGCTGCCAGGATTGGGCCGGACATCCTCAAGAGCTTTACCACGATCTTGAAGACTCTACTCTCACCTGGTTTTATCAGAACTGTGTAGTCTGGAATCTCCAGGTGAATGTTCTCCTTGTCTCCCTGTATTTGGAGGAGGTGGAGGGAGCAGACTAGCCAACGATCACTCTCGTTCATCATTTCGATGTCAGCCTCTCTGGCAACTCCAAGGATGCACTTGTACAGTCCTTCTGCATTCTTTCCAATGGTCAGTCTTTCAGCTGGATTTTTCAGAGTTGTGTTGTTGAGTTTTCCTGGGGAACCTGCCTCTAACGACTCGTTTTTTTCAACGTTAAGCAGATGTGATTGGTTCTTCAGCACTAAGCTTTTGAGTGTTGGTGATGAGATTCGTGATGATGTATTGATTTCCTTTTTAATTGAACGATCTACTTGCGGTGGGAGTTTCGGTGAGCTCTGGACGACCTGAGGCCCTTCAGCTGACGTATATTCCAGGGGAATTTGTTGAGAAATCAGTTGTTTTATGGACTCTTTGTTATAAAATGGAGAAGGTGGGGTCAGAATGCCAGGTGTTAAGGTGGTGTCGACCGCTGGGATCGTTGGAGACTGTCTCTCACGATTATACTTATCAGGTGATTTGTTGTCCTTGTCAAAAGAGACTGAAGCTGGGAGGCTCCAGGCCGAGGCACTTGGGTTGACCGTTGAACATTGTGGCCATTCATGGCCATTCATTGCTTTGCTGTCCAGTGACAATTTACTTGAGGACTGGTTGGTCTCCACGGCAAATGCAGGGAGAGAGGATCTCGCTGACTGCAGTGTGTAGGTCCCTCCAGTACAATTGGCATTATCAATAGGTTTCCTCTCCTTCTGCTCCTTCTCCTTCTTCTTCACCATCAGCAGTTGGTCAACCAGTCGACGAGGGGTCTCGTCGTTGCAGTCCAGGGCCTTTGCTATTCCACTGAGACTAATCAAGGGCTCATCGTCGTCCTCATCTTGAGTATCGTCTATACAGGAGGTTGTGCACGTGGTGTAGGACCTCTCAACTGGCAACTCCTGCGTCTGATGGATTTCTGATGCTTTTGAGGTGTCTGTCATTGCTGTTAGGTTGATCAGCGGCCCAGGCTTTGACATTCTCTTAGGGCTTTGGATTGCAAAACCAAAGGCTGGTCGTTCGAGACCTTCTGAGGGTGACAGGCGGCCTATTGGTTCGCACTTTCGTCCGAAAAATTCACCCACCGATACTTTTCGACCTGCACAGGACTCCAGGGACAGATCCATATCACCAATTATTCCAGAGAAGCAGGAGAAGTCCAGGCGTTCGTGATCAGCTGTTACTGGATTCACGTTCTGCTTCCATGAGCACTCATCAGCGGATAGTTGGGAGTTCATGCGAGAACCTGAGAGAAAGTCTTCGTTGGAGAATTTCGCCATTAGTTCGGCTGCTGTGCTGTTGAAACTGAAACCATCGGTCTTGTATTTTGAGGGGGGTGTGACTGGGCTTCCCACCTTTGCTGAGGACCTTCCTGTGATCTCGTTGGGTTCGAACACCACGCTGTTCATGCTGGACTTGGCGAGACTCGTGGAGAGGAGAGTTGAATCCTTCTGCTGGGGGGACAAGTAGTCCAGGGTGTTGATCAGGGTGGGTGATGTGTTGTCGGACAAGTTTTGCGTATTTACATTGTTCTCTTTGTTCGGATCTAAGCGTGGGGGAGTCGATTGATCATTCAACTTCTGGAGGAGCTCACGGGCCAACTTTCGCTGTGTTTCATGGCGATTCGACTGGGCCGAAGAGGAGATATTCTCGTCGATTACAGAGCGACTGGAGATGTCGTTCACCAGACCTAAGGAACTGTCTGTATTGGTGGAGCATGAGTCGTCTACTGGAGCGTCTCGGTATCGATGAAATGCGGCTGAAGGGTAGGACCCAAATCTGTGAATATTTAAAGTAGCAAGGGCTGGAAATAATTGATCATAACGAATTTCAAATTTTAGGGATTTTTAATTAAAAACAGAAGAATGTCCCCTATTTGTGTCACTCATAAATTTGGCATTACATTCAATTTTCGTTGAAGTCTGAGAGAAACATAATTTATTTTCCATTATTGCTCTGTGGATTTATTTGCTACTCACGTTCTACGTTCAACAGTGGATGTTGCCTGTGGTCTCGGTGTTGACAGTATTGTCATATTAATCAAGCTGTGTGAACGATCATCCCTCGAAGTCCTTGGGGTTGTGTTTGGATCCCTGTCGAACTCCATTTCGACGCAATTTTCCTCAGACCCGTCCTCATGAAGGCAAAAGGCTCCAATCAATTATTTTCCGCGATTGAATTTTCACACTACGAAAGATTCTCACTGGAATTGTCACCACTTGATGTGTCTGTCATAAAGAACAGAGCAAACTAATGCCTTTGCGGTTGAAACGGTTGGCAGACGCCAGTGGCACAATTCAAATTTGAAAACGTACAGTGTCATCAGAACCATTCGGTATCACCGGAGACTGATAACACAGGGAAACGAGTGGAGGGAAGGAAATAGAGCGAATGCAACGGATAAAACGAGTTAAAAAACTGAATAGGGAGGGGATAATTCTTAAGCGAGTGGTTAGGACTGAAGCAGTGTCTTGAGAAACGACCCCCTCCTCTGCCCCCAACAACAGGTATCTTCATTGCCATTGCTCATGACATGTCGAATGCTAACTTCACGGTAGTCGTGAATCGCCTGGACGTTGCTACAGTGTATCTACATTCACGTGGTAGCTTCAACAAATTGGCCAATTTTCCGAGTAAATAAATAAACTATGTGTTTTCCACATTTTCCCTGACAAAAACCATCGAAGAGTACTAGTAAAGTCACAAAGTACCGCAAACCCATCGCCTTATCATGATTGTTCATCATCTGTCACCATAACCAATTAAATACTCGAAATTGCCACGTATTTGTCCGAATCCCCAACTGCAACTACTAAAGAGAATAGACTAGGAACAACCGGTGGAGTGTGTGCATGGTATTCTTCATCGTGTTGTGACCCAGTGGTTTTTCACTGCTGTACTTCCAACGATGGCGGAGAGCAATGAACGAGTGGATGATCTCGTGCAATCAGTCAGTCTTTACAATCAGAGGAGAGTGATATTCAGTGGTTATGTCCTACCGTTTTTAGCACTGCAGAACATATGGCTATACAATTGGTTATTTATTCATGGTGCGGAGAAATACTACCACGAGGGTTTTGTTGGTGTTGCTGTGATTGGGGTTATGCAGATATTTTTGTGTCTATGCTGTCAGTGGTCTGTCCACATCTACTGCTTCTTGAATTGTAGTTCGGTGAGTTTGGTCAATAAATGGAGTCTAAGCAATGGGAGACTGAATGAAAATCGTTCATTTGTAATGCTCCTTGAATAATGTTGATTTACTAACGGGTAGAACAGATTCTTTTTGCCCCACGTTAATTTCCCAAATGCTCAAATTTTATTTCACAGACGAGGGATCCCTACAACGCAACAGTTGTCAAGGTAATCCCCACTCCGAATAACGGCAGCTCAGAGCTAGTAACACTCCACCAGAAGCCGAACAAGGATCCTTGGTTCATATTTCAAAAGACAAAGTACTGCTGGTCCCCCAACAAAAAGCGTTTCCAAGGTCTCCAGTTTCCCGTTACCGAGGCCGTAAAAACATACTGCGAATGGAGGGGCTACGCCAGCGAGGAGGAGGTCACGGAGGCCGAGGAGAAGTACGGAAAAAATCATCTGGACATGGTGATCCCCGAGGCCTGGGAGTTGTTCAAGGAGCGCGCAGTTGCACCCTTCTTCGTATTCCAGGTGTTCTGCGTCTCCCTCTGGTGCTTCGACGAGTACTGGTACTATAGCATCTTCACACTCTTCATGCTGATAATGTTCGAGTACATGTTGGTTCGTCAGCAACTCCGAAACATGGCAGAAATTCGTAAAATGGGAACCAACCCCTACATGATGAACGTCTATAGAAACAGAAGATGGAGGATGATGTTCATAGATCAATTGGTTCCTGGGGACATTGTCTCCCTCATCAGATCCCAGAGTGACCAGTTGGTTCCCTGTGACATTCTGCTCCTGAGGGGCCAATGTGTCGTAGATGAGAGCATGCTCACTGGTGAGTCAGTCCCCCAAATGAAGGAATCAGTTGAGGAGATCGAGCCCAACCAGGACCTGAACATCGACAGAGAACACAAGATCCACGTTCTGTTTGGAGGAACAAAAATCGTCCAACACACACCCCTCAGCAAAGTCACATCTGGTCTTAATCCAACAGACAAGGGCTGCGTTGGATACGTCCTGAGAACTGGTTTCTCCACATCCCAGGGTAAACTTCTGAGGACAATTCTCTTTGGAGTCAAGAGAGTGACAGCAAACAATCTCGAGACCTTTGGATTCATTTTGTTCCTCCTGATCTTCGCTATCGCTGCTGCTGCCTATGTCTGGATAAACGGAACAGCAGATCCCGAGAGAAGTCGATACAAATTATTCTTGGAATGCTGCTTGATCCTGACATCGGTGATACCTCCCGAGCTGCCCATTGAGCTCTCATTGGCAGTCAATACGTCGTTGGTGGCACTTTCCAAGCTCGGGGTATACTGCACAGAGCCCTTTAGAATGCCTTTTGCTGGAAAAGTGGAGTTCTGTTGCTTTGACAAAACTGGAACGCTGACGAGTGACAATTTAGTTGTAGAAGGAATCACTGGGATCGATGGAGATACCACTATCATGAATGTTGATGAGGCTCCAATTGAAAGCATTCAAGTGCTGGCAACTTGTCATTCACTGGTGCAGCTGGACGGAGGAATCGTGGGGGATCCACTTGAGAAAGCTACTCTGAAAGCTGTCAAGTGGACTCTCACAAAGAACGAGGCTGTTGTACCCAATAAGGGAAAGGCTAGGGCTCTCAAGATTTTCCACAGATTCTACTTCTCGTCGAGTCTCAAAAGAATGTCTGTTATCGTTGGGAATACTCTACCTAATTCCACTGAAGTTCAGTACATGGTAACTGTCAAGGGAGCGCCAGAAACTCTAAAAAGTATGTTCTCTTCTATTCCTGATAATTACGAGGCAACTTACTTGGGCCTGTCCAGGAGGGGAGCTAGGGTTCTAGCTCTGGGGTACAAGAAGCTTCCCTCTACGCTGAGCTCCCATGATCTCAGGGGTCTGTCACGAGATGAATTAGAAAATGATTTGGTCTTCGTGGGATTTGTGATTATCAGTTGTCCGCTGAAGCCAGATTCATCAGATGTTATCAAGGAGATTATTAATGCTTCTCATGTGGTCGTCATGATCACTGGAGATAATCCTCTCACTGCTTGTCATGTGAGTAGAGAGCTTCATTTTACGAAGAAGCCTACGACGTTGATAATGACTCCGAAGGGGGCTGAATGGTATTGGGAGAGTGTCGATCAGCAGACCACAATCGATCTGGGGAGGGCCAATGTCGAGACTAGAGGAAAGGAGATCTGGAAGAATTATGCATTGTGTATCACTGGAGATGGGCTCCAGTATTTGCGAGAGAATGATCCAGTACTTCTGAAGAAACTACTCCCCCATATCGTGATTTATGCCAGATGTGAGCCCAAGCAGAAAGAGTTCATTGTGATCTCCTTACAAGAGCTAGGGTTCACGACACTCATGTGTGGAGATGGGACCAATGATGTTGGAGCGTTAAAGCATGCTCAGGTGGGGGTGGCGATCCTCTCCAGCCCTCCGGAGAAGATCGGAGAGGACAAGGCACAGAGTCCTGCACATACCCATGTCGTACCGAAAAAGGAGCCTAGGCAGCAGATGACGAGACAGCAGATAAATAATATGCAGATTCAGAAATTGTTGAAAGAGATTGAGGAGCAGGAACAGGCGACCATTGTCAAGTTGGGGGATGCCTCCATTGCTGCTCCTTTTACTAGTAAAATGTCCTCGATTATGTGCAGTAAGTTGAGCGATATCAATCAATTAACTTTTCAGAGGAGGATTTAAAATTATTCTATTGTTTATTTTGTGATTTTTCTATTCTAGTTTGTCATGTGATCAAACAGGGTAGATGTACATTGGTGACGACTCTCCAGATGTTTAAGATCTTGGCGCTCAACGCATTGGTACTCGCCTACAGCCAATCAGTTCTTTATTTATCAGGAATTAAATTTAGTGACGCTCAGGCAACTATGCAAAGTGTACTACTGGCATTCTGCTTTTTATTTATTTCACGATCTAAACCTCTAAAGACATTATCCAAGCAGAGACCACTGCCAAATATTTTTAATTTGTACACGATTCTCACGGTGCTGCTGCAGTTTGCTGTTCATTTCTTTTGTCTGATTTATTTGGTCAGGGAAGCAACTATTTACTCTCCACCGTAAGTTTGGGCCATTTTTGGGTGATTTTGGGCATAATTTTGGGAATTATGTGGATTAATTGGTGGTCTTTTTGTAGGGATGAGAAGTTGAGAAGTATTCTTTCAACTGAAAACATCACAGATACTAAATCAAGTGGTTTGGACGACGATGAGGAGCATTTTGAAGCTAATGTCGTCAATAGTGCTGTTTATGTTATTTCATTGGCACTTCAAGTGTGCAACTTTGCTGTAAATTATAGGGTAAGTTTTTAAAGATGTCAAATTAATTCATCAATGCCATGTTTGAATGAAATAATTTTATTCTAGGGCGTACCCTTCATGGAGAGTCTGGTGCACAATAAAGCCCTGTTCTACTCACTTCTAGTTAGTTTCGGTCTCGTTATAGGATTGGCTTGTGGTCTCATGCCTTCTATAGCAGCTCATCTTAAAATTGTTGATTTTCCAGACGAGGTGAGATGAATATTGAAAATTTTTATTCTTCAACAATGGAAAAATTTCACTGCAAATTTTTTTTGAATTTCCTACTCTCCAAAATATGAATATAATCGACCGACCAATGTCATTTCAGTTTCGGAGTATTCTAGTTATGGTCCTAGTCGGGAACTTTGTAGCAGCCTTTGCTGTCGACAGAGCGTGTCTATGGTTGTTCGGCGAGGGTAAAATGCAAAAGCTGTGATTCATGACGAACTCCGGACGTCCATCGCAGACGTTTTGAGGTCTCAGTCGGTGTGCTAGACTGACGTGAACATGGGTCAAGATACGTCCTTGGCGGCCATCTATGGGAGTCCGTTCTCGAATGACCAAGATAATTTCAAGATAGCCTCCCACGGATTGTTCGTAAGGACTCTATTTGAAAATAAATCAAAGAACCAAATGATAATATCGAAGAATTCATCCTACAAATCATATTTCTACATTCGCATAAATACAGTGAATATGTATAGACGGTCATGAGGTCTATCCATGAGAACCTTTTCTAGGGATCAGCGAGGACAGTAGCATTTAGGAGAATCATTTAATTTCAATCCTTTGTCTGATATCTATATCTTGGAATAATCTACAGAATGAACCATGTTTAACAAGATGAGAGAAAATTTGTGTTTGCCTTCAGGAAAATTTCTTCGCGTACCAAATTTTTCAATATTTATTTTAAGAATTGGTTTCTTATAATATGGAATAAGTAATAAGCCAGTAGAGAAGTGGTAGATTGAGATAAGTCAACTTATCTCTCCGTCGTAAAACTCAATTAGCTCCACACAAACAGTTTACCACTTCACTAGTGAGATGATGATAATTTTCATCACTCTTGAAATTACACACGAAGCCCTGGAATTCCCCAGTACTTTTACGTTTCGTATTTATCAAGGTCATTCCTTTATTATTCGTTTTATTTTGGGAAGAATTCTTGGTGTTTTTCTCTGCAATTACTCGTCATCTGTAAAAGCTAACAAGATGTAAAATTATGTAGAACTTTTCCCAGTTATCACATATTTTAATACTTGCAAATGAGTTTCTCACAAAAAACTATTAGTGATAGTGACATCCAGGGTGATAAAAAAAAATGTACCAATACGTTATACGTAAAGTCTTGTGCATGCTTTCACACTCATGAAAAGGAGAATAACAAAACCATTAATTGTTTATGGTTAATTCTATTTCATTAACTTGGCAGCGAATGAATTCTGAAATGAGTAATTTGAAAAGCAAGAAGATATTATGAGGATTTTTTTTGTAGTTGTCAATCACTCTTATCTCCATTGTTCCACATTCCACAGGGTACGAGAAAAAAAACATTTTTTCCGTAATTCTCCCAGCTCCAACAAATTGTCGTTAGATTTTATTTAACAAATTTGTTATCGTGAATAATGATTGAATAAAACTACTAGAATTAAAAAAACAGAATAGAGCGTCGAAGTTTAATAAATACAGATGAGGGATTAAATTGGTACTGTCAAAGACTGGTGGAAAATTCGCATAAATCACTAGACAATTACCCTATGAAGTGAGAGTGTTACTGTGTAACACGTTATTCACCACCACCAAAAGCTATTCGAGAAGCATAACAAACATTTCTATTTATTTCCAGTGAAATTCAATCGACCACAGTTTGTACCCCAACAATGACAAACTCTGAATACAAAACATTCCAATTAACTATACGAATGATTGAAATATATTTGAGTTCATGGGCGTAGATAATCCTCATTTTTTCATCAATCATAACAATTACAACATCAATTACGTCACAATTCTCATGCTACTTGTCTCAATCATCGTCATACGTGTGCGTTTACTTCACAATGACTCTTTGTTTTTAATGTTTAATCGATAAATATATTCCTTTTTGGGATATTAAACAATAATTATCCCAAGAACACAAGGCTGATGAACATTACCGAGGATATTTTGTGTGCAATACTTATGTCAATATGTGAAACATTGTACAATACATTTATAAATCACTAAGAAGAACGATTTATTGAATAAATATCATTCCAACTTTCAGATAAGACAACTAATTGCTGAAAAAAAACTTTGACGATTATATAAATTATATTTTTATCGAGATGTCATAATGTAGTTTGCACGTAGATTTAACGGGTCAATTGCAACAGTTATCTTCAGGCGTTTGAGAGTCATCAATTGAGCAGCGAAAAATAAAGTAGCGTGAGTATTGCAAATTGATTGTCATGAAATCGTGTCACGCTGAAGACGTCTTGTCAGATGTGCGAGAAAAATCCCATCGACCAGAGGGTTTTCACTACTTCATTTTTCCCCCTTCATTGAAGCATGCATTGAAGCCAACTACTTCTTATTCACGTGTTCCCTGGCGCATTTCTGGTGGCATGTGTTTGGAGAGGGAACTTGAAGGAGTGGAATTATCGGTGGATCGTTGAAAGTGATCAGGGATCGCACGTTGACTCCTCGCAGTCGGTTTCCAGTGGTCATTAAAGGCTCACCGCAGACGAAGACAGAGAGACCAGTCTTCACTGTCATTCGAAAGTTTAACGTGATAACTCATCGGTTTTATAATCACACTCACATAACATCGGAAATATCATACGATAATAATGGAGATAAGAGAAAGTGTTTGAACATGCAATCGATAGCTTGTGTGACGATATTCATCGAGTGATAGTGTGGCTTTTGAGGAAACGATGAGGTTGATTGTCTCAGTTTGAAGTCATTTTGATGGTCACAGCTGCACCGGTATATGGCGGTTCGTACTCGTGATACTACCCATACCCATTGATACTAAAATTAAAGGAAACTATTTATAAATATTGCGAGTTGGTATTCGCGGTACTACTGACGGGTGCTAGTTCATCGACTGCGAGTTCGGTTGAATGAGTAGAATTCTGAAATGATTTATTGGTATACAAGGTTTAAAGTTCAACACTTCCTCATGATTTTAATTGGGGGTAATTAGGTAGTTCTATGTGTGGAACTTTTCGAATTTTTGAGTTTTTTACTGAAGAGAATCGAATGGACATTGTTATTTTCATTGTATCGCGATGTTTAACGAAGCCATTGAGTAATAATCATTCATGAATAGTTATAAGATGTGTCAAAGAGTTGCCTTGGGGAATAATAAAATAGTCTGGTGGCATTGGGCGGTCGTGTTGGAACTAAGTCCCGTCTGACATTGCAGGGAATTTTCTACTGCATACTATTGTCACCGATATTAGGTGGAATTTAATGAGGATAATTGACTCCTCGTGAGCGGATTTTTCCGGTTTGAAAGACTCTTTTTGTGCATTGCAATAGTTAACTAATAAACGAATAAAAGGTGGTGATAATAATTTCTGTAATAGTGTTGGAATAAGAACTCTAGTTCATCGACTGCCAGCTCGGTTGCAAACGTAGAATTCGCCGGCGGTTTATTGGAACCCAAGGTTTATAGTGCAACATTTCCTGATGATATTAATTGAGGGTAATTAAGCAGTTCTGTACATGGAGCTGTTGGAAACTCTCAACTCCACGTGACTCAACGCTTTTTCATTCTGTTTAACTAATGATTTATCAGGGAATTTAGATTTTAAAGGAAAGTTGGAATTTGATACTAGTGTGAATATTTCGAAACTGTTATATGATGTGTACGTATGTGGGAATAGTGGAATAATCTAGTGGCATTGAAATCATTGGACTTCAATCCTTGTCTGACACTGCATGGAATTTTCTCCTGCGAGCACTCGTTACTGGAATCACCCGGAATTTGATAGGAAAATATTTTTTTTTGACGCGGGCAGTTTTACTGCTACAATGTCTCTTATCGCGTGCCCCAGTGTCTGGTTTTCGGAGAAAAATCGAAAGTTGTGATAATAATGTCAACATTAGTTGAGGTGAGATCCCTAGTTCATCGACTGTCGGTTCGGTTGCACTAGTAGAATTCTGCAATACTTGTATACCAATATATGCAAGATTCAAAGCTCCTTGATCATTTTAATTGCCAATAATTAGAAATTTGCATGCACAATTGCTTTCGAACTCTTAAATTTAACTGACGTAACATCTTTTTTGTTCACTCTGACAAACAATATCCGGGGGATATTTTATTATATTGAAAATAAGTCTCGGTATTGCGGTCTTTATTGAATTGCAATGCTTAATGGAACTGTTGAACTATGATCACTAGCATTTTGCAAACACGAACGATCAATTCTGCGTCGTTAGAGAGTTTAAGTTTTTTTATTAATTTTTTTGTCTTGTGAATCGTTGTTGTAGATCCAAAGGGGCGTAAATATTGTGCTTATGCATACCACTTATGCTTCTTCGGGTGTACCACGACGGAATGGTTATTTCGGGATTAGGGAATTAAATCAGTGCACTCGGCGACATTTCTTACAGTTTCATTGATGAGTGTTGATATAAACGTGGAGTGAACCATCATGGAAACAGGGGATAGGTACTTTCACTGGGCAGACTGGCTGGTATTTGCTCTTATGCTCAGTTGCTCAGCCGCATCCGGTATCTGGCATTTCCGGAAGGCACTCAAATCGACCATCGCTGAGTACATACTTGGACGAAGTGGATTCACTGTCTTTCCAGTCTCTGCTTCTCTTATCGCCAGGTCTGATTAGTTCTCCCAGTATTTTTTATTATTTTCCCACTGCGAGATTATTTATTTTTGTTTTTTTTTTTAATCTGTAGCTTCATTTCTGGTGTCACAATCCTGGGAACTCCAGCGGAAATTTATAATTTTGGCACCCAGTATTGGATAACTGTGTTCTCTATTTTATTCGCTGGGGTCATTACAGCTAACGTATATCTGCCAGTTTTTATGAAATTAAAACTCAACTCATGTTACGAGGTTTGTATGCTATTCAAGCTCTGAGCTTTTTTCTAATTGAAAAGATTGTAGACTTTAGGAGATTCGTATTATTCTAAAACATAATCATGTTGATTATGTCATTGAGGAATGTCCTGCCATTATTGTAGTCATTAAAATTTTTTTTTGCATATTTAATGGTAGGATTAATGGAGGATCATTCATGATTTACTGATTTTTTTTCAGTACTTGGAGCTGCGCTTCAATCGTGGTGTGAGGATATTGATATCACTGATATTCGTAATTGACGTGGTAAGGTAGCTAAATAATGAATGTAAAATGTATGATTGAAATTGATGAAAAATTTCAAATGACGAAACCGAGAGAGGAGAATAATAAAATTTTCTCTTTGTTGAATAATGAAAATATGTGATAGGTGCTGTACCAATCGATAGTCGTTTATGTACCAGCACTTGCGCTCAATCAAGGTATTTAAACTGCTCGTACTGAGAATTTTTCCCCCCACCGGCCCCGGTCTGTTCAATTAAATAATTGATAATAAATCCATTCGTTGCAGTGACGGGAATCAGCATCTACTTAATTGGCGGCATTGTATGCTTCGTCTGCGTATTTTACACAGTATTGGTGAGTTTAATTTTGTGGACAGTTTTTACGAGTTTTCGGGACTTTTTTATTTATTTATTTATGAGTAAAGATGCTGGGAGACCGTTGAAATGTTTATGCTGGAAGGTTACCCTACGATATAACAATGGCACTGTGGCAGACAATGGCCACAGGGGGCTATCGAGTAGCTCTGCTGGCCCTTAACAAAGCCTCTTGTTACCCCACTACTGCTACTATTATCCAAACATCCTCAAGTGATTAATTACCCGTTGGTTTAATTATTTTAACAATTTGTTGAAGTACGGATTAGGGAGAATTTATTGGTAAAGGGCACCGGAGGCTCTAGACAATTGTCAGTGTTAAATCGCTACGGAAATCAATACATCAACTCTCAATTCGTCCACGATTAAATTAAGAGCTCTTAATGATATTTTGTTAGAAATTAATACAATGGGGATAATAGGAAGAAAAAGAATCATGAGAACGGAATGAGTACGACACGTATTTGGTATCATTTGCACGATAAAAAAACATTGCAGAACTTTCTGTAAATAAATTTTGCATATAGACTACATTCGACAGTAGACTCCGCTCGCCTTTGGCGGATGTAATTCCAAACACAGCAAACAAGTACAAACATAGTAGAAAATTCAATAACATGGAAAAATAGCGTTTTATACTGTGCCCCGTAATATGTCAAACGAGATTATGATCAATAATATGACAATCCAATAAGCTTTACAGCTGATGTCTACATTTGTTCTTCATCGCGTATCCGGTGTGTAAAATTGTGACTTTCTTCTAGTTCTTGTCATGCATACATTATTGGATCAATTCCACTACACTGACGGAAATACTACCGGAAGTGGTTAGACTATTGCTTCCAACATACAACTAGCACTATTAACACAGATTCTCTGCAAAACTCATTGATCAATAAATGCAACAGAATTTTTTTTTTATGTCCAGGGAGGAATCAGAGCTGTGGTATGGACCGATGCATTCCAAGTAGTAGTTATGATCTTCGCTGTGATCGCGGTTACCAGTTTAGGAACCTACAATGTCGGAGGGCTGGGCGAAGTCTGGAGGATAGCTTCCGAGAACCGAAGAATTCAATTTTTAAAGTAACCGAATTAAAGATTGTTGAATGAATTATTTTGCATCTCCTATTCCAATTTGTTATTGCTAAATTTTCCGTCATTCCGCAGTTTTGATACTTCACCATTCACGAGGCATACAGTGTGGACGGTGCTAATTGGCTCCTGTCTATACAGCACTGCTTACATTTCCGTTAATCAAACGATGGTTCAACGCTACAGCTCATTAACTTCAGAGAGAAGCTCGAAAATGTGAGTAATTATGGGGTGATTATTATTTCCTGCTTTGAATTCTACTTGAGTTTCCCCATGAAATTTTATGTCAATGGAATGGGGAAAAGTAGAGTGAAAAGCTCATTAATAGATTCTCTTAACAAATTTCAACATTGATGCCTTTTGTTATGTCCAGAGCAATACTAATTTTTACCATTGGAGTGATGTGTTTCATCTCATTAACCTGCTGGTGCGGTCTGGTGTTGTTTGCGTGGTGGGCGCCACCGAAATGCGATCCCAGGGCATCTGGGTTAATCAAGACTGACGATCAGATGCTGCCGGCTTACGTCATGGAAATTGCTGGCCATCTGCACGGGATTCCCGGGATCTTCATAGCTGGGATATTTAGCGCTGCATTGAGGTATTCATTAATTTCGTGATCACAGTTTGAATGGGGTAATTGGTTACTCGAATATTTTTTGTTGCAGCACACTGTCAGTGGGGCTTAATTCAACTTCAGTGGTTATTCTTGAGGACTTTGTCAAGGGATGCTTTCAGTTGAAGCCAAATGACCGGTGGTCGACGATTTTTGTCAAGGCTGTGGTCGTCTGCTTGGGATTATTCGCCCTGGGATTTTTGTTTGTTGTTGAGAAGATGGGAGGTGTTCTTGCTGTGAGTGAAGTGAAAGTCACAATTTTTTTCCAATGAATTTTACTGGTTCATGGTCATCGCGTGAATTCAGTGAAAAAATATGGAATTTCATGAATACTCTGACAGTGATAATATTGACGACATCGTCATTAGCTTAGAATTGACCTCAGAAGGCTCATGAAATGTCCAGTTTCCCATAGAATATGAATAGAATATTCAATACCACATTTTGGGATTACTTTCTTCGTTTGTTCAAGGTCACCGGAAGTTTAGCGGCTATTGCTGCGGGCACCTCCTTCGGCGTCTTCACCCTGGGAATGTTAATTCCGTGGGCGAATTCAAAAGTACAAATGATCAAATTCACCGCAGAATAAAATGACAACCTGTTACTGAAAAAAAAAATATTTTGTAGGGTGCATTTGTCGGCGCTGTCACCGGTTTCCTAATTGCAGGATGGTCCAGCTTGGGTGCTAATGCTATGGTCGCCGCTGGTGAAATAATCCCGAAAAAATTGCCAGTCTCTCTGACCTCATGTCCCAGCAACATCAGCGAAAGTTTTCTCGATCAATTTCCCACGAATCATAGGTGAGTTTATGGGGATCTAATGATGTCATGAATTTTCCACGATGATTAACCAACACCATCAATTCAGCGAGGAGGACGTCTTTCCACTCTATCGGCTATCTTATCACTGGTTCGCGGGACTGGGGACGATTATTGTGATTCTAATAGGGGGTTTTGTGTCCTGGTTAACGGGGCCAACAAATCCAGCCAATGTCGACAGAGATTTATTATCTCCAGTTATTCACAGGTACGAATGCAAATCATTAGTAGGAATTTAAGGGTTTTTGAAATCCAGTAATTTTATTTGAAGGAAATTATGAGTAATGCCTCCAAAGTAATAGACACTCGACTTTTCCATTACAATTGACAATTAATGCATTATCCTAGGTTTTTGCCGAAGCCCATATACAATACGCAGACTAAAAGACCATCTCAAAATCTTCCCCCTGGTTATCCAGAGTCTTCCAGTTTGATACTCACAGATATTTCCAGAAGAGCATCTCATGGTATTAATTCACATCAGGTGAGTGAGGAACTCACATCAAAACGTAACTTATTAATTACAAAAGGAAATATAATTTTTTTCTATCGTAGGTGCGTCCAACACCAGTGTGACCCCATCCACCCCTTAATCATGAGAATTTTATTTAACAGTAGATCTTAGAGCATTTATAATTATTGAGGTTTTCGTTCAATTTTTGTATACAAAGAATAAATGAAATTTTTATGAAGTCCCGAATCAACGAAGCTGTCATCGAACCTTTACACTACTTGATAGGATAAGGGGCAGGGTGCTGATGCCATGGGCATTGGTCATTCCAAGAGGACCTTGGTGACAGCAAATTTATCAGTCTCTGCACTGACCTTCCTCTTTACCAGCCACCAGTCCAGGACCACCGAGTTTCTGGTAACTGAGTTTGTTTGGTTTTCAAGCTTAGGTGATTCCTGGTGACCGGCGGCCAAGGCGACACTGTAAAGCGCGAGCGCAACAGCTCGACCGGGTGTATTAACCGTCTTGTTAGGGCAACGTCAAACATCCTTATTAAAGCTCAAGCACAAATAGCCACTGTGTGCTCGTTTACACGGAGACTCCTCTGTGCAGATAATTTGATTTTTGGGAGGTCAGGGATAGGAGATTGGACCAATAGTGAGATATATTAGAGTCTCATCGTCTCGAAAATCAATTATTTTTTGTCCTTCTTATCGCATCCGTCATTAAAGCTCACTGAGTGCTTTGGCATTGCTGTGACGACCGGAAAAAAATGCGGATGAGTTTCGAAATGAAATTGTTTGAAAGAATCCGGGAGTTTTTCTCATTAATATGAGTGAAGAGAAATTTCTGAACGAAAGTTCAGTCAATAACGAATGCCGGAAAATTGAGAAACATCGATTTTCAAGTAAAATGAGTGCATAAATTTCAGAAAATAATTTTTCGTACTACACAGGCGCTATAAATGCATCGATTGAGTTTTGAATAGTTGAGTGAGGTGTGTGGGCAAAATTGGTGGCGGTAAGGGAGTTGGGGGGGTGGTTGTGAATCGAGATCGCGGGAAATGCACGCGAAACCCTGGGAGTGAGAGGTTGTAGTTTGAATGGGGGCTAGTTTGAGATAGTTAGTGGGCCTTCAGGAGTACAATCGGCTGCGATTGGTTCAGCCCGGCCTACAATCACAGCCCGAGACCCGAATTACATATCCTTTAACGTTGAGATCCCTTGTGAATCTGTGCACGCACATTTTAACTATTCCCGTGTAATCAATTTTCCCTCAAATGAGGTGAATTTTTATGTCTCATTTCCTTGAAAATGAATTGAACACATTGAATTTCAATGAGGGAAAAATTATTTGAAAATACATGTCGTTAGGGATTAATGCAAATATTGGCTTGAACGTTTTGGTGTAGCTATGGTACGTGCGTTAACATAACGTCAAGTGTACTCGAAGCGTCGCAAGCTCCTTGACAAATATTAGCGTTTCGTAGTGTAATCCCCTGCTCCGAAGAGTCACCGTACTCTCTTGGAATTATCTTGGCCATGGAGCTCAGAATTCTTCGGGAGTTAATTGGACACTGGAGATATTGCGAAGTTGGGTGTGTGAATGTGGTGAGACTGAAGTGTGGGTTTTAAGACTTTTTGACAAACGGAACAATAACTTTCAATATTACAAAAGACTCTTAGAAATTAAGACAAAGATTTTCTGTTACGTGAATAAGTTCGTTGTTAACTGTAGAATTTAGCCTATATGTTTATTTTGTGTCTTTTATGGTTTTTCTAGCGATAATAATTTAGCGTGGAATGTTTAGTATTACTGAGTGATGGATTTATGGCTTGCAGGCCTCGTTTTTGGG
This sequence comes from Diachasmimorpha longicaudata, assembly GCF_034640455.1. Taxonomy (NCBI): domain Eukaryota; kingdom Metazoa; phylum Arthropoda; class Insecta; order Hymenoptera; family Braconidae; genus Diachasmimorpha; species Diachasmimorpha longicaudata. Next base: position 9,648,687 of record NC_087228.1, on the reverse strand, counting down.
ACTTTTGTGTGAGGTCCAGTGGAGACAGTGTGCGGACCGCTAAACAATGGATGATTTGTTTTAGTGCAGTGAAGAGGGGGAAGTATGGATGAGAATGAGTGGAAATTTGTAAGACTGGACACTTAGTTCGTTTTGGGTTTTCGGAGAGAACACTTATTTTAGTCGCGGCATATTTTTACTTTCAATCAACATCTTTATATCAAGTTAATGTTTTAATTATAGTTCTTTTTTGTAATAGACTTTTTCTCATTTATTTCTTGCCCACCTTACCGATCCTACATTTGGGGGCTCAGCCGGGATCACGTGGTGCAATTTAAGTGTGAAAAAAGACTCGTGTTGTGCAGCGTAGTGATTATTGTTCAAGCTGAGTGGACTTAGTGTTGATCGTGTTTGCAATTTGAATAGTGTGCAAAACGATAGAAGATGTCGGGCTCAGGGGATGATGTCACAGCGACGCTGGCAAACTTGGATGTGGAGGATCTCAGAGCAAAATTGCAAGTGCTGGGGCTTCCAACAGAAGGAACCAAGACAGAATTAATTCTGCGATGGAAAAGAGCAAGGAAAGGCAAAAATATTGCAAAAGGCTCAACAAGAGCAAAGATAACCCCTAAAGAAGCTGATGGCGCAGATAAAAAAGTGCCTGATGAAGAAGGAGATGAAACTCAAAACGATCTCGAAGACATGTCGTTGAAAGAATTGCAAGAGAGCTTGCGTCGACGTGGTCAGAAAACCACCGGAAAGAAAGCTGAGTTATTGGAGCGGCTGCGAAAAATAATTTCAGCCGAAAAACTTGAAGATAGTGAAATAGATAGTGAAGAAGATAGTGAAATCGACAGTGAAGACGAATCGAGCGACAGTGACGGTGAGGAACGAACAAGACGTAGACTGAAAATAAAAAAAGGGAAAAACAGAGACGCTAAAAAATTATATTACACCCAGCCTACTGCTTCGTTTCGGGATGTGGAAGATGCCATGGAAACCTTCAGTGGTGATGGCACACAAAATGTACGTCGTTGGTTGTTACATTTTGAAGAAATGGCTGAAATGTGCAACTGGACAGAGTCATTGAAAATAATATACGCAAAAAAATTGCTTAAAGGAACTGCTAAGTTATACGCGAGTTATGACTGTCATGCCAAATCATGGCGAGAGCTGAGGAAAAAGTTAATCAAAACTTTCGAAAAGAAAATTGATAGCATGCAAGTGCATGATCAATTACGCGCAATGAGAAAGAAAAATGAAGAGTCTTTTGAGGCATATGTGTATCGTGCCCTCGAAATAGCCAGCCATGGGGACATCGAGATGAAGGTTGTCATCAAATATGTGATCAGTGGAATTCAAGACGAGGAATTCAACAAAACTATCCTGTATGGATCCAAAACTCTATCAGAGCTGCGAGACAACTTGGAATTATACGAAATGCAGAAGAAAAATAGCAAAAGTGCATTTAAGAATAAGAAAGACGATAAGTCAAGGAAATTTCCAAAGGATCAGGACGGAGATAAATCGAAAAATTGTAGGACATGTGGATCAAAATCTCATGGAAAGGATGATTGCCCACATAAGAGTAAAGGACCAAAGTGTTTTAAATGCCAGGAATTCGGTCATATCGCCTTAAAGTGTACTGGTGTTAAAAAAACAGAAACTGTAGAAAAAAAGGACAAGCCAAGGGTTGATGCCTTATCCGCGCTTGATAAAAAGACTTATAAAACTGTGCACATCTTTAATAAAGAAGTAAAAGCCGTTTTAGATTCGGGAAGCGATTTAAATTTAGTGCGTGCCAGTGTATACGTGAAATTAGGTACACCAAAGTTAAGTGGAGAAACAATCCCTTTCAACGGTGTTGGCTCAGTTGATCAACGTACTTTGGGCCGATTTAAAGCAGACGTCATTATCGATGGCTTGGAGTTTAGTTTTGATTTTGATGTGGTGCCAGATGGAATTCTGGGCCATGATGTATTAATTGGTGGAGAGCTATCGGATTATGCTGAAGTGTGTGTAAAGAGACGACAAGCGACACTAAAAAAATTGGATTCAGGTGAAAATGTCGAAGTTAAAGGAGAACAATGTGTCGATGACGGATGGAGAGAAATCCTGAATATTACCATTCGTCAAGAGCCTACAGATAAAGCTGAAGAATTGGTAAAACACGTGAGTGATTCAGTTTTGAAAAGTGAATTAAAGAATTTAGTTGAAAATTATCAACCGAGAAAAACAAAAGATACTGGTGTTACAATGAAAATTATATTAAAGACGGATGAACCTGTATTCCAGAACCCAAGAAGACTGTCAGCAGTCCAGAAGACGCAAGTTAACAATATAATTGAAGAATGGATTAAAAACGGAATAGTTAGACCGAGTACTTCTGATTTTGCGAGTCCTATAGTATTGGTGGATAAAAAAAATGGACAGAAAAGACTCTGTGTTGATTACAGAGCATTAAATAAAAATATTGTGAGGGATAGAAACCCTTTGCCGTTGATCGAAGATCAACTCGATCGACTCCAAGATGCGAGAATATTCTCGACATTAGATTTAAAAGATGGTTTTTTCCACGTGCCAGTGGAGGAAAAAAGTGTTAAGTATACAGCATTTGTCGTGCCAGACGGACAATATGAATTTTTACGAGTGCCATTCGGTCTGTGCAACTCACCTGCGGTATTCCAACGACACGTAAGAGCTGTATTTAGAAATTTAATTTATGATGGAACTGTATTAGTCTACCTGGATGATTTGATCATTCCAGCTATAAACGAAGAGGAAAATTCTAAGAAATTAAAGCTTGTGTTAAGTGTCGCGAGTGAATATGGTTTAATCATTAATTGGAACAAATGTGAACTTTTGACACCCAGAGTCGAATATCTCGGGTATATTGTGGAGGGTGGACAGATACGTCCTTCAGTGAAAAAAACAATTTGTGTTTCTAGATTTCCACCGCCTAAAACGGTAAAACAAGTACAAAGTTTTTTGGGTTTGACGGGTTACTTTCGCAAATTTATCCCTCAATTTGCGATACATGCGAGACCATTGTCTCAGTTATTAAGAGACAATGTGAAGTTTGAGTGGGGGCCGGACCAAGAAGCCTCATTTGAGAAATTGAAAGCTGCATTAGTGAAAACACCTGTGTTGAAACTTTATAGAGTGAATGCTGAGACGGAATTGCATACCGATGCAAGTAAGATCGGACTTGGAGCAGTGCTGCTACAGAAAGATGCAGAAGACGGTAAATTCCATCCGATTTATTATGCAAGCTGGAAAACATCTCCGGCCGAAGAAAAATACACTAGTTATGAGTTAGAAGTTTTAGCTATTGTGAAAGCTTTGGATAAATTTAGAGTTTATTTATTGGGTATCCATTTTAAGATAGTAACAGACTGTAATGCATTTGTGTGGACGATGAACAAAAAGGATTTAAATCTAAGGATAGGTCATTGGGCAATATTAATTGACCAATTTGATCGGAAGATAGAGCATCGCCCTGGGTCGTCGATGAAGCATGTTGATGCGTTGAGTCGCAACCCTATCGAAATTTTATTGATACAGGAAGGCCGAGACGGACTGATCGAGAAAATTCAAATAGCGCAAAAAAAGGATGAGCAATTAGAAAAAATTATAGAAGCTGTGCGACAGGGAAAGAATTCGGATTTTACCCTTGAAAAAAGAGGAATTTTATATCGTGAAGTTGAGGGTGATGAATTATTAGTTGTTCCCAAGTCAATGCAATTCGATGTAATTAAACAGGCACACGAACAAGGACATTTTGGGTGGAACAAGATAGAATATATTCTAAAACGAGATTTTTGGTTCCCCAATATGAGGGAAAAAATTCAGAGAGTTATAGCTAATTGCGTGAAATGTATTCTTTCGGAGAAAAAATTCGGAAGAAGTGATGGATTCTTGAATCCAATTCCAAAAGGAGCGGTACCATTGGATACGTACCATATAGACCATTTAGGGCCTATGCCCTCAACAAGAAAATCATATAATTATTTGTTCGTAGTGGTAGATGCTTTTACAAAGTTTGTTTGGCTCTACCCTACCAAATCGACCACAGCGGAGGAAGTAATTGATAAATTAAGAAAGCAGGCAGCGATTTTTGGAAATCCGAGGAGGATTATTTCCGATCGTGGTACAGCCTTTACGGCTGGAGTATTCAAAGACTATTGTGCAGAGGAGAAAATTGAGCATGTTTTAATAACAACGGGCATGCCTCGTGCTAACGGGCAGGTTGAGCGAATGAATCGCATTCTGATACCTGTATTATCTAAACTGTCTGAGGAAAATCCCATGGAATGGTGGAAGTATGTGGAAAAAGTTCAACAATATATGAATGCCACGTTTAGCAGGAGTACTAAAAAAACTCCGTTTGAGTTGATGATCGGTGCGAAGATGAAGCTTCGTGATGATCAGCAATTGAAGAAATTACTAGAAGAAGAATTTATTAAAATCTATGAAGATCAACGTGTAGACATCCGTGAAGAAGCTCGAGAAAATATACTTAAAATACAAGAAGAAAACAAGAAGTGTTTTGATCGCAAAAGGAAGGAACCTGTAAAATATGAAGAAGGCGACTTAGTTGCCATACAACGAACGCAAGGTGGTCCAGGTTTAAAGCTGCATTCAAAGTTCTTTGGGCCTTATAAAGTCGTAAGTGTCCTGAGGAATAATCGTTTCATCGTAGAAAAAGTTGGTGATCACGAGGGTCCCAATCGAACCAGCACGGCAGCGGATTACATGAAACCTTGGTCAAATATCGTTGACCTGGATATTGAATTTGAAGACAATTATACCTGCAGAGAAGATTATAACGATCGTAAAGTGAAGTGAAATGGTATCGAGGCGATACCAATGCAGGATGGCAGGTTGTGGGTTTTAAGACTTTTTGACAAACGGAACAATAACTTTCAATATTACAAAAGACTCTTAGAAATTAAGACAAAGATTTTCTGTTACGTGAATAAGTTCGTTGTTAACTGTAGAATTTAGCCTATATGTTTATTTTGTGTCTTTTATGGTTTTTCTAGCGATAATAATTTAGCGTGGAATGTTTAGTATTACTGAGTGATGGATTTATGGCTTGCAGGCCTCGTTTTTGGGACTTTTGTGTGAGGTCCAGTGGAGACAGTGTGCGGACCGCTAAACAATGGATGATTTGTTTTAGTGCAGTGAAGAGGGGGAAGTATGGATGAGAATGAGTGGAAATTTGTAAGACTGGACACTTAGTTCGTTTTGGGTTTTCGGAGAGAACACTTATTTTAGTCGCGGCATATTTTTACTTTCAATCAACATCTTTATATCAAGTTAATGTTTTAATTATAGTTCTTTTTTGTAATAGACTTTTTCTCATTTATTTCTTGCCCACCTTACCGATCCTACAGAAGTATTAAGGGCGAGGAGAGGAATTGAATGAAACCTCTGGACATAACAATAAGTAAATAATTGAATAGAGGCAGAGGATGGAGCGTGATTTCATACGGTATTTTGTTACACTAGAAATTTGACGAATGATGTTCAATATATTTGGGAATCCCGGGAAATTAAATGTGAAATGAAAATAGAATTTTGGTCCTTTTGAATGGCAATTCTTGTTTTCATTAAATTTAATTTAATTACAAGCTCATTTTTTTTTACGATTGGACAATAATTTTTTTCATGTCGCTGCCCTAACATCCAGTCATCCACTTGAATATTTAATTAGACACCAACGTTAGGAATAAGCGAATACGTATGTGGTAACAAGGACCACCACCGCTCCGCGAAACCTCAGATCAAATACACTGGAGTTCTCTCGTGTACTGCAACGACAGACGACTAACGGAATAACTAATTTATCAATTCTTCGGTTCGGTTGGCTTCGATTCACGGCGAGAGACTATTTGCCCACTCGTGCAAACACCGTCCGCTCACCAAACCTAACTCAACCCACCTCCTCCCCCCTACGGCGCCTCTTTTACGTATAACCATCGATTTCACAGTATATCATTGCACATGTATTTGTACGAAAATCGCCGGAGGAGACACTGCTGGATCAACAATGTCTTTGAAGGCAAATTCAGTACCAATCAAACACTTCGATCTTCGGGAGGCATTTTTAATTACAGCCCTGGCCTCTGACAAAATTCTGCTGATAATTATTTCCGCATTTTATTACAGAAAATCGTGCGTTAATTTCAAGCGAAAAGTTTTTTCCCATTTCTAATTTGGATTATTTCAATCGACTGTCAAAAATCACATGTTAAACAAAGTTTTACGAGAATATCCGGCTCCAGTAATATTTCACTGTAATGATATTTACGAGAAAACGTGTCTCACTGAAATGTCACATGTCACACGGATGAAAAGCCCGCTGGTTTGTGCGCGTAACCCGGTGAAGACATTAAGCATAATGAATTACCAGACTGTAGTTCGGAGTAATGTGTCTTAATTATGCCGAGGGAACGGGCCAACAATAATTATGTAATTAGGTATTGTTTGGGCAAACGGAGATGGGAGCCCCTAATCACAATCCCAATGTGCCGGTTGCCTCGTCAACGAGACAATCTAGTGAATCGTGGGAGGTCTATCGATCCATTTTCATGTCATCTCCCTCTCCCCCTTCCTCGATCCACCCTTTACCCTTTGCCATTCCCTATCGTTTCTCAAAGTTCCATCTTTCTCTTCCTCATCATCATAATTCAACGGATGTGTATCTAAACACTGGCATACAACACGCAAATGTCAGCGTTGAAATTGAATTTGTCTTTTCTGGATTCATAGCGGTGGGTGGGGAGGTCGGGGGAGTGGAAAATAGGCAAAAGTTGAGGTAAAAAAACCTCATGAGGAATTGACTAATCCAAAATGTACATGTCTCATCGTGTCACGAAGCCAGAGATGTTGGTGCATTAATATTTATACGAGGAATCAAATTCCCCAAAGCCGTCAGAATGATAGCGTGTCTGCGATAGAGATAGCACTGAGGAGCCGGTGAGAGGCGCAAGACAAACATCAGGGGGTGGATGTAGGGGGTGGGTGTATGGAGTCTTGAGGCAGTCGAGTGTCTCGAGAGCTTTAAAATCCGAGGTGCGGGTTAAGACACTATGTGAAGTCTTTAACCACTGGGTAAACCAGATTTAAGGAAATTTACATGGATTTTGGCGTATTTAGGGTGTACTCAGTGGATTATGGGGCTCGGTATTTCAGGTCTCTATTGCAGAGCTTGAAAATTACTGGGTGGTTGGGGATATTTGAATTATTTGAGTAAATATTGGGCGGGAATGGACACTAAAAATGGTGGGATAAAATTTCTGTTTTGTTTTTATTGGCCAAAAATATTAAAAATTGAGGAAACATTTTTTACTCAATTGATTGCAAAACTCGGGCTGACGGGGCGAATAGTTGAATGACGAAATAATAATTCCACCAACAATTAAAACTTCAACTTGGGTGGTAAAGGACTGAGACAATAGCAGCCAGAATAATTCATAATTTCATGCAAGTAAGTTTAATAAACTCAAAGGTAGAGTAGAGAAGTGGGTACAGGCATTCATCAGAAAGTACGTGCAGCCAACGGGAAGGAAGAGGGGGTTATAAATACATTGCGAAGACACCCTCTTCAGTGGAAAAAGACAGTGGGTGGGTACCATTTTCTCCTACCACACACACACACACACACTCGCAACTGCAATTTAAACTCGACTCATTTGCATATCCAAAGCCAGTCTAGGCGTCTTGACGACGGGGTTTTGTCTGTACTGATTAAATTTGCCCAAAAATTTTCTGAAATAATAATTCCATTAATGAGTTTCGACCTACCAAAATCCTCTTAATAATATTTTGAGTGAAAACACGGAGGGAGACTGAATATTCCATGCGGAACCGACACGCCACGCGATAATATAGACGATATAATCGTATGTAAATTTCAAAAAGGAGAAAATTGTGCGGGGAAAAATGATTTTTAAGAAAGAGTAAAGAGACGCTATCTTGAATCTCAATTTTATACTGTAGGTGGAGCACCGGTGACCGCACTGAGAGCGAATGGAAGTTTCTACTGCGTTTAGAGGGAGCAGCCGACGAGGGAGATTTATGATGTTGCGGATACGTAACAGCACAACTCATTCTCTCCACTTATTATGTAAATCATTGGAAATTGTTGGGTATACCCGTGAAGTAACAATGCAAACAGAAAATGGATAATCATTGGAGAGTATTATTTTCTAAGGGGAGTGAGCATTTGAACTTTGTATGAAAAAAATATCAGGTCGCTCCATAAATTGTTGACTATTTTTCAACATGATTATTTATATTCCAATCCCAGTCCCAGTGGTTATAACATCAATCGTTTCGACAATTACAATTACCGCTCAAACGATTCCCACAGGAAGTTTACGCTAATTAATATAACCAATGACAATTCGTTTGGAATTGACAGTAAAATGCGTAGAAGCCCACAGGTGTGGTCTCTCTCCCCTCGCCAGTAGGAGGTGTTTGGTAGAAATAGGTGCATCGCAATTTGTCAGGTGACAGACGAGAGACGGGAATAAATGGACAATTACACAAATACAATGTTTGACGTCATTTCAATGACGCGAGAGACACCTGTGATTGATTGTTAATTGCCTCGGTTTGTTACCCCCCAACCAATGGAGTGATGCAGGATCGACCGGTGATGGGGGTTGGGGGCTGGAGGTGCCCCAACTAATTCAATTAAACTCTATCGATTACTAAGGGCTTTACACATATTTCTATTTCAAGGATAATTTTCGCTTTTTCAAACACGTGAAAATTTTACTATGAAAACTGTTCTATTGCCGAATATTCTCTCTCAATTTATTATATATAAATTGAAACAAAATATACGAGGACATTTGGAGTGTCAGCTAATTCAGTATACGTACTACCTACCTCGCTAGACGTCGGGGATGAGTGTACCGTAGTGCCGAGTCTCCCCTATGCAAATTCATTTTATTGTCGTGACAGGTTGCACCGGGCTCCCCAACATACCCTGGATGACCACCTTCCAGTGTAAAACTCGTCTTTGGTCCAGTCGTCTGGTACCGCCAACCATCGACTTAATTTCATTTCTACCTTTTGGCTTTAATTACCCGCCAATTGGACTCGTACGTACACGAATTATGTCATTTACGGTGGGCATGTCTGACTATTCTGGGCTTTTATTCCTGAAAATAATTACGGGCGCATTATTATCAGGTAATTCTTGGGGTCAACTGTGGCTCGCTCATCCGGGTTTTATGAAATTGTCGGGTTATTTTGGGAGAGGGGGAGGAGAAGTGTTGTAATGAAGGGAGCTTATTCATCACCGGAGAATTTAATCATTTTAGTTATTCGTGACGAGCTGATGTAGTTTATTCGTAAATTTATTCAAAAGAGAGGAACCCATTTTCGAACTGCAGGTGTTACTTTGGAAATTGGGAATACTGGAACAAATCATCGGGTAAGTTCCCGAAACCTCCGTTTCTTCATCATATTCAACCACTTGTAGCTCAACCAGCCACCCCCTGATTTTCTCCCACCCCATTGTCATTCGGTAAAATCACCAATTTTCCAAAAAATTCGTCCGGACGTCATTTCTCATTGCCAGCGAGAATTAAATTCCAACCTTCAGAGTTTACTGATAATTGTATCGAATCTCAACTATTCAAGCACGATTCCCCAAAACAACCCTTGTTTATTCATTCAATTTGCCTTCAATCGCCGGAACCAAACGATAAAACGATTAACGTCTACCAGTTTTTCATTACTACAATTCAGGCACATTGAGACAAAGAATTCCAGAACTCTCCCATTAATTCATTTCATTTTAGCACTCGTCGTCTGTAATTTTACTCACTCACTCCAGCCAAAAAAAAAAAAACTTTCGCCACTCCAGGAGCCCTCTCTCCCCCCTTCACTTAGTTACTTGCGTTTCTTACTCCACTTACTTGAATCGCTCGACTCTCGTACCGATCTCCACTTGTTTTTACGCTTTATCCCTTAAGGCTAATTCATTAATTAATTTCTTCGCTTTTAGGCACCCCCTCCCCCTCCGTCGTCCTCACCTCACTCGCCACTTTCCCCCGAAGTTCATCGGAATACTCTCTGTCCTCCGAATGTCTTCCTCCAACAATCATCGCACTCCCTCTCCCCCACTTCACCTTGTTCATCTCGTTTTTCAAGTGACTCAGACTCTCCGTAGACGATTGGTCCACTAACTAATTAAAGTAATTACAAAATAAATTCCAATTACACTAATGGCCTGACGGCATTTGCCTTTCAAGACCCGAAACGCCTCGGTGTTTGTTTGAATCATGTCTTCACCGTGATTGGATGCATTCGTAAAGTATTTTAAATGAATTTTTTTACTACTCGTGGCTCGTTATTGATCGGTAATTGACAGCGAGGGGGTGAGAGACGAGGCGGGAGGATTTTTATGGATTTATTGGGGCCACTCGTAATGGATAACGATTTTTCGCCGCTTTTTTTTTGGTCTATTTATCTTTTTCATTTCAATCGTGAATTCTAGTGAGTGAGACTCGTTTGATTTCCAGGCAGTAATAATCATTTTCTGGTAATATGTTGGTCTGTGGATTTTTCGAACTCGGCAATTTTTCAACGGTTATTGCGTTTTACGAGTATTTGCAGGTGACTGCAGGGATTTGATCGACAAATATGTGATCATTGATTGGATTCTGGGACATCAATTTTTTGTAAAGTTGGCATTCAAAAATTTCAAGTTCTGATTAATTATTTTCACCGCCCGGCGACTCCTCAACTACAAGTACAAGAAATAATTTCAGATTTCTCAAGGGTGAATTCTCATTTTGAAATACATCGAGTGGCACGAACGATTTGAAATGGATCGGGCAAACGGACAGACGTGACAGACATAATTCCCCGGGTAAAAAGTGCTTAGGGGGTGCGCTCGACGTCAGGACACCTGTCGATTCCCACCGAGAAATATTGTATACACTGTACTTGTAATTCGGCATCGATTCCCAATGCTTTCTTCAACCCATTCAATATTAAACTTCAATAAAATATATATACCTTAATCTTCCATTTTTTTATCAAAAAACTGGAGAATTTTTTTTTCAGTTCCATGCGAAAGTGCATTTTATATTATTCATGCGCTCCATACGTGCTCTTTTCAATCGAATTAATAACAGTACTTCAGTGCAGGTCTGTAATTTATTCTCGTGGAGCAGGGAAATTTTCATGTATTTTAAATTGAAAAATTATAGATATTTTTTTTTTTCAATGGGAATCAGATAGGAGAGTTGTTGGTAAACAACTGCAGGTTCACACGGGGAATATTCTATGTCAATAGTATGGCGTAAGCCGCTTGGGCCACTATTGTCATCGCAACGCAGTATCAACAAAGAACGAGAGATGCGGAGATGTTGGATTACCTTTGAATATGTTTCCCGTTCCCTTTGTGGAATCTAAATAGCTCGATTTTTTTCACTCAAACATTTGTGATTCGTGACAATGGTTTCAATGTTTCGGGGAGACAATTGGTGAGTAATAATTCGTAAAATAATTAATGGGTGGGCTTGTCTCCTCGGATATTTACAAGAATTGAGCTGAAATTTGAATTCAATTCACTAATTAAACGACATTTATTAAAACTCCTGAAAATTACAAGCACAAATTGCCCATAAAAGTTGTTTCTGTCTCATTCCGCAAAAACTTGAGACGAAATTATTTAGTGAATCTAAATATCTGATTTTTTTTCATTCAAGCGTTGGAGTCACGATAATGCTTTCACTGCTTTGGACAGGCAATTCGTAATTAATAATTCATAAAGTGGTTTGCGGGTGGGCCTCGTCGTCTTGGGCATTAGCATACGCGTTAATTTAGTCCTGCATCCGTCAATTATATTAATTGCACGATTGTAATAGCCATTTCCTTGTTGTAAACGATTCCACAATAGAGTTTTATTATTACGGATGTTTTAATTGGGGATAATTAACAGTGTCGGATTGAATAAAATATCATTGACAATATCCGGTTTTAAACTGCTTGTCGAAAAAATATTACTGAATATATAATTTATTATATTATGGAACATTTGAAGGATCTATAATAAACTGACATTTTGCAAGAAAAAAAAACTATTGATCAGCGAGTCGTTGATAATTCAACAGAAGCGTTATGCCTATTGGAGTAGTAGGTGCTCGGTATGCCAATGGCCCGATTATTCCGTCGAATCTCTCCTCTGCAACTCAACCTATCCACACATCAAAATAAACCCACTCCACCACACTCTACATCGAGCGTGTATCGATGGCTTTGAAACTATATCTCCCCTGCAGAATGCATAGGTGTATGAACTCAATCTCTCGGTTATAAAAGGTGAGTGGAAAGAGAAATAAAAAAAAAGAGAGAGAGAAATTGATTTTGCTCGTTTGTGGGGCTTTGTGAGACCAAACCTCTCCTCGCTATTAACAACCGCGAAAATGCATTTTAAGTTTTGTTTGATCTATCAAACTCGTCATTATTTTTTTACATCTTCCTCGTATTGGATAACTAGAGCAATTTTCTGGTGAATTCTTAATGTTTAACCAATGCCATCGCAATTTTTGTTATGATAATTTTTGACTGCATTTTGAGGCCCGATAACGGGGTCGGTGTAACATAAATAGATAGATAAATTGAAAAATGCTGAAAGGGAATTTAAATCCCGGAATTTCTTGTAAGAGCCAATCGTTGATAGTGATTAAGAAAGTAAAATAAACTTAAACGAGCATCACATTGCAATTTGCGTCTCCCGAAATTATTTTTGCTCCGTCAGGCATTCGCTGTCTATGTAGAGTGAGTAACGAAGGATTACGGAGTTAATAAAAATTCACAATTTAATCCTCGAGATAGTGTAATCCCCTCGGTAAATTCAGAACACTCCAGCGTCCCCTTCCAGCGCCAAAATTAAAGTCTTTTTAATGTCGATACAAACAACACCGAGTGGGAAAATATTTGCCGGGGGATGTTCTGATACTTCCTCCCTCGCACATTCGACTGTTGAAGCTCGGCCTAATCGCTACTCCACCGGGTGAATAAAATACCCTAGGTGTTTTTACAACAAAACCCGCGGGCTGTTTGTACCAGTAACAACCAAGGTGGGAAGAGTCCATGGAACATTTAACTCGACACTTTTAGCACTATGCAGAGTTTCTATACACCTGTCTGAGCTCCGAGAATTTTCCCGTAAAAGGATGAAGTGCCCGGCAATGCCTTCACCCCTGTACATTGCCATCTGAAACCATCCTCACTCCTCGGGGTTTATATTTTCCACCTCTAGGAGCATTTGAAATGTGAAAATATAACTCGTTGGTGTACACAGTACGTCGAACATCATTTCGTTTGTATACACCTCTCTTCTGGCGCGGGTGAATTTTTTATGGGGGTTAACGGGTGAGTATTTTTCCGTGAAAATGTTGTCTCAAAATTTTATTATGCGAAATTCGGGTTATTAAATAATTCTGAGATTTTTTCAATAGCATATTGAGTGCAGTTCTTCTGTGCATTATATTTCCCTTAAAATATAAATTAACAGCACAATTCTCTCCATCGACATCGCCACGAAAATTCCCGAAATTCCAAAACGTCCCAACATCTGACCACCGTAAAAAATTCTACGTCCACTTGTCACGCGGTCAATTGTCAACCTCAACCCTTTGTCTCAATTTCCCCCGTCGATTTTCCACTCATCAATAGAAGTCGTAACTCCCATGCCGTTAAAATCGACCACGATGGCCTGTCCATCGGCCGGTGTATCCACATCTTTTAGCAAAACCGTCCCCTCAATTCGTAAAATACGTCCGAAACTTTTACCGATAATACACACAGGTGGAGATCGTCACGTTGCGCACACAACTCCATTCGTAATTCATGCAGTACGTGCCCCAGCGCCCTACCCTGATGTCAAAACTTCCGGATATTCCGTCTGTCAAACGTATCTCCCGTCAACTTTTCCCGATGTACCTGACCATTCCCTTCCCCAATCGCTGTGTCCAGTTTCCCCAACCCCCTCGTTACTTACACTTTTATCTTTTTTTTTGGCGAAACAAAAATTGTTTTGCTCCTAAAAAGAAGACAAAACTTGAACAACAAAAATTCTCTGTTATTCGAGGTAAGGCGAGGAAATCAATTTTCATGTGCGTGACTCATGAGATGAGGATTCCCTGGGATAAAGTGAATCGCAGACAGCAAATTTTATTTCATGGAGTCGAAACATGTTTACCTTCTGTACCCAAAGAATTTATTTAATGGAGAAAATTGTTATAAATTTGACGTTTATGAATGAGACCGAAATGGCTCCGAAAATTCTCTCTACCGTAAACTCCTTTAAAAATTATCATACATTAATTTTCCGACGTCACGAGATTCAATTGATACCGATTCACATTCCACTCATCCCATGAATCGCGACCTGTCTAAATGTTACCGAAATCGCCCTCTCGAATAATAATATCGTCCTCCTGATTAAGAAGTTTGAGCGATGCGCGTGCACGTTGCTGTTTACACACTCGTGTTTATAACACCGAAAACATTAGCATAACACGGGGAAATTCTTCAGTCCCGTTGAAGCCCACCCCCTTCATACTGCCAGAGTTGAGCCCGAAATGCAGCCCAAGGCGTCGCTGGGGCGCACTCTGTACTTACCTCGAAATGAATCAAGTGCCCGGCATCCAAAGGCAGGCAGGTGCTTATTACTTACTTGAAAAACCCAACCTGCCCCCTCCTCCCCACCCACCGCCAACCAACTCACGTATCTCACCCGCCCTCCACATATATCCAACTCGTACCGGAAACCTCCCTCGGCCTCGGGTCATCCGAAAAAGAAAGAAGAGGTGGAAAAGAATTTCGCCTTGTTCATTCTTCTGCATTATTACACTCTCACTCGTATGACCCCTCCAGCCATAATTTTCGATTGGCTGGGTTGAGTGCTCATCTCCATTGGACATTGCACGTAGAGGGACTTCGCCGAGAGAGTGATGGACAGGTGGTTGTCCATCACTTGCCATTGCTTTATCGATTGGGCCATTTTTTCCAACTGATGGGACCAAAAGTATGTTCCATCACTTCATCAAATTAATATAAAATTAATAATTGTCAGTCTCCTCTAGAGAAATTATAGTCTGACGCAGACAGTACCTTAACCCCTACCGCCTAGTGATTTTAATGTAGATAACGGAGATTTTTGTACGACTGGTAAAAAATATCCTACCGGTACAGTGATTTTTGTCTTTAGCAAGATGAAAGTTTAAAGAGGAAAAAAATATTCTCCGTGAGACTTCGATCACAGAAACAATTACGAGAATTATTCCCATACATTCTCTTCGTGGTGGAAGGATTTTAGAAGTGATGCGAAGAGTGATACGGTGATGGAATTGTTGAGCAGTTTACAGAGGTGAATTGAGGGGCCTCAGGTCATTCGAACTGCGAGCAGCGAAGGGGGTTGTTGCCTGATCATAATGGGTAGCACCAGAGACTCCTCGAGGCCACCATTGTCCTGACTTTGGGGTTTGATATCGAACTGCATACATTTGGAGATTAAAATATGGAAGAAACCTCGATGACTTGAGGTATATAAATGTTATTGTTAAAAATTTTATCCATGATTGAATGAACACAACAAACTCTGGCTAGCCCCAAACTAAAATAATATAAAATGTTCTGCAACTCCCCTGAATTACCACTTTAATGCATCTTCCACCTCAATCGCGAACCGAATCTTGAGGTCTATACGGTTGGACACAAACGCGCATAATTACAAGCGAGAATAACTGGCCGACTAACTACGATTATACGACATGCACTGGTGGAAAGGTAGAGCGTGAAATGTTGCCCGCAGGGTAAGGTAAAACTGATGCCGATCTCTCCCCAGCAATTCGCGAGTATAACGAACCACCGAGTTTCAGAATAAACTAGTGTTACGTGTCTTCGACATTGCCACTCAGTACTCGTACAATATCGATAACGATTGTTCCTAATCGTGGTAATTACCCCATGACCACAGCATACGGAAATAGGATAGTAAAATGACCCTTAACCCAGTTGCTGAACCACTTGGAGCCGCTATTTCCTCCAAAATATTTAAAATAAAAATGTACCAAGTCTCGTTAAATTTCCCACTCCCCAAACTGCGCGTGAAAGCCCGTTCGATTTACCAAAAGCATTTTTCAACAATTCCCCCTGAATTCCTACACTGAGAGAAAAATTATAAATATGAAAAGTCAAGTATACTCGAATTTCCATTTTCCGTGCTCTCATAATCTCCTTTAAAATCGCTAATGCCTTATAATACAGTGAAAATCTCGCATATATCCTCCCAAACAATATAACCTGCAGAAAATGCGAAAATTCCACTCGAAATCGCACGAGTGTATTCGACTTCAACGTAGGAGCGGTCGCAGAGGGTGCGGGGTGGTGGATAGGAGGAGGGGAGGAGGGGGTTGGTGGCAGGATGGTAGGTAGAGCGGGGATAAAATGGGTAGAAAAGGCGTACGAGAAATGGAGAGGAGGCAGAAAAGAGCCCAGAGATGGAGGTATTAAGCGCTCTAACGAAAAGTCCCGTCGGTTATCCTGGTGCAAACTAAGCCGAGCGAGCGGCGTATATACCCTCCTCTCGTTGCTTTTCTTTCACCAGAAAAGAAGAACAATGGGCAGATTTTACCTCTCGCGAGTCCAAGTAACAACGACGCCGAAGCCCCCGTAGTGCCAGAGTACAACGTTCGAGTGTATGTACGCTGGTTAGCCCTCTTTCATTACCGCCATTATCCTCTCCCCTCTACCCTTGCCACCCTCCCCCCGCCCCCTTCTTAAAACTGATGGAAATGAGCTTTTCATGTGGAATAAAATGAAACAGTGCAAATATTTAATAATTCCCGGAAATACGGGGAATAAAATGAATTTTTAATTGCAGAATTGTTTTTAACTCTGTAATCAGACAATATTAAGGGTAAATTATGCAATTAATTATGTTTTATTGAGCGGCATTGAGAGGATTTCATTACACGTACGGTTTTAATGCGAAAATTAATGAAGAACTGCAAATATTTGATTGAATCTGCGGGATGTGAACAGGATGAAATTAGTTTTTACTGTAGAAACTGATTTCATTTGATTAATTACGGTATTGAGGGGGTGGAGGTGGAATAGTTTTATTTGATGGCTCTCTCAGGAGGAATATCGTTCCAGATGTTTGTGGAAATCGAAGGGGATGAGTTTTCCTGGTGTAAATGAATGAAGGGACTGAAAAATTGATGATAAATGAGGGAATAGGATATTGGGTTTCGTGGGGAATTATTTTTACCTCATTAGTTAGCAATGCTGAGGCTGATAAGTGGATTAATATTTGATCGTATTCACTACTAGGATTTTATTCCAACGAGCTCTTCAAAATTAGTGGGAATGAACTTTCCGGGGAGAATAATAAATATCTCAACTGTTGGATAATTAGCAATAATTGAAGGAAATGAAGAAAATGTCTTCAGTAAAAATTTATTTTACCGCATTAATTAGGGGTTGTTGGGGTTGAATAGCCGCGGTATTTCTATTTTATATTTTAAACAGTTCAATTATGAATCGCTGGTGGTAGAATTTCAATGCACACACTTCAAAAAATTGATAGAACTGAACTTTCCATGCATTCTCAACAGAGCTTTTTTTACCGCCGTGAAGTGAACGCGTTGCGGAAATTTTTCGTTATTATAAACACAAACTCAAATAATTATTACTAGAATTTTAAAAAAATGCAATACCGATTAAAAAAATCTACTGAACGCTCGGTGACGGTAATTAGACCATTCAACATTTACCCATCGGTAGTGTTTCAACCACTCTCACATTTCTCCCTCGCATGTCCGTCCGTGTTAATGCCAGTCGAGTGCAAGCTCCTCCGATAAATATACAAGCGTAGAAAACTCTCAATCGGCAAAATGCTTTTTAATCCTCCAATAGTCCTCATCCCGAGATACTCTCGAGTCTCTGTCCATTTTTGTCATCGTTTCTTCTCCATTCTCTCCCTCTCCCTCCCCCTGTTTCCGATGTATTTACATATTTTCGAGATATTCCAAAAGTTAATCCATACGTACATCCGCACGGGGTAGGTTTTTTGCCCAGTTGAGATTTAAATGTGAAAAGCAACCGGGGGAAACTCGAGGTTCCGGCTGAGGCTTTATTGTTTGAATCGCCTGTCTCTGACATGAAATATTTTATTTCACCAATTCGTTTTTATGCATTCCTTTCACTATTTTTTATTTATATTTATTTACGGAGCACTCCCCGTCGAAACAATACTCGGTCGGAGTAATCGGAGAATTGATATTTAATTTTTTTTTTTCAACGAAATGACTAGACGTCGTTGCGCTAAATACCGAACGAAGTGTACAGCTCTGTCTTGTTCATGTTTTTGTTCGATATTTTTTTTTTCCTCCTCAGCCGTGGAGAAACGATACCCACAACTGGATGTATACATAACCTGTACACAAACACTCGGTGGGTTTTAGCTCGGAGACAAAGCGAGTGAGGGATTAATCGTGGTTCTTTCGTTGGGAGTTAAGTTGGCAATGCAGAGTTCAGTCTAGTAGTGAGTGGAAAGAGTAACTAAGGGACAGACAATGCAGCGTCGGAGTAGGAGTGAGGTCGCGTGCAAGAGATTTTCTGTGGAAAATTGTTGGAGGAGAAGGAGTGACGGGATTTGTTCTCAAATTCGAGGAGAAAAATCCTGGTAATCTGGTCTTTGTTACAAAAAATGGCGGAAGAAGAGGCCGGGGGGGGGGAACTAAGCTATTTATATGAAGTTCTAGTGGAAGTGAAGAATTAAAATATCACGGATTGAGCCGCAAAATTACGGCAAAAAGGAGTAACTGAACATTTGTGAACCACTGATGAGCATGACAATTTCCACTCGATGATTCTTTTGTACCTGTGAGTCATCAACCAGGGAATATCATTCCATCATTTGCATATCTGCGCATGTGCCCCGTTGGAATGTGCAGAACTGTGTCCTGTGCGTTGAAAGATCGTTTTTACGAAAACATTTTGCTGGAGTATTATCACCCGTCCATGAGTGTATGGATAGGGAGGAGTATACACTGCCCTGGGGCTCGAGAAAGGGTCTGACCCAGGATAATGATAGTGCCAGAGCGCCCCGGCGCCTCACAGCACTAACTTAATGATAGATCTCCGTCCGCCAATGCCGCAAGCTTCGTAAGAATGTATTTCTATAAATCATTTATTTATTTTTTGTTGTAGGAGGCATTAGCATTAAAATTGCAATTGCTCCGGTGGTATTGAAGGTTGTAAAAAATTCGCTCACATGACGATAAACAAATTATTTTCAACTGAGTACCATCGAGATCGATCTCCCAGGATTGAATTTGGATTTCTCCTCCTGTTCCCTTGAATTCCAGACAAAAAAAATAGATAATCAAGTCTAGACGCTGGTTACTTACCCGCGTGTCACCCCCTCTGAACAAATGACATTGGAATACCAGTTTTAAGCTTCTAAAAAAAACCAGAAACGATTCCATTTGAAGCACCGTCGCGTGTCCCCAGTCATTCGTTTTCGTGCTCGAGATTATTACGTAGACGTGTACAGGGACTTTGGTAAACACGTACCACACCATCGGCCTATTTATTTTATTGATTTCCCCTTCAGGGACGCTATAGAAACTACCTAAGTTGCTCGTCATTACCGGTTCCCCTCAACCGCGGTTTCTGCACACTCCCGGGTTTATCTATGATCTGTCTTCCTGGGCCATTCATACATCGTCGGAGTGCGGGGGCTGGCTAGAACGTGATATTATCAATCTGATTTCAGGTCTATAAAGTTACTCCACCTCTCTTTTCACCTTTGCCTGTGTGTTATCCTATTTGCACGAACCCCACTCGATAGGGTTTTTACGATCTTGATAATAATGAACAAGTGTCCTTGTAAAAGGTATCCAGATTTTTATTTATCACGCGAGATGTGATTCCAACGTCAATATGATGATTAATTGGATCTTCGAAATTTATTTTGAATCGTCTTCGTCTAGTTTTACTGGTTTTGTCCAGTAATTTTTATTTTTAACAGGATAAATTCGCTCTATAGGCAGTGAGCATCGCCCTGTTGATGGTTTTCATCAGGTTTTTAATTTTCATGTCCATCGAAATCTTTTGAATGGCCAGTGATGACGGACTATTTTCACCCTGAACTACCCGAACCCTCGCGCAGCGTTCAAGAGTTATTCAAACGTACGAAAGTCGATTACTTGGACCTTACGTAGACCGGAAGCCTCTCGGACATCAAAGGGTCCCCAAGGGCTTCCCGGGTAATTAATTCTCCTCTGTTCCCCTTCATCGAAGTTACCTTTTTCCACCGAATTTCGATTCTCTCCGGTTCGCTATATAACTCACTTGACCCTTATGTCTTAATTCTTGGCCTTTTGGCGAACGTGTAGAGTCGTCACACAGTTGCATGCTCACCCCTCCATAGTCACAAGACATGCGATGAGAAAAATTGCCCCCCCGGGGGCGGGGAGAGGTGTTTTATCAGTCTTATCATGGCGGTTCTCAACCTTCACCTCGTGAATTCTCATGCATTTCCTCAGCTATTCGTTTTGCATGAAATTCTGAGTGGATTAAGGGCTTCTTCCGGAATTATTGGTATCGCAACGCTATATTTGGAAAATAGCAGCAATGTTCACACGTTTTTGTCTGAGTTCTTGTCAATGGAGTCGTGGGTGAAACTAAACGGACAAGCATAGGTGATTACTGCTTCTCATGCAGGTGAATTAATTGGCAGTCCTCCCCCCACCTCCCCCTTGGGGAAAAAAGGTGGGAAGTGTTGGGGACGTGTGGAAACAGGTGAATGGTGATACTCCAATCGTAAATGACTTTGCGACTCGAGTGTTACTCATGCTCCTCCTACTTGAGCTTTCGGGGGTGTGGCTTGTAGAGGCGCCTGCGTTGGCTTATCACTCATCGACACGCCCATACCACCAGCTGGAGACTTTCCCGCGCTTTTTAGGGGAATACCAGTGAAGTGAATAGGTCTTTCATTCCAGCATTAGCAGATATCTCGATAATTTGTGAACAGGTTTCCGGATTATCAGGGTTTCTCTGGTTAATCGGATGCCATACTGGTTTCTGTCGCTTTGTGAGTGTGTGATGATTTCTGAAGATATTCGGACGGTCTCAAATTGTAGATCAAATTCACTGATTCGAAATCCCGAAACAGCATTAGGTACGATTATAATGAATTTATCGTGATAATTCAATCAGAATTAATAGATAGAAGACAATAGTTGGTGCTGGATGAGAATCGTATCTGCTTTGGTAAAATTATAATGTATTAATGTGCCTATTTTCAAGTTTTATTTTATAATAACCCACAAAGTTTCATCGCTGGTACTCAGCTAAATTTGTTTTAGAAATTTGGGGTTGAAAGTTTTCTTAGCAAATGGTAAAATTATATTTTTACTCATTTTTTTCGCAGCCTAGTAGATTTCTAAAATTTTCTAATGGTTTTGGTCTGGAACTGGACTCACCCTTCAACCGCCAGATGTCGTCCAAGTAGACATTCTCAACATCTCCAGACGAGTGAATTGAAAGTCTCGTTTCCCCCAATGTTGCTGAAAGCTCGATGCAATTCAAATGAGGCTGAATTCACTTGCTCTGCTTCTTCATCTCATGCTACCCTATGTCCTGGTCTCCTCCGGAAGGGTCAATAAAAGACTCCCGATTGTTTTTGTCGTCTTTCCACAGGGTTTGATAATACCTCTCCACATTCTCTCACGATATCTCATCTTGCATCTGCTCGTTGATGTTGCAAGCTCTCATTGATGCACCCAGAGGCTTCCTGAGTCATTGCAAGCCCTCGCCAGGGTGTCAATTAATAACTGGAATATTTTTCAAAGTACTCCACATCTACCTGAATGATTGTAGCCTCCCCAGATGCGAAATTCTCGCGCTGCTGCCAGCCCCTTTTTGAGCGCCGGTCCTCTGTGAACAGAGTTTACCCCTTGTCGGGAGGCGCACGCCCGTCCTCGCAGACTCTCAGTTGGCCACGAGCACTGTCGCGAGTGTCACGTACTCTAGTCCCAAGTCCATCACAAGGACAGATTCAAATTTTCACGATCAATCGTATTAAAATTCCGAAAACTCTCTTTTTCACGAACTTTTACATATACAATCGTCGTCTGTCACCATCGCCCAATATCAATTCCCATCATCCAGTGATGACCTGTCATTGACTATCAGAACAATCTTTGTGACTCTATAAAGTTAAAAGACAATAAAAATAATTATATTTCATCTGAAATGATTTTTCTCTTCAATTTTTAGAAGAATAAAAGTTTGGTTCAAGTGATAAGGGGAGAGTTCCGCGTGCTGGCTGCCACGTGGTGATCACCGAGGAGAAGGGGAACATTGAGACGAGATATTTGTTTTGAAGATGAAAAATTATCTCCCACGCTGTGGACCAGAGCTCGACTAAATGGTGAGTGAAATTTAATTTTACTAAATTGTCGGCTGTGCTGTGTAGCAGGAGTTGATGAGGGAGGGGGATGAAAGGTGTGAAAAATTGATTCACAAAACTGGTAAAATTTTCTCATTGACGTTGGCATCTTATTTTGAGGGGAAATGGGCTGGCTATTGTTTAAGTTATCTTGTCTACCGAGGGCCTACCTCTTTGAATTTGTGTGCGTATCTAGGGGGTGTACGCAATCTACCCAAACATACTCATCACTTAGAACAGCAATGTTGTGTGTACAGAGGGTAAGGGAGAGGATAGCCTGAGCTTTTGCTGGGTGCAATAGACTGGGGAATCTCTTGTGTATCGAGTGGACTTCATTGTGTGCTTCAAGATGAGATCCTATTAAGATTATGTTAATGAATCTAATAAGTTTGCCGGAGCGGTATTAGAGCTTATCACGTGGAAACGTAATTTCTTTTACGTTTAGCGTATTAATATCGTGTGTTTCCGGATTTATTTTTCCATGATATTATGTTACTGTGCATAATATTGTTTATGGATAATAATTTTATTTCTCTACTTGATGTTTATGCAATTATTTATTATTAAACGAAGGATAATTCATAATTAATCTCCTCCAATTCTTTACTCGAGACTGATTGAGCGTGAACGATCAGATCGTTTCTCCCATTCTGACGTCCTCAATGTCAATGACAATTTCCTGAATATTGAAATAATAATAATAATTATTACTGCAAAAGATGGAAAAACAGCGCCGAAGTATATCGCGATGCCAATCTTCAAGGCCGTTGATATCCAACACGCAGAATAATTTTTCGATAATTCAGCCACTCTCTACCTCACTTTATATCCCACACCAAGTGGTTCACGGTCACCTCGCTCACCCACACACAGCAATGTGAATGTTGTTGGTGGACTACAGGAGAATTTGTGAGGCGCGAAAAGCATCCTGGTTGGATTAGGAGAGCAGTGAGCGTCTGGAGGTGGCACAGGACGAAACGCTCCGAAGGAGAGAATACGGTGGAGACGATAGAGGGAGTTAAAAGGTCGAGTGAGAACACCAACGGGTTTTGTTAAACCCGTGTGCGTTGAAGTGAGATGAGAAGACCAGCATATTGCGAATTCAAGATTTTAGACTACGGCTCAAGGACAATCACCTGGTTTGCGTATACTCAAGTGGCCATTTGTTTTTCCAACAATCGCACTGTATCTCTGGAGCTGAGGTCATCGGATCGTTTAACCGACTCAAATGGAAGGGAGTATGATAAAGAGAGAGAGAGAGGGGGAGATGATATCGCGAAAATTGATACATTTATTAATTCCGTGTTTTAATCCAGATCAGCGGGGGTTGGCAGGGCAGAGGAGGGGAAGGGGGCGAGAAAATGTCGAAAATATGTCGGCAGAATGAGATACAATCGCGTTTCACTCGGGTGCCTCTGCTTACGTCCCATATTACATCCAGGATTAATATTAAATTTCACACGATGAGTGCAATTTCATTACCACCCATTCCCTACCAACTTGTCTTTTTTTCACGGTAGGATACCTCGTTCCTTTATCACGAACAATTCCTCCCCGCGATATAAATTGCTCCTTCGTAAAAATTGTTTTTTAAACTACAGGTGACATTCCACCACTGTGGGCCCAAGAAGAAAACAAATAACTTCCCGCCAAACTAAATTACATCGTTGAGAATAGTCGGCTCATAAACCAGCACCGAATTACGTATTATATGCGGTGAAACTGCGTTGGTTGACATGAGCCATACGCATGTGTAAACTCGTTTTGCATACGTCTATACGTATGTTGGGTTGCACGTAGGGCCTAGAGGGTTGACCGGGCTCTCTCCAGTCGATCAATAGCACACCCCGACGTTACCCCCCTCGCGTTTCAAGCAGTAATGTACGCGATAGGTACCACCCCCAACCCCTTATTCTCTTTCCATTTGCTATGCCACACGGAGTTGCCTCCTCTCTCTCTCCCTCTCTCTGCACCCGCTCACCGAAAACCACTTTATATTTTAGTAGCAATGTACTCTATCCTTTCACCCCCTCGCACCCCCACGATCCCCACCACACGTCTCGGAAGACACTCTTGGGTTGGGAATCCACAGTGGATAATGTCGAGTTCTCTTTTCGGGTAAAGTGGTTCTTCCATTGTCCGACTGTGACTCGCGCCTCTACTGACCCGACTTCATGGGTCTCATGGTTTTTGGGGATATTTATGGGCGGATTAGGCTAGAGTAAAGGAGAATGAGTCTGCAATTACCCCCATTGATATCATTAAATCATCCCTCGGTTAATGAAATGCCCATTTCCAACGTACGAAGAATAAACTCCAGCCCACCTCGGGCCCTTTTTCCCTCGCGTGTCCACATCAATCCCGTTTTCTGTTTTTCCTCAGGTTATATAGATTAAATGTATATAAATGTATATATATATATATATGTAAAATCTCTTTCCACTTTTCTGTTCCTCTCACCTCCAACTGAAGGGGGTTTGATTGAATTTTTTCCTGAGAAAGAAATGTTT
This sequence comes from Diachasmimorpha longicaudata, assembly GCF_034640455.1. Classification (NCBI taxonomy): domain Eukaryota; kingdom Metazoa; phylum Arthropoda; class Insecta; order Hymenoptera; family Braconidae; genus Diachasmimorpha; species Diachasmimorpha longicaudata. The sequence continues at coordinate 9,623,694 of NC_087228.1, read as the reverse complement.
CCACCAAATGAATCCGTCGAAATATTGCATTCCAGCAAGCAATCCTATTTTTTGTACGTTTTTTAATAAAAGACCGCCTCTCCGCCTTCGGTCTCAAACTACCATTCTCTTCACCCCTGTACCTCACCACCTTTCACCCCTTACCAGCATTTATTCGACCTTGTGTGTAATCCAACTTGGCCAGTCATACTCGGGCCTTTGAATATTTCCTCTTCCTTCATTTTTATTTAAAAATCTTTCCATTAATATTGCATTATATGTTTCATTCACTAATAAATGGAGGAATGTTGAAAATTCGCCGAATAGAATTTTCCATTTCACTTTATGAAATATTCCGTTTTTTTCGATCATGCAAAGGTGGAGGCGAAAGGCGAATCGATGCTTAATGTTTTTGTTGAAATATCTTATCGTCAAATAATGCAGAAATATTCACTAAAAGTGGAAAACTTTTTGAAATGCAGGAGCAATTTTTCATCAATTTAGATATTTTTTAACGTCGAAGAAACGTTCGCAACATGTAGGTAAAATTCAGACGTTTGTTTTTACTGCGTAAATATTAGGTATCAAATGAAAAAAATGTCATTTCGCTCCGTTTGGAGCCGGACCACCGTAATTTGAAAAAGTCGACCTGTACCACGTTTTTAAGCATTCCCTTTTCCCTCAGTTCCACTAAAAACCTCATCTATTAATATCCTATTACACATTCTATGCAAAAATAAATGGTGGCATTTAAAAAATGCGTAATAGCCAGTTTTTCTTTCCTTTATGAGATATTTCATTTCGTTCAATCACGAAACATAATTTTAAAAAATGGAGCTCAAATGTGAATCGATGCTTGAATTTTTGGTGGCAATATGCCATATTAAATTCTCGATATGCCCATGACGATTTCGTTTATTAGATATTTTCAAACGAAAAATTCTTCATTTTTATTTTTATTGGAAGTGGACCAGCGTAATTTTACGATTTAATATGACCAGGGGATTTTAATAACGCAACGTACTTCACTCTCCGTGGGTATGTAAACAGAGACGAGCTGGCTGTGAGGGTTCCTGGTCGTGTCACTGATGGAAAATTGTCACTGAAAACGCCAATGATGCGCAAATATCACAGAATTCAATTCAATTCAATGAATTCTGGAAAATTAATAATAATGATAACCTTTTATGATTTTCTACCTCTGCGTATGCCGTATTTGCACATGTACCACGTCCACTCCTATTTTTTTCTTCTCCCTCCCGAGCCCTTTCAACCATCAAACATTTCAAATATATTGCCCAACCCCTCTCTATCCCCTCCTCTGACCCTATCTACAGCATTCGTTACTCTTCATTGGAGCGGATTTGTAATTAAAAAATTAATCGAAAACTGCATGTGTGTTGAATGCAAGTGGACTACAGTTGTTTTTTTGTTCCAACGGTTGATGGACGGGGATGATTGATGGACTTCAATATTTTTCTGAAGACATATCGGGAAAAAATAACACGGCTATCAAAACCAGACTAATTGAACGTTTCAATATTTAAATGGTTTAAAGTGATACGATTGGGGTCATTGAGGGACGTGCAGGGCGGGGGGGGGGAGAAGGAGTAATTAATTTTTCAGATACTCTGATGGATCGAGCGGGGAGGTTAATTGGGATTATTTAATTTCATATCTCATAATGATGAATTTGAAAATTTTTCGAAGGAAACCAGGAGCAGAAGATTCAATGAATTTGTCAATTTTCTCAGAATTTTTTTTTCATAATTCGATTGATATTCAATATTCTTGCACAGATTCTTAATTGAATTACTGGGAAATTTGCAGACGTGGAATATGACGTGAATCCAATTACGTGCATTCAACGTGGACCGAAGATTATATTTTTTGACGTGTGTTGGATATTGCAAATGAATATCGGTTTATTTTAAGAAACCAATTGAATAAAACCAAAAGTAAAAGGTCTGCCTTTCAGTGACCGGATGCTCTAGTCGCCATTTTCCTTCTGATCATTTAACAGAGTTGCAATAAGAGGCCGGTGGCGTATAGTAGTTTCCCCATTCTCTCCCCCTCCCCCCTCCCTGCCTTTTACTTTATCAGCCTCCTATATACATTCCCTCCGTCCTTCTGTCTATCTCTTGTGAACGCGAGACAACCACCTAAAACCCAGTAGCCCAGAGTGAGTGAGGGCATAGTGGCTCGGGTTAGATAGACCAGGGGGAGGAGATGTTGCAGGGGCCGAGCCCAGCTCGGATTCAATTATCCGATATTAAACTACCCTAACCACGTCCGTGTCGACCCCCTTTGGCCGTATAGGTTCCAAATGGTTGTTGCTACTAGCAAACCTCTAGAAGTATTAGATTGAATGGACTTCGGTCTGTGTGTTGCACTCGACTATTACATTCTGTATTATTTGATACCATTAGATTTATCTCAATTGGATGTGAATATTTTTTGTCGAAATTTTTAGATAAAAAATTAAGAGCGAGAGAATATTATCAAAAGATACCGACTCAATCATATAATCCCCCTCCTCCTCCCTTGGTTGTGATAATATCGGGCGAATTAATTTGCCAATGGAAAGCCTCGTACCATAAAACAATATTGTCAATATCTCAAGCAAGTCAATACAATATCATTATCTACAATTTAGCGAATGGATCGTGTACACAATCAGCTCAGAACCATATCGGTATAACGATAGAAAGAGAATATTCAGATGAAAGTGAATAGAGAGAATGGAATGAACGTTGTGTAGCCAGAGAAATCGCGGGGTGAAGGGAAATACGCGAGTCAACGTAGGACACACACCCGTTTGTTATACGAAACGACGTTTATCGGTATTAACGTCAGCCGGGCGGAGGCTTGAAACGCGTTTTATCGTGAATGTGCTAAAAGCAAAATCTCCTCGATACACCTCGAAACCTTTTAGCGTCCCCTCCCCACCATCCCCTTCTCATCCTATCTCTCTCCAGTTCGTATTAGAGGCACACACGCGTGCGCAGATAAAAAATAAACAAAACATTTAACGAGGCATTTTATTATAAATCACTTTGATTTTATAAACAATAATTTGTAAAAATAAAATTGATGGTACGAATAAATAATCGGACAATATGATATTCTTGACTTACTCTAAACATTCGAATGAATGGGTCAATAAAAATATTTCATTAAAACCACGTTCTCCTCCTGTGGATTAAACCGATTCAATCTATATGCAAATCAATTATAATGGTAAATTAACAGAGTGAGATGGAGAGGATGGAGATGAGTCTTATTCACTCGGTATAGAAACGTTCGACCCGATTATCCAATTTCTCTCGTTCCTAACGTTCGTTACTCAGTCTCGCAATTATGATCTAGTCGTTATAATGACTGTTTAGTCACTACCCGCATGTGCAAAGCAATTTAATTATCATCAAACTGAGGCGGTTCAGGGAGAGTCTAACGAGTTGAATATCTCAATGTCGAATAAAGTTTCTGAAGGTGTGTGAGGTGAATTACACTCGAGATGAGAAGGTTTTCTACGGGTGTTCGTGTGAGTCTACTTGGATTTTATTGAGTTGTTTAGAAGGTTGAGAGGATGGACGAGTTTTTACTCTTCACTGAAAACATCGGGAAAAAAATGTAATTACATTTATTATAATGGAAAAGAATTGTTTTTCCCAGTGAATTAGCTCCATGTATCCTCCTTTCATTTTTGTTTTGCTCTTCAACCCGACCAATTTCAATTTCTACAACATAATTAATCTATCAACTACTCTCCATCAACTCCCAAATCCAATAATTTTATGCACAACCTCACTTCCATCCCCTTACGTACTCTAAACAAACAAACAAAATGAAAGCTCACTTGAAACTCCAGAAAACTCTCGATTCTAAAATTTTCTTCTGCAAATAAAAAAAAAACTTTCAATTCCCCATTGGCATTGATACATCTTATTGAAAATAAATGATGAATGGTGTTCTTTCGTCCACCATAGCCACATCAGAGGAAGCGAGACCGTGCAGAATGATGATGAAAAGGGCGAGCCGGATCAAAGGGTCAAAAGAGGACCGGGAAAAACATACAAACATCGGCATGAAGAGGGGCGCGGGAGGGGGGGATTCAGGGGAGAGGAGGATAAGGGGTGAAAGGGATGAACTAGTGTGTATGCCATAGTCTCGTAGAGCAGGCATCATTAAATCACAGAAACAGCCTCTGTTATTGACTCTACTGACAAATTTATCGTCGGCCAGTGGTGGGTTTCGGTGTATGGCATTGCCTCTCCCCCCCTCTGCCCTTCCACCCTACCTCTTGTCGACCCCTTTCTGTATTCCAGGGCAACCCTCCGACCCTCAGAGAGAACGCGCGGCCTCTTCCGGAACTCGAACAGACCCTTCACCCCCTCGCCCTCCGCCCCACTACATCGCGTCATTGTTCTGGTTTATACGGTGATTTGTGGATTTTAGTGTTCCCCCTACGCCACCTCAACATTTCAACCCCCTCACCGCCCCCCTCCCTCCGCCCGTCCTTCTATCACCCCCCTTCTCCTCTCTTCGCCGGGCCGATCTACATCTACGTCTCCTTTTAACTGAGGCTTTTCACCTTCTCGACTGTCCCATTCGCACCCTCGTGTCGGCAAATGCATTTTATGGATGGAGTTGTCTGTGTGCAGTCACTGGAGGTGGAGGGTAAACATGCACTGTCAGTGGTCGGTGGTGGGTTATTCGAGATCGTCAAATGAGAGTCTAATAGGTGTCGTCGCGTTATTCGTTTTATGGGGCATTGCTCAGCTACTTTGTTGACAGAGTGAATGTATTAATGGGGTTAGGGGGGGAGGGGAGGTATTGGGATGAAATGATTTTGATATCGTTGGTAATTGCATTTTATGAGTGTCTGGGGTTGTGGCGATGAAGAATATCGGGGGTCGCAATGCGGGGGATGTTAGCATGGGTGAAGCTAAATGAAGAGTTTTTAAATTATTTGAGGATTAGTTATTCGAGTATTTTATGGGGCAGATTAATGACAAACCATAGCCAATCAAAGTAATCACTTCGGGACGCTTTCATACAGAGTGTTACTTTCTCATTCCCTTAATCCCTTCGTCTTACACCCGAGCTTGAAATGAACGTCCTCCGCGCTTTTACTGCCCTCCCCCGACCTCATCTCAATCTTGCCATCTATTCTCCGCGTTCGTTAAAGGCACATTCATCCCTTAAATTGAATTAATTATCATACCGACATTGATCCTTTAAATCCTTAAATTTTCTACTCTTGGGAATAATGAGATCTGGTGTTCTAGTTGTTTTTGGGGGGTCTCCGGTGATATTCACAGGTTCCAGTGATTTTTTTGGTGATATCAGGGAGTCCTGGGATCTTATCTGAATATTATGGTAAATAATATTATGATTTTCTCGGGAAATTCCAGGGGTAATTGGCCGGCAGTGTGAGGAGCATTGATATTAGCAAAGATTGAGAAATGTAGAGCTATAAAATCGAGTTATTGTTCCACTAGAGTTTATCATACTCCACATTTACGAGGTTTATTTACGATTGTTGTTCCTCAGAATACATTTACGACAATTTCAAAGTAATTAGGTTTGGCTCCTGGGTTATTCTCGGTATTCGTTGGCTACAATGTGGAGTGAGCGGAAGGGTCTCCATCGTCCGGTATATCGAACCGCCTTTTCGTATACGATTACCCACCAGTCAAGCAACCACAGCCGCCTTATCTTCGGCCAGATAAGGCCCTGTCAACCCTTATGAATGCTTCCATTATTATGCCCTTCCTCCCCGGGATGATATCTTTCGTGGCACCTTTATGCTTTAGCAGCAGCACCTCCACAAGTGTCTTCTATTAACCATTCATGACCCTCAACTGATAACGATTATGAAGTTTAGGTGTTCATGCTGAGGGTTTCTGGGAGATTTTTCTATTCATTGTTGGACGGTAATTTTTAAGGGGTGGATAAAAATCTGCAAATACTCCGGAATAATTTGCCTGAGATTTTTCTATCAGATTAACAATTTTCCCGGACAAAATTCCCGGAAATTTCCCTTGACCTGTTGTGAAAATTTTCCAGATCCTCGTGACACTTAAGCGGAAATTTCAAGGGAAAATTTCTAGCAGCGTAAGATGTCACACGAAATGGGTGTCCACAAAACTGTTTATGTTCTGCCTACTATTTATTTATCGGTTGTAACGCAGGTTTCAAACTCCCGTATGAGCAATTTATTTTATAAGTGGACTACAGGCTAGTTATGTCAGGATATAATAGTTGATGCACGGTTTATTTATATTTGTTTGAATAGAAATATCCGTTACTTCTTTCTCATGCGTGAAGGTATAATATTTTCTCGAGATTTTCCATGACTTCACTTCCGGATTTTTCTACAACAATTATGATATCGATAATCCAGTGTTTAATTCTGTATTTGGATGAATTCAGTTTTGGATAATTTCGAGGATACGTTTAAATGAAATTTTATGTTGAGATTTGATACCAGTATATCAGCCACGAGAAATCAACCATGCACATCCGCAATTGGGGATATTGAATTTACGCCATTTCTGTTTTGACATATCACAGTAAGCGATACGATTCAACGATTGCGCTTCACGTGCCCCAGTGCAGGAAGTAATTTTTTATTCTAAATAAATAGATTTTTGCGGTTTTGTCCCGGAATTTACGAATACCGATGATGAATAATTCAATTATATTTTCCAGATCGTATTTCACCTCTGAATTTATGTTATTTATCTCGTCTTTGTAGGTAAGTGTGTGTCTTGTAATAAAATACAAGAAATTTTGGTGGCTATGAGTCACCGCAAGAAATTTCCACATTTTTGACAATTTTTCTCCTAGAAATTTCGAGACCAATTTTCTAACGGTGTAATTAGTTTTTCCCTCCAGCAGACATTATCATTGCAAGCGTAATACTAGTCAATTTTCACGTGATATCCGGTTGATCCGGTGAGTGAAGCGCGTCACAGACCACAGGGGAAATTACAGGGGAAATATGAGAGTTAGGGAGTACCTCTGAATTGAAATTTCGAATTTAGCTACAATCGCAGATATTCAGGGTCAAATGCACGGTGACAAGTTATTAACTATTATCCAGGTAGCTGGCTTATCATCGTCACAGAAAAATTATGTCCGTTACTTAATTAATTCGCTAGTGTACCATTTCGGAACCAATCACCGTCGATTAAAAATTAATTATTCAATGAAAGAGTGGAATAAATTCATGAAGTGTTGCAACTCGATCAGAAAAAAATTATCATTGACACCTCACATCAGCTGCACCATCCGGAGTATTATTATTCCAATAGAATATCGCCCACGTGCTCTCCCCGATTAAGGTGTGGGTTCGTAACTCGATGTAGAACATCCTCCGGCCCGATAAGCTGTACTTGACACTTAGTATGCAACAAAACAAACGTTACAGTCTTTCTCACTTTTCATGATACACCTGGAGAGCGTGAGACATGTCGATTGTAAATGTAAATATTCAACTTGACTTTTCATTTGTATTAAAATTACCGTGGAATATCATGTAGGCGTTTGCGATGGCCGATGTAAGTTGATTCTCGTGTACCAAAAGCTCGTAATGTCGAACCAATCGGGGGATTAAGTGGTCAGGATAATAGGTGTATAAGTCAGGACGTCAACGGGTCTTGTTGGTGCGGATTGTCTTTTATGGGGGGGATTCTGCTAAGCCTCTTTAAGGGCTGTCTGATAAGCAGATGAAAGGCCTGAATTTTTATCAGTGAATCGTGAATTTCCTTACGGATTTTCGACTACTATTCTTATTTTTATATCGACGGTACACGACACCTCAAAGATATTAATTTGAATTTTTGAGTGGCACTGAATGAAATGAAATCTTCACGGAGATAAAAGTCTCTGAATAATTTTTGCTCAGCACTGGAATTTTATTGGTAGTTTCTAGATAATTTATTTCCTCCATTTTAATTACGATAGCGATCGGGTCGGCTGAAATGATAATTAAAATTGCAAATCACATAGAAATTCAAGGAGCAATTCATCTCGAATCTGTAAAATTGCCAAAAATTACTGTGGCTTCTGTAAATACGTTGTGAAGGGTTTCGGTTTTGGTCATGCTAATGGAAAGTGCTCATCGATATATACACGCACCTCCTGCGTACCTCCGATGTATAACATTGATCGTTTCTGTATCGATAGACACAGGAGCCCAACAGGGGTCGTGGGCCATTGTACAAGAGCCAGGTAATTACATTTAATACCCACGGTTATGTGTTTGCAGCGTACACATTTGCCAAGCTCAATCCCGCGAGGCGGGTCACATAGTCTCACCGCGTTTTCACTCGAGGTATACGAGACTTACGTTTTCGTGGCATTTTATAATCGAGAATTTAATGCTTCAGTAATACCCGATCACAGCTCCTCGGTGTGTTTATTAGGATCTATCGAGAAATTGGGGGGAAATAATTGAACATCACAGAGAGCCGGAAGCTATTTTCAATTATTCATTCAAAGAAATGAAGAAATAAATCTTTTGCCCCAGAAAAATGTCAATTTAACTCAGCCTCACCTCCTATTCCTTCACTCACAATGAAACCGACTAGACAGGCATACTGCGGGTAAAGGGAAATGAGAATGAATGTAATAATATATTTAATATTCGTAGACCCCTCGTCACCCTCCCCCGCACTCACGGTATTACAAGCCAACCAATATTCTCGCCCATTCCACTTCCCCTCGTTTTCCTCAACCACGCAACCACCTCATTCTTTCATTCTCCTCGCTTTTGTATGTCTATCACTTACATTATAAAGATTCAAATCATCTTAACTCCACACTCTCCATTCATTCCAATTCATTTCCATGATTTACTCGATTCATTTGAAAAATATTCATGGAATAAATCAAAATCTCTATACCGTATAAAATATTAAATTGGAGTGGAGTGAAATATTATACTTTTCATAAACAATAGGCTTTCGATTAAATTCCTTAATTCGCGATAATTCAAAAAATAAACTGAGCGAAGTTGATGATCAATTTTGAGGAATTTAAGGTATTTCGGAGTCATTCCCACAATCTGTGACCAATGAACAGTCGTTTTAGCCCCTGTCAGGGTTAGACCTCAAATCGCGGAAAATTAAATTTCTCCCCTTGGCCACCTTAGCCCACGTCATACCGCAAATTCATAAGATTCAATATGCGTGGGGTTGTGGCGAGAGGGTGGCTGGGAAGGGGCATGGGGGTGGGCACCTCGCGGAAGTAGTTCGTGTTACCTTGGGGGTTGGGCAAGGGGATTCTCTGCGATTTCTTTTTTCATGTGTTTTACATCGAATACGTGCCTCCGACGTACGGGGATCACACACTCTTTTTTATTCCCGTTATATACTCCAGTCTTGTGGAATATATGAACTAATATCAACGTGATACGTGACACATAACCTCATATTTTCTCGCTACTTTAATTTATCTGTCATTTGCTATCAATTTTTTATGAGATAATGGTAGTTTTAGTCATGAACGGAGAGTTTATTTTTTCTTCAGCGTTGAATTTTTATTCCGTGAGATGAGATGGTGTGAAAGAATATTACGACAATTTTTATTAGCAAATGGCGCGATTAATCTCTCATTTATCATCCGGTTTTGGTGAATTGGGAGTTGATTATAGCGGTAATCTCGCAATAAAAATTACTTTTTTTTTTCATCGTAACGGTTCAGAGAGCGGTTAAACGTGTAACACCGGTGTGTGCGAGAACGTGTGTGATTTACGCCGGGTGGGCGTGTTAAACAGAAGCCACAATTACAGTTTATTAATAATTAGCAAATCCATCCGGTAGCGAGTTCTCTCAATCCGCGGGAATGATGGGTCGGGGTACAGTGCATTGATGAGATTTTCAATGAGCTTTGTATGGATTTGGGCAAAAGTGATTCCTAAATGAATGCGCTGGACAACTAAAATATCTCCGATTGATGGAAAATTGTCTGCACTTGTCTGTGCATCCGATTCACTCATACAATCATGACTTTCTGTGTGGTTCCTATCCCTCGTTTCACCTGAGATTTCACACCTTCCTAAAATCCATTAAAAAAATCCTCCCCTTTGTTTTTTCAAAGCTGGGTTGAAAAAAAAAATTCTCTCCCTTTGTCCTTCGTTTATTCTTCTTATTCATGGCGTCGCTTCGCTAATAAAAAAGTGCATGGACATTAAAAAAATATTCGCGTGCGTTCTACAACTTGGCGGTGCTGAGGTGCATGCTTGGCCATTAACGAGGTGTACATTTATATTGTAAAAACATAGGGAGATACCCGAGCCCCTGGAACGATCATAAAAATCTGACTCTCTTCCTCTTCCACTTTTTTCCACAACTTTTTTTTCCCTCTATTTTCATTTTTATGCTCTTTACCAGCCGCTGGTACGCGACCTAAAACTCTCATCCACCTTTATCCCACGTATGGTTTATATCTGTACGTGGACACATTCACGATGCTTTCACGCAATGAGCCTGTGTAATGCGTTAGTAACAGTTGCGTTATTCATCTGGTGAGCAAACTCGAATCCCGGTGTAGTTTACGATCGGTTTATTCGTCTTGGACGCACCATGGAAACGAAAAGCCACTGGTTAAGGCGACTCTCGTCTCATATCTGACACTTATCCGGGGTATTATGGGGAGTGTGAGGTGGTTACAATCCACCTGAACTCTCATCCGTTGGAGGGATTTATACCGAGGGTTTGGGGAAGTTTATCAACTTGTAAAAAGTCTCTTCAGTTTTTAAGGGCTCAATAAAGGGAATTGCGTTTGAAATTTTTTTTCCTCGTTCCCTGTGAAAGTTTTCCGGTTGTTGTCTCAATAATGTCGCTGGGAAAATAGAATTGAGTGTTCGTCACTTGCAGATGAATTCTGGAAAAATTTTAATAAACGGAATGTCGGAATTTCAGATGAATAGATGACTGGAGGAACCTCACAAAGTTTCATTGCATACAACAGCGGCGGGAAATTCAAATATTCCTTTTCCCTGTGATGAATATTCAGGTATTTATTCTTTTTATGATGAGAATTTATTGGCAGCACAAAATAATGTTCTCTCAAGCAAATGGGATCTTTGTATTACTTAATTTTTCTCTCAGTTGCCCGGAATATTTCGAGAAATAATCGATATACGTTACACCTCGTATTGGTAAATTAATTAATGTTGAAATTCAGGCGTACTAATGCACTTGTTAATTATTTTCCAAAATAATGAAGAATGATTTGACAAAGTTGTACTCATTGAGTTGGTTCAGCCTCTCTGTTCTCCCCTTTTTAAAACGTATCCTCAGATACACTGACGTGAGATAGCGTGCAAGTGCAACCGCAATTAAAACGAACGAGCCTGACGGACGGTATTGCGCGACAAAAGCGAGTAATGAGCGGAAAAACGAAGAGAGGAAAGGATCGTAGCATCTCGTTAGACGCGTCCGTACAGCACGCGTTTACGCAGTGGCACAGACTCATTTCTGTTCTCCTTCCTTTTTTCTCCCCCACCGCACATATCTCCCCATCCCTCTCTCTGTCTCTCGGTGAATTTTTTTCCTCTCCGTCTGCACGTTTGTACCGTATATTTAACAATCTTTCATTATCCAAAAAACACAAAACTCGGAGTATGCTTGAAAAACGGGCCACCGTTAACCCCGTTTATTTGTTTCTTAATTAGAAAGAAAACTTTTGACTCGAGTCTCGGTTGGGAAACTTGGGTATGGCGACGATTATCGTTTTCAACTCTCATTAAAACTCGTTAACAATGCACGAGTATTGAGACCATGAATTTACTTCTTTCCTTAATGTTACAAATTTTTGAATTAAAAATAATTGACGGAAGACTTTACCAGGAATAATACTTTCCTTGAAAATTGTATTTTCCCGGTTGTGGGAAATTCATTTTTGCATGATTTTCAAACTATATAGAAATATAGAATTATCTTAGGCAGGGGAATTATCAATTACAGTAATGAAAAATTAGAAACATGTTTAGTCGATAAAATTTCTTCACGTGCTGCATTATCAGTAATTACCCCGTTTTTCTTTGAGATTCTCCAAAATTGTTCTTGATTATCAACAACTGTCTGGAGTATCCAGCCGTGAATAGTAAAATCACCTGGTTCGCCCTTCAAAATTCGTTCAACGTGGACAGTGAGTCCAGTTCACACGACCCTCTCCCCTCCTCGTCAATCTACACGATGGCTCGTTGGAAACCCATCGAACTATGATTTGGTATTTAGTCACCATTAGGGACGCATTAGCTCTGATTACTCATGCATTCACACGTACATATGTAGTACAGGGTAATGCATGCACACGTGGTGTTACAAAATACACAGACACATGCGAATAGGTGGCCGCGAATCTATATATACAATGCCGCGCATCTCAACCCATTTGGATTGCGTGCAAACGTTTGTGCTTCCACCTCCCGTCCACTTCTTCGTCAACCGAGCGCAATAGATCGATCGGTGTGAATCAATCGACGAGCGATTACTGGTATACTTCCATTAAAGTCAGTGTACACACGCATATATACAAATTACGTGGTTACCTTCAGAGTCAATATACCGTGTTTAGTTATTTCGAGCTGTGATTTCAAGTGATTCGAGCATAATTACAATAGTTTGGCAATGATAGTTCTCGATGTATTGGAAAATACATGAATTATTTGGTTGGAGATTTCGGAAGGGTTGAAAGGTTGAGTTGTTTCTCTTTCATATCATGGTGATTGCCGCTTGTCAGGGGATTTGTAAGCCCTGGCTATTACGAGATAAAACATCGATTATGTGAGTTGTATCAGGGGATCGTTGAACGACAAGAGTCGGTGAAAATTATGACCCCAAAGGGTGTGGTATCGTACAAAATATTTATCATATCCTCATACTCGACATTCACCTTTTAATTGACGATTGAGGTGAGTCTGGGAATCCTCCCCTTCTCGGAGATGAAATTTTTAAATATTATATTATTCAAGTAAGAAAATACGCATCTATCATCTTTCATGGAACTTGACTTCATCAGTTTCATTATCGATAAAATACCCAACAACGCAATTACCCCATCAGTCGCCAAAGGGCCTCGCAAATTCGCTTAAAAAAATCTGGGAGAATTTTGTCATCAATTATAAATCCATTATACTTCTCCGATGATGTCGCAAAAACTGAAGTAATAAAATTTCATGAAATTGCCGGCACGCGTAGAGAGCCCACACCGTAGACAACCCTAGTATCAGTACGAGGGTGTATAAAAGCTCGAAAATCCCATCCCCAACAATCGAGTCACCCATCCAGCGTAGTCGTATCGATGGGACAACCAGTTGAGTTGCGTTTGGTGTTGGTATCAAATTTCCATAACACAAATCCAGGAGTACCATGCAAACGTACCAAAAACACGCATAACGTCAAGAGAGATATAACGAGAGAGAGATAGAATACAGTGACTTCCGGTAATAGATTTGAGCACTCCCTCTCGGCGCCGTTGATGCAGTTAGCGCTGTTGGGTTTAGGATCTAGAAGGTTGTCGGGTAGGGGTGGATGACAGGGGGAGGAGGGAGAAGGCAACCACCGGTGTATACAATCGGGGCCATTGTGTCACGTGATTTGTGGGGGACAATTTTTTTTTTCGACTTCCGCTGGTGCCGTCGAGGGTGAATATCCGAGTTTCCCCGGGTGGAACTCAGCGGAAAGAGGACGAGTGAGTGGGTGAGGGGGTGGTGAACTGAATGTCTTCAGTGGAGGTAAATTGTCTTCGTGGACTGTGGTTAAGGCTTCATTGATTTGTCTGTGGAGATTCATGATTCTTCATACGTTGCATTCCCTTCACTGCCGATGAGACGTACAGGAGAATGGTGGTGGCTTGAATGAGTAATCATCGTGGGGATGGGACAATCCTACATGTCAATTGGAGTGGAAGGGTGTGTAGGGTCATGGTTATTGGATTTTGGAGGGAGTATGTTGGGGGATAGGTGAGGGTTTACGAGTCTGTTTTTCGGCTATGCTAATTTATTGATTAGCGATTTTTATTGGAAATTTATTTCATTGTTATGGGGTTAGTTCTGGGGAGTTTCTGGTTTTTTCAAGTTGAAAGTTTGGAAAAGTTCTGGGGGTGGTGGGAGGGAATCCATTTCGGTATGAGCCGGGAGGAGTGAGTGCATATTCTTCGATTAAAAAGTAGATGAAGCGATTTTTCAAGTATTGGGAAGTATTGGATATTTATGGCTTTTAAGGATTGAATGATGCAGATTTCTAATGAACGAGGGCTCCTATCTATTCAGAAGGGTGATTTGTCTGATGCTTCGTTTCGTATTCCAGAGTTAGGTCGGCACCTCTGCTCTCTCGCCCTTTCTCGGATTATTCACGAGCATTTCGACACCTCCGTGGATCCTTAAGAGGAATTTTCGGTGCTATGAAGAGTCAATAGAGCCTGCGGGGGTTGGTTGAGTGCAGAAACATCAAACGATGGCTTTCTACAGCCTGGATACATCCATTTTCATGGATATACGTGTGTTGATTCGTCCATTTATACGAGAACCGAGAGGTCACATTGACCACTCGGATCCCTCGTTCATGTTTTTGGGATTCAAATTAATCGAAAAATATGCGTTATGGGTTGTGTCTGATAGCACTGCATGTGTAATTGGCTGGAATGGTTGGGGGAAAAAAAATTAAAAACCCACTCCGATTACGAGCAATCATCTGCCACCGCTAGTGGTAATAACTTATTGGTTTTTCCATGCACGATTTCAGCTGTTATTATTCTGTTTATTTATATGTCGAGGCTCGTCGCGTGGAGTGAATGCAATCGTTGTGATTTTTTTTATGGGGTGAGGTGGAAAAGTTGACGCTAATCAGCATTTAAATTAATTTTCAGAGGCAAAAATCAATATGGGGGATTTTCATTGTGGACTCGCCGCCGTTACTGTTATTTTTAGTTAAATGAATTGTGGTTTATGCTGTGGTGAATGGAGCGGATTATTTGTTCGCTTTGAGGGAAAAATTGGTTGAAATGCCTGGGCGAGAACAAAATTGTGGTGTTTACTCGAAGCATTGTGCCGTTTTCTTTTATAATAATCCATATTCCATTGAGAGTAATTAATTCTATTATTTTAGTACCCGAAAATAGTCTTGCCCCAGTAATGTCAGAGGGAATTAATTTTCCTAATCATTGATGTCCCAGTAAAATCATTTGCAGTCAATGAAATTAAATAAATCATTATGTAGTCACGACAGCTTAAAATTTGAAACAATGTCGGACTAAATATGCTCCAGTCGTAAAAATATTGCAACCTGAGACTGTAGAAGAGCCGGACAAACATTGAAAGGGTGAACCCGAGAGTTTCATTATTGTTTCTCCTCCACGTAACTCCGTAATTTGTCGGGAGGGAGTCGAATTTCTGAAAGGGCACCATTGTCTTGGACTTTCTTGCACGATAATGGTCCCCATTCATGGGGCATGACTGGGCCCCTCGCCATCACTTTGTCCACTGTTTCTCCGTGCTCTCGGCTGCAATTTATTTCCACTCCGAATCTCCCTCTCCCAGACACCCACGCACACCAAACTCCCGCCCGTGACAAAATTATCATTTGCGTATTTAGTGTATGCAGATTGTTTCATTTTTCATTCGCTTCTTGGAACTTAAATGATTCAGGTGGTAAGGGCGGAGAAATGCTGGCATGCTGTAAATACGTAAATAGCGTCGCTAGCTATTTCTCAACCAATAATTCTGGCCATGTGAAAACTCAGTATCTTGGGTTGGTATGTGGCACTGGCTTGAGGATTATTAATGATTCAGGTGGATTCGTCGCTGTGCACGGGCTATAAACGATGCCGGCCAGGCAGAAATTCGTCGGGTTACGTCTCACTGCGAAAACACGTCCGAATCTAAATCCACTGAAACATTGAGGGTGTCGTGGATACGAGTGAAGAGTCTAAACATGTATGTCCATTCGGATAACTCGAGACTATATTTCTTGACAGTTTTTTTTTTATTCGCGGTTTAGGAGCCATCACTGCTCATATACTTGAACGAAAAGCATCTCGGCGACCGAGGCAAGGGCTTCCTGCATTGGTTAAATAACATAAAATATTTCAATGAGCGGTGCAACCAATACCAATAATAGAAACCCTTCACCCTGTCCCCCACCTCCCGAAAACTGAAACGAGTGAAGCCATGGAAGGACCCATCGGGGAAATTTCTTAATATCGTGGTCATGAACGACGGCAATAAATTATGGCCTCAAAGTTGGACGTTGAATAATGGGAAATAATTTCAGAATTGCCTGACGGTTGAACGGAGCTTTAAAGATATAGCACAGTATATACACGGGGGCTTATCCAGGCCGTCGTTATTCTAGTGGTTTAATACCGTTATGGTACGACATGAACGTTATTAGCATCAACCACTTACCTTCTCTCACCCGGGCCCACTCGCCCTCTCTCCCCGCTCTCCTTTTCTGCCCTCTGTCGTCCCTCTCACTTACACTTATGGCCGAATATCCAACACTCCCTCTCTGCACCCACCGCGTGGCCTTTCTTCTCACCTCCCCTCCTCTATGCCCCTCGCCTCTTTCACTTTCGCGGTCCTAAATTTAATTAAATTTCACGGTTTTTCGCGATTAAAGGGACAGAGGCTGGGACGAGAGAAGGTGAAATTAGTTTCAGTGGGGATAATGAATTTTGTTAATTATCGTTGAGAAGTAGGTGCACATGAAATTGTGTCAAATCGATGAGTATTTTTTTTTAGTAATATTGGAGAATTAATTTTGTTTAATTTAATTTTTTCTTTGAAGGGCTTTGGTTTGGTTGGGTTTTTTAATTTGTAAATCAGTAGATTTTTCTGATTATTGAAACAATTCCCATACTATGTTGATAAAGCGGTATCTTCAAATCAAAAGTCAAAGTCAGATCGGTCTTGAGTGATGATTACTCGGTCTGCACGCTTATGGCTTCTCTACTCTCTGTCTGGCCGGATGATGACCGAAGCCACTGCGACACTACTGTCTCCCCATTCACTCTAAGGTCTAAAGGCCTGATTACGTCCCTCCGCACCCCCCACCGATGTCATAATCCCTTTGATGTAGCCATTTCACTATTACTGTATTAATACTTACACTTGTCGTCTATTATCTTTCTCCATTGTTCAACATTCTAGATGTGAGAGTTGACCGCAAGCAAATAATTTTGAATCATCCCTTGAAAAGGACGAAGGCAGACCGAGAGAAGATTTATCAAGGTCCTGCATATCTAATAATTAAATCTCTCAACACAACTGTAATATTTGGAGCTAGACATTGAATACTTGGAAGCGCCTCCTTCGAAGAAATAAAAAATTATTCTCTTCCATCGAGAATATTAATTTTTGTTGGAAATAAATTATTTCCTCAGTGTCTCCATGTGTACATCAACCCCAAGAAGAAAGCCAAACTACCAGACCAAAAATTCCATGACAAAGTTATACACAGCTGTTTGCAAACGAAGTCACCTAATTAAAATCTAATGATGTACCTCTACCAGTTCCTCGAACATCTCAAAGATACCTTCCGAGACAATCGCAATTAAATTTCTCCCAATGTGAAACCAAAACGAGAAATCTCCGAAAAGGGTTAACAAGGGAAAAGACGAAGAGAAGGACTGAAGTTAATGGATTTCCCCGCTGCCATCCACCGGTCGTTCGGCTAAGCTCGTCAGATGAGTTCCATAATACCGAACACAGTGTGCAATTTTAAGCAAACCCTTTATATCCCGCGCGTCTTTCCGCTCACAGTCCCTTCATCTCCCTTCACCCCATCTAGCTCCCTTCATTTTGGCTTTGCCCCGGAGGGGTAGTGCGAGGGTTACTACGTTGGTTCTGTGGGGAGGGTGGCAAACTCACTCACTGCACACACACCTCAGGGGCCGGTTGGGGGAAAGGAGAAAGGAGATAGGAGAGTACCGTATAAGACTGGTCCAATTACCTCCTTGCTGCGCCGGCTGGTGCGCTAGTGTGGTGATGGAGAAGGGGTTGCATGATAGTTAATTACATCCCCGTGGCCCAACTCCTCACTCTCTCACTTGTCTCCTCTCCTCGCCGCTGCTAATTACTATTTTTAAAACATTAAAAGTAAAGTTTGTTAAACGAGTGGGAGTTAATTATGAAGCTACTGCGGGGGGTGAGGGGGGGAGGCGGGTGGAGTGGAGGTAATTGGAGCGAACGACAAACAAAGGCTCTCGTACCCCTCTCCCACCCCTCCTCCACCTCACCAACCCTCTTCCCACCCGCCACCAGACGACTTTCCATGATGTACCTTATCCCCTTCTTCTCTTTGGTTTGCTGGGCTTTCTACTTGGTGAAGAGCCCTCGATTCCCCTCTTTCTTACTCTGGGCTCTGGTTTCAGGGAGGGTTGATTCAATAGCTGCATGAGAAGAAATCGGTTTGAGGGAATGTCATATGGGAATCGGTTGGAATGTTACTGGAAATTTGCTTGCAAAAAGTAGGAGTTATTCGTGAATGGGATCCATATCTAGGGCGGCCTTGGAGGGTCTCTCGGAGAGTACCAAATGTATAACATTGACAGGATGAAAAATTAGATTGGAAGAAATGGGAAAGTACAGCCGGATGTCAGTGTCTTTGGGAAATAGTTCCCATTGACATTTAAAACTTGGTGAATTTCTCATTAATCAACCGGATGTCGAGTGTCACTTAGAAGACATTATTAAATCCCCGGATATTCGACGTTCTAGCTGGCAGGATACAAAACAGACGACGCGAGAGCGAAGTCATACTAGATTGAACGAGATAATTGGCTCGAGATATGACAAGGAGGAGGATTTTACAAGTGTAATTGTCAAATCCAAAATTTTTAAGATATGTGAAGTGAGTGATATTTTGAGTTGAAAAATTAGGCAGCAATAAACAACCAATTTCAAATATAAATACATAATTGAAAGGATAACAGGGACTTTAAATAAATTGGTAATTGGCCAGTGCAACATTTTTTACTGGTTAATTCGGCGGTTGTTTTCCATCAGCTCGATTGACAATCAGCGACCCAACTCGTGCCCACGTAACTCATTCCTATTTACCTCGTTATTTACATTTACAAGAATAAGTATCATCGCGTGTCACAACGGTATCTGTCTTGTGAATAATACTCACGGATTCCCAGACGAGTCGACACCTGACCTTCGGTACCGGGTCGTCCCACCATCAGCAGAAGCAGTCCATGGGTGTCCAACTTCCATCGCCTTCTCGTTGTCATTGCCCTTCTACCTCTTTCCCTCTATTTCCGGCGCTATTCGTCAGAGCCTGTTACGGGGACTACATCAACCACCGCAAACGCCCCTTAAATGCATCTTACCACGGGCCACCACAATCGTGTTATGCGCTCTCCCTCCACTTCCTAAAGAGCTTTTCTATTTAAGAAACACAAGTCACTTTGTATATCTCAACTTGAACGAATTCTCGCTACATTTTTTACTTTAAGAATGCACTCTGAGTTTTTTTTTTTTCAAATTATTTTGCCGTGATTTTAGGGGAGACTGACGGGTTTTTTAAAAAATGGGATGGGGGTGGGTGGAGGGTGATTGCCACGCGAAAGGCGTTACCCGTCTGCTTCCGGGGAATGCAGAAGACAAAGAGAGACACTGATGTACGACTGGGAGACCTCTCCTCTTCCATGTCAGTGATGTTTAGTTAATAGTCGAGGAGAAATTTTTTTTTACTCTGCACTGTTTAGTTGAAGTATTTTTTCCCCATCATAACATGAATTCTCAGCTACAGATTATCTGTTGGAACGATCCCGACATTCACAACACATAAAAAAATATAAAAAATCCTTAAAATGATAGTTGGATTATATCTTTGAAATTGCTGAGGGGCTACGTTTTCCATTTTTTTATTATTCATTAATTCGTCAATTTTCAGAAACATCGGAGAGTCATAAAAATGTAAATGCAGAGCAGGAGAGAGAGGAAACGAGGGAAACAGACTAGGGGAATAGGGGAGAAGGAATGAAGGAGGGAAACACAATTGGCACATTGATTTTCCATCGACTGATACAACGTGCCCGTTTGCTCGTAAAAGTTTCTAATAAAAGTTTCATTGTCAAAAGGCAATAATGCTAACGCCCACACGCGTTTATCCCACAACACACACCACTAACGCACTCCGCATGTACAAGTTATTTATTTTAATCGTATTCTCCCGTGGGATGGAATTCACGAGAGTCGTTGTCGATATTCGTTCGGGGCTTTTTTGAGTGTTCTCACCTGAGAGAAGTAGATGGAAGTGGAGAGGCCAGGGACAACAAGAAAGTGAAAAAATATATTTTTCGGGAGGAAGCAGGTGAGAGGTGCACTCCAACCAAAAAATAACTGCGTTCGAAAAGATAAAAATGGTAAATTTTCAAAAGGAAAAATTGTCAACTTGTTTTACCGATTTTTTTATTATCAGTAGAACATTCTAATTTTTATCTGAATTATCCCACCAAAAATTCTTATTCCCTCTCCCTCCGTATTCCTCACATCATCATCATCATCCCTCACTCTTGCAACTACATTTCACTTTCAATCGTATTACATTGTGTCGCGACACAGTGATCCCGAGATAAATAGAAATAAATTAGGAGTCCGACGATTTAGGAGGTGAGACAGAGGATTTGAGACGGAATGGGCGAGACACCGTCCGCTTGACACCGCACTTAACTCTGGCACAAATTAATTGCCAATCCAAGAGATTGCCGGAATTGTTGGGGGAGGGGGAGGTGGAGGAGGGGGCTGGTTAAGTGGCTTTTTATTTTCATCGCACCCACGCATTTGATGGAGGCCAAAAAAAATTGAATTATATTGCGGTTGATCTCAATAACGTAAGATGTACTGGAATTAAGTGGCGAGTCATTCGCTTAAGAGAATGGGCAGTTTCAATGATCTAAATGGTAATTTGATTTTTAATCTTTTAATAGGGCCTCAATGGAATCCGATGGCTAGAGATTAAATGTAAGATAAAAGTATTTGGCAGAGGGAAGTAGGCATATACCGATAAGCATTTGGAGATTAGTGCGACGCCTCGAATGTGTTTACGTTTAATTACGCTAAGAGTCTCCATTAGGCTGGACCGTTGCCAGCCCCTCCAGCCCCTCCGTATTGGCTATGAGCACACTCTGGTGCATCCACTTTATCCAGACTTTAATCCGACGGGTTTTTTCGTTTTTAACTTGTTTATTTCGGGTTAATAAAGTCGTTGGCGTTGAGTGATGATTTTATTCCTGGAAATTCGGCCTTCTCATTATACTGTCGAAAATTCTTGTCTGAATTATCTGAGTCACTTATTAAAATTTCGTCACAATTATACTGGAAATTTAAAAACCAAATTCTCAACATCACACTGAGAATTTCCATGAGAGGTGATGGACGATGAGAGAGAGAGAGAGGCAGAGAGTTGTTATTAAAAGTGTACTTGTAATTAAGGAGATGCTACATCGGTGGATGAATATTTAAGACATTCAACAAGTTGTGGATTTTTCTTTAATCAGTGCTCTCCCGCCCGAGGTGAGTCCCAACCCTCGGGATCTCGTTTCTCCACCCTTATTTACCCCGGGTACATCCCAGGAGTCGTGTCAACTAATTTTTCAGCCCCTCTATCCGATTTCTTTGTTCTGAATTTTTTTGGGGGAGTGAGAACTCTCGGGGCGGCGAATTATACTTAAAATCTCAACCTAGTCAATCACCAACCAGACATTTTTCCGTTAGAAAATGTCTATTTGAATTTCGCATTATTTTATCCCCCTGATTTCAACTAATTTCGACATTCCGGCCCCTAATTGGACATTGTTACTTCCAAACCCACCAATTTTTCGTAAAAAGCTACCTCACAGGGAAATACACTCAAGTTGAATAGTTTTTCTTTCGATATCCGTCGGCCAGAAACAAACAAGATTCTTTATAGTGGAGTAGCAAACCACTCTCCGACAAGTAACGTCAGCTAGAAGAAAGAGAGAAATAGAGATTGAGTGAGTGAGTTGGCTCTTTTTCCTCCTCTTTTTTTCATCCTTTTCTCATTCAGTTTGTCCCTTGCTTGCCCTCTAGTACACTTTACTCAGCCACTTTGACGCTCCATCTCTCTCCAACTACCGCAGATACTCCGGTACTTTCCATTTCATTTCCTTCTCCCGTGACGCGAAAGATTCAACCGTTTCTCACCCACAAACACACACACACGATTGTGTACACTTCTTTCCTTGTTTGCGTGTGTGCCTGCCAAAAGCCCCGCAGAAGTAAAGTAAGCTTTTAGCAAAGTGACTGATTTATCAATGTATTTATTCCAAGATATTGAATTTATTTAGTTAAGTAATGCAGCTGAGCCCATAACGCACTCCTCCACCGCCTCTTTTCTCTTTTACCGGCTCTATAACAGGAACTCCGCCTGATTTTGCCTTTAATTTTTTTATTTTACGATCATGACATCTGGAAAATATTGGTGGGAAAAATATTCCATATCACTGGTGGTAGATGCTCCTATGTGTGCAGTAGATTTTTTCCTTCAAATCGAGGCTATTCAAGCCATTTCCCTCTTTCCCTTTCACAAATTTTTTCTGCGTTGTTTACTGCTTTATTTATTTTTCAAAATTAAAATCTCTCCTTGTGAGATTTAATTTGTAAATAATGATTGACTGTTCTTACCTCTTTTAACCCTTCTGAATTTTTTTTCCCCGTTCCCCCTTCATTTTATATCACTCTCATAATGTGCAGATGGGGAAGTGAAAAAAAGCGCTTCATGCAAGCTCTCCATTTGCTTTTTACAGTTTAGACACTGCGATTGACGTCTTCATTACATTTAATCAGATGAAATAACGGTGATTGATGATACATGAAGGCAGTTCTTGTTTTTTTTTTTTGGATTCACGTGTTCAGGGCACATTGGCATACCTGTCGTCTAGCGCGCGGCAGCTGTCGCGTTGTGCACGCACCCGTGGAGTGAGAATTGGCTCAACTCCGCCCTTCCGTTGGCCACTTTTACTTTCATCCAGACCGAGATGACAGACCACATGACGCCAAGTGCCACATTTTACTCTCAAACATTTTGTTCTTCGTTTTTGTGGATTATTTTCCCGACTTGTGTGACACATTGCGAAGTGCTGGGTAATTGTTTCTTTCAGGTGCGGTTTTTTCTCTTTTTTTTTCATTTGTTTGTTCCGTGTGTTTTTTAATTGTTTCCTAGAGGGTGATGGGTATCGTGATCATGCCACAGTGTTAAAATGAAGGAGAGACGGGAGATTTTGCTGGGGGCGATTTTCAAGTAATTGAGAATCTTACGCTCACGCAGGGGCACCTGCGAATATATGTATACTCGAAGGGGGTGAAAATATTTCTTTCGTATCAGCTGTTCTGTCGAGTTTTTGTTTCGATTGGGCTGCCCGAAAATGTGGGGGAAAAAATCTAATTTCATGGACAGTTTAGTAATCATTTTTAGGAGGGCGAACGTGAATTGGATTTGGGGGAAAAAAGTCATGAAAATTAAATGTTACTGAATATTCAATCGAGGTGGGAATATTTAGTCCATAAGGACAGTCAATTTTCAGTTCATTCAGAATTCAAGACGATAATTTATGTGTGAACAAGTGAAATAAAATTTTATCCTACCAATTATTCCTAAAAAATCCTTTTTTCTGATCCGACGAAAATTCTCCAAATGTATCTCACTTAGCTAACTCACTTTGGACATATAGATACAATTATGGTGAATCCACCCCTGTTGTCAAAAAACTTCAAAAAGGATGACAAAATCCAATTAATTAGTAAATAAAACACCGTCCATTCCATTGTCAACCATGAAATAACAAGAGTTCCGCCTCTCTAACGTAATATACTCTGGCCGGAATGTGTTTTTCAGGCGTCCCTTTCAGAGCTTACGAGCCCTTCGCCACCCGCGGGATTGGGGTCTCGCCACCCCTTCCCCGATCCCCCCAACCACCCACTCCCCGTGTCCCCAGACTAGTCGTCCCCTCCCCCTCCCAACCTCTCTGTTTAATGCAGTCCATTAGAGTGCATTTAGATCGAGGGATAGTTAAAGCGCGGGCACCCAGGGTATACCCTCTGCACACATACGCCCTGGGATGTTGGCTACTTGTGCACACCCTCCACCACCCACCAGACATATCCCACTACGTGGAAAATTGCTGGCCGTATCCCATTCATTTGGCTTACATACACGGCAAAATATTTTTTAATACAAACCCAGAACTAACATGAGCCAGCTAATTACCAAAAGAGGAACTAAAAAAAGTTGCATTAAATAGAAAAAAAAAATATATACTGCTTCCATCAGATAAATTTCGGCGGTTCACTTTCAACTAATTACCCCCTCCCACGCATGAAATACAACCCACCTTCCCAGTGAATGAACTACCCGGGTCATCACGTGGCTTTTTCATAAATTATAATTACCACTCGGAGTTGAGGAAAAAAAAATGTGAATGCGTTATGCTCGTCCGCCTAATAAAGTACCCCATGTCAAATGTGTGTTTGAGGATGCATTTCTAATTAACCATTTCATTAGTTTCTGTGCTTTTAATTATACTTTGGATTAGAGTGAATGCGGGTGGGAGAATGTCGGAACATTGATTGCAATTGTATCATTAGTATTATGTTTATTAAGTTGAGAGGGTTATTAATGGGGCAGGAGATTTATTTTCTCGTTCTATTTCACAGTCTGACTATCGCTCTCTTCTGTAATTTTAATTAACGTATTTTTAAAAGTGGTGAAGTGACGGGATCGTCGAACTTTGCACGAGGGGTAAAGTCGTGACCAGGAAAAAAATTCTAGTGCTGACATTGGAAACTTCCTCACGTTCGTAGCAATCGGTAAAATCAAAATTTTCATTTTTCGCGATCATTTTTTAGGTTATTAAATCGAATAATTATGAGAGACAAAAGAAGATCGATGATAAAGCCCAGCTGTGTATGAATCAATTCTGGTGCACTCTCGACGGAGTGCGGGGTTGTGGGGAGGGTATGGTGGGAACGAGGGTGGAAGGGGAGTTTGCAGGAGGGAGTCGGAACGATAGGGGGTTTGATTGTACCGACAACGGGGCTCCGGCATTAATTAGCGTGCATAATTGTTTACCGGCGCTTAGCAGAGCTGGATCAATATTTAATTGAATGCCCGCTAAATGCCAGCTGTATCGTTGGCTCTCAAATCGAGCCGGTTTCTCTCCGGGTACTCACTTCTCTCTGAATAATACCGGCACACCCAGCGATACAATGCCCTGCCGCAGAAAGAGAATGAGGAGGGGGTGGAGGAGGAGTGTGGAGGATGAATGAGGGAGAGGATGAGGGAGGAGAGGAGAGGGATCTGGTGGGACACACGCCGAGTCGAAGGATGTCGTACAGCGTGTTAAACCTGGGGTACTCGACTTGCCTTATACCGGGTGCAATCGCCATCTTTGTCTCACCTCCTTACTCCCTTTTATTGCATTTGCAACCCCAGATGGGGTCCTTATCTCGTTCTCCAGAACGCTAAGGTCAAATCGACGTGTAGAATGGCTAATGAGTGTGAACTGAGTTTGATAATTCAACTTGAGGGCGGATGAAACTCAAAAGAGAGAGAACTGAAATTATCGTTTGGGGTGTTGAGCGAGTATTTTTGGGTATTTCTTCACTGAGGAAAAATCACTAGAAGGGAGGATATATTGACTTGAGGAAACTGAATGGTGTTCGAAGGGTCGAGGGTAGGTTTTCATGGGGAGATGAATTGATAGCTGAAAATTATCCTGTCGTACTGTAAAAGCTATGCTGCCCATTTCTCTAAAAAATAATAAACCCTTTAGAAGACAATAATAATAGATAATTGCCTTAAAAGACTTTCTAACGGGATATCTTCCTCGACAGATGAGTAATACATCACATTTCTGCTTCATTGTTCTAATGGTCATTTGCAAATGACTCGACAGTGTTGTGTTCTCACGGAAGTGGCGTAACAACTGTCTGATTCCAACGATAATTGAAATATTTCGACTCCCGGTCGTCAAGACTGAGAATCCAACATGTTGAACTTAACGATCATCTGGTCATTTGGTAGTTATGATGATCCTTGACTAGTGGTATCAAGCTGTGTCATGTGGGAAACAGATGAACCAGTTGGATCACTGAAATTCTAATTTCTCACCAGGTGTACGTCATCAGCAATTCTCCCCCTAGCCCTTCTGCTTCTTATCCGTCAGAAGTGATTCCCATGTTTATTTTTGCCGTCTGAAATTCCTGGAAACACTGTTGCGCACTCCGCTTGCGTCGCCAACGAAACAAACTGAGAGAGTTAGAGTAAAAGGGGTTACTACAGGGGCTGGAGGGGTGGGACACAGGGGGTGAATAAAATGAGCATAGATGAGACTTTGCGCGCAACTAAACAGAAATGAGCCGGGCACTGAGGTAAGACGTTTAATGAAATCAGCCGGAGTCTCTGTCGTTCGTGAGGATCTTTCCTTGAAAAGTGACTTTGGAGCATCAGGCGTTGTTTTAATTATACGGTGCTTTCGCTATGCCTCTCACCCCTTCTCCACATCGTCTATTCACTCAAACTCATTCTTGCTGAGGACATCGTGTGTTTCCACTTGTCTTTGGAATGAACGCACGCGTTGCAGAGGAGATTGTGCGGAATGATTGGATGATTACGTTACGAAATTAGTGCTGTTCGAGGCATGGCGAAGTATTGACGGGGAAAATTAAATACGTCTATCTTGATTCAATCTTGGATATTGCGAGTTCAACCATTCTCTGGGAAATTACTTCAAGGGGATGAAATGTAATTTTTTATTTATATGATGGCACGGTTTATAAGCTGATTAAATTGATTAAATTTTGGCATTAAATTTTTTCCTGTTACGAATTTTTTTTATTGCCTTTCGCAATTTACTAAATATTTCTTTCTCTGTTAAATCAATGTTCTTAACATAATTATCATTAATTTTTTATTTAAATGGTGGAAACTCCCTTCAAAAAAGATTGAGCCTCACACACTCTTACCCCGCGCTCTTTTCTGCCAGTCCCATTCTATTGCGTTCACTAGTCTGAAGCTAATGAGCATCTGCTGCACTTTTTTGCCCCAAAAACCACGTGTAAACTTCCCGGCCACCTTCCAACCGATTCTCCTCTCCCCCTGCCCCCACCCCAAAGCTCGGAACTTCCAAAAAACCGTGACACTTCCTCGACCGTGTGATTCTCATTATTAGAGCAGCAAACTTAAAACGTCACCGAGCTCGTTAATCACAATGAGTGTTAACTGCCGACTTTAAAATATCGCTCTCAGTCCTTGAGGTTAATGCCCAAAAAACCCCGGGACAATTGGGGCGACGGGGTGGGGAGAGAGGAGGTGAGGGAATCCAGTTCTCCAGACTGTGTCGCGATATTAATCAGCCATTTCTTGACATTTTGGATTCACGCAAAGTGGTCGTTAACACTGACCAGGAGATTCCCAAACGATTATAGTCTTAGTTTTACGTACAATGTCGTCGGTGGGCCATAAACAATGGCCACAATGGGGCCCACTAGGGAGATGTGAATTATGGGACAGTCGGGTGACAATGTGGAATCATAAAAGCGGAATTCTCTGCTTGATTTTCTTTTCAATAATAAAAATTATTATATAAGATCCTTTCCGGAAGTGTCTCTCCGATGTCGTTCACCAGATTTTTCTATTGTTATCAAATTGTATGGAATAATTAAGGAGAAACTCGTAGGTAAACCGAATCACAGCGAGGAACACTCCGATACTTTTGTGATTAAAGCCCAATAATTTGTTAGCGAATATCTCCTAATATATTACCTGTAATCAGTGCAATCAGTCACAGCCATAATCCCCCCGCCCCTCTCTCGCCCCAGAAATCCGTTAATTATTTTCTCAGCGGGCAATCGTTGAATCGTGAATGCCAGTATACCTTGAACCCGTTGGTGAGTATCATTGACCCATGATTTACGGGTCACGATGAGGCCCCCTCCCCTCCTCTCGTTCCCTTGATCGTTAGTCAGAATAGTCGCTCGTGAGGCATATCACGCGCGTTCTCTCCTATCTTTACCTTCGTTCGCGTTCTTTCTCATCCGACTGTTGTCCCGGTGTTTTCACAACACGAAAATGAGAAAACGACCAAATACGTTCAACTGAAGGTAAACAAAAAATCCACTGGTGTACAATAGGACGGAGGCATAAATATTCGCGGGAATTTATAATGACGATTACCATAAAAATTGTCACACTATAAAATATTCGGATAAATTTACGATGACGGTCGAAGGTGGATCGACCGTCGAGATTCATGGGATTCACCGACAGTGGTGAATGAGAGAGATAGAGGGAACATGTTTACAGTCGTTACAGAGTTTATCTATCTCGTAAACAATATTTTCGGGAATTAATTGTAACGCACGATCGTTAATCAGTGTGTCAACCTTTGAACCGCAATATTTTTATGGTACACAAGAGTTTAGCATTCAGTTGCTTGAGAGAATTATTAATTTTTTCAGTAATTTTTCTAAATTCGTGGACAATTTAGTCTCAAATTAGTTACTTCCAAAGTCGAAATTTCTGTAATATTATTTATCCAACCCATAAACCATATTTCGGGGGATTAATTATCCCTCATGTTCGTTAATCAGCTTTTCGACCTCTTAACCCCAAATTTTTAACGAGACAAAGAAATTTATAATCCAATGGATCGCGTGGTATTTAATCAATTCCGCATACGAGCAATATTTACAGATCCCCTCCAAACGAAAGCAGTCAAGTTGAATGACATTTACGACCTA
Organism: Diachasmimorpha longicaudata; assembly: GCF_034640455.1. NCBI lineage: Eukaryota > Metazoa > Arthropoda > Insecta > Hymenoptera > Braconidae > Diachasmimorpha > Diachasmimorpha longicaudata. Next base: position 9,594,929 of record NC_087228.1, on the reverse strand, counting down.
AACCGATAAAATCACCGCATAGGTTGCGAAAATCAATAAACACTTGCTTGTTACATGGAAAGACAAAGAACGAGGCTCTCATTCGCGCCTAAAAAGCCAACCAACTCGTAAAAAAAAGTTTATAATTATCGAAACATAATGTAACACGACTGATAACTTTTTCAATGGAAACTCCATTCCCCATTCCTGATGAATGATACTATATTTTCAGACGTTGGAGGCCACAAAATAGACCAACTACAAACCATCTTGGCAATGCGCATATATTATGGACACGCGAGGCACAGCACGTATGTACACCACTAAAAATTACAATTTAAATACCCCCCACCCCTTCAGCCATTGGTTAACCTCCTTCCGCGATAGTCCCTAGGGTTTTATCTACTTGTTTTCATCTAAACGTCTCATTTTTATGCGCCATTGAAATTCCTCATCTTTCTCTGCCACCAAAAAAGCCCCTCCCCCCACCATCAGACCTCAACCGTCACGCGAAAGTTGTCACTCAAAAGATTTTCTTGACATTTATTTAATCCGGATAAATAATTATCCATCAACAAAACTTAAACATTATCCCCTCCTACTGACATATTTTTTTTTCATTCTCAATTTTAATCACGCGGAAGTGATCGATCACTTGGAAATGTCTCGGTGTAATTTTTAATTACAAATGTACATGTGTTGGAGTTAACCGAGTGAGAAAAGAAGTGCATAAATGGTGAGAGAGCATGTCGCATTGTCGCTTGCATTGTTTAAACACAATTGCATTGGTCAAAGGGCCTAGACAGTGTATAATGCATGGTACGCGTATTCCTATTCGTAACAGTAATTACGACGTGGATGGAGAGGGTGGAGGAGACAGAGGGGAGATACATTCTCGGTGGAATTAATCACCCGAGTATTGATCAACTCTCGCAGAAAAGAGCCGAGAGCTCACACATCTATCTGGTATAGGAAACATCTCCTGATAGGTCGGCAGATTAGACTGTCGTTCAAGGTTTTCGCACTGGGTCCGGTATTTTAAAGAGAAAATTATTTGTGAAATGAAAAAAAAATTAATTGAATAATTAAATTTCTCAGGATCGTCTTTGATAAATTATAAACGATTGCACGAGAGAGACGGAGAGTTCTTTATTGTTAATGAATAATAATTACCAAATTATTTTCAACTGTCATCGTATACGAAACATCTGAACAAACTCACGTACGTGCGTTCAATTGCCTCGAAGCTATGAGCCACGTGTACTTTCCCGGACCACACCGTCAAGTACAGTACAGGAGCCAATGTTGCTTGAGGTGAACGTAGTACTGGCAGGGGCTGGAAGGGAGGAGGAGAAGGGTGGATGGAGGGCTTAGTGCAATTTCTTCGAATCAAGCGCAAGCCAATTACAAGTTTAATTCGCAACTTTGGCCCAAGCGATAATTAGACGGTAAATTAAATTTACTTACGTCGGTGAAACAATCGGGCAACTTGCGTTTCGGGGTTTTAGCTCTCGTTCAGCGTTAGTTAATTCGTCTCCAGTCTGATGGAAAGAGTCGATTAAGTTAACTATTAATTGAGAATAAATATGAAACAGCAGATGTTGAAATTCATTGAAACCGTGCGGGGAGAAAAATTCAGTAAAAATCGCTAGAGGATATGTTAAAATTGGGTATAAAGTAACTTGACGAGATCTTCCAATTTCATGAATAAGATTAAAGGGTTTTCGAAGGTTTCTTTCGTTATCTGAGATTAATTGGAAACGAGTGTGGTAATTTTTGCAGTGAATGTGGATTCTAGAATAGTTCTTGACTAAAAAACACGAGTGCTAGTGATTCACCGTCACGGCGCGTTAATTCCTTATCTTCCAGTAATTAACCGTTTCCTTAAACCGGCGTATCCTATCAGTGGATCGAAACCCTCCATCTTCTTGTATTGCCCTTGAAACAAACTTGGCTGAGTTTCAAACAGCTCTCAGGGTCTCATGCAAGTCCTCAGCGAAGTCATCCAGACCCAGGTAACATCGGTGTACTCCATATTGGTGGCCCTAATCCACTTGATAGTAGTTTCAATCCCGTCTCAATAATTTTCCAATCGCTGTAGAGACTAACGCAATTCCCAAAATATTATCTAAATGAAATAAAATTAAAAATATCGACTCCATTACAAGGTAACCAACAATAACTCCCACAAACTTGATTATTCTAGCATTATGCAAATATGACAAAGGTGTTTGCCGGAAAGTTTCATTCACGGTATTGTGAACGTTGTGAATAACATGTGTTACGCTGTACCGACCTTGAGACAATTTCCTGTGAAAATCACAGGAAACTATCATCAACGGTCTGTTATGCATATTGCCAACCTGGAAAAATCTAATAAGTCGAGCCATTGCCCTCCCCTCGTCCCATTTATCTATTCAATTATCACCTTTTTTTCTGTACAACGTTTGTGTACGGACAAACCCAGATAAGTGAGGTTAATCCCATTTCACGACTTCCGGCCATTCTTGAGGTTTGAGCGACGTGTCCTGTGGCAGAAGACTCAAACCAACGCCCGGCGTAACAACTTCACGGATGCACGGATTCACCGACAATTCTCTGACACTTTAATGCCTAAATTATAACGAGTTCCCGGCTATTGTATATTTCACATGCTGACCTTCACCCAGTGAAAACAATTTTTTTTCATTTCATTTTTAACGAAATTTGTTACAAGTTATCGCGAGAACTTGCCACTGGCCCTCGCCCGCAGGTCTGCAGTCGAATTAATGATCATCTCGTAAAGCGGTAAATAATTGGGCTAATTAATAAAAAAAATGAATTAACGCATAAGTACTCTTAGCCTCGGCTGCTAAATTGCTATGAAAATAAAGCCCGTTATTAATTACCCTTGATCCCTCCAATTTCCTCATTAAAAATCTCGTCATTTATTAATTTAATGTTTGTAACCGCACGAGAAGAGGCAAAACGCATTCCAACATCATGAATTATTGTGGGAAGATCCAAGACACTCCGAGATATATCGTTCTCGTTCTTTTGGCCGTGGACTGAAGTGCGGGTGGAATAGGGACAGCTCGGCGATGGGGCGGTAGGGGGAGGGGGGGAGAGAAATCAAAGGCAGTATCGTTTGCGGGAAGTTAATTCGGCGCGATGCATCAACGCGCTGCGGCGCTCAGTGTGGCAGGGTCTGCACTTTGTGGAGGCAGTTAAATTGACATACCGTATATCAGAGAGAAGTATGGGGTCCGCAAAGTCGAGCAAAGGAGGTGTACTAGGAGAGTCGTTTTCGAGACGAGATTAGACCGGCCAACCGCGCTCACTTGGCCGCTTGTCGACTAGACTTGGCAGAGGATTATATGACACTCGTGGTTGTTTGAGGAAAGATTGAACGGGAATTGTTTGACAATTTGAAATTCATCTGTTCGGGCATGAGGCCAACTTATTTATGATAATAATGCCGCATTTCTTTTTGGAATATAGAAAGATCGAAATCGGTGAGGAACGTAATCCCAAAAATTTCACCTGAAAATGTTGGAAATTTTTTTTCACATATTTAGGAAAATTCGAAGAAGTGAAGCACCATCACAATCATTAATGAATCTCGTCGTCGGTTTTTCGCTGGTCATCCAACAGCAGAACGAGAGCCAACCCATTATACATACGTATCCCTCAACAAATACACAAAAAAGCTAACGCGTACAGAGTAGGGACCGCTCGCACTTGTTAAATCGGCCATCTCTTGTCGCAGCATCCCATCGTGTACGTGGCCCGAGGAGCTGTGGTAATAACTGGACGCCATTATAAAACCTCCCCAGGGTAAAACCGGCTAAGGGGGTACTACCACTCTTCCCTCAATTCCAATTCCTCCCTTCGCTCGTTACTGCCAGGATACGGGAATTTTCCCTTCGTTGACCGGCGATATTTCTTTTAACTCGGTATGTGGCTAAATTTCATCTTCGAAGATGGGTTTGCTACACTTTGACCTTTATCATAGTCTCGATTTTAACTTCCGCATTTATCCTGTATTCGCAAGAGTATTCCTGAACCCATAGATATTTTTATATCTCTTCGATATTAAAAATAATGACGTTGCCACTGAAATGAATGAATTGCTTTTTAGAGGAAATTTTGCGTTTTCATGAGCGAACCCTTCACCCTTCCTCGATTTTTGCAAATCGTTGAGATTGAAGTTTAACACACGATATGAAAGCAATGTGAATTTTTTTTTTTCAACTCCAAGTAATCCTCGCAATGGCCCCGGATCAGCCATTGACGATGACACATATTGAGTTTAAAAAATGTTTTCATTTTTCATCGTATGCTCGCTTCATTCGACTGTTACCCCATTCTCTCGACCCCTGTGTCGATGGACAGGGCGATTATGCCCAATTTGTAAACGATCCCGCTGTTGAACTAATCCTTTTCTGTATCCGAGTGAGCGGGATTGCCCGCGATAATAATGGTTCAGCGCGAAAATACAACAAGTAACGTCTCTCTTTTTCATAATTGCTAGCAGAATAACCTGAATTGGAGAAAATCATTTATATCTATCCATGAATTTTCTCCCTCGTGTATATTTTCCATTGATTCGGCCACTCGTTTCAAGCACGATCGGCAATTTGATGGACTCAAAATGGAATTCTCTGGGATTGGGTGGGTGGGAGTGGTGTTATCATTATTCTCTTCGGCTGCCAGTAGCTTTCGTTCCTCACTAATTGCGAATATAGTGGTTGGTATTGGCCGTTTGGGAAAATAAATATCACTCGACTAATTAAGTTGATTAATTCCGAGCCTCTTACAGGGACCGATGGTCAATTCATTTACGATGATCGATATGGGTCTACCTCGTTTATTAAATAATGCGTTTGTTCAAATTCCACTCGGTCATAAATAATTTTTACAGAAGACGTAACAACATATTCCTCACTTATCCCCTTAATTCTGTTGATCCCAAAATAAATTAATCAATAATAATAATGATTAGAGTGATAATAACAATGATTTTCTTCGTTGATCTCGAGAAGTTGGGGAGTGTAAAAAAATTTCATTACGAGTTGAAGTTCATTTGTATACTTGAAAATAAAAAGTTTGAAATTTCATAAAAAAGTTAAATACATAATTGAATGAACTATCGACTGCACGTCTGAAATTGTCAGAACTTTGTGACCCGGTTTTCTTCAGCAGTGATTTACACGAATGACTGAGTATATTTTCGTAAAGTTTATTCAAGATTTACGATGCTCTTAAGTACCCGAGCGTTTTCATACGATATTTTCTCCGTCTCTCGAAGAATTAAGCGGCCAGACGCACGTACACTTTTTGCCCACTCTCTCCCTCTTTCTCCCGCCCCCGTTTCACTCCTCTTCTATGTACCCGGGGTATAAAGAACTTCATTATTTCAACGTTTAATTACATATTTATTTTCGGTCCGCATACACATGTGCAGTGAGTCCACTTTACCGAGAAATTAAATTTAAGGTCAATTCCCAGTAATCTTCTCATTAAATATCCTCAAGTGCTAATGGATAAACACTTGAATCCCATTACCCAGCAGATTAAAAATACTCTTTTTGTCGGGGGAAAATTGATTTCCGTATATATTCCGGCAGAAGAGAAATCTCTGATTACAGGGTTTCTTCCTCATTAATGATTGATAATTCTATTTGGCGATATTTAAATTAAGTCGACGATCTTTACGACCTAAACTTAAACTACACATTAAGGATGTCACATAATTTTTTATAACGTGGTACCCCCGGGATTTTCCCTCGATAGAATCAATTTGCGCAATGATCTTCTTAATTCAAGATGAATTTTTGATTTGTGCAGTACCGAGGGGAGGAAATTCTTTGTTTCGGAAGACATGGTCGAGGATCTCGTGGTGGCTACGGCACATTAACCAGCCAGTCTGCCAGGCAAGTACGCACATACCGCATAACCGTATCTCCACAGGGCACACGAGGATAACGTGTCCTGTTTCCCCTTTACCCCCCGGTGACGTAACGCGACAAAACTACCCCCGGAAACGGACGTTGGGGGAAAAGAGAGAGGAACAGAGATGGAGATGAGAACAAAGCTCAGGGGAATCCTGCGGAAACCGATGTAAATATACATATACATGCACCCAAGCACTCGAGTGACTTTGTCGCGACGCTTATAACGAGGTCGTAATTGTCGGAATAATGTGAAAAAATTGGCTATTGTTGAATTTTGTTTTATGGGAGGGGAAACAAATTTTTTTTTCACGGATATCCCAGCGGTGAATGAATAAAGAGTGATTTATTCCCGGTTATGATTTCTCTGTGTGAGAATAATTCATCAGTCCTCGGTTTATTTTTCTTAATTAAAAAAAATGATTTACCAAAACAATACACGAAAAAACAATTATTGTACTGTTAAATAAATTAGGGAATAAATCCTGATCCATTGCGCTTTTCTCCGGGTGATATTTCCAAAAAACATCGCAAGTAATTCTTTATAATATTTTTTTTCTCTCACCACACACTCTCCCGTATGCATTGCATATCATCCCCATTCAATTTTATATTTTCAATGTAAGAATAACCCTCGTATGATATCAGTGGCGTGAGAATAGTACGAGGGCTTTCGTAGCAATCCATATATGCAGATCTGAGATTCTCTGGTGCGCCAGGGGCTTCGATTTTCACCCAAGTTATTATCACATATATTAGAGGACTGACCGAGCGATAGCACCCGAGACTGGAGGGAGTGAGAGAAATCGCGATGCAACGTTGGGCCAACTGTGCCGGGTACTGGGGATAGGTGAGGGGGTTGAAAATACTTCCACACCCCGCGAACCTCTTGCCAGACGCCCCCTCATACGAGATACAATATCGCCTCAACTCGCCTTGCCGTGGTTATGGTAAGAACCCTTTATTGTTTTATATTGTTTCTAGGGCGCCTTTATTATACGAGTCTCTGGTGTGTGTGCACCACGGCTATCTATCCTCTCGCTTTGCCGTCTCTGTTCAACTTGCGAGCAGGGGGAGAAGAAAACGAATCGAAATAAAATTGCCACCGACACCATATATATGTATATATGTATATATATATGTATATATATTGCCCCATCGAATTAGGTATTGGGGAGGAGAGGAAGGTAGATATTTTATGATGCCGTTTGGTTGGAGGTGGAAACTCTCCTTCATCATACTTCAAATCGAATTTCAATCGCTAGGGCTTTTCGATATGAAATTTGCAATGAAAAAATATCAATATGGATGGGAGGGCTGATGGGCGGGTGAGTTGTCGCACGTACTTGAGAAATTTTTGGAGGAGACGGTGTGATCATTGTTCGGAGAGGAGAATATTCATTTTTTTTTAGGACCGAGGGGAGGTATTAAATTTTAAATGGAGAAATTTCATTTTTAAATTGTTAGCGGAATGCATAATCGTTGGAATCTGATCATCTTCGACCGCAAATCGGAATGGTGGAATTGGCTGGGGGCTTTGAGCAATGGGGATGATGGGGAAGGGGGAAGGGGGGTAACTTTGAGGAGGAAACCTTCGTGTTTACGTTGCGGTTTCAGTCTTGACCTTATTTAAATATAAATTACACGATCGTGGAGGTGGTTTGGGGTTGTGCAAGCCGTGTTTATGGTTTCTGGGATGAGTGGAATGTTTAGGACACTTGTTGGTTATTTTTTTCAAGGGCTGAAGCGATTTTAATGATTTTTTTTTCGTGGAGAATTGAGAGATTTCCGGGGAAAGTTGATATGTTGATACAAACACCTTGGATTGGATTGGGAAAGATTGACTTGCGGATGAGAATCGATACTCCCAGCAATCATCATCTCAGTTCCACGGTGAGTCGATCGAATGAGTCTGATTTGCCACTTCGAGTCATTTGACGTTAGTTTCTTCTTCTTCCTCTGCTTTCCTTGCGTATTTTATTTTAAACGTTTTTTTTGTACTGCTCCTCGTTTTTTCTACTTTTCCCCCGACGGAAATTAGATTCCTTGGAATTCAGCACGAAGGAGGGAGAGAGATAACTGCGTGACGGATCGGAGAATCGAGCAGGGATAATTTCCCTCGACCCGTGCTCTCGTGTTCTCAACGATTAATCGCTTGATCGGTGAGGTTGCGGGTGGGAGTGGAAAAAATTTCTACGGCATGTTATTCTCAGTAACCGCTTAATTTTCGGAGTGAATGGACAAAAAGGGTTCATTGTTCGGAGCCAATCTGGTGATTGAAATTTAAGATGCCGGACTAATTTCGTATTGTCAGAGGGTTTTTTATTCCTTCAATTTGGTCTATTCACTTGTGGGGGTGTTTTCTAATTTGCAGAATTAATTTTTAACGTTCACTGAGAAAATAACTCGGTTAGGGAGAGACAAAGAGCTTCGAAAAAAATATTTTCTTGTGCTAAATATATTAACACGTTAGAATATTCTTGGTGGTTGTTCTCCTCACTGGAAGAAAAAATATTTTCTTGTAAAAGTTTTGAAAAACTTCATGAATATAAAATATAAACATGCAATACTTTTTCAGGTAAAAAAATATAGTATTCAATTTACATTTCATCCACTTCGTCTGCAAAACTTCATGTTCGACAGTTCATACTCAAAACGGGTATTTTCGGAAACACTGTAAATTATTCCATAAATGATTAATGAGCTTCCCAAACACGAACCCCCTATTATGTTAAAAAATATGCAGTCTTTCAATTTTATGTACCAACCATATACTTAGTAACCCCCTGCAAACAGGTGCTCGTGACAGATGGCATGGTATCCGGTGATATTAAATGTTTATTGCTAATTCCATTAGACAGCCACTCAAGTAATTTCACTGACCCGTAATGGACTAGGACAATAATTGGCGAATGGTTATTCATTAGACCCGGCTATATACACCCCTCTCTCACCCCAATTCTCCTGAGCTACTCGGAACTTTCGTTTCAATGGATTGAAGTTTGATAGTTTCCGAGTGATATTGAATCCGAAAATAACGGAATGGGAACGTACATGAGTTAATGATCACATCATTGATGACATGGCGCCTCCCAAGTTTTGAATTTATCATTGATCGTAGAGTCCATTGAGGCTCGGGCAAACAACGGAGTCGTTTATTATTTATTCTCTGGGAAAATTTATTTCTATCTTGACAATCAATAAAAATTAATACATGATCATCACATTTTATTTTTGGTACGTGAAACTTTGATCCTTAATACAAGAAATGTTTTACCGCGTGTAATTACTTCTCAACTTTATGAAATCATATATCTCTTTCATCCGTTCTCCGAAAACTGCTGAAACAAAACCGTTCGGATTCTGATTGAACCTCCCCCCACAGCCCCTCCATAATCACAAACAAACATCCAACCTCTCCTCCTTTTCTCCCCCCTCCCCCGATTTTAATTAAAACCCTGTGTTATAATTTTTTCACAGAACCTGGGGGTTAAATTGACGAGAGCCAATTATCCCCAGAAAGACAGTTAATTATCCCTCCACCCCAATGCTGATAAAATTAAAAAAATAGTACACTCGAAATCAACTGTATTTAATTCCCAAACAAACAAATATCAGCTAAATATTTCCAGAAGCAATGGAAGTAGGTAAAATCCACAAATGTGCAGTCATGCTCGAGTGCTTTTTTTGTGGCTACGATGAAGGGGTTGATATAAGCCCTCCCCCCCACTGGTAGGGGGTTTTCTGCATCCCAATGAAAAAAAAGAGAAGAAAAAAAAATTCTAAATGAAAGGGAAGCCCTTTGTATTTGAAATTCCGCTATAGAACACAGAGTAGTTGCATCCACCTAGTGTACACGGTGATCGGACTGAGACTGACGAGGTGACTGTACTGTATTCGGTGATAGAAACTAGGGAGTAGGGGGATGAGGGTGATGAGGGGTGCTGATGCTTTTTTTTCGGGGGTAGGTGGGGCAAACTGCAATTTGTACCTCTTACTGTCCACCAGGGAAGAATGGGCATTGTCTTTCCCTCCAGCCAGAGAGAAAACGAATTGCCTCCCTCTCACCCCCTCATGGCCCTCTGTAGAGTCCGCGCGCGTGGCCCAATAGGAATCGATATTTTTAATTTCAGTAGAAGCCAAACATCTACAACGTACATGCTTCATACTCCACTCTGTGCCCCATCATCGGTGTTGGCGTTTTCCTCTTTTGCTCTTTGCGGAGTTGAATAACAACGGCGGTGGAAATACCTCGAGAGGGGCTTATCTCCTGCTGGCCAGTGTTTTCTGTCCAGATATATTTGCCGGAGAGGAAAATATTTCCAAAAAATGGCGAATACTTGAAATTTGAGGCCAGGGTAAACTGTTTTATGCAATATTTCCATGACCAAAATCAACTGAAAAAAATCACGTGATAAAAATTACATCCACTCACCCAATAATCGCTAGAAAATTGTTTTCGGTGGCATCTGTTCCTCGATAAGAAGCCCCGCGGATATGGAGTTCTCAGTAAACCGACAAAGCGAAAGATGGAATGATTCCAATTCCTCCAATAACTGACCGCTCCCGGAGGATTATTATTTTTTCATCAACTGCAGCCCCTCTCCACACTGGGTCGAGTTTCTAGGCCGATATGTACGGACATGGACCCATCCGAGAAATTGCATCGCCCTCCCCCTCCCCCATCCGCCATCGTCTTCCATTCCTTTTCTTCTTCTCCTCCTCCGTATGTGCACCCTTCTCCTTGCACTACACCCCTCCTAAACCGTTTTCCGAAGAGCGTCGAACCAGCGCGAAATATATACGAGCCGGCAAATTGAAAACTACCGATCGACCCTAGCCTGAATAAAATATCGCTGAAATTTATTGTAACACCTGGTACATCGCTGGACCACCAATCGGATGAAAATCAATTTCACGTTTTTTTTTTCTCATACATTTTTTTTCACCCGAATATAATCCATCGGGAGTTATGATGAAATAATGACTTGACTGATTTGAAATGTCAATAACTCCTTCTATCGCTGAGAGTAGGGCGGGAAGGGTGGAAAAAAAAATTGTTGGACCTGGTAGAAACTAATATCACCCTGTTTTCCGTTTCTCCGCGTATATTTTAACATTTGTATTTCCCTCGGTTTTTAGGGATCCAGTCTGTCTCGCTCGGGTTATAGCCCGGGCGATGCTACTGTCGTGCAACACACCCTTTCGCAATAAGGGAGCATACCCGAGGTGAATGGGAGGGAGGATGACGGGCTAAATTAAATTTTCTATTTTGCAATGTCCCAGGTCTTGCTCGCTCTCTGACCTCTGTCCTCTCTGCAATCATCGGGACAAGTACCTACGTGGTTCTCAATCCTTGAAATTTAACCCGACAATGCCCTTGTACCGATGTCGTTACCCGATCGATCTGATGTAGTTCGAGGGATTCGTTAATCAAATAAAAATTTTGCGAGGCTTTACGTTTACGAACAAGAGCGCTAGTACACCCTCTGTGGATATTTTGTGCAGTTCTTCGTATTATTTACAGGGGGTAGACGAAAAAATTAAGTTTTCTGGAACTGTAGCCATCGGGGCATCGGTACTTAACCCAGAAGTAGAAGAAAAATCGATTAATTGCCGATATTTTAATATTTCATGAGAAATTTATCAATCCCCACTGGCATTCTCGAACAATCTCCAAAGTAAACGCCCGGAATACCATCATCTAACTGAAGGAACAAGTTGGCCACCACTAGACAAGAGTATGTGTACCAGGGTGGTTATTTTAATTACTGTCCAGCTCCTCTAAATTAAAGAGCTCGGGTTATTCCACGAGGGTGTCTCCTCCATTCCCTCCAACCATCTCCCTCGCCGCTTATTCGCAACACTGGGTGAACATACCGCACTTCACCTCTGCACGTTAGCTCCCGCGGAGCTACGAAAACAGCCGCGACATTACTACTGGCCATTCTTTACCCCCGTCGCCCTCTCCTCCACCACCCTTCCACCCCCTTCTTCCAGAAAGGCATAGCGGTTACCGGGTTTGACGCTAAACCGAGCTAACCGGCCCCTAAATTGTTGAAAATGTCCGGCAAGGATTAAGGGGGTGCACCAGGGGCCATGCCCATCCCTTCTCCAAGTTGGATACGATTGTCCAGAAATTAACCAGCCGTGGAGCAGTGGCCGGTATCTCCACAGGGAGGCTCTTCCCTCCCACGTCATGTGAATATATAGCGCACAGCCCTTAAGAATTTTTCAGCTAAATGGAGCGAGAATTATTGAATTTAATTTTCACGACCCTTTGGGGTCATTAATCACGACCCTTAGCGTAATTGCGATTCGCCGAGGCCGCGCTTTGGGCCTCGTTAAGTCGTCTGACTTGCGGATATGATAGTTTTCTTAGATAATTGCAACTGCAGTCAACAACGTTCAGGGATGATTAATGCTGCATCTGATAGAGTTCACGGTAAATGATCTTTTGAATTATCGAAGGAGGGGAATTCAAGGATGTGATCATTACGTCGATATTTCGTGATTAATTTTATTTACTCTAGAATACGTGGAGTCGTTAATGAGACGGAAAAATAAATAATTTTTGTGAGGTTTGAAGAAATTTCTTCGCTTGAATGATAGCAATATTTTTAATTAAATTGCATTCACGAACCACATTTCTCCTCTCGCTGGCTCAATCCTGAGTGCCCCTGAGCAATTGGTTCATCTTGATACTCGTAGCGTGGCGTCATTGGTCGCTTTTAAGAAAAACACTGCATTATGTATGTTACCCTTTATCCCCGGGCGAGTGCGCTCCAACACGCGGATTACCGGCACTCTCCCATCCAAGAACATACTTCTCTCTCACTTCCGCTTGTCCCAACTTTCCCCAGAGTATGTGTGGACCCTTTAGTTTTATCCAGCCACTACTTTCTTCTGCGCGTCTCCCTGTTTCTTACCCTCTTTTATCTCTTTTTAGTCGCCTCCTTCCCCCGGGGCTCCACTCGTGAGTCAAGGAAAGAAGAAGAATGTGTCCAGTCGGGGAGATTTATTCATCGCGAGTGGATTCGCGTTCCACTAATTTACCACGTCCTCTGGATTTTTACTCCTTTCGGTCTTGCGTGTCTTATAACTCCTGTATCGAGTGGCCAAATGGCTAAATAATAGTCAACGGAGGGTACATTAAATTCATATATTTATGAGTCGTCGGGGATTTTTCTCATGACTTTCTTGACTTCTTCCGAAATTTAATTAATAGTTTCCCTCCTCGACGGCAAAATAAAATTTATTTGTGACAAAATACAAAACCAAAGCAAAATATTGTAAATTGACTTGAAACATTTAAAGGAATAATTAAGGTAAATTAGAATAAGGATAATAGTCAGTCCATCGGTACTTAATGAATATTTCCAATGAATTCTACACCATTTCTGAGCTTTGGCGAATGGAAATATTGTGAGGGTGGGGGTTACACCGAGTGATGTTTAATACATAAGGATTGAGTCGATATTGCATCTGGAGTAAGCGTATCTTCGTGACTGGGTGCGAAGTTGCAGCGCCCTCCTGGCGGGACGGCACTCAACCAGGGAAGTGTTGTCGGCTTGGGCTTTTCAGGAGCTTTCAAGTGCTTTCGCAGTTGCCTCGAGTGCGGTAAGAGGCTTTCAGAAACGGAGGCGGAAACGGGCTTTTTAATAGGACCGAGGAGATGCCGACCTTCACCCACACCCCCTTACATCTACTTTCTTCATTCGCCCTGACTCTCTCCGCCCCCCCCCCCCCCCGCGCCCCCACATTTTCTATTGCTCTCGGGGTGGATTTTTTTGCAACCTTTCACAGTTGTACTGTGTGGCGCCACACTTGGTCTGACCTGGGGCATCAGAGATTGGGCACACTAGATCTATTAGCGAATGGATATTTCAAGGATAAATTCCAGATGAAGCTGAAGGAAAATTAGATGGAAAGATTATCTGTGTCATGAATGAATTAGTGGATTTGCCTTTTTTTTCATTTATGAGCTTTAAAAATCAGGTTGTTGCTGATGGAAAACGGAAAGTCCGGACAGTTTTCGTAACAGGCTTTTTCCAACACCCACGTGCAGAAGCCTGGCGAACGAAATAAAGTTGCCGGCCAAACGGGAGTTTAAAATGTTGCGATGTACGTGAACAACGGAATGAATCCCTCGCTAATATTCTGCTTGGGGCCCCCAGTAACTTTATATTCGAATTTTCTGTTTCACCGGCCGCTTAGCTGAAAAGGCAGGCTGACGACGTTGGTGGGATAGAAGTGAAAAAACTAATACCCCGTGGTTAAAAAAAAAAAGGGCGAGCGTATGAAAAGGGAGTTTGAGGCTTGCGTGCCACCACATGAGGAGAAGGATGTTCCATGTTCTCCAACTTCCGGGGGCGAAAATCCTTCAGAACGAGACGTGATACCAATGAAAATTTTAACATTCAGGGATTTTGGGGAACTAACTTAGGTCCGGAGGAAGCATTAAATTCTCGTCAAATGGATGAACTGAATTTTATTCATTTTTTTATCAACCGGTGAAGTAGAGGTGGAGGAAGGGATATTTCTGTCTTTCCTGTGAATTTTGCAGAAAATTAATTTTTCATTTTTTGAAAGTAACTGGAGCGAGAACAGATTTTTTTGTAAATTACAGTATAAATTGATTAAGAGACCGTTAAGGAATTAATTTGTTATGAATCGGGTTTACAATGATTGACGAAAATGTTTGGTATTTGTTCCAAGATCTTCTCATGGATCGAGGAATCCTCGAAATACACACACTGGTTATCATTATCTGGCACTATGGAAGTCGAGAGCATTCGAGTGTACCGGGCCGATAGGCCGTTGAGTGGCACACCCGATGAACGGTTGTACCGCTAATTGCCTTAATTCGATAAACTACAAGCTCGTTGGCCCTCTTACTCCGCATCCTTCGAACTACCTTCGGCAGCTGCCTCTCGAGTTAACCGCCCCCCAATTCATTCCATCTTTCAGCAGTTCCGCGGTAAAGCCGCGTTATCTCGAGACTTCTCGTTCATTTGTCAAGACCTTTTTTCAGCTCTCCAGGTGTTTGTATCATCAGAATTCGCTCTCAATCGAGTATAAAGATTAAGCAAAACAGAAATTAAAATTTCTAATCTCATTGTTTCCTCTGAGTGTTCTATTTCATTTTCGACTCAACAACATTGTTCCCAGAATTAATTAGACTCTAATAAAATTAATTGGGTATCAAAAATACCACCACAAAATACTCCAATTGGACCCGCCCTTTATTCATTCCCCCTCAGCATGTCCCATTGAGAAATCAAATCACGGTATCCTCTGATTAAACAAATCTCCAGTCCAAATAAAAATTCCATCTCTTTGCAATTTACAACGCAGTAATAACTAAGTCATTAGATGGATGAAGATTAATTACCCGACTACTTGCATCATGTACAACTCAACTGACTGTTGAGCGTAAGGTACACACCAAAGTCCCACCACAATTGTACCAATCGCTGCAGCAGCTTTATCTTCCTGAATGATGGAGCAGAAGAGTGAACCAAGTGCAAAAAAAAACGTTAAAAAAAAGCTGAAAAAATGGGGTACACCATGGAGATATGAGTGCAGAGTAAATTGGAACAGCACGTACGCTTGTTTATTAGAAATCTCGTTGCCATCGGGAACGGATTCATCGGCACTCATTACGCCGTACGTGACTCTATCGCCTTACAGCGTGCGTAGAATGTGCAATCATATTTCTACGGATTTTTTTCATTGATTCTTTTCCTCATCTGTGTTTCCCACATTTTATTTCATTACTTTATGATTCTTTTTTTTTTCCACCGATGTTATCAATACATCCATACACATGCTGTGAATATAGAGCAGATATAATGAAAGGTGGATTCAATCAGTCTTCCTCATTTTTTGTTTTTCCCCTTCATTTTCCTCCACCGAGACATTGATTTTTGTTTTTCATCATCCGAGAATGGCGAAGCCCCGCATTGTCTTCATTCAATGGCAATCAGTTTGGTGACTGTTTTTTTTCCCCTTATTAGCCACTTCCGGCAGCCGATTGGATCAGATGAAAGTGCCACTGTGCCACAATTGAGGTAAGGGATCGCTAACACTTGTTAACGACCAACGAATCCAGAGAAAACTACCCCCCGAGGGTGGAAGGAGAAATTAATTTTCCGTTTTTCTTCGTCGATGGAAGTGTTTAAATAGACCTCGGGGTTAATCGTTTCACGGTTGAAAAAAAGACCAACTTCCTACTCAATCCTCAACACATCTCACTGGAGCCCAGGTTGAGTTTCAATGTATATCAGACTAGAGTTTCCTCTGCACACCCTCTGGCGAACGGGGCAACACATTCATTAACGTAACACGATTTATCAATTAGTGTAAAAGGCAGCGATAGATAGTCGTTACTGATATGTTAGGTTTTGCCTCTCTCACGGGGCAACTATCCACTCGAATATCCCTCTTCGTTTCACATTCACCCTCTTTTCTTTCGGCGAACTTTCACTCATATGGAAAATAAATGGGACAATAAAAAGATTAGGCGAATCGGGTGATTTTAAGTGCAGTCTCTAGTTGCTCGGGGGGTTGAGGAGAGAGGTTTTTATCGGGTTTAGACTTCCTCTTTTTTATATAACCGAAAAATTGGGTAATTAGGTGGGGGGGAGGTTGATGGGTTGATGAAAGTTAACGATCAAGGTACAGAAGTGAACCTTTTTACATACCCCTTCCCCACAAATAACGATCAAGCGTTGAGAAGTACAAATTCTAGTTACTCACAGTGACCAAAAGCTGGAAGAGACAGCGATTACTCGTAACGCAGAGTAGTTCGCGTGAGTCTGTCTACTATATAAAAATGACCACTTGCACTCAACTAAGATTAAACCTGTGAGCTCCTTACGAGACTTAATCGAATTAATAAATTACCCAGAGCCTGATGGACAATTCACAGCTTGATACTTTCATTTTGTTGTTCGCCTCCGCTCATTCATTTCTCGTTCTTTTGTCATGGGAAATAAAACAAACGATCAAGTTGAAAAGTAATTGGCAAAATTTTCGTAACCCGTCTGCCCCTGTTCTACCCCAAGCCGGTATCGGATTGCAGTCTATGGGGCTTCAGGAGCGTGTTAGGAGGTTAAAATTAATGTATCAGACACAAAATGTGGAGTGTGCATGCAACCAGTTGCACAGCGGGGAAGAGTTAGCGCACAGCAAGAACAAATGTGCTCTCTGAACCGTGAGTTATTTTTCATCGTACACGATTTGCTAATACAAACAACAAGTGAGTTGATGATTATTGTTGGTGCATCTGTTGAAATCCCTGAATTATTCATTCCTAGATGTCTCACAGCTGTAGAAGTTGTGGGACAACAACTTGGTTGTAACAAGAATGGAAAAAAAAACAATTGCATAATTAATGCTTCTAGCCTCTTCAATCCAGCCCCATGCATCAAAGCTGCTCATTGGTGGTACGAATATAAACCTTTAATGTTCTCGGGTGATCAATATTAAATGCCACGAGGATAACGATCCCGATATTTTTGAAACCTTCAAATGCGGGCAATCAATCGGCCTTAGCAAGAGGGCACAGGCAGGTGTTGCTTCAAATAGTGCGTAATAAAATGTCTCATTAAGACAGAAAATACGACGGCCCAGCACCCTCCTACCTCCATCTGATACTAAACCATGATAATTATAAATATTAATTTGCAACAACCAACTGTAGATTCTGAATTCACATGTCCCGCTGATGTACTACAATAATGTTGTCAAGAATTCCCTGTTAATCACTAACTCTAATCATAATAATAAGTCTCACTTATCCCATTTTAATAAGAGCCCTGTTAAAAGGCTTTTTTGTGAAAAATGCCTGATTGGCTTTGGTACAATGTCACAAAGCTGGTTTTGGTTTGTATCTCACGAGGGGCGCTAATTCCTTCTTGTTCCAAGTCCATCAGAGGACCTTTTATCTTTACCCGCCAAGGGTCCTATCTAAAGTGGTTCTCACTTAGTGGTGAAGGATCGAACGGCTGTTAGAGTGGAATTGAAGAGTGAATGAAATCCCCACTCTACTTCACCACCACCAGCAGACAGGGCCAGCTGGATCATGGGATTTCTCAAAGTCCCTGAAAAAAGAGGAGAGTATCCAGAGCAGAAAAAAAAACCATCAACGAGGGATTGTAAAACAAAGTGGACGGCGGTCAAGGGAGGAAGGAGAATCGGGAATTGATAATGGAAGGTGATCATAAATATTAGCAAATGCTATCACTCAATTAGCACCAGGCACCTGAAGTTATCTCTGGGATGCACGCGAACTCTCGTGGTGCGGTCGTTGGGTTTTATCGGCTCGAGTCGAGTTTTCAAGGAAGAAAGAAAGAATGAATGAATGATACCACGTGAAGTAGGAGAACAGAATAGCGAAGGGTGTCACTTATCTTGGTCAATGGTGGTTCCTCGGTCAGAGCATTCTTCTCAGTTGAGTCAATGACCTGGGACAATGGTCCCTGGTGACAACAATACGTAGTCAATCATCGTGGAAGGAATCAACATCTTGGAAGTGATTCCCAGGAATTACACTGGGCATGCTGACACCTGAAACGTTATTCTGGGATTTCATTTACTGAATAATTGCGAGGGAAGAGAGACAGCTAAATCGCGTATCGAGCACTGGTCCGACACTATCTCCTGAAAGCCCTGAACATATCTCCAGTTGTAAGCCAATTCGTTTGAAGTCGTACGGCAAAACATTTGTGCATCAAAGTGGGCCTTCAAGAGGTCAAATGGGTCATTGACCTTTGTAAACCAAATGGGAAGAAAGCATCATTCTGCAAGTGACCCTCTGATAAACTTTAGAAAGCATCTGATTGAACCTCCAAATTGGATGATGTCCCGCATCCACTCCATCAGGACTCCAGACACCCCAGCATACAATTGGCCCATCGTTGTATCCCCTTTCCCCTCACCCCTTCGAAAACGATCCAGCACTTAGTCCACAGCGCTGCTCAACACTGGCGTCTACGTTAACACAGCTTCTCTCCCCAGAGCGTGGGAGCGAGATACGACGAGGCTAAAACCGAAAGGGAGATCGCGGGAGAGAGTTACCTCGTGGTCGATGCTCGATCGAGCGTGGGCTGGTGGAGTTCGCTAATGCGAATATGCTGTCGTCCAGATAGAAAGAGATATCCGATAGTGAATCTGTGTTCGACACGGATGTCGAATTAGCTTGGATTTAGGTTGCCCAGGGTAACTGACAAATAGTTATTGCTTGATTAGGTACGTAGGACGGGGTACTCGATTAACCACTGTCCGTAACCATTGTCCACTGTTATACACTTGGTGCATTTAGTCTCCCTCACCTCCACCCCCCCTCCCCCCTCGTTCTCCCTGTGCCCTTATGTCTTGCTTCGTTTGGCCTTACTCAGGGGTGGGTGAGGCCGAAGACGCTCTTGGTATTCACTCTGTCAGAGTGGTGCACCATGTTACATCTGTTATTCTGATTTCCACCGAGCATTTGCATGTTAAATTTAACCGACTAGTTGAACGACGTGTACATCAACGATTTAGGAATGGATATATGGGAATTTACGGTATGTGAATTGCCACTGGTGAAATTTAAATTCATCTGAAAGTCTTGAAAATGTCAAGAGGAATTGGCAACTCGATGATTAAACAGTTTAAACAGGTTACCCCCAATTCAACCCCTCATTTTCCCCATCATCACTATACTGGTGAAACGATAGACAGTTAACCATCGAAAACCAGTGAAATTGCCTCAGCCACTTGAGGGAAAATCCTCTGCCCTCGGTACTAGTTTCGAAAAGCATTTGAACAGTCGATTTCTAAACGTTAACTCAAACGAGTATACACACGAGTTGTCCACGTGGTGTGGTGGAAATAGACAGGAAAATTTAACTATAACACTCTGTGTGGTGGGTCCATTAACATTAAACTCTACAGGAGAGGGCATTCGTGCGATTAATCGTGCATATTCACGAGGAAAAGCCGCGTGATTTTCGAGGGTAGGGGTGAGTCGGAGTAGCGTATGCGGCTGTTACGCATTTTGGGGTGAATTGGTAGAGACAAAAGGGGGTGAGAGGATAAAAGAGGTGTGGGTGACTGTGGGATTGAGTGAGAGAGAGAGCGAGAGAGAGGGACAAATCGATGGACCATGGAATCGGTCGCGGAGTACCGACCAATTAGTCCACCGATGATTGGCGCGTGTAAACCGAAACGATGACGTCACTGGGTACCGAGAGTAGTGCCCATTGCGGCGTTCGTAGACCCATCGTTCCGAGTGCAAGCACCACTCCGCGTTCTGAGGGGTGTGGGGGGAGGAGGGGGTCGGCTGGGAGGTAGGGGGGGCGGTGGAGGTTTATATATATAACGCAGTAAACCGATGCCCAATAGTGGGTAGGATGGCTACAGGGGACTAATGGAATTGATTAAAATGTGTTCGTTCAACCGAACCATCGACCAACCCCTGTCTGCAGCCATGGGACTGTGGCGTCATTCCCTTCTGAATCCTGTGCCCCTCTTCTGCTGTCCTCGTTGATGATGCGTCGACGGATGCCAAGGGTTTGCTGATTGAATATTTGCGTTAAGGTACTTTGACGCGGAAAATTCTATTTTTGTCAATTAATTCAACCTGTTGTGCAAACCTTGGGCTGGAACAATGTCAAGGGAGATTGGTTGATGAATTTATTGAGGGTCAGAAAGTGTTGGAATTGAAAATTTCGAGCACAGTAGGTGCTGGAAGAGAAAAATCTCTCAAGTTATGAAGATTAATTACTTCGGGTAATTTAATTTAACATTTATCCAGCTTAGTTGATTCCAGATGTTGCTAAATCCATTTTGACCACCTTCCAGCGTTCACCAGGCAATTCATCATTACATTGTGATATTTGAATATAACCTCTTACCTAGACAGCATCACGCACACATACTCGTGGTCTCACCGTGAAAAAAAGGCGTTAAGTAGCCATCCACTTAGCGTCTGCTCAACGAGAAAGCCCGCGATTTTATTTCGCTCGACCGGCCTCGTGTCCGATTACCTCTCACACATTCCACCCCTATGGCCATTAATAAAAAGCGGTAATTTTTATTTCATTGAGGATATTAATCATCCTGTCAAGTGGCCTTAAGTACTCCTCGGTGTTATTCAAAAGCCTCCTCATCTATTCACATGAATTCTCTCCATTCGTGTACAACGAAAATTGTGATTCAATGAAAAGAATCGGACGTCAACAAGCCAGATGTAAAGTTGACAATCAGCTGAGTAGCTCCACCGAAGTTGAAGTAGTTTCGAGAATACCCAGCAAATGATGGATAAAGACGAGGGTGTAGTTGACAGAATGAAAGAGAATGAGATGAAGAGTCAAAAGAAAAAGTAAAGCTGTTTAAAAATATAAGAAAATAAAATGAAATAGATGTATCCGAGACCAGCAACGGAGTGTCGCTAATGAACCGGTCTCACTGCTCTCCCTCTTGCCCACTGGTGACTGACGATCTCCAGTATTCCATCTCATTTCCACTCACTTGATCCTGGTCCAGAAAGTATAGACCAGCATCACCAGGATCTTTCACGAATTTCCGAAGAACTTCAGCGCTTCGTATTTGGCCAAAAACTTTTTGCCCCTCGTCAACAGACCCTCTAACTGATGACCACTTCTCTCATCTCTCTGTCGATATTCACTACCCTATGAGAGACCTCTTGAAGAGCAGCCTCGCGTCTATACTTTTCAAACCAACTTGGATTATTCCAGCGACCGGTCTTCGTTAAACTCACTTCTTGTCGTTAATTGCGCACGCACCTACGTACGGCGCCGCCTCGTTTTATTCCAGAATTAACTGATATCACGTGGCTAAATACCCGATAAATTCACCCTGACTCTTCCAAGGTACCAATACCCCTCGACTCATGTACCGAGTTAACTAATGTTGAAATGAGGGTTGCAGAAAGCCAACCTATCCATGTCCAGCATGCCCGCCAACATCCAACCAATCGATTCTTCTCAACGGGCTCCGATCAGATTTGATTACTATTCGAATCTGGGAACACCAATTCAATCCAATTAACCCAATTATTATTTTTGAAGAGAACATTGTGTTCTTCGTCTGCATCAGAGGCATGATTTTGTTTTTTTTTTCCAATGAAATGCGAGCAGGTTTGCTGTTTAAAAATCACCCAGGAATTTCCTATCAATTAGGGACGAGTCCTTTTTACTCAGTCCCTCGGCAATCCTCTCTCGGCCCTTATTCTCAAAGAATCCTGTTCTTTTACTATCTGCCTCATTACACTCAACTATGCGCCGACTTTTTGGATTAAAAATTCTGTATTCGTGGAATCAATTCATTAATTAATATCAATCGTCGATGAATTTTTGTTGTCCTTCATGCGCATTGCTGAAGTGAATAGAGATAACCAACAGCGATATGATCTTCATTTACATGATCACTAATTAGAATCTACGATCTTGGATATTTGCAGGCTCTCTGATTGCGCAGATCTGTTCTGTATGTGTGCGTGTGGGGTTGTGTGAAATCGCCCACGTTTTCCGGTAACTTTCGAGGCCAGAATAATTTCCATTATCGATCTTATAACCCAACGATTATCGTTTTCAACGCCGTAGGTGTCTGTGGCACGTAGGCGATTACCAATAGTCGGGGAATTGAGGAGTGGAAATCAAAGAGCTTAATTATCGGAAGACTAGTGTCACGTGCGATTTCACCTCACGATTGGGGAAAGAATCTCGTGAGGATCTTTCGCTAATGATCGAGTGGCAAAGTTCATAGTCACTCTATGATTCCCATGATAATTTCAACTTTGGAGGGAATGGAATGAGTTTCATTTCAGTTGATTTTTCATTCATTTTTATTTCAAACGAGTTTATTGATCCGCTTCATCGCCTCGTATCAGTGGTGTCCCGCATCGTAAAAGTCCAGTTTCCGCGACTCGTTACCTCTCAATAATCGATTCACTCGCTCAATTAATAACGTCAATTATCGCCCCGAATTACGACTACAACCGATATCTACCGACAATTTCCTGTTTCGCAGGGGGAAAATTATGAGATTGGATTCTAAAAGACAACTGCTTCCGGTCTAATTCTTTCTTGATTAAGATTTATTGGAGCGTTTCCGGGGAAGGGGAGGGTAGAGGGAGGAGAACCAGTGTCTTTTTGAACATTGGTAATAGATTTTTAAGAATCAATCAATCAACTCGAATTTCCAACGATGGAAATTTTATCTGAATTGCAGTCACAGTCGTAATCTTACTCACACGTTGAAACATGAAAACCCATCGGCTATTTTATATGACCACTATGACCAGTACGAGTAATCACGGTGAATTATGACCCAACACCGAAGAGTCTGAAGCTGCTTTAGTGTCGCGAGTGCAACGGGAATGGTTTCTCCCGTGTCCCTGAAAGACATGGCGTAGGGGCCAGTGAGACCCCGCTCGACGCATCGATATATGTTGCTTGTCCACTGGGCTCAATGGATATTGCTGAGATTTAGCTTTGAATGCTGCATCTGAATGTCCCTCCCCCCCCCTGATTTCTCCCGTTTGCATTCTCCAAACGAATCGGACTTTGACCTTGTTTATTTCCGGCGATCTGATCGACAAAGAGAGAGAGAGACAGGGACAGAGAGTATCGTGGGAACGTCAACCGACTAATCATCAGAATCATTTTATTGGTATTAAAATCCAGGGTGAATCCTCCTTAAATGCTAGCGATCGTTTGTATTTAAATAGTTTCTATAAAATGTTATTTTACGAGGGGAAAAAAATCGCTGCATTATTGGCACAATTTTATCCACAAAATAGGATAAAATCGCTCTTCATCACCATTAGCAAACCATAAAAACGAAGACGTTGGTTTAATCGCTGAAATTAAAATCATCGATGGAAATGAAAGAAGGGGAAGATCGAGAAATGTTTGACTTCCGTTCCCAAGATTTTCACTACGATATTTCATGCTTTAAGGCATTAAGTGGTAGTTAAGGCTTTACAATTTAATGTCAACGGTCAAGTTGATATAACGCTATTTCATTGAGTCCACTGGCCAACGTTTTCTCAGTTATATCCGCCGGTGAAACTAATATCGCTTGCGGCGATTTATCAGTGACTGGTGCATACCTACCTGTCTCACTCGTACACCAACATTTTTTAAATCTTAACGAATCTTCGATGGAGCGTGAAAAATGCGTAATGGATTTCCGGTTCCATGAGTTATATTCTCACATGGTCCGTTGCATTCGGTGCAGGTGAAACAGTAATTTTGCATTAGATTTTCACGATTGAAGTGATCCATTTAATTTTTTGTTTTTTTTTTGCATATGGCTTCTAAATGCTGGATTGTTATTTATCCCTCCATTCGAAAAGTCCCAAACCCCAGAGAAAATACAAATATTGGCGCCAAAAATCAAAATGACGTCAGTTTCCGTCACTCCCGTGATTACGGGTATGACATGTATGACAGAATATGAACCGTAAAAAATTTGAACACCTCCCAACCAGATGATGATTTAGTGGTCATCTCCACAGGAAATGAACCCCGTTTGGTCGAGGATTAAAATTAAATGAGTAACTACTAAAATTTATTCGTAATTTGTTGAGTGTCAATCAGAATGTCAATTACCCCTTTGATCCCTCACATCGGACTAATCTGTCTCCTGAAACGCCCGGAATGTCGATCAACTCTCGACATTTAATATCCTTATAAAATGTATATCTATTCCCCCCCCCCTCCCTTCCAGTCCCGTCCCCTCCTGCCCCTCATCATCTCAACTCACCTTATGCAGCGATGATCCGGGGATTGCACTCGCTGAATATGCAAAGGCTCGGGGCCGCCCCATTGACGGCAAAACTCATTTTCATAAATTATATTAATTCGTCATGGTGGGACCCCGGTGGTATAGAGTGCCGTCTTTCGGCTGATTGGGTGACACGAGACTGCACAAAATTCATCCACAACCACTTCTGACCACCACGGCACGATTTTTACGCTGGTATTTTGGTGCATTCACGAGGTTTATTATATTCTCGGAGGTATTTTCTGTCTGGGAATATCATGCGCAACAGCGGCATTTATGGTAATATTGTATATCAGACAAAAAATGACAGTATTTTCTAAAAAAACGGCCTCGTTAGACCGATTCTTAGAAAATAAAGAAATATAATCCAACCGCCACCTTCAACTCCTCATTTTCTGGACATGGAAACCGCCTCTGCACGACGACCAACAAATTAATCGAAGAATGGTGTCTTAATGTGATTGAAAGAGGAAAAAAATCGTCTTTATTAAACTCGATTAAGGAATGCAAAGACGAAGTATTTCAAACAACTCGAGTTAAGTCAGGTTATGTCCACGTATTCCCGTCGCGTTCCATACCAAACCAAATCCGAGAATGCACCCCATACAACTCCCGAATACGTTATCATGCTTAAGTAGCTTTTGTTTGTAAAGCAGGACTCTGTTTTTAAGATCGGGCCCGTGTGCGCGGATGAAGCCGATGGGGACACAAAAGCGTACGAAAAAGAACGGGTCAGGGGGAAATGGGAAAAGGAGACAAACTGCCAACGGGTGATTGTTTTCAACTGTTGAAGAGAGATGAGACGATTTGGCTTTGTTCGGCGACTGTGTCGGCGCCGGTTTTGGATGCGATCGGATCGTGCGGAACGCAAAGATCCTCTCCCCCTCGTCGCTCCTCGCAGGTCTGCGGAGAAGGACTTCACCCGGACAAGCCATTCCTTACGTGCATGACCGAAGGCATGTGTGCAACTCCACGAAGATTCACGTTGGACACATTCTGCATGTGTTTCATATCAATACCTTTGGCAACAACTTCACACAATTTCAACCCTTCAATCTCAGCGCAGTTTTAATTCACATTGAAAAGTTCGATTATCAGGATATCTATTAGGACTATTTTGTAAGAATAATTTGTTGCAGTCAGCGAATGAGAGATTATGAATTAGTGGAGGTGAAAGCGGTCGAATAAAATTCTCATGTTTCCCCTCCACTAATCAAGTCATCAGCCCCAAAAGGAATTTCTTTCCCACATCAAATCGCTCATTAACTGTGAAATTCTCACTGCCACCGTTTTGCAAAATCGCAATGAGCCTGACCAGGCCAGGAATATCAGCCAAACTGTTCCATAAATTGGATATAAATCCATCGTGGGGTGAAGGAGAGAAGAGAAGATTAGTTACGTTTGTCGATTAGCCCCGTCACGGCGAGTCATGGGACGCTGCGATAAATTATAATTTGCCACCTCCAAACCTCCTTCAGAATGGTCTCACTGAGCATTCACCTTACCATCCTCTCTCCCTTCTAGCTCCACATCTCCCTCAACCCACGGGATCGATTTACACGCTGTCCCTTGACATTAAGCAACAGTTTAAAAAAGTACCGCAAGAAGGATCAATCCCCTCTGCAGGACAGGTTGGATTAATCTGTGACGAATCTATCTTACCGCAGAATAAATAGAACAAATTCTTCATTATAAAATTGAGGAAATACTTTCGACATCATTATAAATTTATTATTGTTTTAATCAAGTTCTCCTGAAATTTCTTCTGATAAACTTCAAAATTCTAAATCACCTCATTGTGAATTCAATATTTTTGTGTGCATTTCAGCAAGCGCTTTCGTAAGACGAAGGCACCACTAGATTCAGGGGTTGGGGAGAAAGGGGGAGTGCACTTGGATGTTGCCACGGGGTATATAATCCATCCGTTGCCCCACGCGAGAAAATAATGTGAGAACGATTTCTTCCCGGCGTCATTATCTCGATCTCTCCTCATCCCTCTCCCATCGCCCCCTTCTCGCTCCAAACTCCGAATACCCATCTCCCTCCCTCCCCCAATCGTCGACCAGCGAAATCCCATCCTCTCGTCATCTCTCGCTCTTTTCGGTACATATTGCACACCCGGGTAACAAATTTCCTGTGTGTGTGTGTGTTTGTGTGGCGGTCTCATCTCGTTCTCGGTCGATCGATCTGTCGAGCCGATTTTGCCCTCCAACAAACCCTACAATTACTATCTGTATTATCATGGCGTGGGTGTAGGTATAATCTCGCCATCTCGCGTCGGGACACTCTCTCCGGTGCGCCTGGTGAAGAGTCTTCCGAAGGCGTTTGATGTAGTGTGAGAGTGAATAAAATCCTTGGATCACATGCAAAAAATATCACTTTCAGGAATATAAGCGTTAATTTTGCGCGACAGATCACTATCATTGACGATATTTTTTTCCCCATTGCCTTTTGCCAATACTATCGAAGTACAGATGATCTTGGTCCCATATATTTATTATTTAAATGAACCAAATAAATTAATGCGCTCAACGAGACAAATATTACGAGAATATTACCGAATGTTACGCCATCGTAACAAAACCTCCGCCACTCTATTTACCCCACAATTACTACCGAATTTAATTTCCTCCTTCTCACCACCAGCAGACGACTAGTCAAATAACAATGATGCTAACACAAAAATGGATTATTCTATGCTCTAGAGTATTCTTCCTACGGCCAAAAAAAAAAACCAGTATGATGCTCGACAGTAGATATTCCTTTGTGGTGAATCACGTTTTGTCACTGATAGAGAGTCGTTTGGCCTTTGTTTCCCACCCCCTGTCTCCCTCCACCCCCTTTTCCATCGTCGCCTAACGGCGTTGCACAGTCTCGTTTTCCATTGCCGTGATTACGAGCTTCATTTTTCGGATCTATCAGACTATATAACGACAGCAGCATACGTACACCAACTCATTCCATATGCGTGAGAACTCTTGTTTTAATGTTTTTTTTTTCTTTTAAAATTTTTTTTTACGCTTTTATTCTCAGTAGGTTTTATTTTTTAGTTTTCAACACTTGCCTCTCCCCCAGTCCCACTGCTCCTCAATTTTTTATTTCGCACTAACTGCCAGTCGACGATATCACGGTGCGATAGGCACGTAGCTGGCCATAACGCGAATATATGCATACACCGTTCGCAGTCGAAGTACCCCCTGCGTTTGAATTTGCACCTCCGCTTCCCGCCACCCTGCGCCTCCCCCTGCCCCACTCCCCTTCACCGCGCCCCTCCGCGTACGGGCTTCTGTTCAACTATTTCTCTGCTCTTTCACCACCTTTTGTTCGATCTGGTGTCCATTGTGTCATTTCCCGTTGGTCGACGATAACCACAACCGGAAGATCGGAGTGAATTGGTCATTCGCCTCGTTTTTCCGGATGTGGAACTATCCGCTGAATCTTTGGTCAACTGGTGCTTTCGGGGGAATGGACAAAGAGATATTCAATTTAGTGCAGCCGATGGGATATGAGTGGACAACACTGTTCGCCAATTAGGGTTGATACCATGTGGGTAATATTTTTAAATATTTTTTTTCTGATTAATGTGATGCGAAACTTTGTTCTGGTATATGTAGGATCACTATCAAATTAAAGGATAAGTGATTAATTTATTTTATAAAAGGGTTACAGAATTATATAAAGTCAAACACAATAAAAATAATCTTAGGAGGATGAGACGAATATCCTCACGCGTCCGCGGTCAGGTCACAACTTAAACTAACAACACACTAAACTCATACCGTAGCTCACACCCGAAAATGCACTGTCTTCTATCCTTTTCTTTTACTACGCCTTTTCTTCCCTGAGTCCTTAAACAATACAGGGTCTGTCCCATGAGTGACCCCACATGGCCGGACAACACTCACCATTGTGCTACAAAAAATCCTCAAAACTCGAAACATGACCATCGTAAACCTGTCATGTTCGAGGCACGCGTCTCCATTTTCTCCCATTCCTTATATTAAACAAATCCATAAATTACATTAAAATCCTTACGTCTAAACAAATCTTAACGTCCACTAGAGTTATATTCTTTCACACGTGCACAAATATTCAAAATAACAAAGAGTTCACTCATTCATTGTTCATTAATCTCACACATTCCACACTCTGCCATCCTGCACAGGTATCGGCCTCGATACCAGGTTAGACTGGATGGATATCTCCACCCAAGTCAACCTCATCATCACTGAACCACTCGTCATATTTTCCAAAAGTCTTAGCCCAAGGCTTCATACAATCAGCTGCTGCGCTCGTGCGGTTGGGACCCTCGTGGTCTCCAAACTTCTCCACCAAGTAACAATTGTCCTTCATCACCGTCACAATTTTATATGGGCCGAAAAACTTAGGATACAGCTTAAGGCCCCTTCTAAACTGTCTCCTCCGAACGGCGACTAAATCGCCAACCGCATACCTCTTAGCCGGTTTCCTCCTCCGGTTGAAGATCTTCCTGTTCTCCTCCTGGAGCTTTGGCAGGTTCTCTCTCGCTTCCTGTTGTATTGGCGTTCGCTTCTCTCCAAGCAACTTGAAAAATTCCTCCTCAACCAATGGTCTTAGTTGCTGGTCATCAGCCAGCTTCATCTTTTCGTCGATCAGCACTTCGAACGGCGTCTTTTGGGTGCTCCAGCTGATCGAAGAGTCCACAACACTTTGCACCTGTTTTATTGTCTTTGGAATCGAAAAACTCGCCACTATGTCACTATTATTGTCTTCACACACACTTAAATTCAGCTCTTCGTTCCGTCCAGAGTCATCGGTTTTAACTAAATCTTCCTCAGAGTCAATCTTCTTCAAAACAGCTTGTCTGTATCTCACTCGCACTTCCGCATAATCCGACAATTCAGCACCAATTAATATATCACGCCCCAGAAAATTATCGGGAACAACATCAAAATCGAACCTGAACTTCAGGCCGTCTATCACAACGTCCGCCTTAAAACGTCCAAGAGTACGTCGATTTAAAGCTCCGACACCGTCAAAAAGGATCGTCTTCTGGTCAAGATGCGGAGCTCCCATCCTCACGTAACAGCTTGACCGCACCAGATGTAGGTCGCTTCCTGAATCCAAAACAGCTGTCACCTCTTTACCCAAAATTTTGACCTCCTTGTACGTTTTTTTGTCATCGGCGCTCAGTGCATCACAGCGGGGCTTCTCTTCCCTTGCCTCTCTACCTGCTTGACTCCTAAAATGTTTTTTGTCTCTCGGACACTGAGTAGACACATGTCCAAACTCGTTGCAATTGAAGCATCGAGGCCCCTTGGCCTTATCCGGACAACTATCGCTATAATGCGTCGCACTGCCACAATTAAAGCAATGTGCTTTATTATTTCCACTGTCGCGTACCTGATTCGGCTTTTTCATCCTGTCCGTCTTATCACTTCTCTGGGTTGACTGGCCACTCACTTTGGCTTTGGCATTTTTCTTTTGGGTTTCGTATTGCTTCATTTTTTTCCGCAATTCCTTCACCGTCGTCGCTCCATATAAAATTAACTTATTGGTCTCATCATCCTGGATTCCATCGATTATATACTGCAGCTTTGCATCCAACTCGATGTCACCGTGGCTGGCCATCTCTAAAACTCGATAAACGTAGGCCTCATACGTCTCATCAGCCTTCTTCCTCACGCTACTAAGCTGCTCATGCACCTGTTTGCTGTTCACCGTGTTGGAGAATTCCTTGATAAGCCGCTTCTTCAATTTCCACCACTCCTTGGCATGGCACTCGTAGTTTGCAAATAATTTTGCAGGTCCGTCCAACAGCTTCTTCATATAAATAACTTTATGTGCCTCAGACCAGGAACACATTTCCGCGGTCTCCTCAAACGTGCAGAACCAACGCCAAATGTTCTGACTTCCATCGCCGCTAAACCTCTCGAGTGCTTCTTCGACATCCTTAAATGTCAGCATAGAACGTGGATAACGGGACACATCACTGTTCATCACTGGACCACGTTGACGGTACACTCGTCGTTGACGACCACCATTGTGCACCTCATCTTCATCGTCACTGTCACTCGTCGAATCACTATCACTGCTGTCTGAATCGGCTTCAACAGACTTGATCAGCGGGCCTTTCACCCTTGCGAGCAAATCCGCCTTTTTGCCCGTGGTTTCCAGCCCAAGCCCTTGGAGACGGGATTTCAACTCTTTCGTCCTGAGTTGATCCAAAACGTCCCCTTCTTTCGTCCGTGAGGTTTCACCTTCCATGATTTTGTCTGTCGACCCTGCTGACCGTATTCGTTCGATCAGCGCAGCTTTCTTTCCAGTCACCCTTAATTGAAGTTCACGTAATCTAGATTTGAGTTCGCCCACACTCAAGGATTCTAGGTCGTCTTCATACTCGTCCTCTTCTTCAACGTCGTCGTCCTGGGGAACATCCCGTTGTGACCCAACTCGTCTCAACCGCTCCAACAAAACAGCTTTTGCACCCTTGGTTGATAAGCCCAGCACTTGGAGTTTGCACCTCAACTCCTCAACCGTCAAATTGTCGAAATTGTCCAACACTGCGGGATCTGCCATTTTCACCGTAATTGCGCTACACAAAAATTCACAACGTGTGGCCGTCTGCCGATTGTGTATCACTGCACCTTGATGACAACTCCACAGGGACAATCTGTCACTCTTCAACTTCGCTGAACCCTCTTTAAAACAAATCACAAATCCCTTGAAATGATCCCGGACGAGCCCCCAATTTGTAGGATCACTATCAAATTAAAGGATAAGTGATTAATTTATTTTATAAAAGGGTTACAGAATTATATAAAGTCAAACACAATAAAAATAATCTTAGGAGGATGAGACGAATATCCTCACGCGTCCGCGGTCAGGTCACAACTTAAACTAACAACACACTAAACTCATACCGTAGCTCACACCCGAAAATGCACTGTCTTCTATCCTTTTCTTTTACTACGCCTTTTCTTCCCTGAGTCCTTAAACAATACAGGGTCTGTCCCATGAGTGACCCCACATGGCCGGACAACACTCACCATTGTGCTACAAAAAATCCTCAAAACTCGAAACATGACCATCGTAAACCTGTCATGTTCGAGGCACGCGTCTCCATTTTCTCCCATTCCTTATATTAAACAAATCCATAAATTACATTAAAATCCTTACGTCTAAACAAATCTTAACGTCCACTAGAGTTATATTCTTTCACACGTGCACAAATATTCAAAATAACAAAGAGTTCACTCATTCATTGTTCATTAATCTCACACATTCCACATATATTTTATAGAAAAATGGAGCCATTCACGAGATCCGCGATAAGGAATTATTTTTGGGGAATTATTACGGGGATGGAAGGGGGAGAAGTGGAAATTGAAGAATAAATTAAATTATATCACTTTGCAAAGGGATTTGGAATTGATCGTCTCACCCTTTAGTCCGCGTGTGTTATCCGGTCTTTCTGTTTATCATGTGCAGTACATTCCCTCACCCTCTGCCACGACAATTCGAGCTTGCAAGCGTTCCTCGAAGCCCCAGTCCTAAGCACATACTCCGCTGAACTCAGACTGCGTATTAGTTCCTATAATTACTCAGCCGGTAATGCAGGGTAGCCCTTGAGTGGCAGCTCATATTACTCGCCCAACCCGCGTGAAAATGAACCCCTTGGGGTTTTTACGCGCTACGAGGAGGAGTGGGAATTGCCCGCAGGCCCAAGTTGAAGTAAAAGTGAGGACGAGTCAATGAGAGAGGAGGAAAGTGGGGAAAAAAAATGCGGGAAAATGATGAAAGTGGCGAGGGGGAGATGAGCATACTTCATATTAGTTCCTACCATTTGGCCAGCATTATCCACAACCCCTTGGAACCCTCCGCGAGCTGTACAATTTCGTTATTACAAAATTGAATTAATTTCCCCTCGGGAAATAATGCGATTGGTATTTGAGATGTTATCGGTGTTATTAAGATGAAATACTCTACTAGTTTTTTTGTCCTTCCACTGGTGCCTCGGTATCTGATCAATTTTTGAGTGGGTAATTTGGCACGGGATGGAGGGAAGTCGATGGCTTTTAGGTTTCAGGTACAATTCGGGGGTATTCATGAATTCTTTGAGTGGCAATTAGACAAAAATTTCATAGTTTGATGGAATTTTTATGCAGCATGAATATTCAGAAACGAAGTGATATGAATGATCAATTTTTCTCTGAGCTTTTGGGATTTTTCTAGTTTTTCGATGAGCAATTACACTGGATAATGGAGTATTTTCGCCATTTTTAGATCATAGGAACATGGGAGAACTTAATTGTTGCGAATTATTTATTTCCCGTTGTTCATAATTCCGACATTAATTGGGAAATTTAATTGGCGCCACAGTGGTATCTGATAAGGGCCTCCCACTGGCTCCACCAGGTTTACAATTCCTGCATTTCAGTTGATTCAAATTTTTGTAACACCGGTAAGTGCGAATGAACGATGAAATACGTGTCTCTCACTCATTCTAATGGAAGTCATATTTTATACAACAGTCTTTACGACGCTAGAGGAAGGGGTTTAATGGTACTCGTGAGAATGTACATTCTAATCTTTGGAATTTGTAGAAAATGGTGTATTAAAATACTAAGTACGGCGGATGAAAACAGGAATGGTCACTTAACATTTTTTTTTTCCTGCCAACTTTTTCCACCTTGAAATATTAAATTGAAAAGGGAACGTATGAAAATTATTACACACTTTTCGCACCTCATGAGAGCGCAACAGTCCGTGATTCCGCTTATTTTCCACGCGCACTCTCGTATAATAAATCGGTGACAGGGCGATTGCAGAACAAATGTTATTCTTGTTTGTAGTGAGATAAGATTTAAGGCGGGAGGTTTTGGTGGACGGGAGGGGGAATTGGTCTCAATGACGCAAAATACGTGGGTAATCACACCTCCATTGGACCCACGTCTTCAAGTTCTTATCTCAGGAAGTTGTTGAAAACCTGAACGGGGGGGAGTCCATTGTCGGGGCCTTGAGGGCCTGTTTAGTCTGTAAACTCATTCCAAGAAAATGTGATGGAAAGTCACACCTTTGGGCTTGAGAGGACGGTAAAGGTACATTGGTTGAGGGTTTCAAAGGGACCGCACGACCGTTTGCATCCGGGTTTTAAAAACCCTTGAACAAGAGAAAGAAAATTAAAGCCATACAATTGTAGTTAGAGAAATGACGTATTCTAAATTTTTTTTCTCTTTTCCTTCTTTTAGTTTTTTTGGGAATTTATTTTATTGTTATAAAAATGTGAATGAAGGAAGACAGCTGTAAATAAAAAAAAACACCGAGAGATTTCCAAATTACTTGAATTTTCAATACAAATGGGTTGATTGATTATGCTATATACTATTCAATTTTGCAAAATATTCAGCTCATTCAGAATTCAAGAGAAAATAATTTGACTCTTCATGGCTGCCATGGATTTAATTAATCTCCATTTCCATCATTTTAAATAAATAAATAAAAACTTCACCAGAAATTCTCGTTCATTCGGATCAACCCCTTCATTGAATTCAATTAAAATTGAGATAACGTCGTAAACGTTAATAATATTTCCCTAAAAATTCCACCGCCCTGAAAACGTTCAGCACTTGCGAGTACTGGATAACAAGTCATCGTTCATCGTAGTCATTAACCATCATATTGCATTAGTGCATGAGAGAGCGAGGGTACTGGCTACGGGCCGTTTATACGAGGTAAACAGTGCGTGGATGCGATTTAATTGAAACCCAAGACCTCCGTCGACCCTTGGCATGACTCGGAGAACATTGCTCGTTGCCACCACCGAGAAAAAGGACAGACACATAGTCCATTGACTTGAGGGCCCGAGTGACGTAAGCAATTAGTGCGCTGTTTTGTTTGTCCCTGTACACTGGACTTTAAGTTGTTTGAGTTCGAGTGCGCACGCGGTTAAAGGCGTCTCAACTCTTGGAGGCCCTTTTTACCAACTTCACTCAGCCTCTTGACTAGGTTTTTTTGTGAGCAAATGGCGAATGTAGAACCAGTGTACTCGTGTTTTAAACGTATTTGACAAATACGTTCCAATGACATACAATGACAATCATTCTTAGTCGCATGAGAAACGTCCACTTTACTCAGTGTCTTATTTTTATTTACGATGTTTCATTTATTTTTGCGTATACTTCATTTCTTTCTCCTCAGGGTGGGCTGTGTTGGACGGGAATTATGACGATTCCAGCATTTCTGAGAATTTTAGAAGACGAATTTTTGATTGAAGCCCTCATCGTGATTAAATCCAACAATTTCGCTGATTGACTCAAACCCAATAATGACTTCCCCGAAATGCCCCTAGGTTTCCAAAATACATCGATTCAATTCTACCGGTATTACCCCATGTATTCGAGTACATTGACTGCAGACGCATCAGGTCACAAGAGGTTGGTGGGAAGAGAGAGAGACAGCGAGTCGACTGGGCAATAGGAGCTATCTTGTAGATCGAACGGCGTCCAATTACCGGGGTTATTAATTAAGCCCCTCGTCCACCCTCGACCAACGCCATTCTCAACTCCATCCCAGCGACGTCTGCCTGACCGCTGGAGATATAACCCGAACGGGCCAGTTGAGTTGCCCCCATTCTACCAAAACCCAGGGACATGAATTTCCCAATCTCGAGAGTCATCCAGCCCCTGCCCCTCACCACCGCCAAACACCCCATTTTTTTAGGTGACTGAATTAATTTTCCGGATACTGTTGATGACTTGGGTAATGACTTTGTGACATACAGACAAAAGCCGCAGCGACAAACTCTTCTAACAATATTTGTACGTGAAAATTATGAAATCTCATATTTTTCCTGAGTCCATTGACGAATTGCTTTTCAACATTGCAGATGGACATTTCTCTTAAGCCAGTAGAAACTATCAACGCTTTCACTCGTCAACTGGGTTGATTTCAATTTATCCCTGACACATTACGCGTCGTTTTCCCTCATGCTGTGTCCAACTTAGTCAATTAATCCTTGACAATGGGATTACATTTCAATTACATCGTGTTGGCTTCTCGCCGTGACCAGCGAAGAACGCATCGATACGCCTGCCTGTCAGTCCATCCTCGAGGTGTCCGGGTAGGCTTCGTTTACGCGAATTAACGCTGGACCGGGATCTGACGGAGCCACTCTCCACCGGACACAGTTCAATTACATCGTTTCATCCGTCGTTTTTTTCGTCTGGAGAACACTTGGCGAAGTGCACGATGACGTTTATTGCATTACGGGGGTTAACATGATGGAGTAAATATTGAAGTTGATGCGGTTGGGGATCGGAGGTAATCGTGTAGTGAAATTAATTAACTAGAAAGTTCGCTGGATGCTGATGATGCGTCGGGATTTCGTGGAATTTCATCTGGCAAATTAGATGGGTTCAGGGGATTGGAAGGAGTTGTGATGATTTTAATGTTAGAGATTCGAATTTGATGGGACATGGGGTAGAAAACGAAAGTGTGTCCGAAGGGAGGAGTTGTTTAAAGGTTCAGTGGAAATAAAATATGATAAAATTATCCATTTTATCCAAAGGAGATAAAAAATAGGAAAAAAATATTGGAATGGCTTCCTGGATGTGCCGCTACCATTTCACCACATCCTCACAGTGTTCAGGGTTGAATTTAAGGGCTGGACCTTTCTCTCATTTTCTTAAAATATTAAATCATCGTTCTGGTGTCACAGCGGGAGCTGCCGTCGTGCCGAGAGTATCTCCCATTCGTTCTCCTCTCATCCCCCAGTCTTCGAGCCCCTGCACCAAGGAAGAATGGCTGTTGAAGCGAAATGCGGATGGGGGAGAGGAATTAAAATTCATTGGTCCCAGAAACCCATGTCACCGGCTCGAGTGCCATCGTAAATACCTGAAAAAGAACGAAGAGAGGGGGAAAATATCCCACTCCGAGATGTACACTGGGCCCCGCAATGCCGACGCCCTTCCGTGCCGAGGGTCACCATAAAAATTATACTCGCACGCTCGTCCGTAATATCTCGAGTCGAGATCTTTCCTCGGGCTGTGAGAGTCCCCGATGAAAGTCACGCTCCCTTCTTCCTCCTTGGGGACTATTTTTTTTGTCATATTTTTTTTATCCCACTGGATTGCGGCGATTCAACGCACCGCGACATCGCGGCCCCGCGAAACATTTCCTGGCCGGATTCCGCTTGTGAGTTTGGAATCATATTTCACGAGTTTTGATTTTTCGGATAAAATATCTTTGTCTTCCGCTATGGGGAGGGGAGAAGGAACTTTCCGATTTATGTAGTACTACTCTACCAATCCAAGGAGATGTTCGACAGTCGCCAGAACCGCTCGTTTTTCGTTAAAAAATTCAGAGATCATTTCTCAGAATTTTTAAAACTCATTTTCTGAACGCTAAACCCTCAAATCTTTTCAGATTTTTAATCTTGCCATGTTCTCACATAAAATATTACGTTTAAATGACGAAAATGGCTCTCTCCATCAGATTGAATATCGGATGGAATTGAAAATTTCAACCATGGTTTAATGTTCTCCGTCGGATTCCAGATAAAATCAGTTGGAAAACCAATCGTGCAATTCCCACTCAACTGGTTTTCATTTGTCCGCGATGTTTATCGCATTTCTGAGAACAGTTTGCTCCGAAACACAAAAATAGGAGACCTTTCCCTCCAGCATCACGTGGAAAGAATAGGATATCCCCCCGCCATTCGAATGAGACCGAAGAATAGTCCGGCGCATCAATGAGATAAGCTTGTCTGCATCTCCAAAAATCTCAGATGATAGAAACAAATTATGAGGCATTTGAGGGACAATGAGAGCCAATCGGACTTGATTACCGCGATGGGTCGTCGCTGTCGAGTCACAGTGGACCTGGTGGACACTGGGGGCACGTACCAAAACCGAAACCAAGACGAACGACGAAGCCGAGCCGTTGACATACATTTGCATGTGAATGGTTTTTCAAGAGCCACCTGCACGATCAGCGCGGGAGATTATTCTCTCGGGTACAAGCGTTTTCTGACAATTACTCTGCCTCACTTTCGGGTATTATCATTGTAATTTTCTCGGAGTCGTTCAGGGCTCATCCAACCGTCCGCTCGAGTTATCTGACAGGTGGTTATTTCATTGATCTCTAGGCTGATGTTCTCAGTAACGGAAAGTGGATTACAGTCATTTGGATCATTAAAAATGTAGGAAGTTTTGTTCTGAGAAAGACATTTTTTTGTCACTTCGGGGCAAGGCCGGGCTGACTTTACGGACATGTCCGTGAATCACTGTCGAAATCCACTAGAATAAAAAATAATGCTGAGGATTTTTTAAATCACAATCTAATAAAACTTGTCAATGAAAAAAATTCACGTGAGTCCGATTACTACAGATAAATATTCATTCATTAAATTAAGAACATCGTCATTTCTGCTTCTCCCTCGGATATTAAATTTTCTGCACTCCCCCCCCCCCATTCCCCGGCCAACCAAAACCTCTCAAACATCGTAACGTTAGTATAGACTCTCGAATCACAAAAAGCGAGACTGCACGAACCTCACATTATTTCAGATATAATATTTATTCTTGATAAAAGGTCCGCTCTGTGTACATGTCCATTCTCCATCCTTCCCCCTTTGTCTTTCGCCGTGAACCCCCATCCTCAGCACAACCAGCCATATCTGCCTGCGAGATGATATATGCCATATCCCTCTGAACACAGAAACGAATGATCCAACATTACTCCGAATGACGCACTCCCATGTACCATCCCAGGATGTTGAATTGTCTCAGTGCCTCATTGACCCGATCATAATCGTTAAAACGTCGTGGAAAATTTTGAATAGGGTTATCAGGCCCTCTAATCCACTCCCACAATGCACCTTTTGAAGAGTCTCATTAGTGAGAATAAGTTGAACAATCCCTCGAGATGAGGCATTACATCATATTTGTCTTTCAACAATAGCACCCAGTCCTCCCTGTCCTTTTTTATGGCCCTTTACCCTCACAATAAAGCGAACATGAAGGGCCCTAAACCCCTAATGCCGCGAGAATCACCGTGACTTTGATGCTGTATTCACTTCTGGTATGAAATTCTCAAAGTCCTCGCAGTCTCGCACCGAGATAATTGTTTTATTGAACTTGACAACTAGACTGAGACAAAATCTCTCAGGTATTGAAGAAAAAAACATTTTGATTTTTGTGTCGAGTAATCGTTTGGAGTTTTGAAATAATTTTTTTTCGAGTAATCGCCGCCCGAAGGGTACAGTAATTTTAATTCCATGGAGTATTAAAAGCCAGTCTGGGGGCGATTGTGGGTCCCACGACGTCCCTGCGACACAGTTCCACATTCCTTCATCTCAACGGGTGGCCATTCTTTCCCGGTCTATAGTCGTCTCACCGGCCCTGAGAGCCTCGGCATTAGACTCTCGATAGTTTCCGTTGTGTGTTTTTGTGATTGATCACGTGACCCCGTCATTCGGTATAATAAGATTGCTTTTAATCTGCCAGAGAGAAGTATTGGAATGACTATCCGTTGCTCACGGGGATGGTATGCCAGGCTAACCCGGGCCCTTTTATTCTCGAATTCATTCCCTTTGATCATCCTTGAACTTATGCAGGGCCAGTTTTGGAGTCACTGAGTGTGCATCGAGATGAGGACAGGGGGTTTTTCTCTTGCAATTGTGGAGGTTCTTGCGGTTGGATGCATTCCCGGTTCATGTCTCGATAATTTCTAATCAGAGATGGGGATTTGGAGGTACAGGCGGATTTTTTTACTGCAGTATTTCATCAAACGAACGCGATTCCTGTTTGTACGGCAGTGGGACATCTAAATATTACCATTGCAGATATTACTCGATTTTTTAAAATGCTGATGTGTCATGATGCAGACACAATTCATTGATATTATCGTTGAATAGTTTTAAAAATTGGTTGTATTCTTGAAATTTAAATAACAGAACACGAAGAAGATTCCAGTTCAGGTATTTCTCTTTTTCTGTGACGTAGCAACATTTCAGGAGAAATGACAGATAAATTTTTTCAGCATTTGACAGACTAATTCAGTGCATTTTTTCCTCGTGTCCTGTATTTGATGAAAAGAATAAAGACCGCGCTTTGAATTTATTCAGCAGTGCGACATTTGCATCAAGCCATTGTATCCGAAATTTGGGAGACGAAAAATATTCGGAATTTTCTGATGCTCGTCCAACATCAGTCATCCGAATATCAGCCACAAGTACATGAAGAATACTCTTTATCTGGGCGCTTGCCCACAGCTGTAAAATTTCATTTGACTCTCGGATGACGAATTTTTTTTTATTTTCACAGTCTCGTGTGTCCGCAAGTGCGTGCAGCTTAATTGCCCGTAGACATGGGTGGTACTGTGTGTCGTATAGCACACGAGAATCACGGTCCACGTGCTGTGTAACCAAGCAGGGTTTTATCCATCGCGCTGGCTTCACACCGGGGAAAAGCCCCGGAATTATACCCGATTATTCAAATTTACAACCCTTTGCCGCGAGGCAATCGCAGGTTGATTCAAATTTATGGTAAAATACATGAGAACCGGGAGTTCTTGGTCTTATTAATATGGATCAATTTTCGATCGTCTGTAGTGAAGCGATATCGACATTCCGAGAGGCTCGATCTAAATCACCCTTGGGACAAATTCTTCGGGGATATTTTTTTTTATCGTGAGACGATATTGACGGCAATTATTTGTCTTTTGTTCCAGATGGACAGGGGATTTTTGTGGTGGATGTGAGTCCTTGGCGTTGTGCGGTGAGTAATGAAAAATATTTTACATACGGGTATCAATCAGGTTCATTAAAAAACTTCATTCGGCGTCGCCGATTTCTCTTAAGATGTGAAAGGGGTAATTTTCAGTCAGAGCACGAAAAAAACTGGTGTCGGGGATTGGAATATTTTTATCCTCCTTTTTAAGACGATTCCGCAAGACGAATCGCTCCTTCAACACTGATGAAACCGTAAAAAATTTAACTTCCATAAGACAAAACAAAAAACATTAAAAATTGCATAAATCTCGGATATCACAGGAGTTGAAATTCCGTATTCCTGAACGGTAGGATAGTCCAGCCTCTGACAATACTGTCCAAATGATGGCGTGGTACACCTAAAACCTACCCCAACCCCCGCACACACACATACACACCCCAATGCCACCATAGGAAATGCCCCCCCCCCTCTCCTCCTCCCCTGACCCTGTAGCGTTGCAATGGACCTGGAAACAACCGTCGCAATCAGCGCGTACTCTCCTATACTCACCAACCCCAAAACGAGCTCTTTCTTTGTGCTAGAAATCGTCCGTGAGAAGGTAAAAAAAATTACGGAAAAAAGCATTCCAAGGATGCTGGAAGCGCCAGGTTGATTGGAAATCGACGCACGTGGTTGTAAACTTGCATTAAACTCGCGAGTCTGCATGAAACCCCCGCCCCTCAGGCCTGGGTGTAAATTGCATTCGTGGAAAATTGTCTTTGCATGAACACTTGTGGAGTCAAAATAAAAATTGAGAAAATAAAGTAAATGAATGAGTGATGGGAATTTCAATTGATTTTTAACGTCAGCTAGCTTACGTGTCTCTTCGCTGGGTCTTCCACACTCGAGTTTTGGATGCACGCAAATGAAGAATTGTGCTGAGTAAATGCAGTTGCTACGGGCAAGGGAGAGAGACGAGGACCCCCTGAAGGGGCTTGAATGGAGTGTAATGCCGGCTCCCTGATTGTTAAATCCACCTTCTTTTCGGCTTGTATCGGAATTTTTTTTTCTCTCTCTCTCTCTCTCTCTCTCGCTCTCTCTCTCCTCCGTCAGTTCCATTCCAATGGCAGAATGCAATGCCCACGATGAAAAA
Organism: Diachasmimorpha longicaudata; assembly: GCF_034640455.1. Taxonomy (NCBI): domain Eukaryota; kingdom Metazoa; phylum Arthropoda; class Insecta; order Hymenoptera; family Braconidae; genus Diachasmimorpha; species Diachasmimorpha longicaudata. The sequence goes on along the minus strand of NC_087228.1, from coordinate 9,553,374 downwards.
GTTCGAGGCTGAATTGTTGCAATCTAACGTTTCAATTAGGGGAATTAGGGATGAATTTTCCGGAGGATTTTGGTGAGAATTGAGGACACAATTTGCGATCATTGATTTCAACCGACTATTTTCGGGACAATGGGACAATGATTTAGGGCTGGGGGAGGGGGGATGTGAACGATTTGTTCTGGCTGTCGAGTCTTTGGTGTGGAACGTATTGACAGGAGTTTTTTTGGGGGAAAAACAGGGAAATCAGAGTGACCAGGTGCAATGGAATGTGAGAATAGAGTTGCATTTTCGTTGAACTACTTAATGGCAGATGAAAAAAAAATTTCATTGCACAATCGTTCATAATGTTTGCATAAGTACAGAAGATTCAGTAAATTGGTACGTTATTCATTCTATTTGCTGGATTTGATGAATTAAAAGTTCAATGTTCATAAAATTATTCAATGCACTTGTTCACCATCAATCACAGCTAATCAAGTAATTATTATTATTGTCAATGAAATCATGGATATGCGGTAATTTAATGATGAGTTGATTTTTAATCAATTGAGTAATCGTTAATTTATTTTCCCATCCCTCCAGAGAGAAAAATTAACGAATATTCGGCTTAATAAACATAGGAAAAAGGAAAATTCATTCGTCAATCCACGCTCTGCTTTCATGATCAGTCAATGTAAATAATAAAGTTAAATAGGGCTGTGGTAATTAAAATTGTGACTCATGACATTATCAACTTCATTATTATGACGTTATTCCTATCTACACGGCATGTACATTGTTGAACTCGTTCCTTGACCAAGTCAATAATTGTTCGTATTTTATTCGTAGACAAAATTTCCCTCATCCAATTTATCACAAATCGTATAGAATTAATTATTATTATCGTAACATGAATTGTGAAGGTATGGCAATCCAATGCTTTGTTGATTTTTAATCAATTAAATTATCGCTGCTGCCATTTTTCTCCTGCCTGATGGATGAAAATTAATGAATATTCAGAACCGTGGAAATTCAACAACGGAAAATTGATTGTCGGACAATCCACGCCCTTTTTTTTATATCCCCTCTTCCTCCCAGCCTAAATAATAAAATTGAAAAGGTAAATATAATTACCTAGCCCGGTAACATGTTTGTAAGCCGGCGTTGAGCGGGCCACACACAACAATTGCGGACTCTTGAAAAATGGTGGCTGTTATGAAAGGATCTCTCCACTCTAATTTCAAAAACTCACCCCTCCGCATTTTCCACTCTTTCAACTATGGGTACACTCATGAGCTGAAGGTCCCTTTCGTTCAATGAGAGGGATTAATAATTCAGCTACTCTACGTAAAGATTACAACCCAATTTAATCTGTACACTGGGATCGCAGAGGTACTGGGATTCTTTCAAGCAGAACCAATTTCAGGTTCTATTCAGTTGTGGGTTGTACGGGGAGAAAACTGTTTAGTTTCCTGAGAAAATGGAAAAAATATTAGTCATTCGGATAATTAGAATGAGTGCAACGATAAATTTATTTATCCTACTTAATAAAATTACAGACAATTCTGGGAACCCGGTGAATATGGAATTATGCGATAAAAAATATTTTCACGTATGGAAAATGTTTATCAAATACCCGGAATATTTTTCATTGAATTTTTGGAAGAATTTGTATTGAAATATTTAATATGTCCAAATTAATGAAAATATTTTCGCATTGAATGGTTCAATTCCATTGAAATATCCCATTGGAAAAACTCTTCAGCGTTATTAGCATTACCTTTTTCCAGGTAGCTCCCCTCTTTCTACATGATCCACCACATACACCCATACCCCTGTATTCCAGTTCATAATGCGAACATATGTGGGGTAGAAAGGCATACGTGCAGTGCCAATAGTCGGCGGGTTATGTAGCGTGCTTGACATAGCGTCAAGTGGTGCAGCTCTGTATGGCAAGTGGGGGAGGGCCCTTTTTGAGAAAAAAAAATTGTTGGAAAAAGAGATGGAGGGGAAAGTACGTGGACTGGAGTACCTTCGAAGCGCGTTTCCACGTATGCTGGAAAAGTACCTGTTCCCCATGTTGTACGTAATTGGCCCTCTTGATCGCCCACAGTTGAACCGGTCGCAGTCAAAGCTGCGAGGAAAATCCATGAATTCGGTTTTTTTCAGCCATTGCTTTTGCTGAAACATGATCTTTATGATTTTCCGACCATTTTCCAGCTTCAATATTACTCTCAAATGGAGATCTTATGTCCATTGATGTAACTATTCTCCAATAAAACAAATATACAGGTTTTTAGAGAATTCTGTAATTTTGCAACACTGAACTCATTACAATGAAAAAAAAATTCTGCAACTGTCCTTTCAGTGCCAGAATTTACACTGATCGGTTCTTCGGAACATACAAAATTCACGAGCACAGCAGAGTCACATACCTAACCCACTGCGAATGGAAAGAATCAATAGACTCGAATTGAAAAGGACCTCTGGCTTTTTTTGTTATTTTCCAAGCCCACCGCCACCTGCCCAAACAATATTCTCTGTTTGCATACAAACTGGCTGCAATGTTATAACTCGTATATTATGAATAAACGTGAGGGCTTTGATACTTTATTTTTTTTCAAAAGCGTTTGCTACTATTTGTTCATGAATTTTGTTTTTTAGTGGAATTCGGAAGAGCCAGTATTTATTGCCGGTTTAATTATCAACTCCATCTTGATTTTTTGGTAATTAAAAATGGCTTTAGTCAGCAGATTTTTATATAAATAACCTCCCCCTCTAGAAGTTTTATTTGATCACTATTTGAATCCGTTGCATTTACAACGATGTTGATTAATTTTTTTTTTCTCCACAGTGGAATGAAAAAATTCAAAATATTATTTTTAATTGGAAAATGAATCCTCCAGCTATGCAATTCCACTAGAATAATTTCTATATTAATCGACAATTTTTTATTCAATTGAACATCACCTTCTTTCAGTTTCGGATTAAAAAAAATTTTTAATTCTCATTTTTTCACTCTGAAAATAATGTCTCTTTCTGCATAAATTATTCCTTGATTCTCAATTAGGTTCATTTCACTCACGACATTCTTTCAGGCGCAATAACCCGACACCCACGTTCAAAAAAATGTCCAGATCTCTATCGAAAAACCGCCCGAATGATTTCCCTCTTTTCATCTCTCCGGAAGTTTCCACAAGCCCGAGAGAGAGAGAAAGAGTGGATCTATCCCCATGGTGCCTCCTCGGTATAAACGGTCCATAATTGCCCAGAGGAATGGCAGAACGAGTGAGATGATGAAATAAAAAAAATAAGAAGGATAGGTGGACCAAGAGAGGGTACAAAAAAGGTCGTCCGAGGAACCGGGTTTGGCACTTGTTTGCCTTTCGCCTCTCAGTTTCAAATTAGGGATGCTTTTCATTTGCCTGACGTCCGCCCCGCCCCTGGTGGGCTCCTGCGGTAGCCGCGCACCGAATTCCAAAGTGACTTGGCCCGTGATCACTTCCATACACAGTATATTGACTTTTGGACATCGAAGTCCATCTCGTCATTCGGGAATTGACGATGAAGTTTCATTGAGCTTGAGCCAGTCGTTAATTTATTTCTTCCAATGAGGGGCTGAGGTGAATCGATGCAAATATTCGAAATTACTTGTCGAGAATTTTTCAAATGCATTTGAAGTTCCCCAAGGATGTCGAGATCATCTGTTTTGATGCCAAGACCACTCAGGGCCATGTCATACTATTGGATTACCGTCTGAGCAATCCCAAAATCCAGCGAAAGACCCTCTCGCTGACACGGCTGCCGATCTCAGTTAAAACTTTCCTTCAATGTATCTCAGGTGAAAACCATCCCCAGCAATTATCCCGGAGTCCCCACTGATACATCAACTGACTCATTCCCTCCCCTCTTCATTAATCCACCATTGTCTTACCTCAGTATTGAAGGGCAGCGGTTGAATGGAAATTGACTAAAACTTTTCACCGTTAATTCCGAGGAAAAAATCGATGGCTCCGAGTTACTTAAAATGTCTATCCATTTGGCTATAAAAAAATTCTCCTCCTCCAGCAGACCTCCCCAAAAAATCCATCAGCATCATCTCACCCCTTTCCCCCGGGGGGAAAAAATAAGTAATCCAGTCTGCACGCGAGTCGTTCAATTAACAGATATACCGTTGTCTCTTTCCGAAAAATGTTACGCTCCTCGGAGGAGCATCCGCAACAACCGGTGTGCTAAACCGAGACAGAACCAACCCCCGCGCTGCAGAGGGGTTGGTGGGGCGATGAAGCGCGGGGTTAACGGAAGGAGTAGAGGGGAGCAAAAGCCGCGGGTGGGGTAGACACCGCGCCGCTATGCCCCACCCCCCGAACGAACCCCACTCCTGTCTTTACGTTCTCTCTCTCATTCTCCCCGATTTCTCTCACTTCTATCTACTCCCCTCTACTCACCCCTCCTCTTCCCCTTCGCGATACTGCGGGTGAACGGGTGGGGGTATCTCCCCCAGTGGCACTCGCTCGTCTGCCGTCGTACCGAGCAGATCCGAACGCTAGTATTTAATCTCACTCGCGGTGTTATCGGTTGTTACCGCGTGCGTTTTCATCGTCACGTACACCTAAACATCAGTAAATCATCATCACCCGTATTTCTAGTGGATTTAATAGTCGATTAATGACTCAGGTGTTGACACTGATTGCTGATTAAACGGGTGAGTTGATATATCGGTTCGTTGAAGGTGTTTCATACCATAAATTGACGATTGATAGTGTCTTTGGGATAATGTGAGACACTTTGGCTGATCATCAATGTCCGTTTCTACTTAAATAACCTCGGGTATGGTGAAGGTGTTGTGATTTTGAGGAAAGAGAACTGTTCAATTGACGCGGTGCTTGACAGGCCTGATGAGTCTGCAATTATCGGTGGGCCTTAATGATCAATGATTTATGAATCATCGGGGGGTAACTGCGTAATTACGATATACGCTTGGAAGAGTTGTAACGTGTGTCGAGGAAATTCAGTTTGTGGCATTATCTGTGATCGATCGTGCTGCGATTAAATATTTCAATGAAATTTCAATAAGTGATGCTCACGAGAGTTTAATAAAATTGTGGTGATTAACGGTGAACTAGAACGAGAGGAGTTCTGGCCTTTTGTGATAATTCGACAGCTTTTTATCGGTGGAATTAAGCGGTAATCGGGGAGCAAGGGACTACGTATGTGTCACACGGTGAGTCAGAAATATCATTTAAATAAAATACCAGAATCCAAGTGAACAGTCTTTAATCCGGAATAACCCGAGATCGGCTGAGTGCATTTGGATGATTTTTATTTTCATTTTGGAGATTTTTTCCAGTTTTTAAAATGGAATATGACTCGTCCAAATTGCATGGCTCGGCTCAGGGATATTCATGATTTAAGATGCATTTCACGGTATCTGTGCGTCTCCATTCGCCAGATTGGAATTTTTTTTTGAAGTCGAGATCAGTAAATCTGGAATTAAATGCAACTCCGACCTGCGGCTCGTCTGCCGAACGACTGAGTGCGCGTAAACACTGGGAGTTGTGCCGTACACGGCAAGAAATTTCTATTTCGTGTCCCGGTGTCAACACGCAGGCGCCTCTACCTCTTGAGCCACGTGCTCAAACGCCTCTTGATCAGATGATCTTGTTATTTTTCCTCATTCTTCCCTCGTTGTTCCATTATTCTCGTATTTTTTGTTTAGCGAATGGCGATCATAACGATCAGGGTGGGACGGGAACGGGGGAGGGATGGATCGAAGGTGAATTAATCCAAAAAGCTTCTGAGAGTAGTTCGTGCGATTACGTAGTCTGGGATAATAATTCATGCTGGCGTACAGCCAAAAACTTGGATCGTTGGCTTGAAATCATCGGAAAATATAAAAGTCGGGCGAGCCCGCTTATGAGGCAGTCGTGTATTTTGTTACTCAGGGAATTACATCAGGAAACAGTCCTACACTCGATCCACAATGTTATCGCTAAATGCCTTTTTTATTAGTTCGGGTTACCTCGGATATTTACATAATACCCCTTTGAAGTTGAGCTATCGGTATTCCAATTAGTTTCAAGTTCCATATCGGTAACGTGTGCCGATAGCATCGGTCACGTAATTAGGCACTTATCCAGCCCGCCAGTTGCCACAATAACTGATAGAGGTGGGGGTGGGGAATTAATGGATAAAATTTCAATGTGTGGAAGTGTTTGACGCTGACGGTACCCGGAATCGATTTGAGATGAATTGGCTTTGCAGTGGACATCTTGGGCGATTAGTTTTTGATCGCTGACCCAGTTGTATGGTGGAAAATTTCTAGAAAAATTGCGCCCAAATGTGGGGAGAAATCGGCTGATGAAATGTAACGGGGTGTAGGCGGAAAAATTTGAAAATTTTTGGGAATTATGAGACTAGCGAGAGATTTGAGTGAAAAAATATATTTCTAGTTTTCAAATTGATTGAAATGTGGAATATTGAAGTAGAGGAATGCAGCAGAAATTTATGGATGGCTTTCGTGTCGCTAGGCAAGGAGAAAACAAGTTCAAAATATTGTGATTCATTGTTATTTTCGTTTCTTTTAGTTGCAATGGAATACGTCGCTAGCAAGCTTGCAATTGCCCGAGGGCCTTTAACCGAGTGTTTACATTCTACACACAACATATTCTAGCAGTTTGCTGTAAGACCCAAATGGAAACTAAATTAACTGCTAGAAACATAGGATTTGAATATTCGAGCTACTTAAACGTTTTATATTTTGAAAAATTTGTTAATGAACTTGGGGAACTAGTTAAATTTTCTCACGGAAATAATCACGATAATAAACAGAGAATGACGTAAATATAATAACTAAATGAGTCGGTAATAAGATTTTGTAACTGTCCCATAAAGTTTTAGACAACTCTCCGTGTTCAATAATGACCAAACGGCACTCCACACTCTAGCTGGGCACCTTGGATAACATCCAAATATTTAGCATGCTAAAAAGTTAAAATAACACGGCACTATGCACCACTTAAAGCTGTTCGCTAAAATTTTTGGCTCGACGCAATCTCCATTGTACGCGACCCCCTTCCGGCCCTCGCTTGCCGGGTAAATGATGCACGATGATTTAACTGACTATGCGCTAATTGCTTCGTGATTTACAATCCCTCCGTAGCAAAAAAATATTCCCACCCTTTATGAGCCATCACAAATTGAATGAAACTAATGAGATCTCCTGGCCCCGGTTAGACGAAAGAGTTGAGAAAAAAAAACGATCACAAATTTAATTAATCTATTTATTATGATTTTTTTTTCTGTTGTGAATAAATTGCCTTTTATGAAACTATTATCCGCGACAAAATTATCAGCACCAACAACGCATGATAATTAAAGCAATAAATAGAAAAATGTAGACAAGGTTTTCAGTATTCTGCGCGTCAGCTGACAGCTGTCGCTGAAAAAAAAAAAAAGACAAACGACGAGGAAAAAACATAATCTAACCTATCTTCGAAATGCAATCGTGTGACGCCATTATATCTCACCACGAGTCTGTCGTTCCCCAGTGTCGCGCAGGTGGAACGAATCGTTGGGGTTCTTCGTTGACCAACGCCAGGTAGACCAGTTCACTTTATGAGGCGACGCACAAGCTACCTCCAACCTGCTTTTCCCAGGGCATTCAGTTGTTTATGCGTTTCTCAGCCTGTTGAACGACTTTTTTCTCCTGTCCGCTGGTACCCCTTCTTCCCCCCACCCCTCGCCCCTTTCAACCCTCGTTTACACGCTTCTAAAATATTATCCCATGGTGCAATGTCTATTTTATCATCTCCAAAAGAACGAAAGCGAGAAGGCATTATTGCTCGACACATTCCAACTACTTTATCAGCAGGTTTAATGTTCATATTAAATATATGTGGAAAATAGTGGTGAAAATTGATGCACGCAAATATCTGGACGATAAGTAATGAATTGTTGACAATGAAAAATTATATTTTTCTCCGAAATAATTACCAACTTATAAATTTCCTCATTCAAGAGTCATTTCAATCGTATCAACCGGTTTTCCCTCTCATCCGTCGAATTCATGATACACTAGCGTAGTATAGTAGATGCCCAGGCAATTTGCAATTAAACGACGAGACGCGGCATCGTAAAGGGTCGCGCACAGTAGAGAAGGTACCGGTGTAGTGGGGAACGGGGGGAGAAAATAGCGTCTAGTGCGCCCCCAGCGCGTATATGCCACGCATACACCCCGTCCGAATTAAAATGTAAATATTTGATTAGAGTTAATCCCGGGGTTTTGTAGGTGAGTGTGAGAGGAGCAGGGAGGGGAAGGTAGGGGGAGGAATGGGATGGTAGGGTGAGGGGGAAAAGAGAGGGATGGCTTCCTAAGGGGCACTTTTTATTGCCAGTTTTTATTGGCCTTGCAGATCTCCCGCCCCTCTCTCGCACTCACCAGTCGCTTCTCAGTAATTTTCTAAACCCTCTCAGCATCCACCCCTCCTCACTCCTTTTTCTACCCTGCTACCCCTCTCAAGTGTATGTGGATGGGAGAAGGTTGATTAAAACTAACGTTGTGCCAAGAATTACCCCGTGAGATTGAAAATTAAATTAATACACAAAACCCACCTGAACTCCCCCACCCCTTATCCCTCTCTTCCCCTCTTCCATCTAGTACTTGTGCAGGCTCTATCCCTCCTTTTGCACTGTACTTCTGCCCGACGGGCTAATTAGGTATATAATATTAATTAAAAGTTAAGTGCCACGTCGTTTTCAGCTGCACCGGCGCTATACACCCCTCCCCTCCTCCCCTCCCGTCCCCATTCCTCCCGACGTTCCTTCAGTTGGGGTCGGCGCACTCCCCCATTTTCTTCAGTGTGACGTTGGAAATTTTATTAATAAATGGCGTTATGCGTGCGGTGAAAAATAGGGGAGAAAGGCAAACGTAAATTTTTAGGGGGTGTGTTTTGTTCAGATGGCTCTCAAAATCGACGGTGTCAAGGATTTTGAAGGGTTGGGCGATCGATATTTGTAGTTTATATTTGGTGGGTCTGCTAGAGACTATTAAAACTAGGGGTTGATTTAATAATGAGGAATAATTTGAAATATGATGGGTGAGGAAGAAAAATATTTTTTTTTCTGTGATTCAACTTGATCAGAATTGAGTATATTTTATATTAGAATAAAATACTCAAAATATATCATTCAAATAACATTCATTTGATTCAAATGACCATTTCTTCTGCACACAGGATGCCCTCAATTGTCTTGAAGTGCAGAGAAAAGTTCACGAGGTCGCGATTAATATCCATTGACCTCTGAATATTTAATACACTCTCCTGAATTCAGTCCACCTGAAATGACAAGTTATCAAATATTCTGATCACTTCAGTTCAAAGTTATTGTAGTGAAACTCGGTATAGATTATCCATCTGAGCTGATTAATAATTGATACATACCTCCAATTCTCAAAAACCTCTCTTGCCAACGCTTCCAACTAATTTATTATGACATGGTTCATCATAATAATTCATTTCTGACAGTTTCTTGAAACCACTTCACGTCTATAATCAGGGATTTAATAAATCAATCGACTTGTTGATAAATGAAAAAAGACTAAAAATGGAATTGACATGAGAACGATAAATTTTATTTATCCTTCACCAACTGTCACTCCCCATATAAAAATATCCCTAAAAAAAATCCTCTCCCTGCCCTTTCCCGCCGACAAATCCAACAAATAAATTCCATCCCTCCTAACATCAATCCCCATTATTCCAAATAATTCAAAACACACTAAACAACATGACAAATCAATAACAATACTCGCTAACAAATGCATCCCCTAATGTCTCAATTGCTGTGACTATTTTCCCAGTACTTAGACATCGAATAATAACATAGTCACAAGCCAACTTGAGTACATCGATACGACTATCCGTTATTACTCCGATGGTCCGCCTTAGTGCATTAGCTCTCGCATATACATCCATGAATATTATCCCGTACTTTGGTGTTCGAAGTGGGGAATGGTTGTTCTACTACGGAGGAGTAACGTCGCCGAGCGAGGGTGAGAGGGATAGACAGAGAGAGCGAGAGAGGAGCCACCAAGCACGATGTATATATAAGGTATAAGGTAGTCCATTAGCGTTAATATTATAAACGTTAGCTGGCCTCTGGCTATCCCCCAGTATTCACGTCCAGGTAACGCACCACTACACGTGGTTGGTAATTCTCGTGGCTTCTCCGTACACGAACAAATCATTTTCCCTGTATTGGTGAATGGTGAGGGGCAATGAGGGGTGGTTAAGGGGGATGGGAGGGGAAGGTATATCACTGTAAAGAGGAGATGCATAAACCCATGGCTCTTACTTAGGTGTTCCGTTACCATATATTATCCAGGGGTCCTACTTGCATTTCCAGCTCCTCAACTCACAACAAGATCTGACACTTCTCATTTACCCCGCGCCTCATTACTCTCCCAGCCATAGTCATCACAAACTTTATTCATAAATTATTATTTTCATTACTGTGGACCTTTTTTTTTTTTTAAACCACCCCTTTTACCCCACTGGTCTCCTCGCCGCGTTATTACTGATGAGGGATCGTAAAATAAGTTTCGGGATTACGAGGAAATCTGCAAAGTGCTTAATGACTTTAATAATTTTCCTCCCTGAAGAATTAACGATTTTTGTAAGTGCATGTATGGGGCGAGAGAGTGAGAGGGGAGTGGAGTTGGGGTGGGTTTGCAATAATACAAGAAGCTAATGGACTACTCTCAAGCAGGAAGAGACGGGCGCCGGGTGAACGGGGGGGTGGGAGTTACTTTGTGGAGAGGACGTGAAGCTGAAAACGAAAAGGAGGAGGAGAGTTGGCTGACTATGTTGTGGAGTTAGTTAACGATTGGCCCTTGGTGCAAAATGGACCCTGGGTGATATAATGCGTCCTGGGTAAAGGGTTTCTAGGATACCCCGGTACCATGCCTATTAAGATATTGTTTGAGGTGGGCAATGTGGGGGTAATGGGGAGGAGATTTATGGGGGATAGATATTTTCACGATTTTTCACTAGCGAAAAAATCCCACAATCTTCGAAACAATTTTGTGTCCTAAATAGAGATTAGAAACTGCATCGATGGGCCATTTTTAGCGCAAACAGATTGAGATAAATTCCTCGATAATGGATTATAATTTAAAATAACTGGATTACACGGTATCCGGAATATACATCAATATTCTCTTGTATCAAACTCCAACCCTCTGAGCTTCACTGGTGCATCCCTATCAAGGGGTTTCTCGCGGGCAGCGAGATGTTCGATTGCGAAATACGAGGGATAGAGAGAACGCAACAGGGAAGGAAAGGGATGACAAGAGTACAGGAGAGCGCAGGATCACCGCGAGGCATGTTGTATATATGTTGTCTGGCCTGCCCCAAGCAATAACATTAATTGCTATAAGCTCAATCACAACGAGTTGGCCGGATGTAGGAATCATACTATGGCGCAAGCGAGGTCACACGGCTTTTAGATAATTGGATGAACTATTTGATCAGGGATAATTGAAAAATCGTTTTCCCCCACCCACCTTCTCTCTTGACGATACGAATCACTTCGACAAATTGGTCCACCTTTGTCGGGAGATATATATATATATATTTTTTTTTGTAGAATCCTCATCCCTGGACTCACTTATTCATTGCAATTTCGATTTTCTTGTAATGGAGGCTCCTATCCTTAATGGAATGGAATTTTGTGAGCACAAATTATTCAACTTCTTTGATTTTTACGAGACTTTTTAAAAATCACTTTTTGAGATTATTTTTTAAGAGAAAAATCGCAGGATTTTTCACATTAGAGTCATTTGGAATAGCTCCACGGGAATATGGAAAATATTAACGTAAAATATAAATAATTGAACATTATCATTAGACCAGTAAAAATTGAATAAATAAATTTTAAATTCTATCACATAAACATAAAACGAGTTCTCATCCCTCTGCTCACTAATTCATTACACTTTCAATTTCCCGTTATGTAAATTCATATCCCCAATGCAAACGTATACCGTAGAACATGCGAATTACCTGACCTCTCGGATTTCGAGGTAATTTTTTTTTTTACATTTTCCGGAACTCACATGAAATATGAAAATATCGGAAGTGAGAGTCATACGGGGTGAGGGGTGAATTTGAGAGCCCCTGTCTAGCAGAGAATTCTCGGCACTCCTGACGTCTGCTTAATTAATTACTATCCGCGGTTTTAATTAGCCCGACAGTACCTTGGCGCTCAAACTCAACCTCCCTTCCCCTTTCCACCTATGTGTTTTCACTCCCTTTCTCTCTGTAAAATCGTGAAGTGCGCCGGAGGGACTTGTGTGGGTGTATGAGTGTGGTGAGTATTTCACATGTTATATGGAATTGTATTGCATCAACATTTTTTTCACTGCCAGATGTACAATTCCATTGTATTCCCGATAATTGGAGGTTCGATTTAACGACATTGAGTCAGGGAATTAATAAATAAACCGAATAGAATAAACTCCTTGGAATTGTTTGCCCACTCAATCTCCACAATTTCACAATTAAGAATTCGGCATTGATTCATCACTAATGGAGTTTCATCAACTCGTTAATTAATTGATATACTTGTACATTCATTAATTCCCCGATTCTTCAAAATGATTCGTTTTACTCACGTGGAAGAACTGAAATCGACGTCTCGAAACTGTATGTTACTCAATAGAAAAAAAAAAATTATGCAATTCCAGGCATCCCTGAACCTTTCAGTTTACACACGCGGATAATATCCGCATTACAACTGCGCACGCATCGCCAGAGTATACAAACCATCCAAGATATACCAGTTGCTACACTGAAAACAAGAACAAGCGCTGATGGTGGAACTGGTGAACGAGAGAGGGACGGGGAGGGGGATCTAATTAAGAGTACCCTCCTCACCTCTTACGCCTCTTGCCTCACCTAATTTCTAATTACGATTCAACGTTGCGTATAGGTGAGCGCATGCTCCTCCACGCTCAGCAGAAAACCAGTTATTTGCATTTGAAAAGAAAATTAAAACTGTATCAAGAGAAACGAAGTAGAAAAGCCAGTCAAATAATTCTATTTTCCGAATTCAGGGCCATTGCAGGGAGGAATCGTGTTTGAAATACAAATAGGGTGGGGCAAGTGGTGAGGGGGGGGGGAGGGGGAACTAATGATGGAGGTGATCACGAGGTGATTAATTGTCTTCTCATTCAGCCTCTTTCAATATCGGAAAATCAGCACTGGCATCTGATCCATTGAAACGCTAATTATTTCGCAGCGCATTTACGTAATACTCGTTAACGTTAATTACGAATGAACGAAAGTAGGCGCCAAACTGGTACATGTTACTTGGCTACTGGCACTCAAAAACCCACTGGCCATCTACAAAGCATGGACAACATATCATGCTGGTGTGGAACTGGAGTGTGGATAAATTGAAGTGGTCGGCCATATGTACAAAACTGAACGTTGATTTCCCCCGAGCAATTGGTCTCGCGATTCAAAACTCCTCTCCCCGATAAGCGTTGATTATGAATTTACAACGAACGGATGTGCATATCTAAGTGGAAATTCAATGGAATTTCTGAATTGTTGAAAATTTTTGGGTTAAATATTCGTTGCGGTAGAATTTTATTGGAGTTTCAGGGATTTTTGGGATCAATATTCGAGATTCTTCGGCTACTTAAGATGTTGAGTAATTTTTTCGCATTTTTTTTTGAGTTTAGATCAGGAAGGAAATTGTCAAGAAGACAATCACTGTCCGAATTCGTTTAGTAACATTAATCGAATTCCTCTATCAGTGGAGTGAAGTTGATAATAAAAAAATGCGGTTGAAAGAGTCAGAATACCAAGAATGCCGAAGAATGTAGCAGATGTCTGCCACTACTCGGTTTCCCCGTCCTTCCCTACTTATGCCGCAGTGATGATGAATAATTGAAAGACGATAGCTGTCCTTCGGGCTAATTGAATATGAGGCAATTAAATCCCCCGAGCGTACCAGTCATCCGAAATAATTAATAGACAGTTGTCTTTCCCGCGTCATTTTTTTTCCTCTTTGTTTAGTCCCTCGTGCGTGTTGCAAACATTGAGGGGAACAAAATTATTGGAATAACTTTTCTTCTTACCATTGCATCAATACGGACAATTAATTTAATTACACGAAGGAAAAAGCCGGGGAAAAACTACTCAGGAAATCACGGAATAATTACGAACGGTGAATTAATGAAAAAATACTTCATGTGGAGGGATAATTTCGAGATTATCTTGAAATTTCATCAGTAATTTTATAACAACGTTTCTAATACTTTGGGGTAAAATTCAATGTGTAGCGTAGGAAAATGAGAAAATGGATTAAATTACAGGAATATTAGGCTCAATTTTCAGTGCTGGATAATTCTAAAATGTTTTTATCAAGAAAACGAAGTTAAATTTAGAGCTTTGGTTTAATCAGTTTAATTTTAAAATGCTCAATTTAAAAAACAATACAAATGAGTCCTGATGAATAAACAGCCGTAGCAGAAATAAATACACACAACGTGCTTCTTTATAACAGCAGGTATATATCGGTGGCTCTTTCAGAATAGAGTATTTAGTTGCAGCGAGATAATGCGAAAGCACTTAACGATGGCAAAAAACGAATTGCCGTAAATCTCTCCTCTCAAGGGGTGCGGGAAGGGGGAGGGGAGGGGTGAGGTCTGAGAAGAGAGTTTTAAGAGGGGTGTTGGCTCGTCATTTGGGATACGATTCTCTCCGGTTGTAAACGAGTTGCACGCGCCCTCCCCCCTCCCTCTCCCCCTTGTTCCCAGTCGTTCCCCAACGTTGAAGAATAAATATGAGATGATGTTTCTAATTGACAGGGAATAATACATTGTCTCATTCGTATTTGGCTCTCTGTGTTTTTATTTAATTTTGGGGTTATTTATTTATTTTTTTTTTCGTTTGGATTTTTCTCTCTCAGGCTGGAAGGCTTGCCGCCAACTCATTTGTGTCGTTATTATCTTCCGAAACTTCGTGGTTATTCATCTTTTTCTTTTCCCCACTGGTTCGGAGAAGGATTCGATCTTCGGGGTTAATGGGAATTATGGGGCAGTGGTTTTTGTGGTGGGATTTCAATTTTTCAGGTTAAAAAGTCATTTAGCCAGAAAATTGAATGATTCAGTGGCTTTACAAGAAAATAAAAATATAAAATTAATTGGGATTGTTTTGAGAGTTCAATTAATAGTTGACATTAATTTTCCATGGAATGAAGCAAATAATTTGATGTGAATATTAGGAAAATTTTATCATTCTTAAAACGATTGAATGTTAATTAGTTGAGAATCGTAAGTCATTAGGGAATTTAATGAAAAAATTCCTGACATTTACGTTTGCTTATTACCAGTAGATGTTTTTGGAAAATTATATTTTTTTCTTTATGTAAACATCTGAAAGAAAAAAAATAAGGCAACAAGGGAACAGCTAAGAGAAAGGGGAGGAAGAAGAGAGTGGAAATATTTAATCAGCGTTGCCCGAAAATTAATTACAAGGGCCATCTTATTGTGCCGTTGCCATAGACTCAGAGGTTACACTTACAATACCCAAGTACTAGAGGCGAGTTAAAGTGGAGGAAGGGGTGGGAAGAGAGGGTCACCCCAATGGAGAATGTAATATTCACAACAAGGGACTATGTTCAACTCTGCCAACGCCATCTAAGTACAGCCCCTCGTTCCACTATCCCGGTTATATACACTTATCTCAGCGATATAACGCTGGTTATAAGCTGTACATGGTGAGCAATATCGTATTATTAATTGTCATTTCATTGAATAATGAAATTTCGGGTGCATTAATAAATTCTCGGCATTTTCTTAAGTTTCCTGCTTCAGAGAAGAAACTCTTCCAAGTTCTCTAGCCTTTGCATTAAATTACAAAAAATATACAAAGTCGAACAATGAAAAATTATACATTAAATTATATTAAAATGTGATGTTTGAATCTCGGCCATTTCAATCGCCAATTAACTTCATTTCAATTACCGGAATCCAGCTTTTCGTCCGTTCTAAACGTCCAATATTTGACGAAATCCATCAGTTTTATGGCTGAAGCCGAAAATCTCCCGATTCCTCTCAGCCCCGATATTTCTCGATGATCCGGTGGACGCCAGGGTGAGACGTGGAGGTGCTACCAGTGGTTAGTGGTTTTACAGAGACCTGTGGGGTAGGTAGTGCAAGGTAACCGACACCCTTTTGCAAAAAGTAATTGGTTAATGCCTCGGAAATGAGTTTAGTTCCCTTCAGCCGGGGTTTCGTGTTGCCTCTTCTCTCTTTTCATTTTTCTTTTCTTCTCCCCTCCCCATGTGCAACTTTCTCTCAATTTTTTTCCTCCCCGTTCATTTCTTATCCTCCCTCTGTCTTCCTCGTGCATATATCCGTTCAGGTGTTTAGCTGAAGTGGGTGGACTTGTGGAGAAAAAAATAAAACATCGAGGATAAGACTCGTGGTGTCTCTCACTTCGTCTTACTCGCGAGGGCTTTCTCTACTTTTTCTTTCTCTACTTCTCTTGTGTACCTACGAGAGGAAAGGGCAGGGGGGAGGAGGGGGGAAGCCGCAGGCGCCTCTTGCAGTCACGCTTTGTGCTACATTGCAGCCGTGTCTTTAGACTCCATTATCCGCGTATAAAAATGCTATTACGAGACACTTGGACGGGACCTGGGATTTTTTTTTGTATTTAGGGGCGAAGGAGTGGCCAAGGGGTAAACGAGGGGCGGGGGGGGACATGGTAAAAAATGTGTTAATTCCGGGGATATCTGAACCCTTCATATTTCCATCATGATTCATCACGTTTGTCCTGAGACCCCTGTGGTCCTTCAGAGGATGAAAAAAAATTGTGGGGGTCGCTCCGCACAATTCTGACGTTTATCTTCTAATTCGCCGTTCGGGAATCGGTCGGGTAGTGGTCAATTGTTAATTGATGGTTATTCATTGGAGGTGATGTACGATTGTGCGACAAAGTTCGAAATTTATGGGAAGAATTGGAGAAAATTTATGATATTGAGGAAGGAAGGAGGATTCTAATAAAAATGCCATATTAACAAGTCCGTAAATATTTCAAAATTTCAGGGAAAATCTTCACTAAAATTTCACATCATTTCTGAGAGCAGAGATAATGTTGTTTTTGTTCCGGTATTTACATTGCACCATATCACCTCTCTTCTGATATCTTATCACGTAAAAAGTAAACATATCGTACGTTTCCCTGTAATCTTATCCTCAAGTTCAATATCAAGGGAGAATGTGTTGGAATTTTCATTTGGAGATTCAGAAATCTCTATTTAACTCAACACATTAAATTTTTTTTTATCATTATCTGCAACGAGTTTCACTATCTCAGTCGTAACGTAATTATTGATTACCGAATTACTGGAATAAACCGGAAAATCAGGGTATCAACTATCATGGGAAAATTCAAATTCAATTGGAAAATGGTATCTCAATGGCACTTGACGCCAGCATTACCAAAATTGTTTAGTTAATTTTACGGAAATTCTCTTCTTCAGTATTTTTAACTCACAGCTGAATGATTTATAATGCGATTTTTTAATAATCCGTTGCGACGGAGCCAGTATTACATGCCCGCTCGGAGGCCTCACGAGGCTTTTATCTTTACGATTCTGAAGAGAAAGACAGAGAAAGAGAGGGATATACCCGAGGGTTTGTTGACTGCTATAGGAAATGAACTGTATATCACAGTCACTGGGATTGTTGATACTGAATGTACTTTTTATGTGAATCAATTCTTACCGATAAAAATGATAAGATAAAAAACCTATCCATGGATCATTCCCTCCTCGAATTTAAATTCAATGAATTTTCTATTAACGAATAAAATTCCCTCTCCTCTCTGTCCGATTTAATAGAAGATTAAACGAGGCTTTTTCATTCCAAGTCTTGAGATTCTCATGAAAATCCCGAGACAAAAGGCCTTTAGCTCTTAAAAGGTGTTGTTAAACCCCTACCCCCTCTATCCTCTCTCCCTCACTACTGTAAAACACCGTACCCCACCTAGAGCGCTTGGTTTTAATTAAACTCATAAATCAATGTCAATTAGTCTACCTTCTTGGACTCCCTTTTCCCCCCACCGTCACCTCCCGCAACTCCAGTTATTAATTATAATTAACAATTAACAATAATGTAATTAATTATGAGAGGAATCTTCTTGAGGGACACCTGACACTTCTATTTTTTCTCGGGCAGAAATTTAACGAAAATTGTATAATTAAATTTTTATCTGATATTTCCCTCACTTATTAATTATAATGAATAATCTGTAGAGATTTTACTCAGTACATTTGCTGGGTAAATCGTAAGCCAAATCTCCTAAACTCTCGTCTGCCCCAAAAATCCCAAAAAAAAACATATTAAATCGAGTACAATCACATAGAAGATTCCTTCATTAATCAATTGTTTATCATCGTCTAATTAATGACAAATAATATTTTCCCCACTAAAAATTATCGAGTACGAATAAATTTAATGGTACGTGGGTTATTCGGTTGTCTTTGGGACGACGAAGGGTCTCGGGACCCCGTGTGAGCAGGTGGTCGTTGGGCAGAGGGGCGGCAGGGGGGAGGGGAGGGGTTTAGAGGGGGCAACTCGACCGACCGGTTTACATGGTGGATTCAGGGGGATAATTCTCTCTCGCTCGCTCCCTCCAGCCTACCCCCTTCAATAACCGAGAGTGATAGCGAAAGACTCAAGGGGGGGTGAGGTGGTGATACTTCGGTGGGGGTATGAGAGCCGCGGAATCGAGCGGATGATACTTCTGGCTCTTTTACCTCGTCCCAACGTCGCGCCAAATAAATATACATTGCCACGTTATACGTCGGGTTTTTATGTTGGTGAGAAAATCGTAAATACACACTTTTAAATTTACCAGAAGTCGAATACCTCCGTTAAAAGAAATTGCATAATGAAAGTTTAATTCCATTGAATTAAAATGAATGAGAAAAAGTAAAAATTGTCTTGCAATTTTTACTCCGAGAAGATATTTTTGAAAATTAGCTTCTCGATTTTATGAAGGTCTGGTGGTTTGGGGGATGAGCGGAAGGATTTAAATTGAAGCAGTAAAAACGTGGAATTCTCGAGCAACAAAATAGCTGGGAAAATTAAATGCCAGAGATTTCAGTTGAATTCTGAAGATCAGAATCGATAAGATGTCTCGATGTATTCTCATCTTATTCTACATCTGGTTTGTCCTTGTCGCTCGGCGCCATTCCGGTTCCTACCCCGCTGTCCCGTCGGTTTATCGGCGACGAGACCAACTGACTGTTTCCCTTTAAGGGTTTTCTTCCCCCTTTTTTTTTATCCCCTTGTCTATCACAATCGGCACATCCCACTCGTGTCCTATTAATTATTTTCAAAGGGGTAACAATTCATAGGTTTAACGAGGGAGAAAAAAGTCTGAATGAATGTTGAATTCTACGTCTTTATTTAATTAATAATGAAAATTTAATTAATGACGATTCAGTAATCACAGCACTCGTGCAATTTCTTATCAGTTATTTTTCTTTGAATTACTGATTTGACCATAATTCTTGAATTACAATAAATCCACTTCAACAGCTTTCCCATCCCTTTGTTTATCCTCATACCTGTCCCAATCGTTACATTCCATTAAGGCCCAATTAATTCTATTCAGAAGAATAACAATTCATATCTCCTCGTAACGAGAAGGAAAAACGACTGAATAGAAGTTGACATTGAATGAGCGATGAATTGAAATCCTAGTGTGAAGGAGAAATAGAAGTAAGAGCAGAAGAATACGTAGGGGGTGGGGAAAAGTGGAGGGCAAAAAAAAATTGGAGAAAAGTTGCGCATCACCGAACGTTCGAGTGGCTGTTGGATGCAAAAGTGAGATAGTTGATATTGGCGGGTGTGAGAGGGATGGAAAAACTCTTGAGGCAGGTGTAGGATGCAGGGGGAAGGGGGGAGAGGGAATGGAAAAAGGCAGGGAAATGGACGAGTCTTGTTGGGGTGGCTTGAAAGGGACGATAGAGTGAGAGGCTAAATCTTAAATAAAGTGATATGGAGTACTTTCGTATAAAAGCTCCATTTCCACAGCTCTCAAGCAAAGAGGGGTGCAAGGTACACGAGATGTTATATCCTCATACTTATTTACTGTGAATTATCCCATTCGATATGGTCAGTAAAGCAAAACAATAAATAACAAGAGGGAAGTAAAGATTCTGTAATTAATGGGGACGTTTGTTTCCGGGTAAAAAATGGAGAATTTCGGTATTTTCGATGTATTAATTTGAAAATATGAACAATTTTGAGGCTAGTTTTGGAAATATTTTTGACACCGACTTAGACAATTGACACGTTGTAAACCTCTCAAGAAATAACGGGAAATATTCGGGCTGGTTATGACCTAAACAGCCGAATATATGGACAACCCCATAGACAAACCATCGGATTATCAAAGATCTAGACTTGAAACTAAATTGAAGGAGATAATAATTAACAATACTACACGTTCGAGATTTCATTAAAAAATTAGTAGACAATCATCATTCAAGATTGAATATTCCACGAATAATCAAAAAAGCCTTAATTTTGGCGAAAGAAGTCTAGAATTAATTATTCTAATTAGAATGAAGACGAGTGGACTCAAATATGGCGAATGTTATTCCGCCGGAGTGACCGAGGGCCTCTTATTATCGGTGGTGTGTTTCGAAATTCACCCAACGGCTCCCCGAGAAAGAGAAAGAAAGCGATCGTAAACGTCTTTTTTCGTGAAACGCCGTTTCTTAAATAACCCTCTCCCCCCCCCCCCTGTGAATTTATGTCCCTGTACCGTTTATCTTTCACCTTGGCACATTATCGTTGTACCATTGACATGTGAACGGAGACAAAAAAAAAATATCGACGATTGTGGAGGAAGAGGACAAAAGCCCAAATACGGTGGAAACGTGAGAACAAAAAAATAATACAACAACAACGAGGAAAAATTCCTCTTCTTTATTTCAACCCATCATTATTTTCTTATTTGCCTGTCTCTCCCGCGTGTACTCTCACTCCAGTAAAATTGATATCTGTCAGCACGAATAACGCAGAGTCAACTGCGTCAAATTAAGAGAAAACGCACGACTCACGAAACGAATCATTAACGAGCTGCAGATGCGAGTCAGAAGCGTCGGTTATTAATTCCCGGTAACGACGACTTGAAGTGACACACCAAGCCCTCTTCAACGGGGGGAAAAAGAAAGATAGGAGTGGGTGGGTGAGAGGGGAAAGGTGAGGTGAAACAAGGATGGTAAATATATTTTGTGAATATATACAGTGTGTATACAAGTGTATGCAGGATGCAGTTAACGTGAAAGTTTCCGTGCCAATTATTTTCCATTCCCTCTTTCATACTTGGTGTACTGGTTTAAGGGGGGGGGAGGGAGGCGAGGCGATGGGACAGGGGCTTTTTGGTTAGTGGGGGGCGGGGGTGGAGGAGAGAAGTCTTCCTCATAAAATTAACGAACGAACGGACAGCTATTACAAGTATATAAATGAGGTTTACATATGTGTGAGGGATAAATATGAGTCAATTTCAGTCACACTGGGGAATTAATTAGATACCTCTCCTGTGGGGAGAAATTTTATTCCAAAATCGCTGGAAATTAATAGAATTATATGGAGAAAACAGCTTTACAGTTTGTACTGGTTTTCATAGATTTTATAATTGTTTGGAAGGGATTATACAGGCGAGAAGTTGCGTAACAATTATTTGTTGAGGAATATATGATTCAGGGGTTAAAATTTGTCTGTGACTTGGTCTGTATAGTTTTATTCACTGAGATGATAAAATTTTGGCACATACTGAAGGCTCAACCGATCGATTTTCACCACTACTGCAGATACAAGTAAAATTAAATGGGTTTCGGTTTTAATTAGCAGTAAACAGTTTCCATTAAGTTCCCCCAACTGTAAATCACCCACACTTTACCCCTCTCTGTCTTCACTTTTATGGGGTGTGTTTGGAGGCCCGGGGTTTCCGTTGTTTCAAATAACCTCTTTCACATTGGTCTTCTCTCCCCTCCATCGTATCCCATTCGCGGCTAGACGCCATCTTCGTGTGAAAATAGGAAACGAAAACGAAAATGCTTCACTCTGGGGGGGGGAGGAATTGGGGGTATTGGTGGAAGTAGTGGTACTGGAGATTGAAAAGGGTGCGAGGGGGTGTACATTACATTTCAATTTAGTGCCGTCTGTCCTTCTCGAGTAGCGGTGGGGAAGGAAGGGGGCGCGGGGGGGTAGGAAGAGACGAGGTGGTAAAAAAGAGGACGTAGGAGTGCAATACAACGTGAAGCACTTGGATATGGACCAGTGGCGATGGGTGAGAAAAAGTTTTTGAAACTGGTGAGAGTTGCTCTCGGAATTTTTTTGCTCATTCAGAGACACAAAATGTACTAGTGAGTGGATTTACCATTGAAAGGGATAAAATTAGGTTGTTTTCAGAATTTTTTCCATGAATGTTTAGCGAGGGGACAGGAATGTACGGTTTTTCATCGCTGATTAAATTTCTGGGAGAAAATTGAAATTTAGTGAACGGTTGAGTGGTAATTTTCAACCGGGCCTTATAAAATTTGATAATATGACGAAGAACTTCTAGCAATTTCAATGAATAAAAATTCAGGAGAAATCTGACATTTTTTTTTTGTAAAATTACTATTAAAATTTATCCGGATGTATTTTCATTTTATATCACCTCGCTAGAGAGAAAAAATAAAACTGGCTAATGAAACATCGCGAAACGAATACATTAGAAATTTCTAAGAAAGTGCTTGGTCGGCATAACAATGGTGCATTTGTAGGGGCTAAATTTCATATCACAAAAGAAGTGCTCAACCACACTCGAGGGAGAGTGAGGTGTCAGCCCACGCGTTATAATATTCAAGCCCACCTATTGCAGATTGGGTGCATACTCATTCACCCGGAATGTACCAATTTTTTTCTCCTGATTTTCTTTTCTCCAGTCCCCCCCAGTGTGAAAAGGGCATGATTTATTAATTTCACAAATACAATTCACTCCTTATTTCCAGGCTGATAATAAAATTTTCACAGTTCCATTTTATTTCTATTTATTTCAAAGAGTGAAGGAATAAGAAAATAATGAGGATAATGTTGGGCTGTTGGCATGGAGTCCATAATCTCCCTCTTCATCATCACGAAATAATAAAGAATGAGAAAAGAAAAAAATATATATATTGCCTCGTGGAAGATGGACATGCGGCTGAAACGAAGATCGGTCCGTGTAGTTTTTCGTCTCCGTTGAAATAAAAAAAAAACGCGACTCAGTGTAAAATAAAATGAAATGAAAAGGCAAATGGAAGAAACGAAGAAGGGGTGGTCCTGTTAATAAGCATAATTAGGCGGAAATTGAATGGCCCTCGAATGCCGATTATTATAGAGCCCCACGGGTCTTTCCTTTTGATACTCAAGAATGGCTGAGGGGAAGGGGAAGATTATTTGTATGTGTGTGTCTCGCTGAGGCTGGAATTGCCCTTCGTCCTTGGAAATAACGATCGTGTGTATAACGAAACCCACCAGCAGCTCTTTTGGCATTCTCCGAAACTCCCAGCGTCTCCCTCCTTCGTCAGAGCCCACCTTCTCCACCTCACCCTCCTTTCATCGCTTATTTCGTTTTCATGTTACCTTCCATGTATTATTTATTGGAACTGTAATGCCATTGGCGTGCCTCACGCTCAATTTAATGACATCGATATTGTAATTATCTTCATTAATTTCCCATTGCGGTTGATTCTAACTCCGTGGATAATTAATTATCAATTTATTTTGGTGAGTTGTTTCGGCAATTGCTTGATATGTTTATTCGCTGAGATTGTTTGTCAGGGAAAGTTCGTTGTGCAGATCTTGAAATAAATTTTTGCTAAACAAATTCGTCTTACGCGAATGAAGAATAATTACGTGTCAATAGATCCCTCCTCTCTTCATCCAAATAATTAAAAATAAATTGAACACAATGGGGGAAGGCGTCGGGGTAATTTCTCCGTCAGTTTGAAATGATCTCACTCAGCAAATTAATGGATATTTATTGTTAAATGACAAGTACCTGGAGATACGTGAAAATTTATATTAATTTAGACGTGATAATAATTCTAAGAATTTCCTTACCCTTCCCCATCTTAATTCTTTCGGCTCTTATCCAAGCACACCCCCAACCCTGGAAGACTCTGGTTTTATCGGGTGTCGCCGCGGGTTATCGCTCGCTGTTGCCACAGAGGGCGAATCCGTGGGGAGGTATGGGGTTAGGAGGCGCTCGAATAAGTAGTAGAGGTCGGGGAGGGCACCGCCACCTGTTGGCAGGGCGACGTCTTAACCCCCTCCTGCTCTCCCTCTCGCTCTTTCCCTTGAACGTATATCTCCTTACACCCTCGGTGAACCAAACCCGTCGTTTCCACTTTCGTTTTCCACTTACCTCTCTCGTTCCTCCGCTCTCTTTTCACTCCTCTGATCTTGTGGATTTTTTGCACTATTTTTTCCTCCTTTCGCTTTTCTTTATCTTGTTTTTTTTTCCCCCTCTCGGTCTCGTTCCTTCTCTGGCTATTATCCACAGTAGGAGAACTTTTCAAGCCTCGGGGAAGTCGATGCTCTCCGACTCAAACAAAGAGAGGATTGTTTACGACGTCTTTTGATTGAAACACCAGTGGACATTTAAACTCGAATATTTTTTTGGAGTGGAGTGGGCAATGGGAAAATTAGGGTCTTCTAGATGTGGTAGATGGGTTGAATAAGTCCGCTGTAATCTTACACCGTCTTAAAACTGGGTATTTATGTAGAAAATATTCGGGAAATTCATGAAACGCACCGCAAACGCAATTTCTATTGACTATCTCCCTACGTGAAGTGGGTAAAATTTTGTTATAATGCGGTGGTATGCAAGTTACCAGAAAATATAAAAAACAATATAGAATGTAAAAAAATGAAATAATGTTCGGTGATCAATTTTACTTCAGTGCACCGATGTTCATCATTTTATGCGAAGTATCTTTTATATCTCGGGTGATACGTCCTAGGGCATTATATCACCATGAATATATGAAAATTCAAAATAATGACATCGGTAAAATTTTATTTCCCTATCTCCCTTCAAAGTTTGGTTTATGAGCGCTATCGTTAATGTAACACAAATTATCAATGAAAAATTATTGGCTTTTTCGATTCAAAATGTTGAGCCATAAAAAAATGAAAACAAAATGAATTTAGTGAAATAATGGTCTGGAACGATTGAGCAAACTGACTTTATTTCAGAAATAATTTTTCCAGAGCACTAGAGAGAAATTTCTGGGAATAGTCGAATGTGGATTAGTATTTTTTCAATACTCGTTTCAATTTTTTTTTGGCTAAATTTCTGTACAGATGGAATAGTCGTTAATTTTTACGACGAATTTTATTTCTCGATGATGTGTACAAATGTGGATAATTTGATGAGGAGTCTTTTTTATATTTCTGGTAATTGTTCGTTACGCATTATGACACCATTAACATATGAAAATATAAATTAATGACATCCATAAAATTTTATGACAATTAATACTGAAAAGTGACCGTAATGGGGATCGTATTGATGACCCGTTATGTGTTGAGCATAACGACGCCATTTGTGATATACTGTAGTACTGGCATTCGTTTGACACCTCCGATCTCGGTAATGGACCGGCATCTGTCGTCATTCGCCAAATGACGATTCATCATCATAATTATTCATGTTGATGTTAAAATTTTTCCAACGGAACTGGATAACGAAGAATTCCGGGGTTGGTGGCATTAATTTTCCAGTTTAAAAAGGATTTTATATATTGTCCTTGTGAAAGTGCACTATTTGCTCGCATTTTTAAGGTTTCTGACGGTTCCATATCGACATCCAAATAGCAAAACCACTTGTGTCATCCAATACCATTAATTTACCCTTCCCTGAGTACAACATAATGTAAAATCATAAACTTTTCAAGTACATCAGGTCTTCTGAGCTTATTAAAAACTTTGTAGAGAAATTGAAGGAAAGGCACATAGGTCGAAGGGCTTCGATAGCCCCAATAAACATTGACACTAGTTCCACATCAAATGTCATCTTAAAATTAATCACAGAACAAGACAAAATCCTTTCGTAGATCCTTAAACGAGGAAAAAGAAATAATAATTAACGATGTTCTCTCCAATTCCCTCTCTTCGTGCTGAAAACAACTGTTTGCACAATTCTTCAAAGCACCAGGTCCAGTGTCAAACAATAACCAGGCCTCATTAATTATCACATTGTTACTCCTGACAGGCATGAAAGAGCTCCTGAGTACTCAAGTGCATGAGACGTAGAAATAATTCAAACAGTAAGTCAGCGTCGAGCGTAAGTTGGTGGGGCCCACCATTGTCGATGGAAGAGGGGCCTTTGTTGGTTTTTCATTCGTTTGGGTTCACAAGGGGGCCCCCAGGGCCTCACTCCAGAGCACATCAAACGTAAACCATTGAGACGCAACCGTGTGGAAGTATACTCATTTTTTTTTTTTCAACCTTCCACTGAAAATATCTTCGTGTAATCCGATCCCTTATAGCTGTTTCGTTCCTCTTTCATTCCGTCTTGCAACCGACTGACGAAGATCGAGGATTTCCTGAAGTTGTGCTGCTATTGCCTGGGCTGCCTCAACTTGGTGAATGATTATTTTTCAACTGAGTGATTAATCTTAATGGATTTCAGACATTAGGAGTGCATTTTCGAACATTAAAACATTGAAATTTTGGATATCATTAATGTCATTATTGTTTACGGTTTAAACAACTTGCTACTTCACAATAAATTTTCCAAACATTTCAAGAGTTCTTGATCTCTTTAATTGTCAAGTCTTACAACTAATACAACGCGAAAAAAAAGAATTCCAAAAATCTCAGGATTCCTTTCATAACAGTTGAAACGACGCAGGTGTTCGGTAGTTTTGTCCAAGGGTTCGAGGGCTAGGTTCTACGATTATTTTACGAGCCACCTGGTTCCCCTAGAAAATCCGTGGCCAGCATAAACACGGTTCTATCGATTCCCCGAAAACTTTCGTGATTTACAACCCAACACCAAAAACCCATTATAAATCAAATAACCCAAAGATCCCCATTCTCTCCCCCACAGGTTCTTCATTTTCGAAAGGTGGATTTTTTATCCCTCCACTTTAAATTGCCTTTATGCTCGTCATAACACCACGAGGTGTTAATAGGTTGCGTCATTGGTTGGGCAAATGTCGATTTCACTATGTGCAGTGTAGGAAGCCGGCAGGGCACTGGCAACCTACTTAAACCACCCACACTGTGTGGTGCTGTGTATACAGTCTTTACAAAATGGAATTCACAATAGTCAAACACTCTCACCTGGGCTGTCTATCGTTGGTCGATCGCCGGGGGGACGATAAGAAATTGCTTGGAAAATTGGCTTATTCCGTTTCACTGCACTCATCTGCACTTCCTGCTGTTGAAACTGAGGATGTCATTGGACGGGAAATTTTTTCATCTCAATTTTCGGCATAAAAATCCGGAAATTTTCGTCGTATTGAATGCCCACTAAATTTCCAGACAGTTCTGTCATTCGAAAACAAAACGTTCCACGGATTTTTCGCTCGAACACACAACGAGAAAAAATACCGGAATTTTTCCAGAAAAATTCCGGAAAAATATCCTCAATTGTCCAACAAAATTATTTCCACGTTCAATGGAATACTATTATTTTTATTGAATTTCTCTCTTGCCATGTACCACATTATATTAGTTCTGCAAATCCAAAAATCAATTGCAGCGTTAATGATTATTGAATTGCATTAAACTCCACTAAAGTATAAATGTTTGATATTAGACCGACGTGCATCAGAAAGTTTGATCGATATCTCAATAGTGCCACACGCGGATCTCTCCGTTGCGCAGTTCGTGTTTTATAACGGAGTATTATACCTTCCCTCGTTAATTCCCCCACCAGGTAACGAAAGGTGATAGGCCGCTTTGCCCCTCTCCCTCATTCTTCCACCTCACCACCCCTGAAATCGCCAAAAAACTTGGAATAACGGATACACGATGCTGGAAGCCTAATCACGAGAGTCAGATTCAACGAAACACGCGGACCGAGTGTATGCGAAACACGTGGGTAGATCCGGACGGGCCAGATGCGACTCGCCCACGCGGTGAAAGTCACCAGGCAATTGATTCAGTTGCAATAACGTTTCATAGATCCCGGGGCCATATCATTCACAGATTGATATTCATCTATCTGAGAATATCGGGGATAAATAAAAAATAATCAGAGGAGGAAAATACCGTTGGAAAATATAGCGAAAATTGACTGCAGATAATTCAGTGAAAAAATGCCAGTTTGTGGAGACCATTTTACGATACGTAAAATTCCCTCACTATTCCCAGAAGGAGTGTAAATTCTCGCGTATAAAATTGTAACAAAAATCAACCATAAATATCATCTATCGATGATTTCTCCCCTTCGTCGATGACGTATTAATAATCACACAGTTACGGTTATGCCCGTAATTTAATAACGAAAATATACCACACACGGAATGCACCTAGACAACAGTGTAATTGCAAAGGATTTGTGCTATGTCACTGATTACTCCAGTGCCAATGTCCTCCACCTCCCCATTGGCATTAGGATGACGATTAACGACAGCGTAATCGGTCATTACGCGCAGTGACATGCGTTTTGCGCGAAACTGCTGGAAATATCTCGCCTCCTGTTACTCCCCACCCCCATTAGAGATGGGGGTTAACTTCGTTAACGTTCCAACAAACTCTGGACAGTGCACATCAGTGGAGAGTAATACTATATATTCCCATTGCCGGACGTCCACTCGTCTAGTTGGCAAAAGCGAAGCCCTGGGTACACTCTCATTTGGCTCTCGCACGCGCTCGTTAACCCCATCGTTGGGATACCTTCTGCACCCACCTCCCCCAGTACGTTTTTGCCACCCCATATATGCACACGGCCTGCGGGTCACCGCGATCCACGCGATCGTTTTCCTCTCGTTAGTCGGATTTTCCATTCGACCACCTGCCGATAATTATTATCACTTCAACTGCAACTCGACTTTCCAATGTCCCGAATGGGGAAACTATTAGTTTACTCAGTTAGAAAGTTTCGGCGATTCTTATCAATTGGTTATATTGTCTACTGGTGGGATACAATGTTAGAGGGAGATTGAAATTTTAATTTTCGAGAAAGAAAAACAGTTAATTGGATGCAATTTGTTTATGAATAGAATCGAGATGAGTTGTTGATCCTCTTTTCGTTGTGGATAACATTGTAAATGTTAATTTTCATCAATGTTCGAGGTCAATTGCATTCACATTGGAACTGTCGCACTGATCTCCGTTTCACATTTTTCATCAAGATCTTTAATTAGCAAAATTACATTGATTAATTTAGAGACGTAGGACTCGTAAAATTTTCTGCAAGTTCACTGAAGAGTTCGACAAACAGCCCTTTAAACATTATTAATTAATTGCAATTCTAGAACTCTCGAGCACTTCCAACATTTTCCACTGTCCCATTAGAATATTAGGACAAATTAATGCACACGTGTCATTAACGTAATGAGTCGACGGAAAGGTATGTCCCAGCGGGTGTGCCCCTCGTCTCTTTTTCGTATTGCTGGGAGTATCCTGTTTGTTCAAGGTGTCTCGAAAGTAATCACGAAATTGCCGGGTTATCATTTTAAATTCAAGTGCATATTCTCCACTCTGGCATTGTCGAGATCACTCCCTCTTTGTTCCTCCCCCTCATTTCTCGTTTGAGGGAAAAACATTGCAATTGCTTTGTATGGATGAACGCCGAATAACGGGAACAATTTCAAGGGCTAATGGACTAGCTAATAAAGTTCTACAGTTGTTAAATACCTGACCTTGGTGGTGGGTTCAGGGACAAGCGGTGAGCTTTCATCCAGAAGAATTGTTGTTCTCTTGACGATGTTTTTATTCAAGGATACAAGATAATTACACGTGAAGAACGAGTCAATAAAAAATTGGAAGTAGTCGACAAGTTTTTTAGGCGATAAATATCGATTTCATCATAACTACCTTTTTTATAAAATTATAATCGCATTCATTAAACCCCCTTATAGACAGAGTGACCCCCTTTTGTACGATACGTCCTCGAAAAGTGATGAATAAAAAATTTGGAATTTTTACCGGGCGTTGCGCCAATTTTGTCGGATTTTTTTCTCTGTATCGTTCAGACATTGAAAATGTCCTAAATTTACCATCACAAGCTTCTTAAAAAAGTCTAAATCAATAAATAACAATCGAACCCTGATATATCATTAGAAAACAAGGGAATTGATCGAGGCAGACCAAAGTTGTCCATAAAAATAATTAATTAAAATTCGTAAATTACCGATCATTGAACGGCGAATGTTTTCCGCCCCCCAACATCATCCAACATACCGCATACGCGTGTAATTAAGGAAGCCACCGCGATTAGGTATACAAGACATCCATGAATATTTATTCGCTCTGTCCTCCGATCGATCTCTCGTCGTATTACATCAGAATAACCATTGGCTTGTTGAAAAAAGGCGATGATAATGAAAGATGAATGTACGAATGCGAATGGTCACTTCAGCGACGCGTCCGTCGATGATTGGACATGGATTTGCGGCAACCGGTCGCATCCAACTGGTGTTGCCCCCACTGGCTGTATAAATGTATGAATGTTGGGGCCATATATGTGAACGGTTTAACGATCGTGTCGTCGTGGCTAATGGACGCACAATTAACGCGGCCTGCATCTGCGATTCGATCCTCACGTCAAATGATGATAAATTAAATTGATTAGCTCGTTATATGTTTGTGTATGTGATCACGTGTCAGGGGGATGCTTGAGAAATTTCTCGATTTCATTTGGGTTGGAATTCACCAGTTAGTACAGAGGTTAATGAGACTTTCATCATCATTTTCACTGTACGATATTTTTTGAATATTAAACAGCAATTGCAGTTGAATTCTTAACTCACTCGTGTATTTTGAAAATTAAAAATAATTATAATTCATTTTTTCGAGGTAAGCACATGAAAATTAATGGCAATGAGTGATTTATTGTTATAAGGAAATTTAATTGAATTAATCAGTTATTTTTGGGCGTAACTGGAACAGACCAATTTTTGTCTCCAACTCGTCATCACCCAGATGAATTAAAGAACCCAACATTTCGTATTTATTTTAATGGCCGTAGTTAGTAAACATGGTATTGTACCCATGAAGTGGTATTTCTCAAGATTCAGCTGTAGATGAGACTCAAAAGGGCAAAAAACATTGTACAAATAATTATTCTCTCCCACGAGAAAACTTTATTCCCTCCGTTGGGTCGTTAAAATTGTTTCCCCATTAATGCGCATGCGAGAGTCACCGACTGACGACGAAGTTGAAATTTGAAAGAAAATTATAGAAAAAAAAAAATAAATAAGTTCGACTCTTCGTGAGAGTGAGCGAGTTGAATTTTAGAGTTACCGAGATAACAAGGCACATTGCGAGTTATTTTTTCCATTTCTCTCCCCCTCCAGCGACCAAATGTTCCTCCACAAAAGTTGGATAAATATATTTAATGATTTATTTACGAGGAAAAACCCGAGGGAAAAAGTTTTATTTCATTAAAATGGAGTCTTATCCATTGAGTCCCCTCCCTTCACCCCTCCGCCATGCCAATGACGAGGGGTGGCTTTTCACTCAGTGACAAATCCGCACAATTAACGCTTCTCTGACAATTCCAATACAATTCAACACCGGCCAGTGTGAACAAATTTTTTTTACCACTCTCTCGTAATGCACACAAATATATTTAGTCCACACGTACTCGAATAACAGTTCAATGTGAAGGGCGAGGGGAGTTGTTCAGCCAGAGCAGCTGTTGGATTTGCGTTTTCACTGGAGGGCTAATGCATCATTATTTTCCATTTCGTGTGCATGCAACTGCGTCAGTCTTGTGAACATAAGTTGAAATTACAGTGAAGGAAAATTCCATTGATTGTCAGTTCATCTTTATTTTTTTTATTTTCACCAAAATTCGGTTCTTCCATTTTCAAGCAAATTGTTGTCGAACCCCATCTCATTACATTAACAATATAAAATTTACTTCACCATTTTTTACAAACTCTAAACAGTCTTCAACAAACAAAATGGCAAAATCCGGTAAAAAATTTTTCCACGAATGGCTGAAGTTCCTGGGAGAAGAGGCTTTACGTTCGTGTACCAATGCTTTCGGAATACATTCCCTTTTACCAAACTCCTTACACCCCCCCCCCCCGCCCACGTCTTCCCCCGCACAACTGTTCCGCCATCCCCCCAAACATATTTGCATGAACATACATAAATATATAGAGCAATGCGAGATTTTGCAAGTATATGTATTGCGGCGAGAATGCCAGTACGATTCGGTACGTAACGAACGTAAGCTGAGAACCAACAAATGTCGTAGCCGCTGGCGGGGTACAATATACAAGGCACAAAACCACTGCCGCAATACGCGAATAAGAAGCAACGCGTCACGGTGGATTGCACTTTGTGAAAAGGCCTCGTCTACTCTCATTACGGTGAATGCGCGACACTCGGCCTGTACAGTCTCATAGTAAAATAGATAGAGAGTTTGGGGGAGGTAGATTTCTTGAGTACTGTTGAGGAGTTGATGCTACTCAAGGAAATTTCAACAGACTGTAAATTATAATCGGATTAGCTGTCGATGTTTCATTAAACGTTTCAATTAGTAGAAAAATTTTATTTTTTATTTAGATTTATTTTAGATAATTATTCCACGTCACAAAGTGCGATTTCAGGGGATGAGAGGGCGTTTAATAGTTTTTATTGTCAATCGAGGACAATCCATTTTCACTGATTACTAGATAATTAATTATTATGTTATGGATAGAGTGGTTTGGGGGTAGGGGATAAAAAATAACATTTGGAGTAAACAGAGGATTAATTGAATAAAAATGTTGTACACATTTTGCGCGATATTTCAAAAGTTGTTTTTTGTAGAAAGTGTTTTATCCAAATGAAAGATAAAGCCAATTGGGAATGCGTCAGTTTAGGAATGCCAGTGGGACGAGGGAAGGAGGGGGTGAATGGGGGGGGGAGGGGTGGACGAACCAGTGTAGGTTTTTACGGGGACGGCGAGAAAATGAAATTGGACCTTTATACCCCCCATCCTCCCCGCGTGGCGAAAGAGCGTGGAATGGGGGAGGTTTGGTGAGGGATTGAAATAAATCTGACAAAAATATGTGTTTGACAGATATTGGTGAGCATCGATCCAAGTTATACTCAAACCACTATTCTTCCCAATTCAACATTCC
Organism: Diachasmimorpha longicaudata; assembly: GCF_034640455.1. Taxonomy (NCBI): domain Eukaryota; kingdom Metazoa; phylum Arthropoda; class Insecta; order Hymenoptera; family Braconidae; genus Diachasmimorpha; species Diachasmimorpha longicaudata. The sequence continues at coordinate 9,520,011 of NC_087228.1, read as the reverse complement.
TATCGGTTCTCTTTTATTGTACGTTGTGCTTCATTGCCGGTAGTACTTTTTGCATTTTTTTTTTTTTTTTTTTTCGTTGGTTTTGGTTATCTCTGTCCCTCTTCTGGATTACCATATCGTGATGGGGGTGGAGAAATAGGGGGTGGAGATTGTAACAGATGTTACCGGAGTCTTCTCGTCCCCTTGATTATTCCTATCTTTATCACAATGAACTGATAAACTGATAATGGATCTGGTCTGGGTTATAAATCAAGAAAAAAAAATCTCGATGATCGTCAGAATTTTTCTGATTTTTTAGACTCGAATTTATAATACCATCGACTTTTCAGGGAGATTGTCAATTTTCAATAACGAAATTCCTCGAAATTTCATGGGAAATTTTATCCGAAAATTGTGTTTGAGACATTTGCTATCGACTCCACTGGCTGCTTCCCCCCTGAAATCCAAATCTTGCAGACCCCAATGTCTACTGAGGAGACATTCACCATAAGACACGAGAGAGAAAGAGAGAGAGTGAGAGAACCCTTCTCTTGCTGCGAGAACGCGCGTGATGCGATATTGCGAATTCTATGGTTTTCGTATTACGGCCGTTCGGGTGAGTTCAATTTCGTACGCGGATACGTTTTACGTGTTCGCGTGCTACCCCGGAGCCCTCTCTTCTCACTCCTCACCCCAATGAGGGACAAGGATGCCGGATGAGGTGGCTATGTCTGGGTGTCAGTTGAACGAAGGGCTGGTGAGACAGAAAAGTTGATGGCGGAAAGAAGCATCAACCCCTCTTACCACCGGTGGATAGAGTATAAGCGGTGCGCCGTAAATTTCGTCCGACGCATTTTACACTTTACGGAGGGGCGAAGGGGCTTTGTAATCATGTGTGAGGTGTGAGAAAGGGTGAATGTGAAGGGAGGGATTAAATGAGATTGCTCAGGAGCAATTCACTGGTGAACATTTTTTACCTTAAATTTTGCCTTCAGTCTTTGAGAATTTTCATCAAGCGACACTTGCGCCAAGTGCAAATTTCAATTAATTTTCATATTCCCCCTCCCTCCTCCCGCCCTCTATCTCCAAAAAGAACATTAATCACTTTTGTTGCACTATCTTACTCATCACCAATAACAAATAAAATTTCGTTAATATTCATCCCGCAGGCATCGCAACGACTGATTTATTCGAATCAAATAAAATCTTTCCAATTGACTACAAATCACCACTAACACTCGCTCGACACATTGAAAAAAAAAAAAAAAAAACTTTAGTTCCATCACGAGACACCCTCTGATGCACTTCCACCGGAGCGTTTGTAAAACAAAGTAAACGTCTCGTTACCCCCGATATACTGCAAATCGAACGCACGCGGATGAAAAAGTGGTGATAGTTACGACGGGTTATAGACCCCCCCCCCCTCTCTCCCTCCTGCACCGTCTAGATGGTTAAACACGGAGTGGGAATTTGGAGTTGGATGTGGGTAGTTTGTGAATGTAGTGCCGTTTACGTCAGCAAGCGAAATATAATATCATACTCGTATATCATGTTAGAATAGTCGCTGCGAGGAGTGAGAGGAAAGGGTGGCTTTTGTATATCAAAGTAGAAGTGCGAGGGGGGTAAATCCGGAAAATTCCATTTGGATTACACCGTGAAATGGCCCCTGGAGCCAATAACCAAATCATAATTCCTCAGTTTTACACGAAAATGCAAAGAGCTGTATCGCAACCGAGTACGAGGGCTTCTGTGGCCGCCTCCCCGCCGCCTTTAATACCAAAAAGATGAGACGGTCGGGAGAAAGGGCGTAAAGACGGAAAAGAGCTGGGTAGTTATGGGGTATATGAGGAAGAGTCGGGGAGGGAGAGGGAGACACTTTACTGCGCAAATTAAGGCAAAGTGGCAGTCAGTAATTTTATGTGGCCATATCAGCTACTGATATTGAATTTCCTTAGTCGCTTAATCCGAATACTCGTCGAGGTACGAGCGATCTCGCGAAATTGGAATCATTACTTTACGGGTCCCTCCGTGAAATTGAAAGAGAGCGAGAGGTTTTTACAATGGCTTTACTCCACTGCATTCGCTTACATTTTTGGAATTGAGGATGCAGTTGTGAATGGTGAATACAGTATTTTGGGGAAAAATACTGTGGAATTTTATCGATCCAATGGTGATTTAGGTCCACATTCAAGGACATTTTTATTTCTATTGGACGACAGATAAAATAGGAAAGAAGTTCTACTTAAATTTTCGTGATTTCCTGAAAAGTGTTGTGTCATAATTAAGGGGTGTGCAAAATTTTTATTGGATTATCAATTCAAATGCTAAACATTCTGAAGAATTATACCGAATAGTTAACTGGCTATTTCTCTCAGAAAGTTGCGAAACTGGAATCATTACTTTACGGATTCCTCCGCGAAATTGAAAGGGATTGGGAGTCTTTCACAATGGCTTTACTCCACGGTGATTCCCTTACATTTTCGAAATTGGGGATGGGGTAGGTGTGGATGTTGAAGCCAGTACTTTGTGGATATTTTAGTTGTGGTGCAATGGCTGTCTTGAGGGAAAATTAACTCTGAGAAATTTCATAGTTCCCAGCGTCTACAAGCTTATCTTAACTGTGTTTCTCACGTGAGAACTGAATTTTTCACTTTATCTTCCCAATTTTCGCAAAATAATGGACGTTACCGTAGTAAGGTCGGAGTTTCTGGTAGGATTGGGTACTCCTGCAATTACAAAATTGCGAAAATTAGTCGTAAAAATGTTGGGACAGCCAGCACCCCTGAGGCACATGCTCATAAACTTGGAGCTCGAGAGCCGGGGGATATTCTGTCCAATCGTTGCATATTTTTTCGGCTTTTACGACCAATTATACTGCCGTGTCCGGTCCCAATGGGCCAGAGGCTGTCTACGTGTGCCCCGCTCGAGGAAGTTTTCAACAAAAAGAAAATTGACCGACGATTTAGCCAGTTGAATGGTCAATCCACCAATCCAGGATTCAGACTGTGAGTGCGTGAACATGGTATTCATGTAGTTATGGACATTGTCCCCCTTCTACACTGTATTTTTTCTTCCAAATTATACGTAAGTTATAACATGAAGATAATTACGTGGCTAACATTGCAGTGAAGGCGCTTATCGAGATTGCCAATTATTTTTCTTCACACTGGCAGAAAGAAAAAAATTACTGACAGTCAGTTGTAATATTGGGGAATATATTTACCCGAATATTTAATTCTACGATTGTCATTAATCTCCATGAAGTAATTAAAGTGAAGTGAACAACAATATTAGTTATTTAGTTCTTCTAATGACTTTTTAAATATACAGTACTCACAAATTGACGCCATTTCGCTCATAATTATCGTCAAAATATTGTGATTATCCTGAATTTAGTGATCGCAATTCCAGATCGGTTACCCAAATAACCGTTTCCCCCATCTCTCCCTCTCCTCCCCCTGGCAAAAAAAAATCTCCCCAATGTCTATTCGGCACAATAAATTTATGGTTCTATTCATAGTTCCGCGCGTGCGGTACTACGCTTGGGTAAGGCATTACAATAAGTCCGCGGGCCGTTTAATAGAATAATTAAGGGTCCTCCAGTACATACGGCAGCTGATGCCTTTGCAGGCACGCTTGTGTGTATACATATACTACGATTGGTTCTTGCATTTCGTTGCGTGAGAGAGCTCCCGTCTGGCTGTACAATGTAGACGCAGGGTAACTCCAGCACAACGCGAATGACGCAAATGGTAACCGACCCTATTTGCCTCCTTCCCCTCCACCCAACCCCATTATATTCATTGTACCCCTACGGCACATCCCAAGATATGTACGGGCCAGCCGGGGGAAAATTAATTCATCGAAAAGTGGCTCAATTTTGCAATACGCTTGCGCATAGCAATGGAAAACTACCACTGCAGACAGGGAAATTCGATTAATGGCTCAGACAGGAGTTTTATTTTATTACATCGTCGTTGGGGTACTTGGAGTGATTCGAACTTCATTGCTCGCTGAGGAAAATTACTGTAATCGAGTTCGGCAATAAATTTTCGAGACTCCCACCCGCCCCTACCTATACCACCACCATTGGCGGGATGAAGTACCATGCTGGAGGTGGCATTAGTACAGAATTACATGGGTAACTGCGGGGATGAATGTTATTACTTCGATAGGTGTGCGGTAAAAAAAAAAAATATTTTTAGAGAAAACAATTTTCTTCGTCAGCTGTCAAACGCAAGAATTTCAGTCCACAAATTTATTACTTATTCAGCACTGTCATTGGCTGATTTTATTTACCCTGAAGAATATTATCGTACTATTTGATAAAACTGATCCACTCGCGTGGGAAAAATTATTTAACATATATTAATTTTTTTTCACTGCCAGAAAAATATTATTGAATGATAGATTTTGAAAATGAGATACTAAAAATTCGGCGAAAATTTTTGTTTTTCTTTCGGTGAACATCCCCACCATGAGGTCACTGTAATCCAGGCCCGCAATAAGGTGCAAACCGCAGAATTTCAGTGGAAACAGTTATTTGCGGTGTTCGAGCCCCGACTTTGTCATCCCCACCCCTAGAAGAAGAGCGCCCATATCTAGTGGTGAGCAGAGAACTGGAAAATCCTCCTTCAGTCCGGGAGAATGCACGCAAGGACCTACCTCCCCGTCTCTTAGAAGCGCATGCATGTAAAGTCCCCTCTCTCCCTCCTTGTGTCTTTGCAGACCCCTCTCACCACTTTTCCTTCTACGAGAAGCCGTACAGTCAAGTGGACCCATCGCCGGAAACTCTCCTAATGACTAAACTTGCTAATTTCGACCAATTAGAGGCACCCAACTAACCATCCTCCTTCACCACTGTCGTAGTCGTCGCCCAAATTTCGCTTTCTCTGATGCCTCAAGGCTTCCCACATTCAACTCCTTTACCTCCTGGGTACCCCCTCGCCCTCACACCCCACCCCCACTTACTCACCCCCTCGAAAAAGCCCTCTGTTCTCCCTCAACTGCGAACCACCCGCATGCACACACTCTAATGTGCTCAACATTTACCTTGACCAATTCAAGTAGTTCTGGGTAAAATTTTCTTTGACCCAGGGTTCCACACTGTTGCACTCCCTAATTATCAAGGGACACGCTTTGTCTGCAACCGGTTTGCGCAGAGAGATGAATTGAATGAAAATTTCAAATGCACTGGAAAGTGGAATGCAATATGTTTACATTCCATTTACGGTGATTTTATTCCAACTGGATTTTTTAACACAAGTGCAATAAACATTTACCATCAGCTTTTTTTTATTAGAAGGCAAATGAATCTATTTGTTGGCGATAACATGTAGATTTGAGTTAATTTGCGAATCAATGATCTACTGAGTCAGAAATACTTTTCCAAACCCGATCAACTGGCGCATCTCAACGCAACCCCTCAAACAACTTTACGTTAATCAAACGCATATTTGATGGGAGGTGTCTTTGTTAATCTGCATCCACAGTAAAGCGATCATTCAATCAATCGACAATGAATCGCCTACTGTTGTCGATTTCGAGGTTTAGCCTCACGCTTGCATCAGCATTGAAATTCCGAATCACAGGGCCAGCTGAATTAACATTTCACCTGCTCACAATTTTCCCATTGATTATTATTCAAATGAGTGTTTTTCTCAAATTATAACTCTTCTAAACAATCAGTCCTCGTGTACCACTAATATCTTGTGAATAATTTCTCATTTGATTAAAATTGTCAGCAGCAGATGAAATCCATTAGATGTTGAACTCCTCTAGTCCAAATAGCCTGTGTAATACACACAGAGGCTAAATACACAAAAGTGGGGTAGATATAGAAGGCCCTCTCGTCAGCACGTGGCAGAATCGAGACCCAGGCATGGGTTTTGCCGGGGTTATACGAGTGTTCGTGCCATATTGAGTGTTGTGGTTGGTTTGAAGTTTCGGATGGTGTGTGGAGTTACAAGCTGCCACCGTACGATATTTATGGAAAGAGGGGAAGTCGGTGGAAGGGTAGGGTGGAGAGGGGGGTGGGAGGAGGAGGAGGTTTAGGGTGGTGGAACAGGGGTCGAACTCTCTCATCCCACCGACTCCCTCCATCCACCAGCTCAGCCACGATGACCCGTTTCAAACAGCGCACAAATAACACTTTTACACTTTGACTCTGTATTTCTCACCGTTTGTGTTATATTACTTTCGAAACACCGTGAGTGGGTGCCACAGGTCAGTCAGGGGGTATTTGACGCATCACCTTAAAGGGTCGTTGCACACTGTGCATGGGTAAAATTCAATTTTCTACTGCGACACCTCTGGCCATCTTAAATGTCACTCAAACGCTATTATGCTTTCGTTAAAATGACGCACGAGAATGAGAATTGGTGAAATTGTTTTTGTTCAAGTGCAATAAAATGGGAAAACATAATTTGCGGTTTGATCTAGCCACATGGCAATAGTTCAACAGTAATGATTTTCGTAATTATTTTTGTAATTATAATACACAATACATTACACCTATAACCGATAATTTATCATTGTAATTCAGCCACATGAGCACCATTCCCATGGTAATTATCAAAAAGTGGAGAGTGGGGGTGGGGAGAGGTGACTCATTACGAAGTGTTTAAACACGAGAATGAGTGTCCACCTGATCACGAGTACATTCAGAAGTTCAATGGACCGAGGGACTGATTATAATGGGGGTTTTCCAACTGGTGCACTCGGAAACTGGCAGAGGTCCTTGACCAACGGGTATTAATGCACCGTAGATTTATGTCATGTATATCGTGGATGAAATTCCATCGTGGCATGAGCCCTCCCCCCGATTTTGAGTCTCATGCACTGGCGCCGGTAGAAGACACCCCGATACACCGTAATCCACACATTTACCAAATGGTCAAGAGTTATGGCTGAGTCTCGGGTCTGATATTCACTGTAACCCCACGCCTAGTCACCCATTTTACCCTCACCCTTTCGTAGTGGGGTGTACTCTTTTGGTTAGCATAGAGTAAAGCCCGCTCTTTGCTCTGATGCGCCCGAGGCTCTCGTATAGTGGGCGCACTTAATTAAATACGTATTAAGGGCCTGAGTGTATTCCGATGTACCGATGTACCACTGGGGTACCGACTGAGTGTTTCACGTTTCATTTCTGCGTTGTGTGTTTCAACGGGATATTGCCCTGGCGTACCAGCTACACGCCGATGTATCTTTGGAGCTTTTACTGTGATTAAGGATTTTATGGCCCTCACATTGCTGCACAGGATTTCCCCCTTTTTTCGGGAGTGAATGTGAATAGGTGAGAATGGGATGTCAGGTTAGTTTACATAATTACGGATTTTTCACCTGAATCTAGGGATTTTTTTAATCTTCCGTTAAATCCATTGAATTCGGGAAAAATCATTTGTTGGGGTGAAAGCGAAGGGTTTTGCGTGGGAAATTTTGCTGGAAAAAATTGTACACAACCAAATCACAATAACAATAACAGAGTATGGAAAGTATGAGTGAGAAATAAGAAAATAGCCAAACTATAAAATGAAAATGGTTGGGAGTTGCTGAGTAACCTTCAGCTTCGTTTATCCTACGAAGCCAATTCTCACCGGTCAAGAGTCAGCCCTATCCGCTATTTTCCCCTCCGTCATTTCTGTTTTGAAAGGTATATACACTTGTTTCTTACACCACGGTTATACCCTTTGTCTCAGCCAAGTATCGGGCCACAAGGGTTAACCCCCGGGATAATACTCCACGGTGAAGTGACTGCAGTAGGTGCATTCCACACAACAAGCTAGTGAAAACGATAAAATGAAGCATTTTGTATCCTCTAATAACACTTTCAACTCCTTTGGCAGTGGCCGGCTGAGATTTGCTTTCTGCAATAAAACCGCGTCCCGAAGGTACGTCGCTCGCTGTTGAAGACGTTCACCAAGAGAAACCACCTCCAAGCGACTGAGATAATAGACGAAAAGAATAACTTAGCAAAAACTAAAACAGGTAGAAAACTCAGTTGCGAAATGAAAAAAAAAAATTGGAGTGAATCGGCCCTGGTAATGATAACTCTGGTGGGATAATGACTGGTTTAATGGCAGAAAAAATAAACCGAATGAAAATAAAAATTCCGGAGTAAGGGACACATACTATTCCCGACTGAGCGAGAAACTCAGGGCTTTTGAAAATAATCTAATTATTGGTGAAAACGATTATAGTAATTATGCGGGCTCAGATGAGCGGGCTGAATCTCGGTTTGGTAAGCCCATAGGGCAACCTCTATTAACTTTATACGCCACAGTAGATGGATATCCCAAATGAAAAGGCGTACTCTTTCTCGATTATATGCTCATTCTCCTCTTAAATCTAATCTGGGATTTTTTACACTTCGGGGAATTACAGAAGAGTCGATTTCTCGGTTAATTTATATTCTTTGCGTTGACTACACAAGTCTCATTCTGGTGGAAACGAGATCATTAGATTAAATGAGGAAAAGGTTTCATTCGAGAGTGAGGCGATGTGATGAAATGACTAGAACATTATTCAAATTTCAGTTGTTTTTACAAAACGTGGTCTGAATAAACCGTGCTCTCTAGTAGAAAATATTGACCTAATATCAAGATCATCGTTGTCACCCAACAAATTCATTGAACATCGACAATAAATGGTATTAGAATTGCTCTCAATGCTACATGATTAGATATCAAAATCTAGAGCAAAAAACTATTGAACCCAACCAAGACCAGAATTTTCCAAATGTTCTGCAGGTATTCAACGATAAAGTCAAACTACCATTCGCCTTGGCAATGCAAAACTTCTTCGTTATCATCGTTATCTCGCCCAACAGGCGTCCTCGTTATCGTTTCTTATCGTTAACAACATCGCCATCTCGTTATCGCTTGTAATCGTCCTCGCGCGCGACCATCTCCCAATGGCATATACACTCACCTCGGTTTTCGATCTTCATGACGATCGTTAATTATCTCTATCAGCTAGCCAAATCCACCTCAATGCGTATGTGTATTCACCTTCATAGCTATCCTCCGTCATTATCATTCCAGTAATTACCAGTAAGTACTACACACACGTATTATCATGCACTATCTCTTGGAAATGGTTATCGTTATCCCGAGAGATCGACTTCCGTGCAATATTTGATTGAGGCAAATGCCGCGTACCAGAAATATTGGACTTTAATTTTCCCTAATTACGAAGCATCTCACCTTAACATCAGTTCTTCTAGTCCTCAACTGTACGTCAATTATTTATCATTGCTATCATGCAGCGTTAGATGTTCGTCCTTCATATTAAATTCCTGATGTAAAATAAATGCTCGGAGAATAGCAAATTATATTGGCCAATAAATGCCACCATAAATTCTCCAACAACAATACCTCAAAGCATAAAAACTTGACAATCACCGTTTCCCAACGACCCCCTCCCTCCGTCCCCCCAACCTATCCCTGGGTTTTCCCCACAAAATTATCCAGCAACGGAAATTTAATTGGCTGCACCAGCTGTGCAAGGTGTTCTCAGATATTCCCTGTCGCTTATAGATACAGGATCATCAAGTTGAAGTGTTTTGGGGCCCACAAGAGTCATCCACTCGCCACAGAAACTCGGTAACTAAAAGTGAACGGTTTGAAGATGAAACAGTGAAGACAAAAACACAAAAGATTGGAGATAAAGAATGTCCCTGGGGGAAGACAGCCACCCCTTGGGGGCTTTAAAATCAGTCGCCAAGGGTCATCGGGGGCCTGGTGCAATGCAGTCACACGCTGTGCTACCAAGAAGGACCGTCATTATTAATTAAGTATTGGTATGGCATGTTCCCCCTCGCTCGGGTCACTGGTTAATCCATTTGGGTTTTGTTGGACAGGTAAACGAAAATGTTAGGAGAGACTGTGAAACGATGAGAATAACTCGACTGGCCACCTTGGGCCCTTCTCATTCCCCCTCTCCCCCGCCCCCCTTTCACTGCGTTTGGGTCAAGCCCCGTATAAATCTTCTCTTATTTACCCGCAGCAGTCCTTCGTTCAATGGTCTTTGCGCACTGCTGGAGAGGGGAAATTCCCCGTCAATATAGCATTCATGGATTTACATATTAATTTGACATTTTTAATGAGTTTGAAACGAGGAACACAGCTTATTGTTATTATCATTAGCGCAAAAAGTCTAGACGGATTGGCGATTGAGATTGTTCCGGTGATTCATGATTTTGAGTCCATAGTTCATTATATTGAGTTAAGAATAATAATAATTGCAGTGTTGGCAGTGAAAAAATGCGTAAACGATCAGCTAAAAAAAATCCAACATCTCGATACTGAAAATTTAATGGGTAAAATAGGAATCAGAAATCCTCAGGACTTATATTTTGCTTTAGAAAAAAAAATATTCATTCAATTAAATCTAGGCCACGTTTTCCCCCGAATGTATTATTCTCTGGAAGGTTACGTCGATTTATCTCCCGATATACAGCCCCAGAAACTAAGAAAATTAAAAGTAGATGATGGAAGAGAATGGTGGACAAAGTTCTGAATGGTTGGGTAATGCTGGAAGACGCGAACAGTGAGAGAGGCGAAGGGGTAGGGGGGTGTTGGCCCACCACGAGTTAATGAGATTACTTTTACCAGCCGAGACTAACCGAGAAATGAGAAGATCTGATTGGACGACGGAAAAGATCATAAAGGCGAGTAATTAGAGGGTTAGCTTTGTTCGTAACGTACAATGGAGATGGAGAGTAGTGGGCTAGAAGCCAAGGTTGATATCACTGTTTCCGTTGTACTCATCTCATTCCTCGAGTAGTTACAAGCTTCTGTGTCATTAGAATGGGCCCCACTGGAGATTGACGAGCAAATGAATTTTATTGCGAGAGAGAGAGAGGGGATTTGTAATATTGAATGGCCTTTGATCTTACCATAAAGTGATGAAGGCTCTCCTTGAATTGATTAATTCAGAAACATCATATTGAAATCTCTACGAGCACCTGGAAACCACTTCAAATTAAACTCAGTAATTGACAAATTTTCTCGTGACCGAGTTGAATACAAACTGACACTTAGTTAATGTAATTTTTATCCTGTAAAAAACACTAGGGCGGGAGGGGGGTCGTAATTTCATGAAGAATGTCGTTTATCCATTGGATAAGGAGACAAGGCGATGTAATTAAAACGATAAAATGCTTAATTAGAGTGGATAACGGAAAATTGTAGAGAACTTACGGTGGTAGGGGGGGGTGAAGAGGGGTTTTTCGTATAAAGGACGCGGGTAAGAGGAAAGTGCCTGTATACAATACTCGTAAAATGAGGGGTTTTACTGGGTAAAAGATATATACTTTCCATCCAGCCGTATCTCAGTGCCTGTAGGTGGGGTACGGTGAATACATCTTACGCCAATTCGTGATAGAAACCCGAGGAAAAGGTATTCGGAAAATATACATTTTATTGGGCCCGGTATCTTGATTAAATCCGAATATTCATGGGGTGTATTAAAATATCTCGGAGGAATCTCATCATCGTGTTATACGATAAGGATGATTAAATTCAAATAAAATGTATCTCATGGTGTATGAAAGCCCATCCAGGAGAATAAACTGAATTAAATAATTCCTTGTCGACAATTTAATCGACAAAGTATAATTTCCTCAAGTATTTTTGTTGATATTGAAGTCACTCCTTCATTTAAAGTGTCAACATTTTATTTTTCCATGGGGGGATCAATTTGATGCTCTTTCATTTATTGGTGCGGGCATCTGAGCCAGTCCCTCCATTTTTTTTTTGAATAGTGGTTAAAAACAATCTGGTGAATTTTTTATAAGCCATTTTATTTTGTCTTTACCTCTCAATATTCAATTTATGCTTTCAGGTTAGAAACGAGACCAAGAGGAAGCGGCTGTTGACCGCGGAGTATTGAAAATTTCCTCAAATATTGTTTGCTTGCAAACAATATTTTTTTCCACCCTGACACATTGTTGGTGGGCTCTTTGAGGCCCGCCGATCTCATTGGCCAAGCTGGCGAGCGCTCTGACTGCTGGTATGAACCCCCACCATCCGGGACACACAGCAGCCTACCCCCATCATCCCTCATTGTCAAGTAGTCCCCATCATACTGGGCCTGGTGGTCCACATCACAGTGGTTACGCCACCGGCAATAGCAGCAGTGGGGGTGGTAGCGGGGGTGGTAGTGGTAGTACATCAACACCAGATTTACCCAGTCCTCATTCACCCCCAAGTCACTCGGGACAAACAGATCCTGGTACACCTTATGGCTCAATCGGTGGAACACCTGGTATGGGTAGCAATGGTCATCATCATGGGGGTGGTGCCATGATGGGTGACAATCCACATCATCCGGTCCACACGCATCCCCATTTGCCAGGACATCCGGCGTATCCGCCGGTTAATCATAACAACAATTGTACATTGAAGGTAAGGAGTATTTGTTTGAATATTACTTGACTACATTTTATTTATGAAGATCGACTGGAGGTAATTGTTCTCCAGTACCAAATATTTTCGTAATTCCAAAACAATGGTCTTCACTTTAGAATCCTTCTCTTTTTCTGCAAATGATTGATCATAACTCTCCGTCAATCATGAGAACAATTGTACACAGAAAGTAACGATGATGTGACGTCTTGTTGATTTTTGGTTGTTCCATTGTTTGGACATTCTTTGACCTTTTGTTGAAAAAGGTCAATCAACAATTTCTGATCGTCGATCCACATCGTGAGACATCGAATGCGGGATGAATAATAAAATAGCTTGTGTAAGTCTTGGCAGTGACATGTCGAAGAAGTGAGGTTAGATTTTTTACCCAAGATAATGGTTTATGGTCGTGTGAAATAAGACTGAGGGAATGAGCCGGAGGTACCGTCAATAGACAATCTTGCATCATCAGGTGTTTGAGAATACCTCGTAAGTGCGCCTACATACTGCTGGAGCCCATACTTTCTAAGTACTCAGTTCTATGAAACTATCGAATAGAGAAAGCCAGTGATTGAGGAAGATATATTCACTTAATTCTCGTAATTTTGGGTTTTCGGTATTTTCCACTTTTCTGGTACCTTGAGCATTCCTGGAACACAATCGTGGGGTGGGATCAATTGCTAATTAATGTATAGGTTAAAGTGGGCGTTGGAGGATGTAGAATCACTTGCACGTAGCAATCAGAGAGATAGAATGAGGAAGACTCGCGAAAAAAAAAATAGCAAATAGAGAATGACGAGTGAAGTTGAAGGATGCAGCGGAATGAGAGAAGGGGGAGAGCAATCGAGAAAGAAATTCTATGGGTATTATCCAGGTACGTGACCCTCACTTAGCTCGCCATTGACAAACGTAACAATATGGGTATTTACCATGGAGAAATATAATTGAATGGAGGGGAAAAAAGGGAAGGGGGCGGAGATGGTGGTGGAGGACAGATGCAGTGGGGCGGGAGGGAAGGGAGGGGGAGAGAAAAATACACTGATGAGTGAGAGAAAGAGGACCCGAATAATTCTCCCACCACTTGAAAAACACGCCAGGTACTCGGACCCTTCCCTCTTTCAACGTTAGTTAGGTCCTTTCTAGGCTTTGCCTTTTTATTTCGTTCCTTTTTCTTCTCAGCTCTTTCTCGTCCTCCCCTCCATCCAACCGAGCACTCTATGGTGGACAAGGGAACAACGCACTGGGGTACCTGAACCGAGAGACCCCGTGAGGCATTCAGGGCCCCAAAGCAAACCGGCAGACCCCGAGCAGTCAGTTGGGTCCTGACTTCGGTCGGGGCTGGTTCGTGTTACCGTACGGTTGAGTCCCCACACGTTCACTTACAAGCGCTATAATACGTTTTTTTTTTCTTTGATTTTTTTTCCTCCTTTTTTGGCCGCTTCCTTTTGCTCCCACTCAACTACCAGAATAAAACCAGTCGTCCTCGTTTGCCAGTTTGTACACGATACCGCGTTATTCAGGTGCCTAGTGGATTTTTACATGGAATATTTTTATATCAGAATTGCTCTGTCTATGTGAAAGTGAATACAGTTGGAATTTTATATTTTTTTTTCCTCTCCGCTATCGTGAAGCAAACAGTGAAATTGTGTTTTGTTGGTTTTTCAGTGGTGAAGTGAATGCACAATATTTTGGATTACAAGTTGGTGAACGAGGGGATTACTTTTAATCCTTGTGTTTGATTTGACGATTCATCCGTCGGCACGCGTTTACTCATGGAGGTGCACACGCATCATCACTACAACGCCATCACGGCGCGGATGAACCAGAAGTATTTTCCCGGGAGTATCAAAGTAAGGAGAATCGAAAGATCCAAGTGTGCACTTGTTCCACTGCTCGAGAGAGAAGAAGCGTGAAAGAGGTTTTTTAGGTGGAGGGAATGGGGCGGGTGAATATGGGGTGGGAGATTGTTGCCAGAGGTGGGGAGAAATATTTACAACGACGCTGGGACTGAATGCCCGACGCATGGAGCGCGAAATACAAGGACATGCTCTTGAATTTTCAATTTTCACGATATGCGAGTTAGCTTTTTTTTTTTTGCTCCGATCCACTCATACCGTCCTCACGATTTCATCACACTCGCGACTCTAGTTATCGATGAACTCATACCTTTTTTCCAAGAATAATGAATCATTGTGAGGTGATATTAATTGAAAAGAGAATTCAGGAAATGACAAGGTAGACCATGAAACCGACAAAGCTCCGGGTTAGAACTGGAATAGGGGGGGGGGAGGGGGCAAACCCTTTCCTGCTTTCTATGCGTGACCGTTTCGAACGAGTGATCCGAAGAAGATTGACTTTTGCGTAAGGGACACGGATGCGTGATCTCGGACAAACCTGCGATACGATATTCTCATTCCCATGGTGATATTTCAAAATGATTTTTTCATAATCAAATATTTCGTGAGAAACTGCTAAACTTTGGTCTCGTGATGGCCAAAATGATGTAACAGTTTGAAATCTCAATGTTGAGAATGGCTATTTCGATGGGTTATTAAATATTTTTATGGGAATCGACGATTGAATTGATGGATTAATTCAATTTTTGATGTTTCAGCAGGAGGCAGGTCAACAAGGTACACCAATCCAAACATGCAGTGGATGTGGTGGTAGAATAGTTGAGAGATTCTTCTTGCACGCGATCGACCGTTACTGGCACAACAGTTGTCTCAAGTGTGCTTTTTGTAACCATCCTCTGGCAGAAATGGGTGCTTCATGCTTCATAAAGAATGGACAGGTCCTCTGCAAACCTGACTATACGAGGTAAGTGTCTGTGATTAGATTTAGCGTGACGGATGGATGATTTAATACAATTGGCGATCAGTGGTGATACACTAATTTGAACGACAGATACCTTTCAATTAAGTTTATGATTGTGGAGACCGAATAATTGAGAAATTACTGTGTAGTCATCGACTGGGAGAATGTAATTTTCGTCGGTAGGAATGGCCAATTAAAAATTCGATTATAACCGATTTTAACGCTATCGGCTTCGACGAATCTAACGACTAATAGGTCCCGATCCCGATCGTAGATTAATTATCGGATATTATTCAATAACTCATTGCGCAAGTTTTTCCAGATGTTTAGTATTAACTTTTTTTACGCGGGATTTCTACCCATTTCGTCGGCAGTAAGGGACATTGGTCTTAATTAAAGAACGAATCTTCGTTGAATGAGCATTGCGTCCTTGGCTTGAAATAACAATTATCTTAATTTTTGAATCATTTCCGTTTCTGTCAGTTAGAAAATCGATTATTAAGTGATTTCAACGCTTTCTGCTTCAGTAAATTCACCAGTCGACTGGTTCCAACAATTTTGGAGGCTAATGATCTGCCCTTCGGCGAAGAACCCAATCGTTCAAAAACCTCTTGAGCAATGTTTTGCTCGCCTTCTTTCCCAGATATTCAGTGTCGAAAAGATATCATACAAAGCGATTAAAATTCAAAAATATTGCACTACTGCAATTTAAATTTCACAATTTCAAAATCATTCCCTTTTCCAGGAAAGACTAATTAAAAATTCAATTATTAATCGATTTTGTCGCTCCCAAGTCCAACGAATTCAGCAGCTTGGAGATTCCGATAATTTCGCAATCTGTTCGGCCATTAATTAAAGGCCCCAATTATTCAGAAATTCATTGAGCAATGTCTTCCTGGATGTCCAGCGTTCTAAAAATTTCCGTAGAACCTGGTCTTATACAAGACCCCTCGGTTGATGGTAGGTAATCACTGGGGACCGTTCCAAATTTAGAGGATTCGAGGTCAGAGCGTAATTTAATGAGAAACAGACGCCGACATAGTTGGACTCGGTCCGCCCGGAATAGAATTTAACGTAGTCTCAACTACGTATTTTGCTTTCTCTATCTGTCGCTTTTCACTCGAAAATTTTGCGTCCATCTCTCACCGTCGGATACTTCAGCCCACTTGGCTGTATGATGCTGTCTTACTGACAGCCTCTCATATTTCTTGAAATACAGCAGTCCAGTTACTCGAACAATGTGCGCTAAGAGCCAATTACCGAAAAGCCATTTCTTCTTCCTCTGGGAATAATTCGACTCTTGTTATTTGAATTCTCTGGGGGGTTTTTTTTTTGCTCTTTGGATGGAGCAATCTCGGAGGTACAACTTCCCCCGGCCTAACCCGAATATACCTCTCGTGGCAGACGCTCAAGGAGAAAGAATTTAAAGTATTCCGAATACGCGGGATATATTTGAATTTTCGAATACGAGAAATTTGAATCAATTCAACGTGTTATGAGCTGGCACTAGAATATGGAGGAAGCGAGAAGAATAACAATCGTCTGTTGGATTTTTAACTCCAAGGATGTACCTCACACTGATAGCCCGTTCCTGGAACTTAATTTCACATCAAATTAATTTAATAGACAAATGTCAGTCGGAAATTATTTCACAATGTGAATGAAGATTCTGAAATCAGCAATTCAATTTTCAAGCGCATGAGCTGGATAAATTGTCTCTATATTCAATAATAAAAATTTGTAACGGGATCCAGTTTAACTGGGAAGAGTGGGACGAAGGAAATGATTGTCATGACCAATAATAATACAATTCGATTGATTTTGATCCATGTATTACAAGCTCAAACGAATTCCATGTCAAACGAAAGAAAAAAAAACAATTGACCAATTTTATCCAACAATTCTCGAGTTATGAACGCCCAAACTCGCTCGATTTTACCCCTCTCTCCCCCCGCATGGAAAATTAGGGATTAAATTTTCCATCAGCCGCCACCCCCCCCGGCAATACCAAACGAATACCAATCTGAAATATCCCACAACTCCAACCATAATCCCAAAATAAACAATTCAATCATTTCAAAGCACTCATAAAACCCTCCATAAAATAAACTCAAAGTATTCCACAAAAAGCTCGTAGATATCTCCTAAAACTAGAGACAAAGATAAAAATACAAAACGCGGAGAAAGCCAGTACGAAAAAAAAAAAAAACAAAAAAAAGGGAGAGAGAGCCACTTTCGCCGAGCACGGGGAGAGAAAGGGGTTGGAACGAGGGGCAAAAAAAACCCCAAGAATTTTCCTCCCCCACCATTCTCCCTCCGACCCCCTTGAAAAGCGTGAAAGTGGGAGGGAGACAGTATGAGAAGGAGTGGGTGGTAGCGGATGGCTCGTTTCTTTTGGATTCAAGGAATGTTTCAATCAGTTTGATTGAAGGGCTGAGCTACGGCAAGAGGGTAAACTCGATTTACAGCCGTGTAGGATGATGCCAAGAGGGTGGAACAGAGACAGAGAACTGAAAGGGTATATCGTCAGTGTCTGTGTGGCAACACTGCGGTAGTCTTGGTTTGCCTGAAGAGGGTAAGGAAACGAGTGAATTCACCGAGTGAGATAGAATCAAGCGACGAAGGTGGAGGAGGAGGAGGAGGAGGGGAGGGGGGTGCCTACAATCACCGGGATGCGTCCAATCACCCCTTGCCTTGGCATTTCGGCAGGCACGGACACCGACGACGATGAAATTGTGTGAGACAAGTGTGTGGAGGGAAGTGAAGACGTGTGCGAAGGCTTCGTATGCACAAGTGAGTGAACTGTATATGCACTGCGAATCAGGGAAAAAGGGGGTGGTTAGAGGGATGGAGGGAGGCGAAATATCGGACAAGGTTGGTGTGTGTGCATTGGGATTGGTGATTGTGTGTGTGTGTGTGTGAGAGAGAGTTTTGGGGTATGTCGGCGGCCAATCATCACAGTGGCATTCCACTGGAGCGCGCCTGTCCGACGGGCCAACGTCGCGCGCGGTACCCCAGTTTTGGCCTAGATGTGCAATCAGACCTTGCCTTCGAATCTCAACCCCTTTTACCTCCTTCGTATGGGGTGGAGGAGGGTGTTTCGTTTCTCTTCCTTCGCCGCGAAATATGCCAGTCTGTCCCTCTTGCGCGGCCCATCCCCCTCTGGCCGAACACCAAATTCCGGCAATTTAGGTAGGTGGGTTAAGGTACTTTGTTGAATCAACATGATTGGGTTTGACGCGGTGAGGCACGATGGAGACGGTGAATAAACTTTTTTTCCTTTGAGGAGGTATCTTGATTTGCTTACTTCGGGATTACTTCGAATGCGGAAGGGGGAGAATTATATCAGGGGATATTTTCGGCTTTTTTTTGGCAGTGGGGGTTGTTGCATGCCCATGTTCACTTGGTTGTTTAAACGATTACAGTTTTATATAACTAAATATTTATTCGAAACTGAAATGTTCGCACTCTTGAACAGAATTGCAGATTTAATATGCAAGAAGTTAGCAGATTAAACAATAAAAAAAAGGGAGGGATTTGTTGTGAATTGTTTAGTGTTAAAATTATGAAGACGTCTCTCTTGAAATTGCGGTAGTAATTTTCTAACAGTGCACAACATGCTACATATCGTCTCAAACTTTTTCTCGCCGGTGTGAGATTATGAAATATTTGATGTTATAAATTTTTGAAGAATTTCATTAACTTGTCGAATGACGTCAGACACTCGTACAGTACTCACGAGTTATAAGAGCTTTGGCCCAATTTCTAATCGACAGAGAAATTACCGTTGACCTCGTGACAAGAGTTGGACTAACGATAACTCGTCACGCAGAATGAGGTAGTAATTGAGGGGGGAGAGGATCGAATTACGTAAAATTATGGAGGGGGGGGGCTAGTCTGAAAAGACGACAATGAAAGTTGTAACGTGCGCAGAGGCTCGAGAATTAATGAATAATCGTAATTCAGAAAATCGAAGGAACTTGCTGAGTTTTTGTGATGCTTCGAGAATCGGAGTAGAATGCTGGCTTGGGGTGGCTTCGTGAGGGCTGAGATGTGGGGGAGGGGAAAGGGGTAGCGTCGGCGATAAGGGGTTCATTAGAGGCAGTTTATTACCGCCTTTGAAGTCTCTCGCGTGTTGCCGTTAAGTCGCTCGATATCTCGTAATATCTCGCTCTAATCTCGTGAGGAGAAGTTAATTGCTACCTCCAGAGCAACCCCTTCTCTACTTCCACCTCTCATCCCTTGAACCCCTCAACTTCACTCCCATGTAGCACGTGTCGCCTTCACAATTAGTCGCGCCACGAATTAAAGTTTTCTTCACGCATATCGAAATGTTCTGGGGGTGTACGTGACCTTTTTATGGGTCATGTTTTTCATTTTTACCCCATTTGACTCCATGGAATTTTTCTCGTTGATGTCCGTTCCACGAGACGATGCACATCTATTTATTAATATATTGCTTGGATAGGGAAATGCAATTTTGAGTTTTTCTAGAATTTTTTATTTCTAATTTCGATTGTTTTCATCTGGTTTCAATTAACCGACGAGTCGTTCTTAGCGTCCATTAAAGTGCGCCAAATATTTAATGATGAAAAGTTTGAATACGGCTCTGGAATACTCACTGGTCAGTTATGCCGCTTAATCGAGTGCAGAGAGATGATTAAATACAGCGCGCAAAGCTGGAGTTCAGTACCTGGACTAATCAAATATCAATGATGTCTGGGAATAGATAGCGTAAAGTTTACGTTTAGAGTAGTTTACCTCGATGAAGTCAAACGTGATATTTGCCGATGCATAAAACAATCCAAACATGATATAACCATCTCCCACAGTTTACTATGACAGAGAAAAAATAGACCGAGAAGAAAAATCAATCATCACATAGGAATCTTTATTATTTAATTTAATTCTTACATTATTTTATTTCAATTCGTTCCGTGCAGCAATGATTGTGTAATTAGCACGATGTCATAACAAGGAAAATTGGTCGAAGAACCTAAAA
This sequence comes from Diachasmimorpha longicaudata, assembly GCF_034640455.1. NCBI lineage: Eukaryota > Metazoa > Arthropoda > Insecta > Hymenoptera > Braconidae > Diachasmimorpha > Diachasmimorpha longicaudata. Next base: position 9,499,806 of record NC_087228.1, on the reverse strand, counting down.
ATCCGCTCTCATTTTTTTCAATCACTTTTAAAATCTCAGAAATGGACTTTGACGATAAACATTGATTAATCCTCTCGTATCTCCTCCCAGCGTCACATGACTAATGGACGGTCGCAAGTGCAGTGGATTTGTCTTCAATTCCCCTTCTCTATTATTTCGTTGGTGCGTTCTTTCACGGGCCAATGGCAATAGCAGAGGGATGCACGTCACGTTTGTCATGCCAAAGATATTAGCCCCGGGGTTTACGTCGACCGAAGCGTTGACAGGATCACTTCTTTGAGGCTTATAATAGAATCAAGAAGGAGATTGGGGTATAAACACGTTGTTAATGTTTCCACGATTCGTGCGTTTCCATTTTCTTATTGAAATGTGCCCCTAACTCTTGAAGGAAATTTTCGCGAAAAAAATTATCACAAATTCCCTGAATATTCAGAACAAGTCCTTCCAATCTTTCCTCGCAATGTCCTTCGGAAAATTCAATTCTAATGAACTATTGACTTATCGTAAAAGAAAACATCCAATATCCTACATTTTTTTTTCATTCCCAGTTGCATTCGAAGGATAAATAACCGGCGATATCGATGAAAACCAAATTAGCACTTTGCTCCTTTGACCGCCCGTTTTTCGCCTGTACTGCCTTCCGGCTAAACTCAAACTGAAACGTACAGTACACTGCGTAGAGTGGACGGATAATCCGTTAAAAAACCGTCCCCATCGACACAACAACAAAACTCCCCTCCCATCATCTCATACCAAAACTTTATACCAGAAAGCGTCCACTGACGCTCAGGCAATTACTCCAGAGGTATCCCCGCCACCCCCATCATCCCCCCCTCCCACCTGTTTTCATCCTCTCACTTGTTTTCGCTCCGTTGCAATTATTGCCAGGGCCGTCCTTTGTTTTCCACTAATTGAAAAATACTCACGAGAGCACGCGCTGGCATTCACGAGTGAGACACCCGGAACTTTATATATCGGTAACGAATACTCACTTTTCTCTCTGGCCGTCAAAGACGCGTTTCAGTGACACATACACGGATATTTCAGAGATATAAAGCGCGGCAAATGAAAAAAAAAACAACGACAATTCCATTAATTTCGATGCTCTCATCCCCTCCGAAAAGTTTTGTGGATTTTTTTTTTTAATTTTATCGCGCTTTTTTGTGATTGCCAGCGAAACGTAAATAATATTATTTTAGGCTGCACTGGTGTGTATGACGGGACAATTTTCATATTTCAGTTAACAAATTTAACGAATGGATGAATAGGTTTGAACTTCGGGAGTATAAAAAATAATAATAAAAATATGGTTTTTGAATTTATTTATTGTTGAGTTGGTTGAGGGGTTATTCAATTGCAAGTGAATGGGGATGGGGTATATTTTAACGTGATAATTATCGAACACTTGAGGCGGAGTTTCGTGGAGAATTCACGGACCTTTAACTCCTCGCGGGGCTCTGCTAATTATCGATAATGGGTGAGTTGTATAACGGTCTTGACACTCTTGACGTACGGCCTAACGGCCCGTGGGATACGACGCCATCTAGTCGAGGTATCATGGGATAGATGTATCTTCCTTTACACCGAAGAATCGCTATTTTTTGTGATTGTTTTAGCGTAGATTGGAGAATTAATGGAAATTACTAAATGTCACATAATTTTAATTGCCTCTGGGAGAGAAAAAAATCTGCTGGGAATGTGGTTGCGTTCGAGATTCATTTTCCTGAGAGCCTTTGCCCCAAAGATATTGGAATTTCAACCGAACATAATTTATTATTTTATCCTAATTAAATAATTTTATTCCTTTTGACTTGTAAATAATTATTTTTCTTTCCTGGTAAAGTAAAGGATTGAATTATTCGCTGATTTTGAATTGGAATGTAATATCAATCCATTGAATTTACCCATTGACAGATATTCCGTCAATGAGTGTGGAAGATACCGGTGAGCCATCAATTCTATCCAAATGTTGACATTGGCCTCTTCTTTCATCTCTCCCAGCTATCGTCAAGCACTTTCCGTCGCTCGTGCGTATGCACACGGGTCCGTTTACCGCTGGTTGCGCTCAATGAATTTTAATCCCCGCGTTGGTTAAAAGAGAGCATTCCGGAAAAAAGGACGAATGTGGTAGCGCGTGCGCGACCAAAGATGCGTGTTAATATTTTTTTAAGCCACTCAACCACCCCTTACAACCCAATTTTTTATCAAAATTTATTTAAATTCTGTCATAGAGAACCAGTTATTTCTTTAACGATTTTTTTTTCGTTGCATCTCGTTTCACACCGGACTGATATATTTGAGTTACGCTTCCGATATCGCGGATACAGGTGTAGGGAAAAAAACAAGTAAATTCGTTTTTTTACATGCCCCCAAACCCGTCAAAACCTCTCGCCCGTTTACCAGAGGTCCCTTTGACGACTCACCCAACACCCACTCTCCACCAAAAACCAATCACCCATGGCCCACCTATCTCCAGTATTTTCCAGTATGGTACGGTAGGTGTGTGTGTAATTTGCTTGTAAAAATACACCATCTGATGGATAATTTGTGAAAAAACTACGGCCAGCAAATTAACACCTCTTCGTTATTTTTCATGCCAATGTTTTTGTTGATTTTTCGGTTCGAAATATCCCATTTCCTATCCACTCGATTTTCTTTCCAATTAGTTATTTTGCGGTTTTCTGGTTCACTCAAATGATTATTTTTGGGCTGTTATTATGCTCCTGCATTTGAATTTTCAATAACGGTTTTTGGAATTCCTTCACCACTCGATATTTTGAGGGTAACTATCTCTCGGTGTTTTTCCGAAACTTTTCAATAGTTAAATACTAAAATATTGAAACCGCATTCAGCTCAATATTATTGACTCATCATAAATAACAAAAAACGTGAACTGCAATTGGCAAAAAGTTTTCCTTAAAATTCCCAACATCGTAAAAAGCGAAGGACAATTGAATATGTCCTCCCCCAGTACCAAAAGGTGCACGAACTGTAATAATAATCCCATTTGTCGGTTGCGAGTGGCATAGTAAATACCGAATGCGAATTATTCACCCACAGCGACGAGAGCCAGAATAAAGGAGAGGGGGAGTCTACGGGGTTATTCCCTGCTACTTGGCAGGGGTTGTGGCGTTTACCCAACCTAATAACCACGATCAGACGTCGTCGTTATATGTACCTAATTTATCAGATTACGAAACCGTGACGAGAATAAGAGCATCGGAACCTTTATTTCCCTCTCAATGTTGAAGTTCATCTTTTGCATTTTAGGAAAATCTCTTTCGGCTCTTGATTCAGTCGTTGAAAATTTTTCAGTTTCCATTGAACTGTGAGAAGCGGAATAAGAAATCGGGGGCGTGGGGATTGTAGATAGCTCGGCCAAAACGAAATCAGGGGAGTGTTTATTCTTTTTCACCCCTTTTTCCACTATTCTACGGCAATTTCGACTTCCTCGGTCCTCGTTAGCTCCAAATTCAGGGAGAAAAAAAAGGAAAATTGAGATGAAGCGATTTTTTATGATTTCTTTACATCGATCGTCTTCTTAAAGTCGGATTTTATACGGAAATTTTTAAACGAAAATCGATGGCACATACTTAAATCTCAAAATTTAATTGCCTGAGTTGTGAAATGAAGAAATAGATTTTACACTTGATTTTTCCACAAGACCACCTCGAATCACATTCCTCACATCTACACCCCTCTTCCCCTTAACATTTTCAAATCTGTCTCATTAACAAGCTAATTAATAATCCAATTACGTGGAGAATATCTCCCCTCTTGGCATATTTTCACGGTAACAGGAAAACAATTCTGTTGGACAAGCTCGAGCTCTGCCAGTCCTCCTCCTCAGGATCGCGCGTGCCTCCCTCAACAACTTCGTGAGAGAGAGAGAGAGATGAAGACGATGAGGCGCGGCAAAGGGTGGGAAATGGGGAGGGATTGCGCTTGGGGGATGGAATGAGAGGTGGTAGACCCGAGATGGGCCATCCCCCCTAGGAATTTAATAAGCAATTACCAGGGATGAAACGAGACGCATCTGTGTACCTGTATAACGAGGAACCAGGGGGTGAGGAGGGGTTGGAATTGACGGGTCTCGGTTACGACGGAGTCGGAGAAGGGGATGAAACAAAGGAGTGAGAGGAACAGGGGGCGGCAAGTGTATCTCGAAGTGGGTACACAATATTTCCAATAAATTATGTTTGCATTGCTCGATTTGCTTGTCTTGGGATCTCGCTCTGCTGCGATGTTTTAACGTGTCTGCAGTGTATATTTTCAGAATTCCTGATTTGATTTTTTTTTTTTTATGGAGAAAGAATATTTTGTAGTGATGTTTTCGATTTTGCTTTTTATTTGATTATGATATAACCACAACAAAAGTGCGATTAAAATTTCCTCTTTACATTGATGAATGCTATTCTCTTTTTCATTTTGTATTTGTAACAAATAATAATAATAGCATGAAAAATTTTAAGTAAATATTTTCAATCATAAATTTGTTTGTGCCTTCCATGGTTTAATCCTTGAATTTCCAATCTTAATTAGCATCTCAATATTTTCTCTCCATTTTCCGAAATAAAACGATAAACTTTGCCTTATTCAATTTATTCGGAGGGAGAGAGGGAGGTAGAAAATTTATACATATGTTTGCGAGGATTATTGCGGGATAAACTCGAAATGCAAAGTAAGAGTGGGCACCATGTAGGATAGTAGAGAGTGGATAAGGGGGGAAAGGTGAGGATACAAGCTAGGTGAAAAGGCATTAACGGCCTCTTAACATGCAGATTGGAGTCTAAAGACTTTGGAGTTGCCCCGAACGTTGATTGGACGATTATTTAATGCCTCGACCGAGATGCGTTGCGCTATCGGCCGCGCACTCGAGTACCTTGCACTCGTATCAACGTTATAACTGCACATTCTGGGCTGTTGGATTATTTACAAGTTTAAATTCGAAACGGCACTAAGAGGGAGAGAGATATTTTACGTGTTTTGGGTGACGAAATAGTAAATTCAGGTAACTATTCTTCGGAGAATATTCCTTGAATGTTTTATTAAGATCAGACGTGTCATTAAGAAATTATATTTTTAAGTAATTTCATTGCGACCCAAGTCCTTCAATATCCTTTAATTTGTGAGTGAAATTAATTAGTAAAATTATAATGAAATCATCTGAGAAAAAAATCCAATGTTTTGGATACCATCTGCTCGTTTGAATTCGTCTGGGATCTGTCGTAATAAAAAAAAGTGAGAAAGAAAACGAGGAGCTTTGAAATCGGACGCGGGAGTCCCGCGTTTTGCGCTCGTTAAATTTTCCAAATGGAGAATAGGAAAGTGGGGAAAAGCGTCGTGTGTGTCGCAGTGAGGTTCGTCAACGCTCGCCTCAGGGCCCTCTCTCCCCTTCGTAATAATCCACGACCCCTCGATAGCTTGGTCCCTTCGCTCACAGGCTCTCTGTCCTCCCTTAGGTATTTTCAGTCCTTCTCACTCCTGTTTTCGTCGTTTTCATCCTTCTCTAGTCTCCTACCCCTCTGTGCTCTAACCGTGCTAACGACCCTGCTTTATCTCCGTACCAGCCGCAAGTTATATGTATGAAAGCACCAACTGATACGCCACGAGACGAGGGTACACGTGCTGTAATGAATCTTCATACTGGGATCCATCAAATCTCTACATTCTTAACATCAAAATTTATTAAACGAACCATCGGGTGAATGGGGTGCGGAAGAGATGTTGTGAAATTTTATTAATTAGAATATTCCGTTGCAAGATAGAACAGTTGGTTCGGTTTCATGAAATATTCCTCTGCATTAAAAATTAGAATTTTAATTAATCTGCTAATTTTTTACACGAGAGATAATTGAGATTATTTTTAATTTTATTCTTCTTATTTGTTGAACATCTCCGATTGATCCGTCCAATTCATAGGATCTGGAAAAATAATTTAAGGAAAAAATAGGATTTTTTGGAATATTTTTTTCTGTTTTGATGGGATATGGGGCATTCATAAGGGTGGGCTTATCGAATAGTGACAGTCGTTGTCTCTCACCATAAATACCCCGAAATTCCGCGTTCAATCGGAATCCATTTGTCCCACAAGATATTGACACGTGCTCACTGCCCCCACGAGATAAGGTCAATAGTCATTACCCGTAATGACAATTATCAATACAGTGAGTCTACATTCACCGCATTTTGTTTTTTCATTATATTTTTACAAAGTGTATTAACGATATCGTTCAATCTAATCTCCATATCCCATTAACAGAAAGTGAAATGAAAATTATAAAAGCCTCTGGGTTGAAATAAACGATCTCTCACTCCTTCGCTTTTTTCCCATTCGCTAATTTGAATAATTTTTTTCTGTCCCACAAATTAATATCCAATTTCAATGTAATTTCCTGCTATCAACTACAACTATGATAAATATGAAAAAAAGTTAATTTCCATTACAGTGAAAAATGCAATCACTATTGAACGTAGTGTTAGGCATTTGCTTCTTGAAGTTTTTTGACAAATATAGCAATTAGAATTCTTTGCAAAATGCGCGTTGAACAAACAACAAAGACTAATCATAGTTACCCATTTTCCTAATTAATTTCAACCATGCATGATGAAATTAAAAATTATAAATTGGTATTTATTCTATAGAACGAAATTATGAACGAAATTCTTTGTGCAATCAGAATTAATTTCATCGAGAAAAATTCCTTCGCCAAATCATTATGAATTTTTTTTTCAATGAGTGCCACCTCAGTATGTAAGTCAGCCTGAAACCTGCACCGCACACTCCCCTCCAATCGATAAATTCAAAAGCCCCGATGGGCTCGTGCCGCGACTAACTAATTCCGTATCGCTACGCTGACACGCGCCACATCCAGCAAAACACCAATTCTTTTTTATTTCATTTCAAAACCGAAAAGTGTCTATTTACAAGTCCCCCAAAACATAGGGAATAGTTCTACATCTTTTGGTACTCTGCGGTATTCCCTACTACAGTTTCATTTTATTCCGATTATTTTTTCTGAATGAATTCAATTTAGTTCTAACGAAGAATCAACTCAATAAATAAAAAGAAAAAAAATAGATGTAGAAAATTCTAATTCGATTCCAACGCGTCATTTCGGCTCCCCTTGAATTGATAACCACTAAAAAATTGGACTAAAAGTTTGTAATGAAGAATGATCGAATTAAAAGTTACGTTACTTAAAGTTGCATCAACACAGAAATTCCGTCCTCAGTTGGTCGCAAATTGCAATTTTCTTGTGAGATCATTATAAAATACATAATGCTACGGACCTGTATTCACCGTGAATCGGCGGTGGATGGTGGGGTGAAGAGGAGGGAAACCTTGTCACCAGTGGCGACATCGTCATTCCTATACATCCCAGCTACCAAACGAGGGTAGTAGGGAGAAAGGGGGTTTTTCTCTGTACGACGGCAGCGCCTCGTTAAAAGTTTCTAGCGACGCGTATTCTTAATAGTCTGCGCGGACACGCCGTCATTAAAATTATAGCCAACCCCCCTAACTCACTCTCACCCCCTTGACTCCTCTCCTCACTTACTCTCTAACCTCACCCCCTCTGCATCCTCCAGTTAACGCTTCCTTAGGCCGCCCTCCCCCTCCTGTCCCTGCCCCTGGGTCTCATAGGACTCTTTGAAATGAAAAAGGGGAACTTTTGCGAATAGTCGGACGGAAAATTGATCAATTTTAGTGATGATCACTACTCAGCACACTAGTCATAAATTAATTTAGCGAATATACCTCGTCCCTGACACTGAAATTATATTTTGTGCTGAATTATCTATCTGAAGAATTCATTACACACAATAAATTTCCTGTTAATGGAGATTTAAATTCCTCCCCGAAAAACTCGTACTACTAACGGGCAAAAAAATAAATAACAATTCCATGAAAATCTCCAGGTCTTTAAGTCCAAGTCTTAAAGAATACTCAAGTGAGTTTGTGAAAAGTTCCTAAAACTTGTGGCTCCTGTAAATATGTAAATATTTCCCATCCCCCTCCCCCAGCACTCGCCCCTCCTGTGAGTCGTTTGTAGTTTCAAAGAGTTCAGTTTGAGAAATAGTGAATGTTATTAATACCAGTGGAAAGAGGAAACGATGGGAGAGCCGAGGGATGGCATCGTATGGTCCTATGGAGATTCTTCTCCCCTCCCCTTCTCTCCCCCATCCCCTATTCCATTCTCCGCGAATAGCGAGGCCAGTGTAATCGTTCGGCTATTTAAGTAGCGAGTTTAGGTATACACTGGGTATATTTAAACGCGCTTATTATCATATAAATACAAGTTGGATGTTCAATTTACGCGCCAGAGTATTTCGCTTAGTCCCACCCCCCGCCCCTGTTTCTCACAGCAAAACTATCTTCTTTATCAACCGTGGGCTGCTCACGGCCGACTGCGCGGGCCACCCCGGTTGAGTTACAAAAGTTATTATTGTTATTACCGTATCGTTTAGAAAGTTTTGTTGGCCGTACGATGGATATACTCTCAACTTCACAGCTATATCTGCTGCAGACAATTTTAAACGCTCACTTTGACATGTATTTGACATAACAATTTTTTCATCAATTGAATCAATGAAATTCGCGATAATTGTAAAAAGATCCATTTCAATGGTCGTTCGATGATTCTCCTAATGATTTTTTGAAGATCTTTTGCAGAAATGCAAACAAATTAGAGTCACAATGTATGAGACATCGAGTTACTCTTGACCAAATGAAATTTGGGGTTTCACTGGTTATCCAACCCCCCATCTCATTTAGTTGAGTAGCAGGAGAGGAAAATGGGACTCATCCCAACCCGTCCAATGGCCTCCCACCCCTCCGAAAGCCGTCACAGGGCGAGTCAGGAAAATTTCGACAATTTCCCCTCCCCTACCCACCACTTTTCTTCCACACATACGCCACAAAATCCCGAAAACAATTTACTTACTACGAAACACGCGACATCGAGCCACATACAATCACAAAAGTGGGTGGAGGGTGGTGTGCAGCGGAAGGTGGGGTAAGAGACGCTCAAGAAAATTGCCTCAGACCGTCTCTCTCTCCCCCGCCGTCTTTTTGATGAAATTGCAAAGCAACTAAGTTTTAATTTGTCCTCGCGTGACGCTGGATTACGCCCGCTCTCTTCGTCTGATTGACGCTTGTGTACTTGGCCTCCACGTGAAATGAGTATAGCCGTAGCATTTGTCACGTTAAAATGTTATTAGAGGTTTATTTATTGTCTCCTTCTTCGTTCTCATTTAGTTGGCAAGTGATTCAGGATGCGAGACGATGGGGATGAGAGCAAACCAGATAAGACACTTGCAAAATGGTTTAATAGGTTATTAACAATTTTTTAGCGATTTTTTTTAATGAGTGATGATTATTTTCTTGGAAGAATTAGCGATTGAAGATAAGTAAGTAGGGGAGACGGGTGAGCGGATGATGGAGGTGATAATTAAAAATATTTAGAGAGAAGGGGAACCATTACGGCAATGGTCAGACAATCGTGCATTCTTGGTAAAAACTCGAATTTATTGGGCAAATTTCATTCGTTTCGATTATTTCTAGTCTTTATGTCTATCATTTTAATTTTTCGAAAATTCGTGGAGAAAATCGAGAGACTAACCAACAGTTTATTGTTGTATGGATTTTTCATTAAATCTCATTTCTTGCTGGAATCACATTACGATTATTTGTTGGATGATTTTTCCTCAATTATTCTTTCCGCGTAATGAAGCATTACGTCTCGATATTAATTAACTGTGGGGAGAGCTTGGAGGATCAATTGCGTTTAAATATGAGGATGGACTGATGGACATGCGGATTACGGAGGGATTGACGGTGGATGAATGTAATTAGAATTCGAATTAATTGATATCGGAGTCTTTGGAGGGGAGCCCCAAGGTCTCCCTCTCAATTTTCTGTTACTCAATGCTCTCAATGAAATCGAAAGCTCACTGTAATGATCACTAGGACGGACGGAAACGTGGGTTGGAGATTATTTTGAAAATCACGATAAAATTTGCAAATTGTGACGAATGAAAGTGAAATTTTATGGAACGCACGCGGTAAAACAATCTTCTTGGTTAGAGAAAAACAATTTATAGCCAGGAGTATATTGATTAAGAAAATTGATTATAAAATTTAAAAAATAGTGAGAAACGTCTTCTTAAATTTCTCTGAATTTTTTCATTGAACGACGGCTTGAGGTATTAGAAATTTGGGAGACGGTGTAAACTGGTGTGATACCATCGGGCGTAATATAACGTCGTTTCAGCTTCAGTGACTATAATGTAATCCAACAGTCAACGCGACGAATGAAACTTTCCAAGGTGACGCGGGGGAATCACGTAGCAAATTAAAGTTGGATCCACGGTATCTCTTGTATTCAACGGGAATTCGAATTTCCAACGTTATCATAACTATTATGTGCCGTTTCGCATATTCAAAATCGAAATTTGTTAATTTTCGAAGGAATGTTAAGACAATTTAAGTTGGTTGGGCCAAAAGTTTTCGGGAAATGTGTCCAGGGTAATTAGTGGGTTTTTGTCTATTAATTTAGTCTAGGATAGAGCTGTCAGGAATGTCTAAATCAGCCGGACTATATTAAGTTATCTTCATGTTTTTATCCGAATATCCTCTCAATTGGGAGATTTCCTCTCACCCTGACGCCAGCCCACCACAAAAAAAATCAAAAAAATGAGGAATGAGGTATTAACCCCTTCGAACCGGTCGCTGTTTTGTTTCTCCATTGACCCCCAGTGCCCTCACCTCGAGTTTGAACTTACTTGTGGTCCAAGGTGCCCCCCCCCCTCTCGATACGATCTCTCCCCCCGATGGAAGCGAGAGAGCCCCATGTAATTGTTGATGAAGAGTGTAAAAATCGTAATTAGGTTTCTCACTGGGATATGGGAATAGAGCGAGAGGAGATTAAACTCAACACGAAAAACCAAAAGGAAAAAAAGCCATTGCCAGGCAAAAAAGGTGGATACGTTCCACCTGGCGGCGCCGACGGGGACGTAAAAAATGAGGTACCCCTCGCCCCGCGGAGAACAATATAATTACTTATTGCCAATAAGTAAATGGAATTGCTGGTGGGGGGGACGTGTGAGGGAAGAGGGGCGGATAAAAAGGCAACTCTGTTGAAAACTAATCAAGATATATTAATTGCAGTATACTTCACTTATATTGCTTTCCACGGGGCCTCTCTCCCTCTTGCACCGAGTATTATTGCAAATCACAGCGTCGGTCCCTTGTAATCTCCAAGTTGTTCGCCCTCTTCGTCAATCAAAAAAAAAGATTAAGTCGAAGAAACCCATTGGATTTTTATTAATGATTGATATCAAGAGATTAATTAACCCTACAATCCACAATAATATTCTAGATGCGTCAGATTATGTCAATGCCCACCCAGAATGTGGATAATTTTTAACATAATTTTACCCTAAAGTCAATCCATTAAATTATTAATGAACTGCAATTTTTTTTTTTGACAAATTCACTTGTCATTAGAATATCCCACTCTTGATGTGAATTTTAAACCGCCGCAGATGTTTAAAAAACTGTCATCGGCAGTCGCCCTTCGTTTGCTCGTCTTTTCACTTAAATAATTCAATCGATTTTCATTATCAATCCATATCACCAGATTAATTAAGCCTCAGCCCAAAAAGATTAAACACCGTTCAGATTATGTCAATGCCCACCCAGAAAGTGGATAATTTCATTCCCCCGATTTTTCCTCTCTCTTCAACATATTCTATCTCCTCCTCTCTTCATTCTCGTTTCCTCCAGCAATAATTACCCGATTTCGCGAAACCGTCGAGCGAAGCAAAATAAAGAAAAAAATATATATATAAAGAATCTCCAATTTAACTTAATTAATCCATTTAAATTAGCCGCGCTTCTTTTACGTTATACCGTGAATATATACAGGGAGCCCACGTGACTCTTTTAAATACAAGGCGTGTGGGCCTCTGCCGCAAAGGAGAGCATTTTCATCTCTGTGTGTATGGGTTGAATAAGGATAGAAAGGATGGAAGACGGTGAGAGACTCTGATGGGGGGGAAAGGGGATGGGGGAGGAAGAACAAGCAGTGTTACTCACACAAATGGGCTTGGCAATAGAACCGTGTGCACACACAGTACACGAGTGGACTGATCGATGCCCCTGTCCAACGAGAAACTGCTACCCCCTTTCCCTACCCCTTGACACCCCTCGAGCAACCCCCCTGGCCGTCGGAGTTTTGGGGAAAGGGAGGGAAGGGAGTGGGAAAACAAAGCATGCAATCAAAACGTTAATTACATCAAAATGAGTCGAAGATCGGACCAATTGGAGTTTTGGGGGCCATGGGAGGAGGGAGAGGGTGGATTGGAGTTGATTGAGAGTTCATTGGCTTTTGAACAAATTTGTCGGAATTATCGGAGGAAAAGGGATTTTTTTTTCCTGATTATTTTGCGTCAGATGAAATAAAAGTCTTTTGATCATCAGTCGTGAACAAGTGATGTAAACGTACACATTTATGGATCAATGGTCGTAGTCATTTTAGTTTTTGGAAATGGGGATGGAATATTGAGTTGATTGGGAGGTTATTGATTTTTGAACAAATGAGTAAATCCTGCAGAAAAATACTGTGCTTTTTTCCAAATTTTTTTTTCGTGATGTAACATGAAACCCTGTTAATCATCGGAATTTCATAAACGAATGATACTATTTCGATGGAACAGGGTTCGTTAAAAGAATGGAAAAATATTTTCAGAGTAACCCAACCATACAATTGGACACCATCAATTTCAAATTACACATGCCGGATAATCAATTACTAAATTTTTGTTGATGATTCAATAATTTTCTACGCATTTCATTTAAATCCAATCTCCAAGTGAATACAGATTTTATTACTATGTGTATAAAGATCTCATACCCTCCCCGTATTAAATTAAAACAATTTCCACCTGCGATCGGCTCACAATAGTCCCTCCCACCCCTCCTCCCGGCCCACCCTCTCCCAATCTGACTCACCTAATACAAAGCCCCAGTAATGTCCAGTAAATCCGACAAAATTGCAACTCGCGAACTAATAGGAGTTTTGATTGACTGAATTAAATGGTTATTGCAACCCCTCACCATCTTCAGATCGATCAGCTCCCCCCAGCTCCTCCCTCCTCCCCCATTTTCACTGCACAAAATACTCCGACACATTGAAATAGCTGTATTAAGGTGGTGTGGTCGAGGGACACGCAACGCGGTAGAAACGAAAACGAGTGGAAAAAAAAAATACAACAAAATTCAAGAGAAACAAAATAAAAGTCCAGGCAATTTGTCGTTAAGTCGAAACTCATTTTCCACAACGCAGCACCTCATTACAAGACCGTTCAACTTCAATTTAACTTTTCGGTTGCGTTCAAGAGAGTAAAATTAATAAAACCCCCTTCTTCTCTCCCCCTTCCCCTCCATCTATTGCCACCCCACAGCCCTGTGCACCACCAGGAGCCTTTCAACGTTGAGTAAACATCAAACTATCGTGATAAATTGATGATGGGTCCACTTTGTATTTTAATTAAGATATAAAGCAATGAAAAAAAAAACACCCTCAGCCTTGGTAAAATCGATCGACCTGAACCGTGATATCGAATTCCACTGTATTTCCACGGTTATTGGATAACCTGGGCATACAATTGGGAAAGACGAATACGTTAATATCCCGGAGTACGAGACTTTAGTGTGTATCTATGTGGTTCCTTTCTACATGCATTCCCTCCCGCTCATACACATGAGAAAGGATGAAATGCACGCTTTCATTCACACAAGGAAGTACACAGCCGGCGGCATACACAGCCAGGCTGCTAATGAGTTAGTCCACCCTTCTTCAGCCCCACTCTCACTCTGGCTCTCTCTCTCTCTCCTCATCGCCACTTTAATTGTCTAAAGCGCAAATTGGCCGGCTTTAATTAGCGTAATTATTTTCGGGCGTCCCGTTGCCTTAAAGTCCTGGCTTCCCGCTAGGTACATGCATAGCCTTTCGTCGACCTTTTGCCTGACCTCGCGAAAAAAAAAATATTATAAACAATGGTGACGGATGCACTTTTGATAGTGCTGTCGATCCCGGTGATAATGATTCTTCTTAGTAGTTTTTTAATTATTTTCAAATGTCAGGAAATAAATTCGTTCCTCATTCACATCCATCTTCCACATTTACCTAACAATACCTGCATCCCCCAAACCCGTGAAATCCGTCTATTTTCGATTTCTTCGTAATTACTAATTAGAAGCTCCCCGAGCGTCTCGCCGATGAAGTAGAACGGATAGAACAGATGGCGTCTGGTAATTGCACGGGACGAAGGCCAAGAGAGAAGCCAACATCGAGTCATCTCCACTCCCCCCCTCCTCCCCCTCATATACCACCCATAATACCAAGTTCGTTAATTCTCCAACTCCTTCATTTTCCATTTCATTTATAACTCCACAAAATACCTTTTTTAATCCCTCATTATTCCCCCGATCGCGAAGGAGACGAACTCCCGTCATTTGTACATGTCCACGTGTTAATCACACGCCCAGTGATTACATTATTTGATTAATTGACCAATCTAATGTTCACCGTAGTCCATGTGTCTGTGGCCCTGTCTCAGTGGCAAATGGGTACATCATGAGCTGGTGGTTGCACTCGGTTAATTGATCTCAAGCCTCATCCCCCGTATTTTTATTATTAAAAATCGAATGTCCGGTTCCTCTCCTCGATGATGCGTCATCACCAATACATTACTAACAATTAGTGTCGCACGTGAGTTTAATGAAATAATTGTTGCTATAAAATAAAGGGGAAAATAATTATTTTGTTCAATCGCATTTGTCAATCGTCGAAGATATTTGCCCAACGATATTTCATAAGCCTGACTTTTTAAACTGATCGATGGAGACATTATGACGTTTATTTTCGGTGTATTACTACACGAACTTGGGTTTAAATGAACACAGACATGCACCATTACTGTTCCATTAACCATTTTGACAATGTAACTAATGTTAAAACATCTCGTTATTACTCAACCGAGAAAGAGAACAATGATTGCGTCTGGTTTTTCGACGAGGGCCCATGCCCCACCATCGGGTGAGAGAGAGGGAGAGAGAGTGCACGAAACGATCTCGACGGATAAATTAGCAATTTAATTATAGAACTGTCAGACAGTGATTAAATTAATAACGAGGAACCGCGAATCCAATTGAGCTTCTCTCTCACTTCCACCTGTGCTCCTCTCCATTCTACCTTTCACGTTGTGAGGGAGAGAGAGAGAGAGAGGGAGAGGGACGAGGAGCTGCTCTCATTTGTCGTTTTCATTGGGAATATTGCAGCATGTATAAAACGTTTAGTCATTTATTCATAACAATACGAATTACGATGGAAATGTTATCTCCATTGTTACGTAATTATCTCGTTGACTGACAGTACATGTGTTTTATGGATTTTATGGTTGAATCAACGAGTTAATGTAATCCCCTGGTATGAATCAAATATTTATGTTGAATTAATGGGACTTTCGGTAAATGGGATGATTTATTATGTAGGTGGTAAATGGATTTTATATAAATAGAGAGGAGAAATTGTGGGAAATTGTTGGAAGCAATTATGGTAATTTTGATTAATTTGAGTGATTTATTTATTTCTTTTGCACGGGAAAACGGATTTTAGAAGGATTATCAGGAAAGTAATGCTATGGAATTATTGAAGTTATCAAAATCAAATGGAAGGTTAATTTGATTTAATAGATATCAGGCTCGAAATTTTCACTATATTTCAAAAGAAATGATGTCCGAAAAAACATTCACCTTTTGGTCTTAAATAAAATGATAAATAAAAAATGCAGGTACATAACACGAATCAGCTGAATCAATGAAAAAAATTTTAATCCCTAGATTAACCCGATTTTTGAACCCCTAAAAATCGTGAATCACTACACACACGCGCCAATTACAGCATAAACACGTAGCTTTACGGCTCCGTACTTTGCAAGCACTGTGCACCGCTTCAGCAAATATCGGCTGCCATTAACTCTTGCATACACGAGAGCACAACACAAACATTCACATATTTCTGGAGTGTAATCTCCCAGAACGTGCGTGGCCAGCCTGATTCATACGAAAATACTCATTTAATTTTTCACGCTCATTCAATTTACCATCATTATCAAATTACTAATCTCGAGTTAGCAGAGTCTCCTGTGACTTGAAATGCGACGGGAGATTAAGAAAATACGAATGAACAAAAACGTTGTTTTGCCTCGGTGTGAAGGACTCCTTCGTCCCTTCCTTTTCCTCAATATTCTCGACTTCATTTTAGCGTCAGATAATATCGGAATTAAAACGGGGGGTAATCGGACAAGTCCAGAGGATTTGCTCGTGAGATTTAGCGTAATCTCCGTGAAGAAGAGTTCAATTTCAGAAGTATAATTTATATTTCATTTGAAAAGTCAGCAAAATATCCAAAAATTTATTTCACCATTCTAACAACATCTAAATTTATCAAATAAAAATCAATGCAGTATTGAGTTGAAACTAATTAAATTTTTAAGGTCAATTTTTTCGTGCCCTATCACTCACGTATTTAGAACTGTATATTCAGTTCGATTCTAATGAAAGACAGATATTGATTCCGCTTGTTTATGCACTGATGAACACCATAAATCAAGAAAATAATTATTTCGCGTCCATTTATGAACGCCGAGAGAATAAATAGAGCCGATCGACGATACTGATCGATCTTGCTCATTAGCCGTCTGCACCCTCACGCACAGCACTTTCTTGAATGTAACGAGTATAAAAAAAAAATTGGAATAAATAGATGAAAAATAAAAGTAACAAATCCGCCTTTCCACGAACGAGGGCGAATAAATAATTAACCCCCACCACTTTCTATTCTTTATACACGGGTTACGATACTGGCTCAATCCAGAAATGGTACTTCCAGGGGTATACAGTCGCTCGCGCCAGGTCAGGATCACGATAGCGGCAAAGGCTCACTGGGGCCCAACGGCTCTCACTGAGCCTCTTTATCTCCACTGGGGCTGCCAATTAAAAGGCGCATTTACAACACCTTATTATATCGGCTCGCTCGTTTAGTTTGGCTATCGGCATGACCGGGTTTAACCAACGGGGTGTGTCAGCGATTCGTGGACATTTGGTTGTTTATTAATCCCACTTTTTATTATATATAGAATATTCCTATTCCGTCCCCATTAGTGCGTGTGAAAAGTCGAATACGACGAATGGAGATGATGAGGCTAAATGGGAAAATACAGCTGCTGGTGAACGGCATTTTCCGGGGATCTTATTGCAGACGTAATGTAAATGGAAACTTAAACTGAATGTAAACCCTTCATTCAACAAAAATACTATTTCACCACTGTATACAGTCCTTTTTCCTTTATTGCTCTTCGAGCAGAGGAGGGAAATTGCTGGTTTCCAGAGATGAAAAGCACTGGATTCCAATAAAATTTGTCTGATAATGAGAGGAAAAGCTCTTACTCGGGCCGAAAAGGGTCTGTCTGTTCTGAAAATCATCTTCGGGAGCCAGATTCCTCCACAGACACCTGATTTATCATTAAGAGGATGAACTTCTACGAAGTAATAGTCCTTAATGTTATAAGAAATCAGCCGGATTGAGATAAAGAGCAACAATTTGATGATATTGCGACCATTTAATTGTCCTATTGTATTTTTTTTAGAAGATTGAAGCTATAAAGATCCTTTATTTTATGTTCCAGAATGTATGGTAGTACAGCCCAGTGCGCGGGTTGCTCGCAGACAATACCAGCGGATCAATTGGTCACAAGAGCGGCGGGGGTTGTGTTCCATCCTAAGTGCTTCGTCTGCAGCAAGTGTGGGGAGCCATTATTATCCGGTGCCAAGTAAGCATTTTCTCAAAGAATATTATCTTGTGAATCGTTTTCAAAAGAACTTGAATCAACTGAATACGACTTCGATGTATTGATAGAGATAAATCGACAATATCATCAATATTATTATCTGAATACCCTGTGAATTGATATAATCAATACTGTAAAAGCCAATTTCGATTTATCATTTAGTGCGAGTCCCCATAATTTCACAATGTGATTAACGTTGTAACTATTTCTCAAACATCTATTGACCTTTCTCGATAATTATCAACATCTATTAGAATTCTTGCATCAGAAGAGCTTCTAACATCTAACCATAAATTTTTCAGATACACTCTGATGTCGGGTCAGCCAGTGTGCGAGCCAGACTGGCACAAACTGATGAAATCCTCATCAGTAGCATCAGCCGGTGGTGTACAAACGATAACAGGAAATGGTGGTGCACCTCAACGGAAAAACAAGGTGGGCCGACCTCGGCGAAGTCGTGAATGAGGCGGTAACCCGGTCGGTCGACCGAAGAAGGTACAGCCCACGACGCAATTGTTATCAGCGTCACCCGTCATTCCCTCTGCAGCGTCAATGCCTGGTACAGTGCAAACACCACCATCTGGTGTTATGCCGTCAAGTCAGGTTGACGTTGTGGATGTGGGTGTCGGAGGGGATCCCTATTCGCCGCCGCCACCGGGTCAACAGCATTACCATCATCATCACATGGGTTTGGGCCTTGTGGGACATCACCTAGTCCAACCGCCTCACCTGTCGCATCATCCCCAGCCATCGTATCAGGAGTGGACGCACTGGGGTGAATCGTGCGATTAAAGACATTACGCTATGCAACAATCATTGTGAGATCAACTGCTCTTGTGCTGCGACAGTGTTGACTATTGTACGCAGACAATTTGATCAGAGTTAATAGTGATTTTTTTTTTTGGGCCATCAAACAATCGTGGAACTGTGATTGATAGTGCCCAATGGCGAATGGTTTTGAGACTAAGTGCAGGGGGAAAAAAACCGTGGGAGGATGGGAGGAAAATTAATGGATCCATTTCACGGATTGTTGCTCGATACGAGCCGGGCTCTCAAGGATCACCTGATTACTTTGGATTCGACATTTAATCATTCTGCGACTTACAAAAAACAAACATAACTGGATGAAAACAAACAAGCCAAACTTAATGTACTTTTTTTGCCTGACTGCTGCGCACGCGATTGAGAATAATTCAATAGAATTGAGCACGTTGGAGACGTGACTTTTCGGGTGGGAGAATTCATTTGATTTTTCAGGGGTGACTTGCTCAAGGATTGTTTGCTCATTTTTCTCATACGTAACAAAAAAAACAAACTCATCGAAGCAATGCATTAACGCTCAAGCTTTCCCCACATCTACACACCAACACAAAAACTCTCTGAAACTGTATAAATTATTATTACCAAGAATGAAAGACGATTCAGTGCATGTTAACGAGCCACCGTCAGATGGTGGGCCAGGTGGCGAGGGGTCCCTCCGAAAATGCCACCGGAAAATAAAAAGAGAGTGATTACCATTCCAAATTAGTTGAATGCGGCAGGTGGTTGGAGGAGCCTGTGACGAGACCGGTGGCAAAAAAAAATCTCTTAATTTTTTTCCCCAATCAGGATTAAAATATAAAATAGAAAAGTAATGGATGGGAAAAAAAAAAGGAGAGGGGAAATCAGAGTTGAAGAGTTGAAGGGAAGAGGAGTCATAAAATGAGTACGATTGTGAGGAGGTTTTGGAGGGGTGGGTAGTCACCTCTTAGAAAATTATTTTTCTTTCAAAATCATCGAGCCTTTCGCCTCGGTGAGTGCAAAAGAGGTGACGCCTAAGTTCGTTAGGCGTCCCTTGTTTCCGTGGCCGAGGTTAACGGTTACACTTTCATAGAGCCCCCATTGGGCCACCCTTTTCCCCCTCCTGCCAGCCTCTTCTGACGTAGCTCAAAGTCGTTGTAGAAGCTTGAACTCGTTTATTTTGCCGTACGAAATGACTAGAACGTCCTGAGATATTCATTTCTGAAATACACTTGGTTAACCTCACTCTCTTCATCTGTCGACGGCTTTTAATTTCTCGACGGTCTCGTTACATTTTCCAGTCGTGGCCTGTGCCCCCCATGCATGAATTCACTCGGCCCACCTGAGTTTGAGTTTTCAATGCACAACTTTGTTTTCTTTTTTCATCCCACACTTTCCTCGTTTTTCCCCACACCCTACAAAGGCCCAACTCATGCATTACACTGCACAAACAATAAAACATCGTGAAGTACTTACCGAGTGTTGTACTTAAAACATTTATTTTCATTATTATCCTCCAACGTTTTCTACCTCGTCCTCGTGGCAGCACTAAACGATCGATAATGATGGGAGGGGATTAATGTTCGACTTGTATTTTCATCTCGCGTGCGGATTAAGGAGGGAAAAAAATCCGAATTTGTTGATATTAAGAGTATTTCAATCAAGAGAGAAAAAAAAATATCCTGGATGTTCGGACGAAGGATTTGAATGTATAAAGAGGCGATTTAAATATCAGACTATCTCTGAGGAACAGGGTTTAAAAAACGAGCATCAGCAATAAATGTAAAATAAATGTATAATCCTTAATACATTCACGATATTAAGTATCTAATGTGTTTGTAGCTTAATGTCGTATTCTTGAGAACAAAACAAAAAGCATTATAGTTTAACGACATTGGCTCAAGCTCCTACAAAGCTCAATAACGAAATAAAAATGAAATAAATAACAAAAAAAAAATCATAAACAAAGTAAAGAGATAAAATTCTTGAATGTAAACTGTATAATACAATTGATCGTTATACGTTCCACTCGTTCTGTTCTTTAGCGAAAAAACTTTTGTCTTCAAAAACTGACTCCATATTTACATTTAAAAGAGAATGTGAGAACAGTGAGAAATAAAATAACAACAACTTGAAAACTAACGAGAAAGATGTTGAGGGGTCGATTGCAAGCCTGAGATATATTCCTCCCGGATGGTGAAGTAACAATCGATTTGTCAAACGAGTCGACCCTACGGCCCTCCTCTTACCGAGGAACGAATAAGACAGCTGAATTTGAAAAATATGAAGAGAGATATGTAATTTAAACTTGTATATAGGTACATTTTGTATATTGTTAAAAATTTGTGTGATATAAATGGTTATTTACTATTAAAAAGGGAGGTAAAATACATCTGACCTTTGAGGTGCTACTGGTGGCGAAACTTCCGGGATTTCGCCACCAGATACCACTGGGAAGCGTCCAGTGTTGCCGGGTTGGAAGGTGAATTTATTTTTTTTCGACAGATGTATTTCCTTTTATTTTTTCATATCACTAATTCATGATGAGTGCAATTTTCCATTGAACGATTGTAGTACTTTTGTTCTACTAAGTCATCTTTGCAGGTATTTTTACTGACAATCTAACGTATAATTCTATCTCGTTGACTGGGCAACACTGGTGACACCATGATGCGACCACACGACGTCCTCGGGGATACTTGCGAACCTACGTATATCGAGACTAAAATATTTCAGACGAATGAAAATTGTGGGAAAGAGGGAGAGAGAGATATTAGAGTTTATGGTGCGATCAATCTTCTTGGAGACATACCAACGAGTTTCAATATTCCTTCCCGAGGATGTTGTCAAGTAAATAAAAATGCGTGAGGTCAGCGATTAGATGGGGTGTGAGAGGTGGGGAGATGATACAAAGTGATCAATTCACGTTTAGTTAATTTTGTTATTTGATTTATCTCAACTTTAATGCCGCTAACTGGGGCACACCTCTAGTCGGTTGCCCTGGGCACTTGTAAAATATTACGGCATACACGTTTATTAATTAATTAATAAAAGAGAAAAGAAAAATCCAAGTTTCTAGAAATTTATGATGGTTGTCTTTCATTTATCCCTCATATTTGGTGGAGAATTTCCATTGTAAAGGCGAATTATTGGACGGTGAGGAGATTGATTGGAAAAAAAACTTCTTCCTGTAATAAAAGCTTCCCTATCAGTTCTGTTTGCGGTTCTAAAAATTACTCAATCAATCTGTCATTACTTGGTGGATGGGACCGCTCGAATGCCTCGAATTGCTGCATATAAATGGCTCTTGTCAACAGATTAGCTCATGAAAAAATACGCATGTTCGCTCCCTCGTTTTTGTTCTCTCCGTCTCGACGGAATGAAGTCATTCACGTTGTCAGCAATGCAATTCCCATACTCAGTATCTCATTTTCTTGCTGGTGAGTGCGGAAATTTCAGCACTCAGTTTAAATCGACGAGTTCAAAAAATTCCAGGCTGATGCATAGTTACTTGTTAGTCCGCTTTTTTTTTGGACATCTCAAAATATCCTGAGTCCGAACGGAGAAATTTTCGGTCGTTCCCGTCTCCAGCTAATTGTCAGGCGAATAAATCGACGGAAGACTTGGGTGTTGGGAAGAGAACGAGTTGAACAGTTGTTACTGGCCTTGCTACGAATCTTTGTGATCTCCTCCGTTAATTGGACTATATAAAATGAGAATACAAATACCACTCCAGCAACATTATAAAGAACATTTAAGAAATACAGAGAGAAAATCACAATAAAAAGACCAACCAATTTTCTTAATGATACCTCAAACTTTTTAACCGCATAATTTTTCATCATAAATCCCAACATTTTTGCCATTTTATGGCAACTCCAAACGACCCTGAACAAGATCCAGTACTTCAGAGATGGGAAGAAGAATCCATCAGTCACGGTTGCATAGTTTCTCAGCGATTGGAAATACCTGGCGCACCGGGAGAAATAGTACTCGTCTAAAATGAAAAAAAATTTGAAAAATTCGTAAAATTGTTCCTGGTCGTTTTACAAACTGCAAAAAATAGAATATTCCCATGAACTGAGTCATGATTTCATGGAAAGGTTATGATTGGCTATGAGAATTGCCCTTCACGTTTCACAAAGAGAAAATAATGAAAGAATTCCAACTTCATGCAATTTCACAGAAAAATAAATCTCTCAAATCAAGAGCATTCTTCTCCTGAGGAGTATCATTCCGATTTTCTTCCCAATCGGAGATCCTTCGCAGCATATCCTAAACTGATCTATCTATAAAAATCATTTAGGTCGTCTCATCTACCTATGCTTCATATTCCTTCCTCACTACTATTTCTGATGGATTAATTAAAGAATCTATTTGCGTTCATACATCTGCTGCATTCATTTCACACTCATAACTTCAATTCACGTCAAAAACGTATTACTTCAGTCATCTCTCAAGTTCCTCCCCATCACTTGCACAGAACCCTCCCTCCCCCTTCTATATCTAATTGGCTTTGGGTGAAATTTGTAAAATGGAGAAAAGAGCGTTTGGGTGTTGGAACCAATTCAGCATGAGAAAGGAAGAGATGGCTCTCGTCTAGAGTCTCTCGTCCAGCCCAATCAAAATACCTATACAGTATGTATTGCCGTCAGGTCTCGCTAATTAGACGCCACGTAAATCAGTCCCGAAACGTTTGGGCGTTAATTAACACGGGTTTCCGTTGGAGTCGCTTACCAACCTATTTATCGACACGACACCGAACGCGCCACAGTCGGGGACACGTGGGGCGAAACACGGCGGCCGCGGGGTAGGCAAGAGGGGGGAGGGAGACAGCAGTTAAGTGCCTAGATGCCTTGAATTAAAGAAGAAAAATAAACAACATTTTAACATCATTATAAGTTTATAAATGGAGAGGCGGAGTGCTTAAAATTGGACGACTTTCAGAGATTAATTTATGACGAGTTTCGCTTAATTATTACGTGCAAAAATAATTTAATAATTGGAGAAACTCGTGAGTACGCGGAATTAGGTCGTTCATGCAGGCAAACTCGAACTTTGATTCGCTGTTGAAAATTCATGGTTGAATTTTTCAATAGAGAATTTAAAATCGCAGGGGCTCTTTGAATTTTCAGATTTTTATGTAAAGTTAGGAACACGTGAACTAGTATTTTTCAAACTCAATAATGAACGTCTGAGAATTTTTAATATTTATCGGATTTGTGTTAGGGGTGAACAAATGTACAGAAAAGAAATTACTGGCAAAATAGTGTTTCGAAACAGAGTACCGTTAATGAGGAGGGGATTTGGTGGTGCAATCGTTGGAAAAGGTAATTAATTATTTGCAGATGGGGGAGAGTGAGTAGTCACATTAAATTCTGACTTGATTCTGAAGATAAAAATAAAATTGTGTTAAACTACATATTTTTTAGTGTATCAAGGGGTAATGCAGGTAAATATAGTTCCGGTAATTATGATTATCCAGAAAAACCCGTGCAGACGTAGATTACAAATTTTTCCTTTGTTTTTTTCTCGAGACGCGTTCACATTGTTGTCCCGACAATGTAACATCGAGTGGGGTATATTCACCGATACGTTTGAAACCCGTTCGAGAGGGGGGAGACAGAGAAGAGGAGGGAGCTCATTGTCGGCCAGCAGGAATTAATTATGGCATTCCACGTTAGCTCTGAGAATTAATTACGACCAGAAGTTGGACGTTCACTATGTGGATCGTTCGAAATTGTATTCCCGGGGTTTAAGGACACACTCGTCAGGATTCACTCAATTGAATGGCGGAAAAATGACAAAATAAATTGACACCACGAAAGTGGAAATAGCAAGAGTTGATTTACCCCACAGAGGGGATGTCCTTAAATAATACACTTTGATGAGTAATATTCTGGGAGTTGCACTAAATTTTTCGGGAAAACTTTTCCCTTCGAACAACCACAGTTTATCCCACCTGAATTTGACAATTAGTAAATAGCCCTAGCAAAGGGCTACAAGCGGGATTCAAGAATGTATAGGCCTCAACGACGTCAGGCACAGCTCATACACGAATTGTCTCAAACAGAGAGAAAGCAGAAGGGGTTGGGGGGCGGCGGAGGGAGGTCAGTCCGTCAGAAGCCTTTGGGTTTGCTCAGCGAAGGCTGTGCTTCGGCTGAGGGGGTTGAAGGGCGGGTTCGGATGGTGGTTACGTAGTCTCTGGGCTTGCATACGACTAGACGAAGGCCTGAATGGTGCAGCCCATAGCCGATAAGGGCGCCGGTGCATGTTAATTACTCGCGCGGCCCACTTAATCACTCTGGTAAAGTCATCGGCCGGCGTTTCCTCGAAATCGATACATTGACCCACGGGGGTGGTATCCCTGCATCGATAGCCATCACGGAAACTTAACGGAAACGGAATTCCATGCCAAGAGATTGATTAACTGATGGTTAATTCCTTCTTGATGAGGAGAGAAAAATGAGTAACATACGGCGAAATGACTGAAATTGTTGATTATTCGAAAACTATTCCAACCAATGCATTGCATCGTCTGTAAGATTTCGTGTTCGATTGTCCTCTCGGAGTTTAATTATTTTTTCACACTCACATCATTTCAAACATTGACTTTAATCCGACTCCCTCCCCCTTTGCTTTACCACCCGTTCGCCCTCAGCACTTCACTTCCATTGGCGGATTTAATTAAAGATGGGATCTCCGTGGTGGCACGCCGTGTTTTTTACGTAAATAATTAATATTGTAATGGGTTGAAGAGAGACAGAGGAAGGAGTTCCCGTAAAATACCGTGAGACAAGACAAAGAGGGAGAAAGCGTGGGCGGCTGAGGGCGATGGTACATGAACAAAGGGGGTGGAGGGAGAATAGATAACGCTGTGGAGGAGGATAGAGTGAAACAGAGGGTCAACAGGATATACCACCTGCAATGTCAAGGGTCGGGATATTAAAAACCTCCTGTGATCTCCCTGAGTAGGTAGTTGCACCGTTACAATTCGTTGAGCCACATCAATACCTGTTTACATGAAGGGTATTTTGTTATTGCTATATTAAAATATATGAGTCTCTCACAACAATATCACCGCGCTTTTTTTTTCTTATCTCTCAAAATCCACCGATCCATTGTGTTCTCCCCGCACCGCTATAAAATATTTGAATAATGGAGTTGGCTCACTCAGTTACGTCGATCATAAAATAATAGAACAATAACATATAAAAATACACTAAAATTTTAAAAGAATAACCGAAAAAAATGATCGAGGCAATTATTTAAATTTCCATTCAACATGTTTTTGTCATAAAATGAAGTTAACGTATGATTTCATTTTATATCCACTTTTAGATAATTATTATTATAACAACATCAGTAAAACCTCAGCATTACTGAAACCAAAAAATGCATAAAAATCTTGAATGATAAATCACAGTGTAATGAGCATGGGACGAGAATTCCCTTCTCCGTATCTAAATTGACTCTTGCGCAATAATTTAATGACCATCAATAATACCGCTTAACAAAAAATGGCAAAAAATTGCGGGTTAATGGACAGGCTAAGACGTAGGTGTAAAAAGGAAGCAACAAGCTTGGGCAAGCAAGTCGTTTCCTCGTTAACTTTAATCCGCAGTTAATTTAACTTAACGTCGCTGTAATGCCGTGATGTACCGCGCAACAAACTCCCTCCCAACCCCCTCGCCCTACCCTCTGGCGTACTAGGGGACCCTCTCACTCCGATCCACTCGATCGTCACGTTAACGCTCTCCTTTCAGCATCGACTTGAAGACTCACTGCAGTGTACACACGTGTGCAGTATCGGCAGTGTAATACTCCCAGAGTTGGGTCATATACCGAACGAAAAGCCCCGTCTCAGTGTGCGTAAGTGCTTCAGTTCCCTCTCGAAGGGAAGGTGGAAGAAAAACGAGCGGGTAATTCAATCGCCTGGCGCCAGGCGATTTCAGATTGCAACGCCCTCTTTACTCGCTACAAATTCATTGCGTTATTGGTTGAGCAGTGGCGGCGAGGAGGGGAGAGGGGTACGTATTTCTCATTCGATTTTATAAAGCCATAAAAACTCAATGAAATTTATAACTCATCCAGTTAAACTGCAAATGAATGTTCAGTTAATTTTATTTTATGGGAAAAAAATGACGAGTTTATTCACAACTTGTTTAAAACTGTATCGAGCTGAAGGGGAAATTGTTTATGATTTCAGTATTGAGATGGAACGAGCTGGAATTTCATCGGAAATGTGGAGAAAACATTGGAATTTTAATAGGAGTTGAGTGATTTTTTAATTGAACACAGGAAAATTTCTGGTTCTTTGCGCTTAAGTGGATTTGATGACAGGAAATTGATAGTCCAACGCGATCAATATTATTTATATATTTATTGTGATTACGGAAAAAAGACGGAAAGGATCCAAATTTTGTATTTTTAAAATCATTTTTTTTGTGGACGAGAGGGGATGAAGATGAATTCTAGAAAAAAGTCAACTCTTCCTCGTATTTACTCCAAATAAATAATTAAACTTTCTTTCAAGATCTCAGAAGACGATTAACCAGCACAGAAGGTGCTTTAGTCCATCCAACTTAACCCGATATATCCCTTCTCCTTCTCTCCCAACGTGGACCCCCTCCCCCTCATCACATTGCCGCGAGAATCTCGGGAATCCCTCCTCGTTAGGGCCAGTTGGCTTATTCGGGTTTTCGCTTGTGAGAAATCCCCTCATTCTGCCTACCTCAAACTCTAGGCGGCTGATGCGCCTTTAATGATGCGTCCCCGTGCTCGCGCGAAAGAGAGCATACACCGGATAATAGGCGATGATCGACGATTAAAGTCTCGTTATTTTTGGGGAGAGAAAAATGAAACAAAAGTTTTTGCCGAGTGAAATTCAGTTCGTGAGCTGTTTCGATATCTAGATGGAAACACCCACGGGGAGATAGGCCAATTCATTATTTCTCTTGTTCATCATATACTAGTTTTTCGTCCCAGTTAATTACCCCAATTCCTAAAAAAATGGCTCGCAAGAGTCATTCTCCTATTTCCACTAATTAGAACGGGGGGATTGTTGTTAACTAGAGAGAACTTTACTGGACTTTTCAATCTTCGGTTTGATGGCGAATAATTTAAAAATAACTCTTCATCAAAGTTGATTAACAGGTTTGAAGCGAGATTAATGGGAAGGATTTTGTAGATACTATCTGTCAAGTGGTGTTAATTGAAAGCTAGTGATTAACGTGAATAATAATGTCGCCACAATGAGTAATAGAAATAATTGTAATCACAATGAATCAACGACTGCCAATTACTATTAATACAAGAGCTATTATTCCAGTTGATAAATGGACTAGATAAAAAGTATTCAACACATTTTTTAATTAATCTGAATTTCGTATTTGATATGTTTTAATAATTCAGAAAAAAATGCGAAAGAATTCATTATTTTTATCATTCATCACATCTCACGACGTGATTTTTTATTCCTCATGATGACCCCAATCTCGGGAAAAAATTCAACTCTACAGAATAACTTCTGTATTTTCACTAATTAGGGAGAGGATCATCCCTGAGTATAATGAACATCAATCCCCTTTGTTCTGTTTTGATTTTAATAGACAATTATTTTGGTTTCAATGAAAACGAGCATAAAATAGAGGGGAAAAAATGCGCGGATAATAAACTGAATGGTGTTGTTTATTTCCTGTAAAACAATTACACACTAGTGGAACTGAGTATTTGAATAGAAGTTTTGCTGTTTTCCATGTTGCCCCTCTCCCTCGTCACGGTTCCATTTCACTATGGCAAACTACCTTATATTGTGTTTGCTTTTCATAATTGTGTGCTTAATTAGCTGTCAGATAATGGAAACAACATAATTAATTATACCGGGGAGTGTAGTGTGGGATATGTATAATGAGTTGCGGAGGGGGTGCAGTGGAGTTTTCAATGTGACGAGAAAGAGAGAAGGGATTTGTGCGGTGTATTGTTGTCAAATATTTCGTTGAAACTGGGGAATCCATTCCGGAATGTCTTAGTTGTCCCACTAAGGTGTCAACCCGCGTTGACGTAGGTGCACGTGAATTGAAGATGAATCTTTTCACTAATTAATATTCCAATGGTGCAATTTGAACGCACCCGATCATCAAATTAAAAAGAGACGCAATTTTTTTTAGTTCATTTTATGCGGCTGTTTGTCTAGTCCTGGATGGAAATTGACAGTGAATTATTGTGTAAGTGGAAGCTGTAACTGACAATCGATGAGACCAGAGACTCTGCTTATGACAATTGTATGTATACTGATCAATTAGGTAAAGTAAAAATATCTTTTCCATCTCTATCATTAAAATTTATGAGTTTCATGAATTTCCCATTATTTTCCAAATTTTTCTAACTTGAGATTTCCTCCATTGGAATAATTTAAAAATAATTTCAAACGTTGGATCAACAATTCCTGACGAAGATAATTTTTTTCTCCGGAAATTAGAATGCAAAATAGCTCTGACAGATAGTATTTATCAAGGACAACCATTTGCCATCGGTTTTTACCTCATAAAAAGCACTTTTCGAGCACTTTCATTTGCTGTAACGGTAGCTGTGGCATGTGGTGTTCTTCTCCTCTCGCCCCTGCGCATTTCCAACGCATCCCCTGCCCTGCAATATGTTATACATTTTTTGGTACAAAAGAAGAAGCCGAGGGATCGGGACGACCTCTGACACCCAAGGAGGTGGGCAATTATTATTTTGAGTGGTATGGCGACGAGGGCTTGGCTAATATTTTATTAAAAGCACAATCGCCTAATAGCGCAGAGTACAACGGGTGGCCAGATACTCCGTACACTCCAACTTCCATTCCATCTACACTGGGGAAAAGAAGAGATGCCATCCACTCACTCGCATGACACTATAAATGTTTGCTTTTTCTTTTGGATTATTTATTCCTTTTCCTCTTTCCGAGTGGAAAACATTGCTCATGTTTCATCTCGGTTTGTGAAGGAGAAGAATGAGGGGGGTGTTTTCAGCTGGTGAATATGGGGCTTCTTACACATGAGCTGTTAAAAATATTCAAAGGGATTCAGTGACTCCTGAACTTCTAGAAAAAAATGATGATGTCCTCGATTGAATTGTACGGTGATGAAGTAGCTTAATTCAAAGTGTTTTTAAACACCCAAATCTACCAATTAATGATTGATCAATCAATTCATAGTTTTTAGACACCGGAATAAAGGGATAATGTTGTAATGCCATTGACATTATGGGATTACCCTTTGGTTGGTAGGAAAACTGCTGGAATTTCGAGTGGGTTTGCCTCCCGTGGGGGCACCAATTAAGCTTCCGCCTCATCAATTTGGTTATTTAAGATAAGTCGAGTCGCCTTCCCCTCGGGAGCTTAAAGCGCTTGTAAGTTTCGAAAGGGTCTTGTAGTGCCTCTCGTGCCATCAGCTCGATGGAAACCCTAGTCCAGGTGTCCTCGTAACTGGTGGAAAAATTCTTGGAAATGACAGATTGTTATGCTGCATTTTATTTTATCATATTTTATATCACGAGATAAAAACTGATCTCATTCTCCATCACCCGAGACTGGTAGAACACTCCGTAGAACTCCGATTCAATTCGCAGGAAGACTTTGTTTTCCTCAATTCGAACAGTCAAGACACTTTGGTGACACCGCGGGTTAGACACGGACGCTGGTGATTCTTGGTTAGCAATTAGAGGATGACACGGGGGCCCACTTAGCCGATTCCCGAAGAGGCTCTCAACCTCGTCACCGTCCGCTGCAATCTCTTAACTCTCGCCCTCTTCCCCATCCCGATTCACTCCCCCTAGCAACGAGGGGATGAAGCAGCGTATATTCTCGTACATCTCCCAAATCCTGGGTGAATCCCTTCTGGACCCTTAACCCACCCGGATGTTCAAGTACGTTTCACTCGGATTCTCTAATTAGGACAACTGAGCCAACAATACCCGCCTTTGGATCATTAGACCATCATCAGCAGCCATGGGTGAGAAGCCCTCCGACACCCTAGACCACCACCACCCCCTCGACATCCCCAGAAAAGCCATCCTGTATTATTTGTGAGTGCAGGAGAGAACTGAAACTTGAAAAGAATAATATTCGAAGTGGATGAAGACGATGTGGAGTTACGGATGAGCTCCCCTGGCATTCTGAGAGACGTAATGGCCAAGTTTTGGACACAGTTGCCTCTAAGTGCCCACCCCACTAGATGTCATCCCACCCCCAAACTCGAAACGTTGATATCCAACCAGCAAAGATGGCCCCGATGGACTACGAAATCCAACGAAATAACCCCGAACTCCGGCTTAATGTGTACACGAAATGCCATTGGCTGTGGCAATATTATGATTGTGTTTGTATACCAAATGATGGAGAATATCAATCGCACGATAATTGGTAGTGTATTGCAGTCGAACGCCGGGGATTGTATGCAGTTGGTAAATAATGACAGGAATGATTAGTTAATTCTGTTAGGAATCATTTCTCCGGGGATTAACGAGTAATTGTTAGTGTGGGAACGGGCTTTGTGGTGATTTTACACACAGAAATGTGGGGGAGAGAGAGACTATTTGGTTTATTTGTAATAGAATAGGAAAATGCCCGCGAATTTTGAAGCTCTTGGGGGATTGCTGCTGAATATTTTTCATTTACGATTCACGTATGATATACCGAATGCACAGTCTCTTCTCCTGGTATTATTTAATAACCGTTAATTAGGGGACGGTTAATGGAACTCGGAGAGCAGCACTTATGAAGTATAATGTAAACCCTTCAAAACATTAGCCATTCGCAGAGCTTGAGCACATCAGAGGTAACGTGAAGAGAAATACTTGGCTCTCAGTACGGTTCTCTCCCATTAGCGTTCGGGCACACGTGTAGCCATCCATTAGAGCCAATCAAATTTGTCAGCTTTTAGGTACGATTATATATTTATCCCAATCAGGGACGTCATTCCTACCAGTTTCACCCCTTCACAGTTCCCTTGCCTATGCCAATTGCGTTCCTCTGTTTATTCAGGGGATCGTTGCGCTCGAAGCTCATGTGTTGTCTCAAAAGTCGGTAAATACGTCGGGTAAAAATAATTTTTTTCGAGTTACAAGTACCTTTTTATTGCTAATTTTTCACTCATTTTTTATAATGAGTGGGAATTCGTGACGATGGCTTAATTGCTATGTACGCGCCCAATCATCCAGATCGAATTCTCAGAATTGCGAGAGAATATCCAGTCATCTTTGGAGATGTAATTTACCCGTTCCTTTTTGCCATTAACTCAATTGCAAAATGTATTAGTGCCGGATGAGGTACATAAGCGAATTCTCCTGCATAACAGCTCTTAAAAAACATTCCTCCTTTGAGAATTGAATTATTGTACGTGAGGAATTAATTAATTGAAATAATTGAAGATCAATCGATTGAGAGTTATCTTTGATAAGTAGGAATCAACGTTAACATTATGGTTATCGTTGTTTTTTTCATGGCTAATCGATACTTATTATCTTCTCGATTTTTAACATAAAAAAAATTATGTAATATTTTTTTTAACAAACATCCTGTGAGGGATTGGCGAGTGGCCATCGCCTGAAGGTCTTCAGTTTGCAGATCAGATATTTTTATCCAATTTGTGAAGTATTTTTCAACGATGAAAACTCGTACGGGAAATTAATTAAAAAATACATTATATGAAATAAGATTTTTTAAATTACAACTCTGATACAGATTTTCTGTTGAATTCTATAATTATTAGTTATATTTTTAATTTAGAACAGTAATACAAAATTAATAAGCCAGGGTGAAACGTTCTGCCATTGATGAATGAAGGATTACGATTTCATAAGTGACATCCGCGTTATTCCTGAGAGTCATGTGACATGACATGCTCCAACCCTTCTAGAACCCACGAAAATCAATTTCTCTTCCTCTCCATGCACTTTTCCCTCTGTCTTCCTCATCCCTCCAGCCCTCCCAACCCCTCACCATCAACGGTAGCTCTTATCGGCAGCAATGGGATTGCACACGACCGCGAAACTTCTGTATGTGGTATGTATGTGCAACGAGATAGAGGCAACCTCATCTCCTTTTTTACCTCTTGTCACGCCTCGTTTTTACCCACACATAGCCCCCAATCTTGTCGCGAAGTGGCTTCTACCGACGGCGACTGGAGGGGTGGTGGCGAGGTGGGTGGAGGATAGGGGCGGAGAAATACATTCTCAAATAGACCAAGGTTGAGTCAAAAATTTGAATTTCAAATTTTCTTTCTACTCTACGACTACACGATCGAATTCGGCTTCTCTCTCTCCGTCTCTTCTGTTCATATTTTTAACCCACCATTTTTCTTCCCTCTTTCATCCCAAATCGCTTCCTCCTACCCCGGAGTTTCTTGGTGGTGTAACTTTCATGATTACTCTGTTATTACTCGGTAATTATAGAGTGCATTCAGTGCCTTGTAACACGCGATATGGTATCCAATGGTTTCATGAATTTTTCGCACGAATGAATTCTTACATTCATCTCAATTTTTTTTTTCACCGATAATTTTATTTAATTTACGTGAGACAATTTTACCGGGCGAGAACAATTCCCCTGTTTCGTTATCGTGATGTAGTTAACATATTCATTTTGATCGTCACAAATTCGTTCACCGGGGTCGTGTGTCGGTTTAATTGTATACATCTCCTTCATCACTTAACCGCTGAGCAAGTGGTAAAATCCGTAATTTTTATTGGACATTTGTGTCGAATAATCAGCTCATCCCCAAAAATCAAAGCTGTTCTCTCGGCGATAACCCAAAATTGTCACTCGTGTCGATCATAAAATAATCCGGTGAAACCTCACAAACCCAAAAGGACCAAAAAAGACATTGGAACAGTCAACCGGGCATAAGCCCAGAGTAGGAAGCCACTTTCCCAGGTAGGAAATGCCAATGTCCACGAAACGGGCCAGGTCTGGCACGAGACTGGCTTGCCAGATCTGGGCCACCAAGCTTGGCCCGAGGCATGGCCAGACCGGCAAAGAGCATGGCTTGCCAGGCTTGGGTCACTAAGCTTGGCCCGTGGTATGGCCAGACTGGCAAAGAGCACGGTTTGCCGGGCTTGGGCAACCACGCTTGACCCGAGGTATGGCCAGACTGGTAAAGAGCATGGCTTGCCAGGCTTGGGTCACCAAGCTTGCCCCGAGACATGGCCAGGCAGACAAGGGGCATGGTTTGCCAGGCTTGGGTCCCATATGGAACAGCATTCCAAAAATTGAATTCTCATGGGGAATGTTCCTTCACTAAATTTTTCGTCCTTTGATTCTCCTTCTTCCGAAGGTACCATTATTTCTTCTGAACATACTATTTCAGGGGAAAATATGCGTGGATATCACCGTATACCACACATTCTATGACAACAGCCCGTAAGATGGCGTGTTGAGTAGTCTGATTGTGGCAGTAGACATGAGTGTCGTGTGCGGCAATTTATTATTTTAATATTACTCTTTTACTATTGTAATATGTCTCAGAGTTCATATTCACGGGTTAAAAAATACAGACATTTTCATCAACTGAAGAAAAAAGAATCTGTAAA
This sequence comes from Diachasmimorpha longicaudata, assembly GCF_034640455.1. Taxonomy (NCBI): domain Eukaryota; kingdom Metazoa; phylum Arthropoda; class Insecta; order Hymenoptera; family Braconidae; genus Diachasmimorpha; species Diachasmimorpha longicaudata. The sequence goes on along the minus strand of NC_087228.1, from coordinate 9,465,537 downwards.
CGTAGAAGGCGCTAAAGAAAAAACTCCGGATTACAGTGAACGCAATAATGCCGATGAGGAAGAGGTTAGTTTGCCAACAGCCAATGAAATAACTATCCGTAGTGGATCTATTGTGGATCAAATTAGTGGAGATGTCGATGTTCGACATCTCGATGATAATGCTAGTGCTTGTGGTGATAGTTGGTCGGGTGGTGATGGTGATTGTGGCTCGTATAAGCATCTTAATGATTGCATCAGTGAATCCAATAGCAGCGTTGGAGACAGGGATGAACCAATTCTTGGGGGTTTATAGTTGATAATACTTCATTTTTCCGGGATAAATGGAATTGTAAAATCACTGTGTTAATATGACTCCATTAGTTCATTTTCGTAATTGTATTAGTTGTGATATTCTTGATAAAAGGTACGATTAATAGGAAAAGTTTATATTATCAATATATTTTTATCGCGAGGCGTTTCATTGGGCAGAATATATATTAATATATGAATATTGTTTAGTATTCGGCTGTCATTGAAGTATTAATTATATTTATTATATTTCTCCTGGCGAGGTCGGAAATCCAGAAGATGGAAATAACAATTGGAAAATGTGATGTATCTTAGCATAATAAAGTATTTTCTATGTCATTTCCTCATAAGTTAGATCACGGGAATAAATATCCGTTGTTGGTTCAGGGATTAAATATTATGTCCAAAAGTTTAAAGGGAAAAATAATAAGTGGATTTTTAATTTTTAAGAAAAATTCTAATGAAAGTAATTTCAGCCATTGAGAGCTGTTTTCAGTATTTGGTGATTCAAGTCAAATAATATTTATAAGGTTGAAGTTTCACAATCGGACTGCGTCCATATTCCCCAAAGATTTCAAATTTAAGGGTTGAAATTAATTAGTTATATGTAATCCTATCCAAGACTTTTTTATATTTCTAAGTTTGTTTGAAAGAGTGAATATAATAAGCAATATTATATAGAACTAGCACACAATCAATGCAACTAAATATCATTCTGTGTTCCGGAGTTGCAGATGGAGAAGACATTATTGTAAAAAAAGGACGTCTTTCCGAGATGAAAAAATAATTCTTATCAGGATAATTCGTATCAGCAATTGTCTATGGATATAAGAATTAATTCTTATCATCCATAGCGGAATAAATTATCCATAATATTGCTATTATAATGACTGTTTTCATGCTTGAATTGAAGCACGATAATTTATCAATTCTAAACTACTAATTTAAAAAATAACATTGGTGCGTTATTTTGTTGGATATTTTGTTAATACAATCTTCGAATTCTGAAGACTGACTGCTAATATTATTAGATTGTAAGAGAGAGTTTATTAAGACTTAATATGGTATGTCGTATTAAATTTCGGATTCAAATGATCTACGTAGATTATTTATTTTAAAAGCGGATGAAAATAATCCACAAAAGATTTTTCTACAATTTATACCTGCAATCATTTTTTTGAGTTTTCATATTCTGTTCGCGGAAAAATCTCATAGTTGTGATTATCTTTCATGAAAATTGGAGATACAAACACTGCATATCTTTAACTGTTCAACCAAAATCGGATGAAAACATGTACTATGTCGATAGGAGGAAAAAAGTTTTTGATTGGCTGAGTTTTTTTGTCAATAGATTTAATAAATTTAAATATAAGTTTTGTCACATAATAAAACTGTTTTCTGTATAATGTTGAAGGTAATAAATACATGTCTGCTTATCAGATATACCGTTCATATATTTATTGGTGATTCTGAACCCAATACAGGCAACGGTTGGAGCCTGGCCACAGCTCTGGTCGTAAATCTGGGCCAATTTCGGGCCGAATGGTCAGCCCAGAATGCGGCCAAAGTTCGGCAATAGGTCTGGGCCAATTTCGGGCCGAATGGTAAGCCCAGAGTGCGGCCAAAGTTCGGCAACAGGCCTGGGCCAATTTCGGGCCGAATGGTAAGCCCAGAGTGCGGCCAAAGTACGGCGACCGAAGTCTGGCCAAAGTTCGGTCCCAGGCCTGGCCCCGTGTTATCATCCCAGGGTCTAGCCAAGTTCGGCGCGAGTTTGGCTGGAGCCCGGGTGCCGAGCTACGGCAGCTCGGCGGCCGTGCTTGTACCAAGGTTGGCCCATTCGTTTTTTCCTACCTGGGTTGCAACCCGTGCCCCCTAGATTTATCGTTGTTTCGTGTTTGCAGTGTTTTAAGCACGTTTTATGCCATCCAACGAGCCCGCTCAGCCCAGCTATAACCGTGGCCAATTTTCCATATCCAACTGTACTCTGTGGCCAATCCCCCCTCTCCACTTCACCTGTACATCCTCACATTTTTTTTATCATTTTATTTCTCCACCTCTATCCCTCTCTGCGTTTTCCATCGAGCCGTGGCAATCCGCTGCATTTGACTGTGCAACGCACCGGCTATTCTGGTCATTGTTCACGCTAAATTGAATACATTGGTAAAAAAAATTAATATGAACAGTGCATACCCAAAAGCAACTGACCATCTCTCCGCCTCACTCTGGTTTTTTTTTTCGTGCAACCCTTGGATGACGAGATGAGGAGCGGGGAGAAGTGTGGAAACCGATGCACAGGTACACAACGCGGCTCGGCATTGTACAATTTATTTTAAAAAGTGAAATAGGAAGGGGGGAGGGGGGAACATTTGGGGAAATAAAATCACGCCTGACTCGACTAATTGCTCTGCAGCCCATCGCTCGATCTCTATGATATATTTATTTATTTATTCGCTCGTGCATTTTTTACACGAATTTTAATACCCGGAGCAGCGAGGGAGGGGATGGGGGTGGATGGTATGTTGGGGTGAGTCTGCAGTGGATAAAAATCGTAGCCATTTTTAGTCGAGATAAGTCATTCGGTAGCGAAGTCATTCGATTCGATTTTAAGAACGACAGCGTAATGTTTGTAATAAAATTTTTTATAACACGCAAATTGCCTCTCAAAGATATTGTTTTTTTTTTAATTTGTTTTTTCAAATCCTAATTTTGGGGATCTACAGGAGGATGAGGTTAGCTCCGCAGTTTTCCGGTATATCCTGGGCTGAAACTCCTGCGGGAAGCGCATCAGAATTTCCTTCTTGTTCTCTTTACGCGGGGTATTGTGGATGTGAAAGGGAAATGAGCGGTAATTAATTGATAAATTAATTTAGCGCATGGGGAAGTTAGGGAATCGGATATAATGTTGATGATGCTGGAGACGGCATGGCGGTGTTGTGCGAAAAATTCATTAGCGCACAAAAAGTGAATGAATTACCTAGAAAATTGGCCTGAATAGATTCCCCAAAATCAGCATAGAAAAATTAATGGAAAATTTTTTTTTATCCAAAAATTCCGACACATTCTACCTGAAAACTGATGCAAGTCCCACATGTATGCACGTTTTCAATAATTGAAACGAATCAAATATCACTTTGCTGTTTCAATAATCATTTATATGGTTCCCCAATGATGATAAACAATACCGGAAAATTGAACACCCGAAATCGAACCGCCTAGCGCTCAAAGCAGCTTCCCATACGAGGTACTGGCGCATTGGGTTACAACAAAAAAAAAAACAGGAAAATTAAAAAAAAAAATACATTAAGCCCAGTCGGCCAGGCGATTCAGCAGAAGTTGTACTAATTGGAAGCAGCCTTTTGCGCGCAAGGGGGTTGATTTCGATTGACGAGGCCGATGTTCTATGCACGCCGTATAGGTATGAAAAGGGTGGGTATACAGTGGTGGTATGGGCTCTCGGGTGGCTGCGACGGATCGGGTCGCACAAAGGCAGCATTTTAATTGGATAACGTCATATCGACGCGCGTTCACACGCGTGTCTCTCCGCGGCACTCTCTCTCTCTCTCCTTCTATTTTCTCTGTACAACCTCAACACTGTGGTCTACGGGGTATTGGGCATTCAGATAAATAACGCCGTTTCACACACTGTGTGGATACATATCGATGTAATTATTTACTATTGAGTTTCGATGGACGTGCGATTTGGGAAGGAGTAAGCGGCCAATTCCGTCTATTCGGTTTTGCTTTCCTCCTTTCGAAACAATTTTTTTCCTAGACTCAATTACAAATTATCACGCCATTTGGTCAGATGGGGCCAACTGTCTACACGTCATAAATGCAAATAAATTTATTAATGTTAATGGGGATGATAATGCACCGGAAATTTTGCAAGAAGTGAAATACAATTATCAATATGTTCCATTCTTAATTCTTTCGCCGAAAGTAATTACTCCACTCCGATTCTTCCCGTAATTAACATTTCTCAGGGACTTTCCCACCAACAATTTGTGGAAGAAAGTCCCCGCACTTATTCGTCGGTAAATAAGCTCACGATATATACCGCACCAATAATTAGCACATGGAGAATGATGAGTGGGCTAGGCGGAGCCGACTGGCAAAGGGGCGTGTGACTCTACATAATTCTTTTTTTATTTTTTTTATTCGTCTCGGCAAATCAACACACGCGTCCATCAGTGCCCTGAGAGATTAATTCATTAGGGAAATTTACTTTTCTCACTCGAATCAGTTCCATCTGAGGAACTAATCTCTGTCACTGTACCTGAGGGTAGAGGGAGAGAGACGAGTAGAAGCCGAGATGAATCGAAAAACCAGAGGACGAACGGGGGAAAATGTTTTATTACAATCGGTCTACATCGGTGGCTTGCCAGAGGACCAATAAAAATCGATTTTCGAGTATGTAGAAACACCCGTACAATAGCCAATGGGTAAATTCGCTAAATTAACCACTTGTTGACTAAATGATACGTTTATGGTATAAAATGAATCAAAATGGAATAATGATGTTTTCCCACATATTGAATTATTATGAATTAATAGTAACTTTGTTACGACCCTCGGATAGCGGCAGGAGTGAGTTTGAAAATGCTATGAGTAAATCTCGCCGAGGTGCGATTTATTGATGAATATGCGCACAGATAATTACTCTAATTTGTTGGGTTGATCGAGTGCTCTATAATGTATTGAGTGTCGTAATTGAATTTAATACGCGCGAGAATTTGATGATTTTGAATATTTAGAGCAGTGACTTTGGAAATTTCATTAAATTTCCTCGGGAATTTTGAAGATTCATCGAATTTTCCAAGATTTTCCTTTCCGAAGAATCGCCATTCCCTTTTTTACAATTTCCTTTCAGATCTGAAGCAATATACCTTTCCATAAAAAAAAGTGTAACATCGTGCGAGGCCACAACTCTTAAACGACTGCCATTCAGGATGTCTTGCATTTTCAATTAATAGCCTATCATCACTCTAAACTAATTAGAATAAAAAGGAGAATATACACTCTCGTCGATGAATATGGAAAAGGCAGCCTCTTGCATATACAAAACTTCATTTCATTTTTGAATGTGAATTTTATACTGATTAGCGAGTAGTTTTGTCACCTCCTTTCATTTTTCTTCTTTACCTCCTTTAATGAAATAAATCAGAGGGAGATAATATTTTTTTCCCTAAAGTCCTTCCTTTTACCCCATTCGATCCCATAATTATCATTGCACCTTTTCTCCGAATTCAATTAACAAAAAATCAATTTGCACTCCAAACAACTCCACAATTATTGTTGTTTTGTCACGAAATTGCGGCAATGTTTGAATCGAATTTGACGAGAGCCCCAAGTGTACCACCCACGCAGAGAATAGTTGAAGGTAAGAGAGGAAACAGAAAGGTGAAGGGGTATATACCGGGGATATACAGTGGTCTGAGGTGGATAAGAGCGTAGCTGTTTGTCTTCCATTACGCAAGGCAAAGCAGATCATTGTCTGCAGCCTAACCAACCCAAAATTCACTATCCTCATCGCATTACCCAAGTCTAGTTCGAAGCCATTGTAATTCAGCATCCCCCAAGCAACATTCGAGAACAGTGAGTGGTTTTCTCGGAACTACAATCCCCCACTGCATTCTCAGTGATGCACCTAAATCAGAACACCGGCATTATACAGATTATTCGGATAATTATTCCCTGATTGTATGAATCGAGGGGGTGTTTTATTTGTACCCCATCAAAGGCGTGTAATTAGGTTTTGATGGTGCGGATGATGGAAGTTGATATTGAGAATTAATTGACGACGTTGAATTGCACTGAGACGTGGAGGAAATCGTTCTGGTGAATCAATACTACGATTGAAGGTAATTAAATGTTATATTGAATGTTGTTAGATCTCGTTCCTCACTGAGAATTAAACTCAATCGATCTGGCGGGTGGAGAAGGGGCTGGGGGTCGGTGGGTTCGAGAGAAATGAGAGCCGGACGTTGGGGTAATGCCTCGTGCGGAAAGTGCCGAGTTGTACGAGGGGAGGGATTACAATTAGCATGCTATTTAATAATGCAAACTCAATGAGGCAGAGGTCCACTCAGCGCGAAACCCGAGTATACTTCGTTTCTAGAGCCACCCCCGCCCTCCCACCCTTCTACCGCCGCTATCTGGTGTTTGATAATGTAACGTACGATTAGCTAACGCAACCCGCACGGAAAAGGGAATTTTCCCAGTATATTTTGCCGCGGTATTGATGCACATTAACAACCACAATGCAGCCGGAACATACTATATACACTGCTAAGACAAGACTTGACCGGTACGAAAGGTCGACAGGTGAATAATTGAAATTAAATTCCCACAATCTCGTGATTTTTTAAAGACATTTTCGATATGTTGTTGTTTAAGTACCTCTGGAAAGTTTAATATCATTAGAATGTAGGGAAATTTTTTGTTGTCTGAGTCCCACCGAAGTACCGCCACTAACATCCGGAAGGTATCAACTTCCTGTTAACATACTTTATCATGCATCTTGGAAGAACGCCGGTTGCCGCAGAAGGAGACTCATTGTTTATTCAAAATGCAGGAGATAGTTAATTCTCAATCTTCAGTGGAATTTAAAATTACCAAAAAAGTTCGACACGGGTTAATGAATTATTAATTTGATTTGTTGGAATCTTCTGGGGATTATTTGTGGCGGGGATTTTTTAAAGGTTTTTTTTCATGATCGGACAATTGGTGGGAATTGAGAACAGGATAAAAATAGTTGTGCTTGAGAATAACACGGGCCGGGGTGTCGGAAAAGTCTCAAGAGCCCCTTCCCCACTGTGAAATCCTGTGGTGAAGTTTCTCGAGCAAGTGAGGTGTATTGGATGAGGATATGCGGCGGGTGTATAAGGTATCTTCAGAACTCAAGGCACGACCTCACCCAGCTTCTGAACAAATCCCGTGAACTTGACCTCGATTCACCAACGGGGTCGACGCCACTTTTCCTTAAGGAATTTACAAAAAATATTATCGAGAATCGCCCAAGACTACATCCATCTAGATAGTGCCCCTTTGCATCCCCTAATGTAAACGGAAAATCGCGTACTTCACAGAGGTTGAATCTCCGAGTCACCCCCCTAACCCACTCGTTCTAGGTCCAAGTGAAGGGTTGTGAACAGGGACTGGGCATGAGAATGGAGAAGTGATGGGGGTGCGGGGGGACTAGCTACTCATTACCGTGAAATTAATTAGGTTCTGTGGGTCACAAAGGCCCACTGGCTGAAGGCGTGTGCAATACAACGTAACTACCAGTGAGGGTACCACTACATCAACAGTCGGGGTTGGCACTCTGGCGCGGGGGGAAAGGCTCGCCGCCAGGTAAACGTTCGCCTATCACAGGTGCCCAGTGCTCACTAATGACATTTAGTACTTGCAAACAACTTCATCATGGTGGATTGTAATGTTTAGGCGTAATTTCGTATCCTTGGTGAGTTCAAGTGAATAAACATTCCTGAAGTAATGCACATTTAATATAAATAATTTATTTAGAGTTTTTTTTTTTCGTTCAAGCTATTCTCAAGGGTTCACAGCATATGATGATGGAAAAATTCAGTACCACAAAATTTCAGGAGAATTTTTCGTGCAATTTGACCGCCACAATTCTCCGGCTTTTGTCTCCATGTGAATCTCAATTTTCGTTTTGCTACAGAAATAACTACTGAGGGTATAAAGTTCGGAAGCCCTTAATGGAGCCGTTGGACGAAATCACAACAATATTGAGGGATAAAATAGATATGGAAAATATAATGCACAGTGCACTCCCGAAAAAGGGGGAAAATTCACGCCAACGAGAATGCTATAACGGGGATTATGATGTATTGGATTTGATATTGCAATGAGTAGTCGTCATAATCCGTAAATACGTTGGAACCAATATTGGTACCATCTATAAGCCTTTGCGCTCAACGATAAACCTATTAAAATACAGAGGATTAACGGGCACATTCTAACTGCCCATTGATTTTTAATTCTCCTCGAGGGAGGGAAATTAAATGGATGCGGGTTTCAAAATAAAATCTGCATAATGGATATTTCACGGAGGGCAGTCCTGTGGTGGAAAAATTCCCAGGAATCTGGTCATTGAAATATCAATTAATTAATTACTAAAAATCGATTAAACACCGTATTTCCAAAAATTTCTAGTCAGCTGTCCGCAGCATTTCGGAAATCACAAGAAACTCCCGGAGTGAATAGGGCAGAATGAGTCACTGACAGATCGATTGCAGGGTAGATATTACTAAGGGGGATGAGGTCAAAGTAGTCCTACCTTCTTGCCCTGTCCTCTCAACCCTCGCTCCTCATATTTTCTTCACAACACGAGGACCTGAATCGAAGCAAATAATCGGCCTGGACTCGTTGGTTACTTAACCTGTCCACCGCAGAAATTGATCCCTCAGTCGTAAAATGATTGATACTACAACCTGAGTATGATTAGTTTATTAATCGGCTTTCCTCTGTGGAAAAATGATTTGTCGACTGTGTCGTTTACTATATTTTGATCCCAACGAAGACGTTATTGGTCAGATTATTAATTATTCTGTGGAAAACGGAGAACAAAAAATGCCTTGAAATTAAGTAGTCATTAATTTCATGTCACAAAAACAAATAACTTTTACCCATTGTATAATGAAATCGTTTCCCCCCGATTTTTCGGCCATCAACTTTTGAATGAATGTTCAAAAAAAAGTGTCTTTTTTTGTCACCATGGGATCGGACATTTTTCATCGTTCAATCACACAGATTGGATGATTGCCGTGGTCATCTCCAGGGAAATTAAACGACTTTTTTTTCCACAGAATAAAATTGACTGTAATAGAGACCATTCTAATCGTATTGGCGGGAATTAAAAGAAAAATCCTTAAATTACAATAAATATGTCAGACTTGCACCAGAAATTTCGTAAAATTACTGATCAGTAATAAAATAGCGTCCATTCGAGCAACTCCAATGCCAATGATTCTGATGGTTTACAAAGGACACAACGACAGGTACAGCTGAGGGGTGGTTTCGGCATTCGTCTGCGTGGGTTACGCAGTAGTTCTCGTCGAGTATGCACAGCCTGGCAGCCGGTGAATAGGTATTTTGGAGCTATTGTGCCGCTGGCATTATGCCAATACCTTCCATTCAATAAATATCATCTTAATGAACTCATGTATATTTGATTGGGAGCTACGCCGCCGTCAAGCCCTCATCCACCCCGACATTCCCCACCCCCTCGTTCGCTGTCACCCTCTCTGCCCGCCCCTCTCTCACCCCCCTTTTTTCATTCCTCTTGTTCCCTGTCCTCACCCCCTCCCCTTCCGTTCTCCTGGTGTCGCTCAGGACCTTCTGCTCATGCCACGGACTAACGCAAACGTAACACAAGTGCCTTAGCTCACCGGACGGCTTCATTTCCCTTGGATGTCATCGAAACTCATTAACAACGTATTTTCAATCATTGAAACTGTCTCAAAACTGATTTTTCCACATCTCTGTTGAAGTGAAAGTCATTAATGGAGGCTTATAGAATATTTAAACGTAATACTCTCGCTGTGAAATCTTAAATGACATTTTCAATTAAATTGATGATTGAATTCTATCGGCGGTGCATTTAATCGAAAAGTTTGTTGGAAATGAGAGGACTTAGAGCAGGCGAGTTTATTGAATTTAATTCCATCAATGTATTTGAGTTTGTAATGAATTTCATTAAAGTCATGCTTTCTACATTTTATTAAAATGTTCATGAAAATTTACTGGCCGGGTTTTGTCATTTTCTTGGGAGTGAAGTGACGCCCAATTTTTTTTGAGAATCAAATCTCATTGGCAACGCATTTTTAAACAGTTTAACGGTCTCAAAACCGATTTTTTCACATCTCTATTGAAGTGCAATTCATAAATAGAGGGTTGTAAAATATTCAGATTGAATATTCCCGCTGGTGAATATTAAAAGACGTCTTCCATTAACTTGATGACTGAGCTCTATCAAAGGTGGTCTGTAAGAGCACTTGGAGCGAGAGATTCAAGAAAATTTAATTAAATCAATTGATTTACTTTTTCTGATATCGCTTATATACTTTTTCACAATTCAAGGTCAGAATAAACAATCAGTTATTGTATTTTCACGTATACATCATTATCTCTGTATCTATTTGCAATTTATCATTCCCCTCCTCAATAGAAAGGAATTGAATGAAATAAAAATTGCCCAATTAGATACTAAAATTATGAAATTCTTGAGAATTACGATTTCATAAAAATCGTTCTACCAATGATTAGAAAAGTTCGAACTTTGAATTTTCAGGGGAGATCTAACGGGAGTGAAACTGAAGAAATGAAGGAGAAGGAGTGGATGGAGAGGCTGTATGTCGTGCTTGCGTGTTATTTATCCGCAGTGGTCTGGTGCCAGTGCAGGGGTGGGTAGAGGGAGAGGGGGCGTTACATTAGCAGGATTGCCCCCTTCCCTGATGCTCTCGCTATCAGTATCCCTCCGCCTCTGTCTCACCACACCGGTTCTGCAACTACTTCACTTTCTGTTTGCGGAGGCAGTGTATCTGCACCGCTCCCTCAATTTTTTTGTCTTTATTTTCTCTCATTCTTATCTGTACTCGAGGCTGGTGTACACTGTTATCTGGATAGATTTCTGAGGGACGATTGCAATTTTTATTATTGGTAATTCATGTTATGGACAAATACGCAAAATTTATTTTATCCGTTTCTTCAGATTTTTTTCTTTAATGAAGAATTCCAATGAACGAATTGAATTGTCAATTTTAATTATTATCAATGACTGTTGTCATTATCTCGGGATGAAATATGTTGTCTGGTGTGTTTGCAATCGAATGAAGTTTTAATCGAATTTATCAGTCGCTGTGAAAGCCTCGCGTTAAATGAATTCCCTTCTAATTCTAAATTAATTGGAATTGACTAAAATTCAATAGTGCACTCAAGTGCGTCTATTTCTCACAATTTTCCCGAGTCGCTGCTTCCTTAACTCGTCCCCTACCCCCTTTACCATCAACCCCCTATTCGCTGAAGCACTAGGAGTACTAGCGCAGTGCGTTAATTGGCAGTTCCTGCCAATTGACACTCATTAGAGCGCAAGATTAATTACGAGGCCGCACACAAGTCGACTTCTCTCCGCGGAGGAGGTGCACACAGCGCGTCCTCTCCAATTAATGAAAGTTATGTCCGGACGCTAACAAACCTTACGCGCCTCCGACCGCGCCATTTTGAAAGACACCAAGACGCCCAAGCCGCCATCATTACCATCTCTAGTCTCTTCGTTTCATTCGTAGTGAGAAACCTAAAAAATTCAATGACATTCATTTTTTAATTATGGCAGTGGATAAATTATTTAGGATATATTAAGGGCATTGCGAGGTATTGATGACTATCCATTTATTACTTCTGTGTTATGTAACCTGAGTCAATAATAAACTTCAAATAATCACTTAATACTTAATTTATTATTTTTCCAAAATTCCAAGCACATGATTCAAATTCACAACGCACCGAGAAAAATCCATTATTACATGTCGAGAGACGGGACATTTTTGCCAACCGTTGAAATTAAAAATCCAGTACCACTGCCATGAATTCAAAAATACTCCAACATAGCCATACATACATACATGACAACAACTGGGCAAGAGGCGGCATGGGGGGGAAGTTGAGTTGTAGTTTGAGCGGCGGTAAAGTTCTAAATAATAAATTGGGAAAGGGTCGCCTCGTCTCGCTCGACATTGACGTCTGAGCGACACTTTTCGGCTATTTTTTCCCTCGAAAAAAAAAATTTATTCCACAAGACATCACCTTTCATTGCCCCCCGTACGACGTGTCTCCCCGTCTTTTCATTTATTCATTCTGTCTTTAGAAAAGAATATTTTTCTGACTTCTACCTGCGACATCTAGTCCACAACTTGCGACAGTAAACACCACTGGCGAGGAGCAATGTCGACTGGTTTTACTATCTTTATGTATTTTTTTTTCTTCTGGTACGTGTACGGGGGCTGCATTTGCATGGAGTAACCGGTGAGTTTTTATCACGTGGTGTGCCACACCGGGCCGACAAGTATACAGTTAAAATACGTGAGGCGTCTCGTGGGTTATGCATCAGGGATAGGTGCATGCAGTTTACTCTTTCTATTTCACGTTAAATTACCCGAGAAAACCCCCGCATCGTTGAAGGGGGAGGGGGCGGATGATGATGCGTAGTTATCCCGGGGGGTTATACCCGGTATCGGCGCGCGCGCAACGCTCAGTAGACCGTCACTGAGGGGGTGTTACACACGTGCTGGAGTAAATTCCAGGGGGTGCTGTAAATTTTGACACCTGAACTCATACCAATACGACGTATTGACACGTGCTCGATGGAAGATATAAATTATTTGAAAATAATTGACCGAAGGAGACAACCCATTAATTATGGAGAACGTCTCATGGTTTAGATTGTTGGGTAAATTCAGGGATCTATATGACAAATATATTATTAATTCATCAAGTATTGATAAATATAAATCATGTTGTTGATACGACTAAAATCATTAAATATACTCCTCTTCTTTCTGTATTGAACGGAATAAATCCCAATAAATTTTTCACCTGTCCGCTAGTTTCTTAAAATTCCGGTTCATTTGAGTCACTCTTCATTAAATCAGACATTGATAGAGATCTGTTGTATCAACGCCACTCGAAAAAAACCAATGAATATAAATAAAAACCCAATAATTCCATTAGCATCACTTCCCCCCTCTAGATCTCCCCTGCTGTTAATTAACAAACGATCGTTTCCTCTTTTACCTCCAATTATTTTCTTTTCTCTCTCCCCACACGTCAGTTTGCCGGGGGAAATACAATTATTCAACTGACAAGCGCGTTCCAGAGATGTCCAGTGAATTTTTCTGGGAAAATGTTAAACGAAAATGACCGATTCCTGGGGTGCATTTATAGTTTGTCCCCGTGTGGAGCTAAACCCGGCGGCGGTTGATGAGCTTTCGCAAAGAGTGAGGGGGGAGGAGGGGATAAAAAAAAATCTCCATCCGCAAAACAAAATCAAAATAAAAAAGGAGTGAGGGACAGAAGGGAAGCAAAATAAAAACAAAGGGCAGAGACTCCTGGCTCAGAGCCATTCCGCGCGTCCACCGAAACCTCGTGCGATTCAATAAATGTCACTCTTCGTTCCGATAGATTGACAGCTCGTGTGACTTTCAAGAATGGGTAACCGCGGTGGAAATGAAAAAAAAATCGACACTGGACACTGGGCAGACTGATCATTTTATTCTGGGAATGGAGAATAGGGCCCCGCGAATAATCACCGTCTGCCTCAATTTTTCACATTTAATTAAATTTTCTCCCCCACCGATAATTTCAATCAATTAGCGATTCTCTATTTCTCAAATAATTCAATCAAATCTGGTGATAATTCAATCGACGGATTGATTTATTTATATTCTCATTGAGTTAACACTCTAGTCGAATTGAAAATCGATGATGTAATTGAAACTATTAGTGCAAATTCAATTTCTTTGGGTGAATTTGGAATTCATCGATTCGCATCGGCGATAGTGTTATTGAAAATTGATGGAATATATATATTTGTTAGAGGATCAATTAATGAGTAGTTCATTGTGAACAGATCAAATAACTAAAATCACATGAAGATTATTATTATCATTATTTAATGGCTGACAAGGGTCGTAGTAGTGCGATAATGTTTCTTCTCTCGATGATTTTGTGATTCTTTTTAAATGCTCTACCCATAATATAATAAAATTTAATTAAACCCTCATCAAAATATGTAGATAGATCGACGCACGTTTGTGACAATGAAACCTCTCACGTGAGCTTCGCATGCTTTTATGAGATTTTATTTGCAAGATAATTAGTGTATCTCATGAGTTCTATTTCTCTCCCATCATGCCCAAGTGCCTCCTCTAAACTCATCCACACAGACGCTCTAATACATCGCCACCTCACCGAAAATGGGATTTTACAGGGATTGGGATGGGGCAAGAGGGGCCTTTTGCCTTTTCTCGCTTTACCTCCATGCAATTACAACTGCAATTATCATGTCCTCAGTCTCAGTTTCACCAACTACGTTATTCAACTTCTCGCAGCTTTCCCCTGCATTTTCAAATACATTCGCTCTTCTCCCCGTTGGGCCACTCTATTTTCTTCACACGCACACAACTAAACATCCATTCGGCTGATACTCACCGACTTATCGATTCTCGTCGCGTTTATCGAATTGAATTACGCTTTTTTTCTTCTAGCAGGTGAAAATTACTTTTCCACGTGAAAAAGAATGAGGGGATTATTCGATTCATGGGAGGCACATCCCAGAGATAATGTGTTTTTAATTTTGTGATTTTCTTTGCTTCTGAGATTGTTTCAGTATTCAATTGTTTTGTTGTCGAATGAAACTCATCAGGAATTAATTCAAAGAATAATATTTAATCAATTACCCACTTATAACGTCGCTAGGGTTCTGTAGAAATTGTTAATTCGGTACAGTAAATATATTTTGTTCGCAAATGGGGGAAAAATTGATTCGATGTCATTTAATTTTTATCCGATTCACATAAACAATTCTTCTGTGCATAGAAATTCATCTTTGGAAGTATTCTCCTCTGATATTTTGGCGTCATCAATTGGTATTATTTCTTTGATATCGATGGAATAGAAATGTTGATAGAGAGAGTAAGCTGTCGAGTTCCCGGCAGTCTGGAGTAAGAAACACAAGCAAAAGTTCTAAAAAGGGGAGAGAGAAATGAGGAGCCGGGTGGAGAAGGGAAGGGGGGTTTTGGGTAATCAGTAAATGCGTCCATCAGCGGATTACGGGGGACCGCACTCCCTCTTCCACACCCACCCCCTCTCTATGTTCCTCCCATCCCCCTGTCCGGATCACCCGCACTTCCTCTCAGTGGATGTACTCCACTCCGGCTTTCAACATTCTGTACCCAGTACTTTGGAATTACACATCTGTTAGTTTTTTTTGGGAGTTTCATTATTTTTAGGTTGAAATGCTTGAGAGAAATATTCAATAAAAATTACCAGGAAACGTGGAGAAAAAATTTTTCTACGAGGTCACCCTCTCGAGGTACCATAAATATTAAAACTGTCACTGGAAAAAATGAAATACCATATTTTTTTTCCTTCTTCACTGTTTATGCACAAAATAAAATGTCACGACTTACAATTTTTTCATCAGTCCAACTCTCAAGCCCGAGCTAATCCAGCTCAATTATACTTTCGTGAGAAGCGTTTAATTTTTTTGCATTTGACCGAACCGAGCCATTCCGTACCATTTCAAGCGTTTAATGTATTCTGGTATTGTTATTCGTACTCCCTCTTGCCACTCATTAGAGAATCCGTTTGCAAAGTCCCTGTTTTTGAACGCTCTATATTTACAATTCAATTTGCTTTGTACTAACCCCGAGCCCCTCTGGGCAACGTCGGACAGACCACCACCTTCTCCCTCAGCGGAGTCACTTTTTTTTCCCTCTCCTCTCTTT
This sequence comes from Diachasmimorpha longicaudata, assembly GCF_034640455.1. NCBI lineage: Eukaryota > Metazoa > Arthropoda > Insecta > Hymenoptera > Braconidae > Diachasmimorpha > Diachasmimorpha longicaudata. The sequence goes on along the minus strand of NC_087228.1, from coordinate 9,449,722 downwards.
TTACTTCCATCGAGCGTCTCTTACGTTGTACCAATTCAAGCTGGTGGCGTACCACGACATTATTAACCAGAGGGGGTGAGAATAATTTTTTTTCTCTCAGGTTATTCTTTCCATAAAAATATACCACTAAACTTGTGTTGTCACTTCTCATTCTTGGCTATTTCATCCCCCTTCCTTCCGTCTTCCAGTTTTAATCTGTTATTCTGCGTGGAGTATGTTTTGACATTTATTTGAACAGTTTTTATGACATCTAGAACTTCCAATATTTTTTTTTCGTAAAGGACATTGTGAAAACTCACTGATGTCATTGGGTCAACTTCCCAAAAAGGTTTTTTGACAATTCAGTACAGTGAACGAAGTTAATTACCTCCCTCCGAGCAACCCCACACCCATCCCCGTTCGTGTCCAGTTAGGGCTCCCCGAGAACATTTGCTACGGGGGCCAATTAAAAAGTTACTCCCGCAAGTAGAAGAATAAAAGAAGAAAGAAGGTAAAAAAGTCAATGAAAGAGATGCTGCATTGGGAAAATGAGGGAAGCCCGATCTCCGCCGGCAAAGGGAGGTTTTCGTCGAAGATTCCAAAGTCCAATAGCATTCACCAGTGATATACGTTATGGGAGCAAATATTAGGTGTCACCAAAGCATATTACAGACGGAATTTCTCCATTCAACGTCAGCAATGCGTGTCAACCAATGAAAGCCGAACAAAATAGGATGAAATATTATCAGCGCTGTATAAAACGCAACATAATAATAAATGAATAATTTAGTTCTTCCAAAATGAAGAGGACAGGGCGGCTGAATATTTTAATGAAACTGGAAAATCCATTAGCGCAATCATGAAAAAATTATCAAATACTCTCCTGCCACACTCACTCGATATTTCGTCTAATCCAATAAACCAATTGAGGGCTGACAAAGTATTTATACCTTAAAAAAAAAAGTTGTAAAGTATTTTGCAGACATTTCCCTGGGTCTCCAGCCCTTCAACATAATCGCTCGAAAATTCCCCTAAGGATCCCCAAACCATAAAATCTATCACGACAATTAAAACCCTTGAAAAACAACTCAACAAATGAGAGGCCCAATCTGCCGAAATAAACAGAAATATTCACGTAAATCTCTCGAGTTTCAATATTTCGGTGAAAGTAGAAAATCCATTAACGCAAACATCAATAATTTATCTAATACACCCTCTCCCATCAATCCAAGGATACATACATCGCAGTGTATACCCTTCGTAAATAATTACGCGTACTCTCATGCGAGCCCCACAAATAGCCTTCGAGAGTGCCCTGAGTGTATATTCCTTCTACACACATACATATACACACCCTTCTACATATGTACCTCTTCACCCCAACCATTGGTCTCAACTCAGAGCTCTGTTGCAGCAATCCTCCATTCGAGCTCTTTTCGTTAAGCCTCCTCCTTTGGAAGGTGAATGCGGTCGCAGGGATACCGAGGGAAATACGCGAAGGGGCAGAGGGGGTGGCAAAGAGGGGTGGGGAGGTTCGGTGAAAACGAGTGAGCGAGAGAGAATCAGTGCTTGAGGGAAAAGAGACGCAGTGGGGTAAAGAGTGCCAGTGGCTCCAAGAAGGGTGGTCGTCGAGAGCGGGGGAGGGGGTGAGGGGATGGTGGGACGGTGGAGAGGAATAGAGGCGGCCTTTAATTAACAGAAAGTGGTTCATTAGAGCTTATTCATTAGAGAGAGCGCGCGTAATTAGCAAACTCCACCCTTTCTCCAGAACCTCCTTTCGTGTTTCACCCTCTACACACTTTCACCCTTCTTGCTTCGTATCCAACCCTCTCCTTATGGTTTCATCCTTTTCTGAGCTCCATCATTCGCCTTATGTCTCACTCCTCACCCTTATGCCACTTCTCCAGGAGGCGAACGAGACACACGGGCTTTCACTCCCCCCACCGACCACCCCTGTAAGCTCCTTTTTTGCTCCTTCTCACTGCTCTCTGTACCATCATTTCCTTGTCTTACCTGGCTTCTTGTTTCTCTTGAGGCTTCTGTTTGTCTCGCGAATCTTCCCCAGGTTACCTCGGAATTTTTTTATCCGTTTGCGGGGATATATTGTTTGAATGGATCTGGAAAATTGAAGAATTCGGAGATTTAGGGGGTTGTTCTCATTGAGAAAGTAGTTGACAGGAAATTTTGAGGGTTGAGTGCGAAAAACTCTCAATATTCTATTCAATCTTCCATCCCCACTACTCATGAAATTTTTGATTGCAAAAAAATTTCATAAATTCAACTGCAACTTGCGTACATGAAAATTGGCTACATTTTTTTTTCATTTTGTTTTAGTCGGTTCCTCCGGAAATATAGAATAGAGCAATTGAAAAATTATTTCATTCACATTCCTCTCGCCGAAAGCATTCAGTTATAATCGACAATTAAATTGTTAATTGTTATTGACTACAGGAATTTACGGAATTTGTTAATTATTATATGGTTCACCTAACAACATCATTATCGGAATAAATGCAGGATGCACACAACGATATTGGATGAGGAATGAGCGGATGAGGTGGCGGGTTTGAGGGGAAGTAGCCGATGCTGAAAAGAGAAACTGCACGAGGGAATCTAAAACTTCTAATTACCGTCGCAACCGTGGCGATCTAATGAGCAAGACCCCTCAGGCAAAAACAAAGTTTTCCTTTCCACTAACGAGACCGATTTGTTATAAAAACAAGCGTCTTTTTTTCATTTCAAACATTATCGGAATTTCAGTTTTTCTTCTCTCGCTTGTTGTCTTCACTCGTGTTATCATGAGATTGGAAAGGGAAATAAAAATGGTGGTGTGTATGTGACTCGTCAGCGAGGGAGCGTTGATTTAGTGATGACAAAAATGAAAACTGTTGAAGGTCCGGTGAATCATGGAGGGGGATGTCGGTCTTCAGCATTTTTATTCATTTTTCCGGGTAAAAAGGGGGAGTAATTAGCACTGGACTTTACACTGCATACTTGTTTGCAATATTCTAGTGCGTAAATACTGCACATACGCAATGCAACGACAGGGGCTGAGTATGCATGTCCAATTAGGGCGTCATAAGTTTGCATTACACTCTTGTGATTATTTATTACGTGAGCTGACGAGTGACGCGAGACATCTCAACGGCCGTCTATCTTCGTTCTGGCCGAAAATCAAGGGGACCAGAGGCTGGGGATATTTTTTTTTTTGGACGAATGGCAGACGAGGAACGCGGAAATGAAGAATTACACCAGTGGAGGGCGGAAAATTAATTCTCTAAAATTTATTGAATTTTCTCGTATCATGTTGTATAATTTCTCCCACATAGATCGATTCCATTTCATAAAATACTAATTACTTCTTTCCGGATGCACCGGAAAAATCGGATTAAAAATGATTTCATTATTCTAATTAAACAATAAATAAATTTAATAAACCCTCCTGGTGACTTTAAATCCAAGGCAATGAGGGAAAAGTAATGCAGAGAGCACATAATGAACAACGGACTTAATTAAAGGTTTGTGAGCGGCAACAAATCTCCCTCATTCGTCCTGTCCACCAGTTTATACCCACTCACTCGAATTGCAACCCATATAACCCAAGCCCACCAGCTACACAGTCAAATAAGATTGACGTGTCCCCGGCTGTTTTGTTTTTAATTAATTGAACGTTCCTACGCCTGCGTCCCAAATTGGCAGGACGGCATTCTAATGCGAGGAGAGGCCAACATTTCTGCTGAACTCACTGCCCTACCCCGCCTCTAGAATTCTGAATTTGTCTTCTCGTGTGGACTGTGGGCACAAAAAAAGCTTCATTACCCCTTTCTGGAGTGAACGATTCCAGTTGCATTCGCTTTTGATCGTTAGGGGAATTGGTCGACAGGGGTGGGATCCAAAAAAAAGGAATCATTTTCGAGGAACTGAGAAAACTCACTCTAGTCAATTCCTGAGGGAAAATATAATAAACAATTTTAGTAATTGGCTAGAAAGCACTTTCGTACTTTTACCAGTCAATTTCGCTTCTGAATGCGAATGTAAAATGTTCGATTATTAAATTTTAATGATGAATGGGGAAAACTAGCCTCGAATGCCTGATAATCCGCTTGAAAATATAAAATTTGAAAAATACATTCAGAAAACTCCTGCATTTCCCTGATTACCAGCGCTTTCCCAGATAATCCAACTCCATCCCGTAATGACCCACATAATAAACCCGATAATAATCCCCCATTTGAAGTATCGACCGTAACCCCAGTGCTTGAACGATACTTCTTTAATTCGATAATTAATCAACCTGCCTAATTGGACGGCTAATGGGAGCCATCAACGAGGTTAAAAAGCTCGAGTTCTATGGTTCTGTTGCTCCCTTTCAATCAAGATTGAGTTTCCATTAAGGTCTGTGCCTCCTCCTCCCTCATTTGCCAACTGCGCTTGTGTTTCGCGGTATTACTCACGTTGATCAGTGCTAACCAATGAATTTCCCTCGGCTCTCTGAGCCCTCTCTCTCTCCCATCAAGAATTTTAAACAATGCGAGACGGTACATTTTGATATTAAAAATGGTCATCAAAGTAATAGCACAGTTCCCTTCAATTTCTCGTAGCGAATGCTTCCAGTATCAACACGCCATCAGTGCTTGCGACGGCCTGGATAAAGCTTCAGGTCGTGGGCTCAATGCATCGGGGATTATGTCGGAGTGAAGGTAACTGATGTTGGTGGATCCCAAGACACTTGGCTTTCACACCACACGTATAATAACTGCCTTTTTTCAGGCCTTGGAACATTGGGGAAAAGCATCAAATAGTGACACATTAGACAATATTACTTGTGGGATGCAGTTGGTGACAATGGTGACTGCCGATGCATCAGTTGCTGTAGAATAATCCTGTGAGACTCGTCTCAGAAAAGTTGTCATAACTCTACAACAATTTTTACGACTCGTCTATCACCCAGAGAAAATTATCAGCTGGAGTCCTCCAAATAATTTACAAAAATCTCTTTGAACCCAAAAAAATCTAAATAATTCAAATTTGTCGTACCGAATAAATTTTTAATGATTGTTTTTGGAAAAGTAGGGGGAAGACATCGCGATAATTTCCCTGGACGGATGCTTCGCTGTGGAGATACAAGGAGTGAAGAGAGTTGTAACGGGGAGAATGAAAAATCGTAACAACGAGAGTGTGCAGTTGGCAAAAGCGACATGACCCGTGGGAGATGTACAAGGGTGTCAGTCATTAGTTGATTGGCTGCGGTTGTGGGCCGCACTCCAAGTATCAACCAGGCCAAGGTATTGTGCGAGGTGGTGGTTTTGTTTTATCTTCGTTTCTTCGGTTGTGAATATATCTGACGTTTTTATGAATGTTTTGTTCGGTTGTGCATAAAAACGCTGGGAGAAAACCAAAGAGGTAGAGAGGTATCCCCTCATCCTCTGCGTCCCTTAAATCGATAAAAACTCGAAATTCATAACTCGATTGGGCGCCAGGTAATTTTTAACCGGAATTACCAAACCAGAAGGTACCAAAATTTCACAGCAAAATCCAAAAGAAACGGAGCCAGCAACATTGCCACATGTTCGTTACAATAGTCTCGTTATTTTTACTGAATATTTCTCTCAAAATTAACCAGAAGAAGGAACCTCGAGACATGGAAGGCCCCGGAATAAAATTGAAGCACGTATTGCGATACTTTATTGGAACACGTTTTATGAACTGAATAAAGTATCGAAACGCGGGTGTACAGCTCCCGGCCATTTGTCCTGAGTTATTGCAGTGAGCATTACTGAAAATTGGCTTTGAATCGAAGGGCTCCAGAATTTGACAAAACACGTATAACTTCTCCTCCTCCTCGCCCTCCCCTCACCAGCCCCGTATCACGACATTCATATAACTCATAAGAATAAATGAGGCAATGAGAGTGAGGGACATCAATATTTGCCGAAAGGCTTAATAACTCTCCGGAAAGACGTCAGACAGCGAAGATTCTGTTGATTAAATTTCCCCAGCCAACAAAACCCCATTTCTGTAATAACGTCTGGCCTCATCCACGGAAGTGACGTATTGTAACGCGAGAGAATAGCTCCGGAGTAGGTCCTTCGCAGCGTCGCAAAGCAATATGTTAATCAAAGGACGAGTGATAGTCCACTGTGGCGAGTACAATTTGCCGTAGTGGACTAATGTGCTATAGATATATATCACTGCCTGAACAGAAACCGCGTACGTCGTATCAACTGATGGTAAGTGGATTACACGACAGTCGTCATGGTGAGGAACACTGTGTATGTGTGTCACCACTCACTCCACTTCAAGAAATTGAGGGACACTCTGGAGGTGCCAGGACAACTTTCGTTTCATTACGTTGATAGAAAAAAATTTTGACGAAAGAACTGCTATCAAGTTTTTGATAATTAACGAAATAATAATTTAGTATCAATTCCGAACTGTTACAACAATTAATTCCAAATTAATGAAATCACTTTATTAATTCGAAATCAGGTCCTCTCCTTATCCTGATGAATTCATCATTCGTAAATTCCAATCAGTCGCCGCTATAGAATCCACTGATTGCAGATGCGAATTGTCACCCATTCTTTTTCCCCTCTTTTCCGCCATCTGTCCTCACTCCCTCTCCCCCGGTCGTTTTTTCTTCTAATTTCATCGGCGAAATGGAAACGTCGAAACACGATGGAAAGGAAACGAGGTAGCCCGTTGATTTCCGTGCGTATTCGGACGTCAAGCGTAAGCTCGTTTCTAATTGCGGCAGTGGGTGGAGACGAGTACGGAAAAAAAAATGATGGGGGTGAAAAAAAAAAATTAAATTCATTCCCCGCGTCCGCGAGCCAACGGTTTCTATCTCTCATACACCTCATCCATGGACTTTCCGGGTTCTCTCCTTCTGGACACTCAGTGTCTGTCTTTATTCATCCTCCATACGGTAGCTACGATCGCCGCAGAGAACGAATTTTCACGGAAATCGTATGTGTGTGTACGTGTGCGCGCAACGAACATAAAAGCCTAAAACAACATTTACCGCTGTTTTCATTTTTTCTCCTCCTCTTTTATCTCATCTCTCATTCGTATATGTACATATAGTGCAAAAAGCCAGCCTTGCGCTACGGAAATTAATTAGATTTTCTTTCTTTCCCTCGGACGAACACGCCGATCTCTCGTTTCTGCGGCTTTGGACCTTCCGATTCCCTTTTATCCTATACTTTTTAATTATTCGCACAAACCCACCGACTCTCACTCTTCATCGTAACAGACCAAACGCGCCGAGAATCACTGGTTGGGAAACGGATATATGCAGTGGGCAGTTTGAAACGGTTATATGCGAAATTGAGAATGAAAGTGGCTTCGGTTAATGCGAGACGAATACGGGGAATATTTTTTTTCCATCCTCGCCCAACGGTTTAACCACTGATGTTTGATTTTATTACCTTGTCTTTCTGTGGATATTTCAGAGTTCCAGGGGGGGGGGGGGCTGGAGAAGTGGTGATGAGAGAGGATGACATTGGGTGTTTCATAAATCACTGATGAAGGGAGGGAAACTTTTGATCAACGCGTAGAGAACACTTTTTCCGGAAACAGGTGAATTATTTCGGAGGTTCTAAAGTGGGAGAGAAATTTTTTATGGAAATAGTCATCAGCGAGTTGAAGGAAGAATTCTCTCTGTTCATTTACTTTATTAAAGTCTGTTTGATAGGATTAATTTAAAATTGAATGATTAACGTCTCGCTCGTCTTCGATATTAAGGGTTTAATGACCAAAATGTCGAGATAAATCACTCCTCTGGAGAAACCAATTCTTGTGAATCCATTCCCGTGTCGTAAACAAAATGACTCGAGAACTGAAATATATCATTTGGTATTAATGATACCTGCGGTTTCACACCAACATAGACTAACTACGAGACCCCTTGAACTTGTCAGCGTCGAGGAATTTATGGTTAAATTTTTCGTTCTAGTTTTACGACCCTTGAAATAGGAAATTCGTCTGGGACGATGACTAATATTCATCCTTTGTGACAGGAGATTATTCTGAAATCAATGAGGGAAATTCATTGAGCAACGATTGCTCATACGACTCAATCATTTCTGCTGATAAATTAAATTTTCCCAGTCATTTGTATAATCGGTGAGCGAACTTGAGCTCTGTAATTTTTTATGAATAATTTTATTCGCACACAGGGCAGGTCTGGGTAAGGTCTGAGTGTGCACCACGAGGGTGTGGATAAAATACGAGTCCCTCGGCATAAAATGGAAACCAATCGAAAATATTCGAATCGGGGCGGAAGAATCAGATAAAACGAAATCAACTAAAAAATACGGCACAACATTCCCACGGACTCTCATTCTATTTTATAATAAAACCCGGAATATCGGGATAACAATCTGCGTCCCCTGCGTTAAATATCAAATTGTTTCGTTTGTTTTTGCGTCTCGTCTTGTACCATAGACCACAGCTTTTATTACTATTTCCGGTGTGGTATTGCGGGATGATCCTCGTTACTCTTTATTTTCTTTTTTGCTGTGCACCGTGAGGGATGGGGTACTGATGGCTAGGCGACGAGTATCATTGTTCAAATAAATTTTTATGGTCCGGTGTAAAACCACTTGGTAACCTCAACCACTCTCCTTTCCGTCGATTGTCCAGGTCAAACTGATTTCAAAGTTGGATAATGGATGAGGTGCGATGGAGACAGTGAAATGATTCATTGTGGCTTCATATTGTCTCACTACTTCTTCAGGTTTTGAATTTATTATATTCAGAATATGCAGGATTTTTCATGTGAAACACGTAAATGAAAAAAAATTACGCGTTGTACATAAGAGAATTAATCTCTCCAAAAATTGTTGGAATAAAAAAAAGTGGAAAAATTGACATAAGAAATTGTGTTTGAGACATTTCGTTGGGTTATGAAGGTGTTCCTAAGAATTGCTACTGGATATACCACGACGTGTTAGCCTATATACTCAAGACGATGGTACGCCACCACCAGAGCCATGCGTCATCTGAGCCATAAAAATGTAATAGCCCCTTAAATAACCCTGCGTGCACTGTATTTATACCTTATATTCTCTCTATTCCCCCCCTCTCCCCCTCTCACCCCGTTGCCCGCTGATGTCAGCCGTTTGTTCTACTCGTGAATTAACTATTGAACAAGTCATTCCATCGAATGGGCCATGCTCACCAAACAGTCCATAGGTTTTCACAAAAAAAATCACGTGAATAGCACTGGAAATCATCTCCAGCGCTCATGACAACAATCAATTTATTCAACAACCTACACAACCATTACTTAACAATCACACTGTTTCACTGTTATAAATTTACAGTTATTGATAACAAAATTTCTGAAATTTTCAAAAATTTGTAGTTTTCACTTGAGCCGAATGGCTTAACAAAGATTTATCCCAATATTCTCGATTTAGGGCGCCTAAATACTACGAAGGCGTTAAGTTTGTCGGTGAAATCGTCCGACTTCTCGTCGATTTTGTCGGAAGAAGTATGGAAAAGTGAATTTTTGAAGTTTCGCAATTTCTCCAGAAATGCAACGAGCGGATGTGTCTCCTTGGGTTTCTCAGTTTTCACTGGCTGTTGGATGATGATCTGCTGATGCAGGGGGACTTGAACTAGGATACCAGCGGACTTGCCAACAGCCTCTTCTCCGTAACGATCAACTATTTTTCAACCAATAAATATTATTTTATTAGATGGTAACCACGATTTTTTTACTACAATTAGTACAATGAAAAGAGAGAAGTGTCATCGTCACCATTAACATGTAATTAAGATTGTTTGGGAGTGACTTGATGGGGAAAACACGGTTTGGAAAAAATAAATCGTTCTATTTCCTTAAATATCCTTTTGCAATAAAAAATTCAATTCCGTACGCTAATTCGTTGAATAATATTTCTCACCATGCAATGGCTTCTCTCCCTCACTCTCATCCTCCACAGTAATCTCCGGAGGATGTTGAATATGTGACTCTAACATGGGCCATGACCCTAGAAAACTCGGTACATGATGAATAACCGGATCACTCATGTACCTGTACTCCTGCTGGCTCCATCCATAATTCTCCAATTTATTTCTGAAAATGTGAATACCACGTGTGACAAAAAACAATTTGCATGAACCTCGGAAGGATACAAATTTTCCATACGTGTGGATAGTCTCCAGCTCATGTTTGTCGGGAGCTTTCAGGGATTTCATTGATGTATGAATACTCTGCACGTGAATTGGATAATAATGCAGATGGTAGTGATGGATGTCGGGTATTGGCAGTGGTTTTTTCATCTCCTTCTTCTCGCGAAGTGAACTGAAGAAGTTCATGAGCACATTCTTTGGACTAAAATGAAAAATTAGGGCTAAATCACGGTATTTTCTTTCTCAGTACACTCATCATCTTACTAACTTACTAGTTAAAAAATAATGCCTCCGATGACGTGCCCCATAGTAATAATAACAGCAGCTGTGTGACAGAATCAACATATCTAAATATACCGTTACTATGAAAAGAAAATATTTCAAAGGAATAACGATCTGATTTGGGGGAATTCGATCTCATTTTGAGCTAATGAAATATTTCCAAATGAGAAGAAAAGTTATCAGATATGACTAAACTAAAGACTAAATAACATCCCTTATTTAATTAGAGAAATTATAAACTTATAAACTATTTGGTGGAATCACTGCACAAAGAAAAAAATCAATGAAAAATTGGAAAAATTTCCAGGATTTTCAATTAAATAGTTACTATTCCGTAATTCCGTAATTTTTTGCTGCACTATTTCCATAATTGTTCATTGATATTTTTATCAGTGCGTTATCACATCACGTGATATATTTTATTTTCCAACCACTGGCTTCTGTGCACTTTAAAATTATGAATATAATGAGAAAAATTTGCTTTACAACTGAATCTAAAGACTTCAAACTCATTTACAATAGTCTTCATAATGTTATCCGAGCTCGTCTGCGACGGGCGACTGTCGGCCACGTGAAAAACATCACTGAGAACACTCGTGTATCGGGATTCTCCTTATATGCACTAGCGCTCTCTCCTCAATGCTTTCGACTTCCTCTTATTTCGCGATCTCTAAAGTTCACTGGCACGCTCATTTGTTAGGAACTAACGCTGAATACTATCGAAAATTATTCCACCAGGTAATTAGTTGCAATTGTCAAGTGATGCTTGTGGGTCATCATGCGACAATGAACCGTTAATCCAGAAAAATATGATCAATGGGAACATGATGCCGGGTGCACAGGTGAGTATACGCTAATGCGAGGACATTCTCTGGTGTCATTGAGACGTCAATTCATCTGTGCAAAGAATATAACAGATAATCATTGACTTTCAGTGTCATGGGTGAATGCTCCACTGACATAATCGGAAACTACCCACGTGGCGTCAGACAAAACTCTCCATTTTCAGCTCCGATAATTATGAATAATAAAATCCATCCCCGAGATGTGAAAGAAAATTGCTGGATGAAAAAGTCATTGTGAGGGAGAATCGAAATCTTATTGAAATTAGATCCGAAACGCTTTCGACGAGATTGAAAATTCAAGTGCGTCCATTGCTCGAGTCTAAAAAAATTTCTAACAGTGTAATTTTTTGTGTTTTGAGTCATCTTTTTGTGAAGGTAAAGTGTTTTTATCCGAAGGTACAACATACGACTTTCAGTCACCTTCATTTTTCCAACGGTAATTCTGGTTTTGAATGAAGAACTATTTTCTTAATCAAAAGAAAATCTCCCTGTAATCGAATGTGACGCCTCTTGATCGAGACATTTTTTGCTCAGTGTATGCGAGTAAAAGTTATCTCGTCGTTTAAAATAAATAAACATGGACATATACAGGTGAGACTTTCTACTTGACAAGTGGTAAATTTGCAGCAGTCATTACACTATTTTTTTTATTCACTCATACTTCCTCATCTCCTTTATCTTGTCACTCTTTTTCCTCTGGCAATTAGTAATGTGGGGGCCATTTCACTCTCCATGAGGGAAATTATGCAGAGAGAGTAGATTACGGGATGCAATCATTACTCTAATTTTGTTAATGTATCACAAACATCGGTCCATTTTCCGAAACATCGGAAATGTAATTGAAAAATAATTTTGTCACTCCTAACATTTATGATAATTATTCCAAGAAAGTGATAAACGCTCTAATCACCTTAGTATTAGTCAATTAGATCCCCTACATCCGAACTAAGTCACACCGATTCAAGATTTTCATGTTGAATTAAAATCAATGTACTCCACTGAAGTGGAAAAGCAACACTCATTTTCCAGTTCTAAAAATCTGATATCATCCGAACAATAATAACTGAGTTAATTTATTTTCGCAAAACGCCTCTCACACGCATGTATTTCATGTTAATGAGGCATATGGAGTTGAAAATCCGACAATCCGCTGGCGCAGCTAAATCCCCCAGCGATTCACCTTCAAACTGGCCCATCAAACCTTTATGAACAGAATATTTGAACGCTCGAGTTCTCTGATAATTTCCCGAAATTGCCTCCCCCTAGACAATTGAAAATTAAACTCAAATAATGAAACTAAAAACGAGAATGCCCTCTGCCTCTGCCTCTGCATACATGCATTAAATGTAGCACAAAAGAGGTTAAGAAGGGGGTGGGCTACGAAGTAGAGAATGTCGCAGAAAACGTAGCGCAAGTAATTCAGAGTACGTCCGAGTTTATTTAATTAAACACAGGGGCTTTTTGTTTTAAGTACCAGTAACGAGTGTTTATTTTAAAATCCCACGGGAGACTAATTGACCGCAAGCCTCTCCGTTGGGTTCTATGGTGTCCTCTCCTCCATCCCACCCATCCCCTGGCCCATCGCAACGAAAACTGGACGCGTCCAACCGGCAAAAATAAATAAGCCCTCTCAGCGTTGGGTTTCCGCGGTCCTGACGTTGATAAAATGGAGACAAACGAGAGCTGAGGATGAAACGTAACGTAGGTCTCGGGTTTATTCAATAATAGAGACCTTCCAACTGCTTTTTTATTATTATTCTTGGAAACTACCCTGTAAATAAATGGAATGCTTATCGTGAATTAAATCAACAATCCTTATACAAACGTTGTCTATCAATTTTTTTCGACAATCGACAGACAGCTGGGGAATTCTTCTTAATATCCAACGATCTGTAATTAGCCCCAAAGGTATGCAGAGCACACCCTTACGATATTTGACAGTTATTTCGTTGGAAAAAAATTGATAAAGTTAAAGGGAAGATATCAGAATGGAGGAGGAAACATCCCGTTGTGAGATCCTGAGGGTTGGAAAATTATTGGAAAAAGGATGTAAAGCATCAATACTATCAGCGATTCACAGGGGTGTAGAGGCCATGAATTTTCCAGATAAGTATTCCTATATTTATTACGGGCACTTAAATATTTTCACCGGGTCATCCTATACATTTCTCTTATAGGATTAGTCATTTATTATTCGTTCTCAAAGAAAAAAATTCAATAAATACATCCGATGAATTGAAACATGGTTTCTGCCTAAAATTATTGACAGACGTGACAGCTGCAAATTAATTAACATCCACGAACTGTCAAGAAATAATTCATCATCTGGTTTTCATCATTAGAGAGGATCAAAATTGATGGAAAAATACGATTATTGCATGGGAATTGTTTTTAGGAGGCTGATGTAATGGAATTCGTCAATCTACTCAGTCTCTTCCTTGTACCCCTAATGGAATTGAAACCTCTCAATTTTTCGAATTTTCCCGCTTCCTCTCGCGCTGCGGATGAAACTCATAAATGATCGAGAAAATGTATATGAGGTGAATGAACAGACGCTGAACTCCCCTTTTTTTTCATGACTCGAATCCAGGCACTTTGGACTGTTACGATATGCGGAGTGAGGTTATGCCGATCACTTAGGAAAATGAGTCTTACGCCTGTTTGATGCTTGTACACTACACACGTGCACTCAGTCTGTCTCTCTCGAATTCTGTCTCTGTGGCACTTCTTACATTTCTTCAACGGGTGAATAACACAGGTTCAATGTTATCGTTCTACTACAGACTCACATGTACGAGAGGAGCAAAGTTTTCGAAAAATTATCGCGAAAATCTCGAAAGGAGGTAATGGAATTTTGCGGAATAAAAAAAGAACGACTTAAATTTGTTTTATACTCAATCAATTATTCATTATTCATCTGGATATTTCGGAAAATAAAATCTTCGCTCTCATCACATACTTTGAACTGATATGCTAATTAAGGGGTTCGTCGAATAAAAAAAAGGCGGTTATTGAAATAATTTCAGTGACATCTGTCACTGCGTAAAAATAAATCTACGTGTCATTTGTCTCACAGTCACAATGAAAAGTTAAATGATTGATGTAGACATGGTTTGATTATGATAACATCTCCAGTATTGCAGATCATTAATCATCGACATCATGATTGATAATTTGCATAATAGTAGGATGTGATCAAAGTGACTTGCTACCACTAGAAAGCGATTAACCAGCATCTGCGGTACTTCATTGATATTTTGAAGTGTTAACAAGTTTCTCCCAAGGTCAGAAGGGCATTATCGACGCGGATAGAAAGTGGATGTGCATTTCAATGTGTCTTTGAAACCTGAAGTAGACCGGGGATCATTAGGTAGCGCATGATTTACAATTCACATGTTGAGGTAGTGTTGAGCGGTAGATAGAACAAATAGTAAATTGGTGTCATGGTGCCACTAGGCCCATCAGCGGAATGAACATTGCTTGAGTAATGAGAGATATTGCTAAGTAATATATAATGATTGGTAATAATCAACGAAAATTCCTCTGCAGTTGAACAACATAACTTTGATATTTTTCCGCAAGTCAGAATGACCTGGTGATATCAATTATGAGATAGTTATTCCACTTCAGGTGTTAATGATCGACAGTTTTAGAAGTGGAAAAAAAATGGTAACAATCATCAACCTCTTGTCTGCACTGGGACGAGTTGAATAAACTGGTGAAGACAATCTGGTCAGCGATATGATGATGACAGTTCCCTCGATAATTTATCTTCACCAGTAAAATATGCTCAGCATCCTTTAATAAATAGCTGCATAAGCATATGAAGTGAAAGAATCACAAGAAAAATGAATTAATGAATTCATTCGAAATCAATCAGAAAGTTCCAGGCATCCAGTTCATCCGGTACCATGTCGTGAAAGCACACTCCCGAGTATAATAAAATACGTAAATGCTAAAAGCGTCAACTGCACTATGAGAATAAAATGAATTATTAAAAAAATCTGGATCACCACGAGAAATCGCTTGTTCCAAGTCAAGTTCTCAGTTTTATTTCAATTCAGGAATGTCCCACAAACCGTGAAGTGAAGTGATGATGAAGAGAAATATTCAATGGGAAATCACTGAAGACGAGAAAAAGTCACGAACAACCGGTTCTCAATGTTGGTAAAATAAGCAGGCCAATAGATTGACGAGTTTAACTTTTTTTAAATCTTCGATTAATTATTGAACATCAAACTATGTTACTTATCCATGAAGTTCGATTCCAATTATATGAAGACTTGTTCGACGAGATTAGAACCTTCATATCTAATGGTAGTGTAAATAATAATAGAGAGTCTTTCACAAGTATAGAGTGCAATTCGAAAAAAGTGTCGTAAAGCCTAGCTTTTCATCAAATTCAGAGAAAACGTGTTTATTCCTCGTGTAACTAATAACTACCTAACTATCAAAAAGTCACTTCACTTGAGAAGAAAATTGATCATTAATATTGTCCATATGAAAATGAGAAATCGCTCATGTTTCGTTCTTCATGAATTTTATTTCAACGATTAAATGCAGATACACCCCGACCTTGAAGGAAAGCTGTGACGACGACTAATATTCTATCGGAAACTACTAGTAAAGGATAGACAGTCACCAGGAACCGGTTCCGGCAGTGTCGTATGTCCACGATATACATGTCGATGATTTTATCAGAAAACAGTGCAAGTTTTTCTAAACCAGGAAAAGAGCTCGGATTCTCATGAGCGAGGCATCAATCATCGTGACTATCCGAATACGTGAAAAACAATAACATGCCAATACATCAGGACTGATCGAATTGGAGTGACATGAGAGAGCCCACCTGAGCTGAATGATAAACCCAATCACAGCATCACCGTACAAGGAATGTCTGTTGTAACTAATAGACTCCAATTTTTTCTATTTCAATACCGAATTCGGAAGAAACTAGTATCCCCTGTGTCTTCCTACTTTCAGTTTCACCCCACGTCTGATTCCCTCCTCCCTCATTAAGTTCGATTACCACGAGAGGCACTTGAATGGTGTGGTTTCTTGTATGAATTTTGCGAGTGGGAAAAACAGCCAACTCCACGAGTCTTCTGGGCGATCATGTACGTGACAACATGAGGCCTCTAATGATATGAAATTCGTGGAATACTTTGACTAAGGTGATGGACTGATGACACAGGTGGTGGTCGACAGCACAACTATCCTGTTTCCTGTAATATGAATCATGGGGGCTGATTAACGTCACCATTAGCTTGACAGTAACGGATCTGAAATGAAAATTGAATTGACTGCAGCTTAAAGTAATCATTACAGATTGAAAAATGTTTCTGTCACTTAGTCATGGAAATGATCACAAAATTTTAATTCAATTGCATTTGACATATCTTTATTTCACTTCCCAGATAACTCAGATCCAAACGATTGCAAATCGTAACAAATAGGTTTCCATCTCCCATCACTGATTAATTTCCTCCATTTCCACTCTCTCCGAGCAGCCACTGCAGCCTTGATTATTGTAATATCAGCAAAGTGCTCAGCTAAATACGGCCGGTAACTAAAAGCCGAGCAGTGAAAACATCTGCAGAGGAAATTGAATGGACCTCACGTTACGTAATATCCCTCAAGCCCCTTGAATCACATGACTCAATGCCATCACCAACGTCAGAATCCCGGGGAAGCCATTGGCCAGTGGTTTGCGGGGGGTCAAAAATTCCACCCGGCCAAATATTATGCTTGAATCAGTTGAGTAAATAGTTGGAATTAATTAACGTGAATGCAGAGGGTAGTAGAAATATACACAGTGTTTTTGGTGGTATACACTTCAACTGGACTATAGATACTACCCAGTTGTGAAGCTGGTTGGATAGAGATGGTTTGACTTTTGAAAGCCATTGACGGTAACGACGATGGAACCTAAATGAAGGAGGTAAAGCGAAAGATGAAGAAGACCTGAAGGAGAATGGTTAGTTTCTGATGCAGCAGTAGTCACTACTCGTTGACGTCTAAAGCGTGAAGTCACAATACCATGGATTGATGTCCTGGACACCCTCCGGTTGCCTTCACTCATAATTGCTGCATCCCAGGTAACAATCGTGATCTTCATCAACATACTTCTAGTCTTTCCGGGTCATTAACTGAGGATTCATTTCACACCTCTCTTTTATTTCTCCTCATCATGAACTTTGTCATCAGACAGATCTCATTATTACGACGATAAACAACACATAAACCTCCCATACAAGCCGAGAACTCCACCTTTGTACCCTCCCATCATTTGGAGAACAAAAAGTCAAGCAATCAGATGAATCAGAATACCTCCGCGAAAGCCTCCCTTCCTCTATTGACTTTATTCAAATTTTCACGTCGGCACTTGCCGAATCTACAACGATGTACCTCGTTTTTGCAATACACTGGTAACCAGCGTAAATTTGCAGGATTCAAACGACGCTGGCTGCGTGTATCGTTAGTGTGCAAAGGGGAGAAGAAGAAGGTGACGGAGAAAGGTGAGAGGTAAATTGTGGGGATAAAGAGAGAGAGAGAGAATTTGAGGAATGAAGAGGACGACTGCACAGAGGGCGTGGGTGTTCCTTTATTGAACTAATTTTATACTCCATCTCTTGTATCTTCACCGCTGTTACAAACCCCCATCCCCACCCCTCCCCTTGTCTGCCCTACAGCCCACCCCCGTCCACGTACACCTCCACTACTATTCCACATTTCCCCCTTCAACTTGCACATCCCACCCCTCCACCTGCACCTTTATACCTCGCGTATACTCGACCGTCCAACTTGCCCCATTACGTCTACGCAAATATAACCACTTAGGGACTCTATATACGCCCCTGGGAAGAAGATAACGAACTGGGATCAGGTCCTCACCTCTCTCGCATACCGGCTGTTGCGACACACCCCCGCCCCGACAACCCCCGTTGCACTCATCATTTCATCCCCCCCTGCGGTTTCCATTTAACTTCACACTGAATTTTTTTTTCAGACGCCTTGTTTTCACGGGGGAATTACACTTCAAGATTGTGGAATACATTTCGGTCAAGTATTGTTGAGTTATCATTCACGACACGTTCTTCGAAAGTGGGGAATTGGTTTTGTTTGAGGTGGTGAGGTTTTTAGTCTTCGGAAGTAATTCCCAGTGGAAATGAATGTATGACTGGAAAAGAGTCGAAATGTATGAGAGGTTTCTTTCATATACTCATTCGATGTATGATATATATTTTGCTATACGTTTTTATATATATCTTTGGGTGGAATTCGGGCGGTCAAGCCTTTCAAAAAATTTTCCAAGTTATGGGGATATTTATTTATTTATACGGAGATGGTCTACAAATAGTTTGAGTATTTATTTTCTCGTATAATGTATGACATGCCACTTTCAAAAAAAGAAAATGGGTATTATTGCATTTGATTCATAACTAGAAATGACGCATATCAATTAACTATCACAGTGAAAGTATCAATATTTACTGATAGCCGCGGTATTGACATTCTTATGATGTGCGAAGAGAAATTTCGCGACCAGTGAGTGAAGGGATTATTGAACACACCTGGTAATGGATAGATAGACGGTGAAATGAAGGAACTCCGGCCGACTGATGGCTCGTTAAATATATTTATTATCAATATATTTATTGAAGATGCTCTTTTAGTTTACGTCCATGAGGATAAATTCTGAGTCATTGTAATTCAAACATTCAATTTCCGCTCGGTCATGTATTCTATCATCAAACACATTGGCATAATTATCAGCTGAGATAAAAGAAAGTGATACATTCACGATTGGCATCTCATGCAAGGAAAAAATATTTAAATAGTTGAGAGTGATTAATAGTTAAGAAAGAATTTTCAGCGGAGGGATATGGAATTGCTTTATACTTTCTAATTACTTGGGACATTTTATGGAATTTCGTGTGAATAGCCAGTATGTCGTCGTCAATTAATTTTTTAGGCTAAATTTTAAAAAATTCTATAAGAATTTGGGATTTTTTTTCCATGTAAAATTGCTCTGAACTGGCAGAACGCGCTATACAGAATCATGCTAAACGATCCACTGGTACCGGTGGAGGTCTGGTGGGCAGATAGAGACGTAGGGGGGGGGGCTGATTCCACCGAGGCCTGTTACACGGTCAGCTAACAACCCCTTAGCTCGCACCCATGGGACACCAAACGAGTGTATAGCGCTCTTGTCCTATGTAACGACTGTTTGATCATTTCTGTGTCAACAAGAGGAAGAAATTCAATGGGGGAAGAGCGAAAAAAATGGAGGAGAATAATCTGACCTTCACTCGTAGACTGAAACAAAGTTTGATAAAACGCGACAGGTAATTTGACTGTCGGAGTGGTAGTCAGTGGTAAGACCCCCTTGAAATACGAAGTAAAGTACTGTATCATTATCCATGGTTGGACGGATACGGTAATGCGCAAACACTCGGTTAGTTCCCACGCATTTACGTGTTGCACGTCTGCACTTGTGCATCATTCGTCATCTTTCACTTTTTCTTCATGTTTCTCCTCTTTTTTGTACACAATGTGTGATTATGGGTATGATGTGTGCATGAGTAATCAGTGTGTATTATTACTGGCGAGAGAATCCATGCGAGACATGATATAACTCGATGTTACAGTTTTTTTTGTCGAAATTATTCATTTTTACCGAACACCCCACCTCGTCGAGTTCCCTGAGGAAAAATTACAATTTTGCCGACGGTATTTGGCATTAATCATGACTAATCACTCCACTTACCAAGTACTACCGATGTATTCACGTGGACTGTACTTTTCTCACCCTCTCGGCACCCCAAATATACCTCACACTACACACCTTCACCAAGAACATAAGTAACCGTTCTGATATCACCTCCGTAGAATCTAGAACCCAAGGAGTGCTGATGGCTGGGTCGTTCACCCGATTTCGATTCAGATTTATTCCGCCACGGGTTGGCTTAATGTTTTTCGTATTGCTGTGTAGCGTGCACTTAATAGCAGTCCAAAGACTCGCTTTCGTGTCTCAATACCATTCTGACCCTCCACATGTCTAGGTTCAACGGTGTGTTGTCCCCGGTGTTTCTACCCCTTTGCCGTTGTCCAGTCTATTCAACCCCTCCTCATCATCGTGTCCGTTGTAGCCATTTTATTCCGTTCGGAAGTACTTTTGACTCCATAAAATTTGTTGTGCAGAAAGAAATTTTCATACGTAAAATTCAGAGACATTACGAATTTCTCTGCATTTTGGTTGTTTGTGCTCTTTTCTTCACAAATATCTGGACATATTGAAATTATAAATGTCGGGAGGAGAGTCGAGGTCGATATTATTGGGAGTATACTTGAAAAATCTGGTGGGTCTTTCCAGAAGGAGCACAGGATGGGCTCCATTCGAGTGTACCAGTTACACGGTCAATTGACCAGTGCATAGTTTAACCCCCTCTACTGTCGGGGAATTGAGGAGGAAATGCAGGGAGATTGGAAGCAACTGAGATGCTCAGTGAATTCGTGTACAATGAGGGGGTAAATATTAGGAGAATGTCAATATTACTCGTCAGGATATTTTCGCAAAACTGAGAGGAAACTCCACTTCTCATTGAATCTAATCACACGGAGAAAAAAATTCTTTAAAAATTATGTAAACAATATTTGGTAAAAATTACGGAACAGTTACCAATTCTTTTACTGAACGTTCCATACATTTTCCCGAAAGTTCACTGTAATGCACATGATGTCTAGCCAACTTCTCTCTCAGTGTACTCGTGTACCCTATGCCTTTTTGCATTTCTATCACTCCAATTTTCCATCGAAATTCCCAACAAAACATGAACAATTTAAAATACAAAATAACTCAAACAATTCGAATCCTGAAAAATCACTCTAATTCGCTTATAATTCTCGAAGAGCCATTCGTGTCTCAAGCACCTCAGATCGAAAAATTGGTTTCACCAGTGATGCATGCACACAAGGAAAAATCCTCCGTACGGTTTGGCGCACAGTTGTCCCTGGTATTTTTCCGTGAGGAGTCCGAGTAAGATGTTAGCCGGGAGGCGGCCACTCGTATCGGAGCCGACGGGTTATACGGAGCAACCGTCCAGGCAAATTATAACGGCCATTGGATGGCTCGACGAAGGGGTGGCGGGGGTGAACGGTATTGTTTGAAAAATACCGTAAGGCAACGTTAGAGCCGGCTTGCCTGAAATAACAGGGTGGACATCGTTATCCCCCGTACAGCCCTATCCTCTTCCACCCCTCTGCCCTTTTGCATCAGTGTATCTGGCCTTCCAGGACTATTTCCAGGATATGTTTGGTAGACGGACATTGTGGAGGAGGAGGAGGAGGGGGGGAGGCATTGAATGGGAGGACATGCGGATTTTCCCTGGAGGAACTAACGTCCGGAAATTCTTACATCTCTAGTGTTCCCCTCCCTCC
Organism: Diachasmimorpha longicaudata; assembly: GCF_034640455.1. Classification (NCBI taxonomy): domain Eukaryota; kingdom Metazoa; phylum Arthropoda; class Insecta; order Hymenoptera; family Braconidae; genus Diachasmimorpha; species Diachasmimorpha longicaudata. The sequence continues at coordinate 9,428,033 of NC_087228.1, read as the reverse complement.
GAATTTTCCCTTTGTTTTTCTATCTGTAATATCTTCATTTCATCATTCGTATTCGCATGCTCGAGGAAATAAATTTTGTTTAGGGTGATCTAGGGTGAACGGAGGAAAAAAATTCAGAATTTTTCCCTCCTTTTCTCTCTCCTGAGAAAAATTTAATATACAGCTGACCTCAATTTATTTGTCATTATGTCTTGCACGTTGGCAACCAGTGGCGGACAAATATGAGCCCACTGATGACGCCATAGGGATAATTACTACCTGACTAACGAACTGGATTAATATAATAATGTATCCCTTTGCGTTGAGCTACGTCCGAGCACCTCTTCTTCACTGTGGGGTTCTTTCACTGAGGAGTCCTCTCTCTTTTTCACCCGACTCAAATGCTCCAGTACCAGAGAATATGAGTAATGTGGGCAGCGTGAGAGAAGGACACGCAAACTCCCAGTGGACGATCTCTCTCATACCCGGAGAACGCGATTTAATGAACATTACGCTTGTTAGCCTACTGTATTATCAAGCCCAGTTGAGTTTAAAGGAAAGGAGGGGAGGGAAAAGCGGAGGTAAAGTCGACACTGAGGCGAGAATGAGAGTGGAAAAAAATGTGGGGCTTTGTGAGTGAGAATACTATCAATTTGTATATTAACGTGAATTAGAGGGAGAGGAAAGGGAATGTTTAAGGATAACTAGTGCTTGTAGGGAGGGGGGTGATTGGAAGAGAGTTCTGGCAGTCGTAATGGCGATTCAATCGGATATCGATTTGGTCTACATACTGGACTGTTAAAATTTTCTTGAAAATTAGGGAAACATTACGTTTGAATTTTCAAAATTACGAATGTGGATTTATTTCGGGCTGAAATTTTACCTCGAATTTTGAATTTCGGTTGTAATTTCAGGATCGCTGGGTATTCATGGATAAATTATTCCTGATATCAAACTGATATTTAGAATTTGAAGACTATCGATTAATTTCTATTATCGTGAGGACGTGAAGATTCAAATTTCATTAAATATTTCAGAATCCAACAGATTTTATAATAAGTACATAAAAAGTTCATGTATAAAGGAATATAAAATCGCTTGTCCATTCTCAGATTTTTTTCCTCTCTCAAATGTACATTAAACGTTTATTGATAACAGCATAAAGTTAAAGCTGAATAGCATCAATAAAAATTTAATTACTCCGAATGCAGCCAATAGTCAACTTTACCGTTTCCATTTTGAAATCGGGAATAGGTGTGACAACTTTCAGATATTTCCATACGTATCGATTTCGAAGCATGTATGAACTTTTTATGAAAGCACTCCAACAGCGAAAAATCCAAAAATTCAATTCACCCTTTGAAATTCATATCAACGTTACATTCGTCCCTGGAATCCGGAAAACGATGCCCGGGCATCATTGTCTCCATTCGTACAGAACAACCGCACATGGAAAAATAGAGTGATGATGGGAGTTAGAAAAAAAGGGTAGAATAGGACAAAAAAAAGCACTACGATGAGTAGGGATTTCGGGGTTTGGGGAATTGGAAACAAAAATGTCCTGACTGTGGAGAACGTGACACCGATGCCCAGTGCCGGGGGTTAATTTCCCATAGAAGTGCATTTCTATCAAACCTATTCTTCCAATCGGAACCAGTTAGGCAACTAATAATTGGTGGGAATCGATTGGGAGAATGAGGGAGTGGAGATCAACTCTCGAGGGAAAAATGCGAGGGCTGGGGGTGGGTCGCCACAGTGGGGGAAGGGTTGGCATAGGATATTGTGTTAGTTGCCCTTTACGATAGTTTCAGCGAATGCCACTGGAGGAATTTGGGACCAAAATTCGAACGTTTTCTCCGAAAATTTTGGAGTTATCACAGGATAATGTTGTGATCGAATAATAATTTTTCTTCAATTTGTTGCTCATCGATTACAATAAAGGATTTTCAGAACGAGTAAATAGAGAAGTGAATCGATTTCTCCTCTCTTTTATTTTCAGGCTCATTGCTGATGGTCGTGTACACATTGTATTTGATGAAATTCTTGGGTACTTTTCCTTCCCCAGCCGTTTTCAACATGTGGCGAGAAGGAAGTCGGCTCCTGGGGGTCTGAGTAGAGTATACAGAGGGGTTGAAATTGGAAGGTGGAGGGCACACGTACATCGCTAATCCGTCACTAACGAGCCGCCTCGTCTGATGGGGGCTCCCATCGGCGTAGACCAATGATCCTTCCACTTTTTTCTTCACCTGCTGAAGCTGTCAAATCAATGAAAGACTGGAAACAATTGTCTACGACATTCAAATCCATAAAATGATTTAATGCCACCAGGATCGCGACATTAGAATATTCTACCTCACGACCTCACCTCACTCACATAAAATAAACCAGTTGAATGAACCTATTTAGAATTCTCACCTTAAAAATTAAAATTCGTACTTCCAAATTGATTGAACACAACAGGACATCCCTTCAGAGAAACGTATGGATTTTTTTGCGTTAACATTTTTTTTTCCTAGTGCATTAACGACGCAATCACATCCACAGATGAATATTCATGATAAAATTTTCAGATTGAAATTGGATTCAGCATTAATTTTTCATGAAAAGAGAATATCAACTCAAAGGAAATTGGAAGAGAACATATTGCCCACGCGAGACTACGCCAGTGTATACCAATCTAAACCAATCCAATCTACACTGCGGGCCCACAGGGGTGAAGAGGAGAGGGTCTGAGGTGGTCCGGGGAGTTGGTGTCGAGGGGTTGGGAGAGTCCTAATTGGCCCCCACAGCCACCATTCGTCCATTCCTTACCTTGCCTTTACCCTCTCCATCTCCTCTCTCAGCCCCAATGTCTATCTCTCTCACCACTGACTCGCGACTCTTAACTAGGACTGCGTACGAATCAGAGAACAAACGGCACACAGAGGCGAGAGAGCTTACACCCTTAACGAGGGAACAGCCGGCCGAGTGAGTGTGCGATTTTGGTCTCTGGTTTTCTCCAAGATATCTCACTGCAGTTACCATGATCCTCCACCTTCCTCCACCCCCTTTCAACTCCGTATTACCGACAATTATTTGACTTCCAAACGGTTCATCCCTGGTACAACATGAATTCGCTTAAATCTACCGCAATTGTGGCGGCTAAACTGGAATTAAAAATTCTCTCCTGGACGTGACTTAAGGATATTATCCATAATTTTGGTTATTTTATATTTTAAAGTTTGAAAAAAAAATTTTCCAGCTGTGCAATGAAAATTTTATAGAAATAATTTATCACGATTAGCCCTCGGCTTCCCATTCTTCATTAAATTTTGAGGTACAGATTATCCGCATGCGTTTTTTAGTGTCACAAATTACCGATGAAATTAATACTGCAGGTGTCCGAAGTAGGTGACAAAAAAAAATTGTTTAAAAAGTGGCTAACCATTGCTTCACCATATGTTGTCGGTTTTCAGGAATACCGGTATTTTCATTAAATTCTTCTGAGGTCACTGTGTGCCAAGTCAAAAAAAGTCTCGAGTTACCAACGCAGGTATAAATTCAGGAGGAGTGTTCTAACGGAGAATAACTGGGCATTAACGTAATTTCAGGAGGTGGAGGGTTAAAGTGGTTCCAATAAGGACTGGCCGAAAATTTATACGAGACGAGAATGCGCAACGCAAAAGTTACTGACTCTGAAACAAGTCTGAATAAATTAAAAATGAATCTAAATTTTCATTTTCATTGAATAATTATTACAACAGAATAAATTAAATTAATTAACTTAACATGCATACGCACCAGTTGGTTTGAAATTCAGACATTCGTTTCTGTTTAATGCAAACACAACTTCCAGTCGGTTCAACCCCTCAACTATCTTAATCCGAATAATTGTGATTGATTTTATCAAACAAATTACGTAAATCGTTACCCACCTGTCAACTATCAGAACTGTTTAACGACAGTTGAATTCCGGGGAGATGTGGGTATTGAGTCCCCTTTGAAAACATGAAATCTCCAGGTTGGAGTAGGCAAGGGCCAAGTTTCGAACACGGTAATGCACTCGATGCACTTCGGTGGTGCTGGAGAGGGTATAGCAAGGGGGTGTAGGGGGGAAACCGAGTGGATGGATAGTAGCCTGAAGTAGGATATATGGTTTAGTAACGACGAAAGAGGGATAGACGTTGACGCTTGAATTTACTTAGGAATACTTAAGTACTGCCATCGGCCAGACGAGTAACGTCACTCCACGTTACCCAGTTTCCGGGTGTAAATGTAGCCACTCACATCCGCCAAAATACCTGAAATAGTTTTGGCCGATTGGGGGAATGTTAAGAATATAATGAACAATGAGTGAATGGATAGCATTCGCCACTGATTAAATTTTATTGGTTGAATCTATTTATTGTTTATCATGATTACGAAAAACCGATGCATCAATTACGGAGTGAAATCTCCATTGCCAGGAGTATTTCGGATATATCAGACGTTCGCTAAAAGCTAAAAGCTTTCCCATATTTCATTAGTTCTCACCCGACAGCACCAACGTGCATCCCTCTCACCGACACTACCGCAGTTGGCAATATTCGGGTTATGAAAGTCCGAGATATCGAGGGGATTTCGCGCTTTCTCTTCGCTACTTGACAATTCGTCGTTCATCTAAAAGCATTCTGAAATTTTAAACATTTAATTGAGAGCTGAACGAACTCCTGGCCGTCGGCAACTGTTCGGTAAAAATTATCTAACAGTTCGATAATTTTCGGGAACCGGACAAAACACATGATTACCAAATGATTGGGTAATTGCTACTGAATTTTTATCCCCGTGGATAAAAAGGATTTTATCTAAATTAAGACCAATCTCGTGTATTCTCTCGACTACTGGCTAATTTATGAAATACCTAAAAGCCTGATGAAATGTTAATCATTCACTTAAGACACCTCACAAAAATATTGATGCCCAACCATTTAATTTGCGGTCTTTTTCGGGAGGATTTAATTTCCAATGCAGCAGACACTGACAATGATGGGTATGAATTTGTACTAGGAATTATCTGCCTTCACAGTTTATCAGATTTTCATTAATTGGTCTTTTTATTTGATCAAATTTATTTTTGCGCTGCGACTCTTTACCATGATTTATGAAATTATGACTGGAAATATTTAACTAGAAGATATAAAATATTTTTCCCGGAGCTGAAGCTCAACGTCAGGTAATTTACATTATTTCAATAATACTCGGACAGAAATGTTTTCTAAAATTATAGCGGGGTTCATCGTCTCATAATTTCTGTCCGGGCCAGTTCATGACAATTACTACATAATTATCGAATTTTATTCCAGATGAGAGGATTTTTTGTTCCCATCAATATGCTACCAAATCGTGGGAATTCAAAGGTAAATTTTAATACAGAGAATTTCTCTCCGTGCAGCCCCATTCGTGTCGAAGGCGAAACGGCTATTTGATCGTTTGATGGAACAGGTCACCGACGGATAGAAGAAACCCGAGCAGCCAGGGGGTGTGGGTGATAGAATAGAGGGATGATACGATGAGAACGAGAGTAATTTCGTTGGTCGGGTCAAAGGTCCAGCGTTACTGGGTGGCCACCGAGAAAACGCAAACACGACGACAGGATTAAAGGGGCTTTCGACGTCCTTAATTATGCATTGTTGAGGAATGCTTGATACGTGGTATAGGTATCGAATAGATGAGTGGATCTATCGTTTTCATTCGGTTACGAAACGTATCGAACCTTTTGGGATATAAAACGTCCTATTGGATACAGTCAACGCTCATCGCAACGTACGGTTGTCTTTTGCTTTGAACTTCCACGTGGCCACTCGGCTTTCACGGAAAACCTTGTGGTAAAAGTCGATATCAACTCATCGAGCCGATCCCATTCGATCGCTTGGTTAATTCAGAATAACAGGAGATCATGTATTTCCAGGGAAATTGAGTTACAGGAAAAAATGGAAGAGCATTTGCTGAACCTCTCGTGCCATAAATTTTAGTTTGACCCAAAAAGCCGAGTAAAAAGGATGAGAATCAAGTGCAAATGACAGTAATTAATAGAATTCATTCCAATACATTGAATTGTGATAATTGTAATTATTCACTGTAATAATTCACCGAAGATTTCGCACAGTAGAGATACCAAAATTATTTGAAACTATCCTAGATCATCGAAACCGAGGTATTGCTACTGAATTCTTCAACAATTCCCCAGTAACACATACTTCCGTAATAATAATCTCCCATAATTAATTAAACCCGGTATGCACAAAGTATGGATGGTGGTAATCTGCGATGTTCAGCAGATACTCCAAAACTATCCTAAATTCATCAGGTATTCAATATCGAGGGTCGGCCACTGGGTGATAATAATGGCCTACCGTACATTGCAAGCAACTGCTATAGTTCCAGTTGAATTCCGTTCCCCAAAAAAACCCAGACCGCCTCCAAATGACCATCCCTGCATTTGCTGCAGAACAGTGTTTCGATTATCTCATGGCCATCGGCTGATATCAACGTTTTTCCACATCAATGATATTATTTTAATTCAACCAGAATTTATTCAACAACACAAACCAGTAGACCTCAATGTTCCCAAAAAATATGAATTCATCCCCCAATGTCCCTTCCAACCCTGGACTAGTAAAACTCCCTCGAATTCCCCCCATTTTTTCACGAAAAAAATTCAGACGAAAGTTCTCAAGTTCATCTCAATAAACGTGAAACATAAAAAATCATTAACAGTTGTCCGTAACTTTGAGATTCGTTAGAGTGTTGGGTTTTGAAAGCCCGTGTCTCAACGACGTCGCCAAATGCCAGCGTCTCGTGTATGAAAGGCATCGGCCCACAGGTCCCCCGTTAATGGAGATCGTTTGCAACTGTTTAATTTGACTCAGCCTGGTATCCCTCCAGCCGCCCTAGCCCCCTCATCCCCCCCCCCGCCCTCTGGCACTCTCATTATCTCGTATTCTCTGTCATCCCACTCGCACCACCATTGCCCAACCATCTGTCTCCCTCCTTCAGCACGAGATTCAACTGTCCCCTCATCCCTCTCTGCATCGTCATCTTCTCATTCTCATTCGCTTCATCCCTTTTCCCGTACTCTCATACTTCCTCCCCCTCTCCCTCCCCCGGCCACCTCACTCCCACCCCCTATTCACCCATCTCAATCGTAACGCTAACAAGTACAACTCATTATAAGTTGACGTAACTGCGGACTGTCCCCAATTAAGCAAGATCGCAAGATATTATTCCAATATTATTTCGTACCCTCGGGTGTGCACACGATCTATACGCGACCTCCATTTATTGTTTATGTTGTTGTTGGAGTGAAGAATGAGAGGTAGATGATGAGAGAAAAGAGGGAAGAGAGCTTGGAAAATAGTAGTTCTCAATTTGTTGTAATTAGCGGTTAGTTGGCCCTGTTCCACAGTTATGAATGAATGAAAATTCTACGAGTCGGATTTACCGGCCTAATGTATAACGCAGGCAGTACTGGGCTCGCCATGGTTCCGCCGACTCTCGATTTAAGTCACTTAATCGAATGCTACCCTCACCATTCGTGTTCGCTTTATAAATAAGACTGATTCCTCATTTATCGATAAATACTCATCGCCGCAGGGTCATATTCGAGGCGGGAGATTCAAATATGACCCACAGAGGACAATAAATAGTGAAATTTGAGTCGCATCCAGTTTTCATCCCCGCAGAGGATTTTGACGCGGCGATACGAGTCTGATCGTTAGTACTGCCTTATCACTGAGTGCGCCAAACGCTCTCTCCTCGTTATTAAACTATAAACCGAGCTGGATACTCGGCATGCCTCGATAAATTATAACGGCCAGCATCGAACAGATAGAATCTGGGGATAGGCGTAGAGTACACGTTGGAGAAATAGTTGGGCGCATACCACTCGCACCGAAAACTCTATTCCTGCAGCCCACCGACTTCCCTCTCGCGTCCACCTTTGCCGGATTACCGTTCCTCCTACCATTCACTCTATCCGGCTCTCAGCATTATGTGCTCACGGTGCTTATTTTCTCACCCCCTTTAGTGATCGTTGGACTTCTAACGTATCAACTACTCTGGTAGCAGTTCCAAAAGCACGATAGCCGGTAGTAAATAGTTCGCGATTTAATGGTTAGAGTATTCACGCTCGGTACCTATAACTGCTTCGGTTTAGGGTGGATGAAATGCCGAATTTATGATCGGACAAGTTTTGAAATAATCCCACATGGAGACGAATTTTTGATAAAAATTATTCTATAAAATTGTATCAAATTGAACGTTAACTGAGAAATTCATTCAGATGAAAATCAGAAAATTTAACGGGTGATATTGCGTGCGGAAAAAATACCAGCGGACGTATTTTGTCGGGGATATTTCGTTATTCAAATGAACTTAATTTATCCAAATACCTGCAGCGATTACACAGACAGATCTTGTTATTTAAACTGTATCACTATTATTAACATTCTGCCGAATAAAAGCACTTCAACTGCGGAATGTTCACGGAATTCCGTTGAATGTTTGGCTTTAATTACTGCCGAAGGACTTCGAATTAGTTTGAACTCCATAGACATCCACATCAACAACAATTTCACACATGTAATGGAATATTTTCATCGGAATGTATTAATTAAAAATTCATCTATCGCTGGGGATATTGTTTTTCCACGAAATTCATCGTTTGGCGAATATCCCCGGTGCATTCATCGCAGCCTGGTATCCCAGATCTTGCCAGTCTCGAGTCCGTACCAGTGGTTTAAAGTTGGAGTACAATAATTAAAGGACGCAATTAGTGCCAATTACCGCAGTAGTACACGGCAGTCCTTCTCGCTTGTCTCGACCACCAACGACTATCATAACCCCTGGTATCAATGACATTGCTGTTTCCCCCCTCCCCATTCCTCCCCCCTCTTCTCGTCACCTTATTCGGCAGTCTCCTTCAGATGATATTCCAACCCGTTGATTCAAATTTCACGATATCCTTGATGTGTTAAATCCGAGTTAATTAATTCATTAGTTTTTGGAAAATTGTTGTGATCTAATTAGCTGTTGTTCAAGGCAAATATTCTCATCAAGCGGAATAATGAATGTCGTTAGGTATTTGAAGATCATTTTTCATGTCTTACAGAACAAAAGTATGATAATCAAAACTAAATTTGATTCTCTACGTTTTTCTAGTATTTTAATCTGCAGGAAAAGTGTAAAATCACTTTTCCCTGGGGGAAGGACTATAATTCTTCGTTTGTAACCACCGAAAAGGTTATTTTTGCACCCGAACGAAACTCCAATCCCCAAAATAAGAAGCTATGTCCATCAATAAACACCGATTTCACGAATCTCGTTAATGAAACCATTGGGCAGCCATCAACGGTGAAAATCGGTGAGGTGTTAGAGCGAGTGTGTGCTGTGTTGTCTGTTACATTAAGCAAGACAACTACAACGAGCAGCAGTATCATTTATCCAATTTCGGATGATACCGAGTGAAACGGCAAATGTGTAAGTCCAACAAATGATAATTTCCCTTTCATAAAACCCAAACACCTAAAAAAGAATGTGAGTAATAATGAATTATTGTTAATGGCGTTTAATTCACTGAGCATACTTTGCTTGCAAGCTCAATGGAAGTTGCATTGGTACTCTTTGATGTTTGCTTAGTGCTACTTCAAATGCCCTTTGCGTCTACCGTCTGCATTAATTAATAACGCTAGAGCAGGACATATTTTCTCCACTGAATAATTCCGGATATTTCTTTTGCGGTGGAAATATCAGTCGAGGTATTATGAATGTGATGATGATTATTTTACGATGAAAATTGATAGAGAGATTCTCGAAGAAATATTTATTTGTGAAAAATATTTCATTTTTATATCTTTGTGAGTGTAAAAAGTATTTTTAAAATCTCCTATGACGTGTGAGTTGTCCCAGAGGATTTCAAAGTACCTCTGATTGTACCTCATCATCACGCAAATATAAGAAAAATTCAACTCGGCGAATGTTGGCTACTCACGCAAGCTGTAACTCAAGGCAAAATGAGAGCACGATTTTTGCCCCTCAATAACGATCGACACTTGATGAAATACATTCCCACCGACAGACGAGAGTGGAAAAAAGCCAACTAATGGCCGACCGCCAGCTCATTTACGCTTGTTTTCCAGCCCCCCTTCCCGTAATATCACTGTTAATTAATACAATGAAAAAGATGGCCGGGCATTGTCTCTCGCCTCAATGGGCACTCATTAGCGACCAAGGTTGAGGTTTCAAAAGCCGACCATGCTTGCCCAGCACCATTAACGGCAGCCCAATGAGAATATGAATGCGCCAGAGAAGTGAAAATGTTGAAACTAACAAAACCTCCCCTCCGAAGTCTCAATGATTTCATTGAATTTAAACAACACTCTGGCCGCCTCTTTCCTCTCCACTGTTCTCTCGTATTCCTATTAATTGGATAACTTCGGTAATTAGTCACTGACCATCAAATGTATATTAACCCAATTGTTATATTTATAATGAATAATTTTTCCTTAAAAAATATATGAAGTATGGGACCAACCGTAGGACGAATATTGATAACGTTATCCTTATAATCGTTATTAATAAAAATTAATTATCATTAAAACCATCTTCAGCTGCAATTACCCGAGACATTCATGAAATGTTAATCACCAAAAATTTCCATATACCCCCTGAGTGGTCCTCCACATCCCCGGAATGATTTCTGGACGCTCAAGTGATCAAGAGGCCGAATATTTTTATTCACTCCGGCGACCCCCAAGACGTTTTCCCAACCCTTTTCCCTTTTCGGCATGAGCAAGATCAACATCAACGTTTTCGAGGAATTAAGCGAGCGCGATGAAATCACAGTCAGTGTTTTTTCAAAGAGGTTTGTCGAGTGAAAACCAGCGGAAGATATTGCATTCGCGATTGGACCCTTCACTCCCGCAAACCCTTCAGGCCCCTCACAGCGATCTCCCCGAGATTTTGTCAATGAGAATACTCGTAATATCAGCCAAGCGTCGTTGAATCTCTCGAAAGTGGCGATGAGAGGAAGTAAAAGTATTTTTTTTTCCCCATTTTTCACATCATTCCTGTGTGAATAGGAAATGGATAGTGAGAGTATCCCGTGAAATTCAACCTTTTCCAAGTATGTAGTTAACAAATTGAATAGCATTTATGACTGACAGGTTAATATACCATTGCATTGATCGTAAATTGTTCTGAGATTAAATTTTTACGACTTCCTGCAGCACTTCAGCCCAGCTGTTGCTGCGATACAACTCTGATTGAAGGTTGGAGTAAATTTCAAGTTAATATTGCACTCTCCTTGTATCAAAGGGACTGCAATTAAGAATTACCGAGAGGCTTTTATCGATAAATTTACTCCGAACTCTTCATCATGTTCTGGTGGATGATCACTACTTTGGTTATGTTGCTGTACGCTGTGGTGGTTACTAAAGGTAAAATTTTTCGATAACTCCATGGAGATATTACTAAAATCCCGCTAATTGATAGGAAAAGAATGGAATTCCATGGGCAGCTAAGTGATTATGTAATAAGTATTTTCAAAAGTTATATGGACAATACAGCCATGCGATTTATTTTTTTTTCTCGGAGCTGTGGGACTGCTGAAGTGGACACGCGACACACCCGGATTCGATTATACGGATCCAGACTCGTGGAAAGATGATTTCCCGATCTGCAACAGATACAGGCAATCCCCCATCAATCTGAATCCCGACTATTTCCGATATGTCGCGGATGCATCGCCACTTAGGTGGGTGGGGTTTGATGATGCACCTGAAAATATGACGATTTCTAATAATGGCCATACGTGTGAGTAGAGAATCAAATGCACGAAGTCAACTGTAAAGTAAATAAATATAAATGTGACTGGAAAAATTCTCATGGCAGTATCAGAACTTCCCTTAAATTCTTGCAATCGACAATTATCAAACCTCTCTATCTCAAGTAATTAACAATTCCTTCAACATTGGGAATTATGTCCTCGTATTTGTTTGTAGAATCTAATGTTATTTTGGGAAAAGAAAATTTGTTTTTATTTCCAGTGACATTGTCTGCGTTTTGGCCTCCGAATGCGATACCTTACATTATTGGTGGTCCCCTCCACAGCGAGTACATATTCACGCAATTACATTTTCATTGGGGTGAGGACAACTCAGTCGGAAGTGAGCACACCGCTGACGGCTCTAGGTCATTGCCAAATTTTTTTTATCCACAGTTACCTCCCTCGAGCACCCTCATCACATTGTTTGACTAGAAGAAACTATTTCTCTTCTTTCGTTTCCCAGTTTCCCCTTGGAGATGCACATGGTCCACTGGAAGAGATCCTACGGCTCCTTCGAGCAGGCCCTGAGGCACTCCGACGGATTAGCAGTTGTTGGAGTATTCTTTGAGGTAATAAGGCCCCTCTATAGGAGGTACAATTGGTATGAAATATAAAAAAATAATTCCACGACGAGCGATGAATTCTCATAAACATCACGTGAGTCACGAGGGTCCAGTTAAAATTATGAAGCACTTGGTAAAAGTTATTGAACTGACTGAATATTATTTAATGAATGAATTTATATTGCGCAGATCGATAATGATCGGAATCGGGTCGCACCACTGAACATGATTTTCGATCACATCAGAGAAGTCAAGGAAGTGAATTCCGAAGTGACTGTGATACCTTTTCCCCTCACGATTTTCGAGGTGGTTGGTGCACGAATCTCATTCATGACGTATATGGGGTCTCTGACAACCCCACCCTGCTATGAAGCCGTCATCTGGATCGTTTCCAATTTCGTGCCGCCTGTATCAAGTTCACAAGTTACTATCTCAACCACAAATCAATTCATATCACCATATGGAAGAGCTTATTATCACGAATCTAAAATTCCATGAAAAAATTGTATCCCAAACTCAAAGAATTAATTTGCCAATTTTTTGTGATGTGTATGAATTTAATTAGTGAAATTTTGAATTTTTAGTAGAATTATTTAAGAAGTCCACCGGGAGTACAGTCAAAAATATTTAACAGCGCAACACAAATGAGTTGCAGCAAGAGAATTTATTTATGCGGCACTAATTTCCTTGGAGCAAGAATTTGAGTGAAATTATTTTATGCAAATGTATTCCGCATGTATAAATTCTCTCAGCATGAATTAATCATATATTTTTAACATCAGACATAAAATTTGCTCCATTTATACTATTCTTCTGTATGGATCACTACTGTAAACCGAGTGAATTATTTATTGGAATATTTCCTTCGATTTTCAGATGCATGAACTGAGAATATTGAAGTTGCATCACGACGGTCGTCGCAATTATAGGCCGATACAGCCCCGACACGACAGAAGTATATATTTCTTCGTAAACGATGTATAATAAGTGGAGGATTATTTGACACACCTGAAATCATTTGAGACACTTCACATCCATTTCCTCACCCTCAGCCCTTCCTCGCCGGAGAACGTGAGCAAGCACCATTTGTTGTTCCCCTGAAATATTAATTCCACCAGAACAAGTACGTTTATCCACCCCCAGGAGTCACGCGAGTTCTGAATTATTGAGACCTCCACCAGACGAATGAATTTTTCAATTCCACGACCATAAGATGAAAGTGGTATAAAATATACCGAGCACCTAATTCACAACATTTCATTGCAATTGTCATCTATTTCGACGAATCCTCTCTCTCAAAGGATTGCCCTTATTCATTTCTGTAAGAGGACAGTACAAAAAAATTTATTCGTTCAAAAATATCACTGTTTACTGGGAATTAAATAAAAAATGGAGGCTAGAAAATCTGAACAGGAAATCTGACAAGTCCTTCGGATAAAAAAAAATTATATTGCCCTATGATATGTCATTAGACCAGATCTTTTCGACCCCCAAAATTTCACCTACCAATCATCCCCCTCCCCTGTCAATTCAATCACCCCCATCCACCCACCACCCAAGTGTGACACAGCTTCATCGTTATTCCAAGTCACGATGAAATTTTGAATCTCAGTAAATCAACGGTACCTCCCTAATCGGATAATAATTTACCAGGTAATTCGACGTGATCCCCGGGACAATTTAGCATTCCTAACCTACACCATCTCTTCATCCCCTCCCCACCCTTTCCCTGGCAATGCAACCCCCCAATTCCTCACCTCTCTCCACCCGTGCAAGCGTCACAGCATCACACATCGCTAACTAACTCTATAATCCCCCTTTCCCTTCCTTCAGGGACAGTGGTTGTACCCTTTCTGCGCTCCTGGCAGTACGTGACCGCATACCTTCCCTCCCCCTCCGTTCATCCCATCCCTCATCACTTGGTCCCTCACAGTAGCCCCGTCCTCTGGACGTATCATCCCTCCGTCTCACTCTTCTCGCAATTCAGCTGGATTCACCGTCTCTCAATTCCCTCGGTATTTTGCAACCCAGTTACCCCCTCACTCCTCCCCCACACCCACTGCCACCCATTCACTCTCACTCCCTTCATCCCCTCACTCCGTTGCTGCACAGTTTTGTGCAATCAGTTCCCATAATGCCGCGATTCAGGCTTCATCAGAGCGGCCATTTTCCTGACACCCCTTATTACCGCCATTTTGTCGACGGTCCACCGACGAGGCGCACCGTTACACCCGGCATACACGTTCGTCAAGCAGATTTCCAAACGCACACATTGAAATTTCGGCGGCTGTGTGTGCCCCAAGAGTTTGATGATGAAGAGCATGAGGCAGCACGTACAGGAGGGTAGGAGGAGTTTCGAGGGGGTTGTGCGGAGGAGGATGTGGAAGACGCCCGATTGCCGTGGAGACGGGTGGGTACCCCGTGTGGTCACGTGGGAGAAATTTCGAGGCAAAGCGATTCATCGAGGTGCGCTAGTGGGTCTCCATCTCGTACACCGCTCGGGGGCTAGATTTGAGGCCTGATGCAATTAACGATGCATTGTTTGCCATCATGCCACGACGCTGACATGGTGGGTTCTGTCGTTACTGGTGATAAACGCAAGTCCCGAGGAAGAGCTGAAGACAGTTTGAGGAAGCCTTGGTTATGCTGATGCTGGACTTTTGGGTTTCGGTGATTGTGATGAGGGGAGATGGGACAGGGATGAAATGATTTTCATTATGTAGTGGGAGACAAATCGATATCCGTAATAATAATAATAATAATAAAGAGGAATAATATACCAGTTGACTACCGAAATTTTCTCGCCTCTCCATAACTATGAATTGACGAGAATTGTGATGCGGACCAATGGAAGAGTCCGACGTAAGCCTTGAAATTATACTGATCAAATCAATAGATCGATTACATACTTCCTTACAATTAAAAGTAACCAATGCAATAGTAAAATAGTTTGGAGAGATAAAAATATTGTTTTTATGCAGAAAAAAATGGCAGATAAGGAGTCATTCGGGATGAGTGATGGCTTTTGATGAGAATCAAAGAGTGTAGAAGCTCAGCACTCTAGATGGTATGTGTGATGGGGTTTTTGAACTTTTTTATTTCGTTCTTTTGCGGGACCGTAAGACGTGTCATCGGTGTCCGAGTGAAGTCCTATCACCAATCCCTAATGCCTTTGTAATCCTCCGGCACCTAGGGCAGAAGGGGGAGCCACCCTTGGTAATGGCCGGATCTACAAGCCCAGCTTTTCGTTTCGCAGTTTATCTGGCCAGTCTGTTCCTCAACGGGAAGCCCGTTTTCTGAAAGATAAAGGGGGAAAAGGCGGGATGAATCGGTAAGATTACACGGGACTGTGAGGATTCGCCCGAGGATTTTGCAACACAATGGCTTGTCGTAGGGTTTTTTCAGAAAAGAAAGTGCTCCGGGTGTGAATAAATCAATGATGAAGAGGAAGAGAGTAATTGAACGATAGGAAAAAATTAAGTTAGCAGTATCCAATAACAGCACTTGCGAACGAGTAAAACGAGACACCGCTGAGGTGCGATTTTTATCATAATTTATTCATTCTGAATAAATTAGGATAATTTTTTAAATAAATTTTGATGGGAAGGAATTCATATGACAGTAAACTTTGTCAAATCCGCAATTTTTGCTAAAAAAAAATGGATAAATTTACTCTAATTATCTCTTACTGTCTCCAATCACATAACTTAATATTTTTTTCAGGTTAATTTTATTTATGTGATGATAGTGCAGTGAAAAACACCATAATAAAACAATCAGACGTGGGAAAGTCGTTGATGACAGACGAAAGAAGAAATGGAAATTTGATTAACAAACATGGAACAGCCATTGACTTTTTATCCCATTCGAAACACCGGCAATTGAATTCACAATTGTTAAATCGCAAGAATTCAAGGGCTGTCGAGACAAGTGCAAAGACTGTAAAGACCAATAAAAAAGGTAGAAATAAGGGGGTGAGGGATGAAGTGGCGGTGAGGAGAATGGGGACTGGTAAGAGAGAGAGCTGGAATATAGACAGTCTCACGGGAACAGTTTATTTAAGCGACCTCGGCTTTAACGGACCGTCGTTTCCTCTTCTACCCTCCCAACCCCTCAGCATGGAGTGGCATAACAACATGCAGATTGGCCCAACGAAATTAGAAAGATAGATGTAAATTTGTGGGCCGCGCGTCGACCCGATACTACAGTTGGAGGAGCACAACTCCACGAGGTCGTGTAGCTCCTTCCGTTTCGACGATTTTCGAAATTTTTCCAGTTGATTATCGACTGCACGGCTCAATAAATTGTCATTATCAGGAGGGTGGCACTGTCCACCGGATAATTATAAAAATCCTCCAAAAAAATTCACCGCAACGAAACAAAAAAAATTTCCAACTTCTCCTGCCCACCCTATTTTTCAGTGATCACCACCCCTGATATATTTCCGATTTACGAATCAATCGACTGTCTTTCCTTCCACTCTCACTAAATTTACGTATCATTTGAATTCCCATGTACTTTTTCGAAAGATTGAACGCAGTCCCACTGCATCCACTGATTCATTTGGGTTTTTCAGGGCGAGCGATGAGAGAGGGGAGGCGAGAGGGTAAAACCCACGAAATTCGATGTCGATTGATAAACGACCACGCTAAATTAAGTCGTCCCATCGACCCCACCACGCACGCAATTCCAAATTCACATATTCCCCAGCTCCAATACAACGATCCGGGCCCCCCTCCCCCCTCAGCGCCCCACCGACTGTGTATTTCGACGAGCTCTTGCTCTTTCACACAGACTCACTGTCTTTTTTTGGTTTTTTATTCGCGGCAAACACTGCTGGTGTGATTTTGTTAACAAAGGCTGTGTAAACCCGGCTTAGAAGCGGCACGAGATTGGAATAGTACCTATATGGCTGGGATTACAGCTTTCCGCAATAACTTCAATTGATTTCTATACCGAATCCATTTTATGGGAAATTCCTACTGGATGAATGTTTTCTTTCCTTCCTTTTTTTTCGTTTGACATTCGTTTCCATTATCCTGACATGATTTTTTTTCATCTCATGCGGACATTATCTGGGGTTATCTATCCGGAGCAAAAAATATTCAATGAAAATTGGGCACTTTTTGCGTTACCCTGGAACGAATTATTTTACGGGCAAGGAAATTTCCGCGTTGTCAAAGAACAAGTGTGCGTTGGGAAAAGCCGGTGTTCGATGGCAAATGCGAGATGCCGGAAGTACATGGTTTAATCCAGATCCTTGAATAACATTAGAGGAAGGTGGAGGGAAATGAGAGCGGATTGCGAGGCGGGACGAGGTGGCACGGAGAGGAACATCAGTTGCAAACAATTCGCAAGGTTTATAGCAACGGGTGGAGGGAAGGGCTGCAGGGGCCACCCTTATTTAGTGGTGAATGTACAGTTCGGTTATAAATAACAAAAGCTCACGTTCCTTACATTTCCAGTGAATACTCCCTGAGACCAAGTGACAAGATGGAAATAAAGTAATGACGATTCTTCATATGTTTTTGTTTCATGAATCATTTAATAGTTTAAAAACTAACATTTATGTCTCTTTCCTGAAATCCAAAGAGTTCTCAACCGGCGCAAAAACAGATACCACCAGAAGTACTCAAACAAATTCACCAGAATCGTATTCTACCCCCCATGTTCCACCGAAATAGACCATATATAACCCCCAAACGCATATCGAATCCCCATTTGCTGCGGCATCTTGGCCAACCCGAAAGCCACCCCGAAGACTCCGAGTAAGGATGATGATCTCTCGCGTTGAAATAATGGCAGGGCAACGTCAGCAAGTCGTCGAATCACCGTAGCAGTGTCCCCCCAAGGCACAGAAGTCTGTGAGAGTCCGTGAGTATGTATAAAAGGACAGTTAATACCACCAGTAAAGAGGGGAGGGCGAGAGGGTGGCTTGAACCTGGCGAGATGGCCCAAGATCACTAAAAGGGGTGGAGCTCCCTCCTGTCTGCGATCTCCCTTCCGAGAAGTCACTGTATCTTCCCTTTCTCGCCCCCCTTCAACCACCACAACCCTCCGTGGTTTTTTGGATTCCCTCGACTTTGTCCCTCATACCAGGGGGTGGTTAGTCTCATCCAACTCCATGCGCGTATTTTATTTTATTTTTTTTGACTCGAGCATTTTTTTTTCACGTTGAAGCCCGCCGATTTTCCAGAACGGGCACAGGAACCACGCCTGTCCCATGTTCACCGCATTCAGGATGGATTGTCTACGATCGAGGGATCGTTTTCCCGGGTACAACTACCCCCGCGTATCCTGAAAAATACGGGTAAATTCCCCACCCCCTTCCTTCGATAGTCCGCTTGCTCCACACGTGAAATTTTCCACTGCACAAGCTTGAAAATCTCTCACCCCCTGGTTATACGTTGGTGAATTGGTACGGCTGATTTTTATCACCCCTGGGGTGGTCTTTGTCTTTTTATTGCTGGGTGTTATCCGCGGACGACTCTGACCGGGGTTCTTATGCAATCGTTTTTTTTTCTCGGCTCCCACGATTACTTTCCCGTTTGTTGTTTTTTTGGATGGGATGAGTCGTCTCCCGGTTCATTCGGAGGTAATTCCGGGAATGATGTGCAAAGGGAGCTGGAGTGAATGGTGTTTTCGTTGGGAGATTGGGGAGAAGGATTCTTTCGTGCTTGACCGTATTTGTAATGAAGAGAAGTTGGAGTGATGAAGTCAGGGGATCCGAGGACTCGGATTGTGGCCGGATTTCCCAACGTTTTCAAAAGATTCGGAAATTTTGTGACAATTATTAATAAAAATATTTGGATTTTTCACGTCAAATAGTCTCTTAATATTGTGTTGTAATTATTTGTCTCTAGTCTGTTATTTTTATTATTACTTTTATGATTTTTTTGGCCATTGAAATGTCTCGGAGTGTAAAAAACGTAATTCAAGTAATTAAATAACGTTCCTATCAACTGGACAATCTCGATGTCGTCGCTTTTCTCATCACCCGCAACTTCTCCACATTATACTAGACCCTCGGTGATGCTGTCACGTGAATATGAAGCAAAATGACTCAAGCTTTGTAGTTAACGATGCGAAAACTGAAATCGAATCCCGCACACCTATGATGAAAACTGCTCTTTACCAGGTTTGCGGAGACTGGTCTGACGAGGCTGCAAAGAGACAGAGAGCAGAGTGTCACTGTGCAACTGGACGAGGAGCGATGAACGGTGGCTAAGAGTGGAAAGGGGTGTAGAGAGGGTGGAAAGGGAGAAGAATCCACCACGCGAAAGCCAGTGATGAGGAAATCCAGTGGAATACAGACAGCAAAACTGTCGGCTAACGAGCGACAGACGATATCGTTCATCTTTCGTTCTGCTTTAATTATGCTTCACTAATTATGGCTTAGCCAGTAATTACACTGTTATCGGAGACTCCTCTGTCCTAAGAGAATACATCTCTCGTGATAATGATGGTTGGGTATTCGGCAAAGCCCACCTGATGCCGCCCTCATTTGAGGTGTCAGGATGAAAACGCAATTTGATTTTTTAATTTTCCTGTGTTAAAGGGAAATTGGGAGCAGTGTCGAGAGAAATTTCTAAAAGATCGGATGGATATTTTTACCGAGCACTAATGTACTAATATTTCAGTGTTATAAATTTTTAATTTCTATCCTGACAAAATTACCAGAAATTTCAGTAGTTATATCAATGTGCAGTCTGTCAATTGAATTTCTTTCCTGCAATAAATATTTCTCCTTTGAATAAAAACTCTTAAAATTTACAAATAAGTTAATTTTGCAAATCAAAACATGAGTTACCTGTTATGAAACCCCTCAGGCCCTCGGTGAAATTGTCACTCGATGAAAATGTCCTGAAGAATAACTGGAAGTTCCCTCCGAAAATTGCTCAATGCCTACAGTGCAAAATTACAAAAAAAGTTTCAATAACCTCAATAATAGATATTTCCCCATTAAGAATCCATCAACCAACCCTCACATTGAATTCCCTCACAAAGCCCTATTCTCCCCCTAAAATTAATTGATTTTAATTGTTCTTTTTCGTTATTTTTTCCAGCGGCAAGCCGCAGATTCATTGAGCCTGGGTCACGTGATTTTTTAACATCCATCGTCCCAGGTACGTCCATTTAACCGACATCCAATTTGGCTGTGCATATTTTTTTCTATTACCGCCCCTCTCCCCGTTACCACCCGGCCCCCTCCCCCCCACCACACCCTCAATTCCGATGGCGTGCAGCTCTCTGGTTTGCCGCTGATCCTCCCCTCGACCCCCTCTATTCTCAACTAGCGCGTCGATCACCATCGAGTATCCAGGGCGGGTAAAAAGCAATTATCCAAGGGCCGTTCTAATTAATTGCCGGCATTTTTATCGTGAATGCGAAATGTCCTGGCTTATATACTCCTCAACCAGAAATCGTGCCTTGTACATTCGTTGATTGACTTTTTTTTTTCAACTCAATTATAATGGAATCATTGATTGTATCCCGGTGATTATCGATTAATAATGAAAAATCCAGTGGCATACAAATTGCGAGGTTTTTTTGTCTTCGATTGAATTAAAATTTTGGCAATAGTTGCACACAACGGCCCAGCTTGATGGATAATTTCATCGGCATAATTGGAATTTCAACATTGATCAGGGTCAATGGACGCTGACCAAGGGGAATTGAATCATCCCGGGGGCAACACTGTTCGAAAAAAAAAATTCATTTCATGGACACAATGTTCAAAATTTTTGGATATAATTGTCAAATGCCAGATTAACATTACTTTTACTTCGCCAGAGAGAGAGAGAGAGAGAGAGAGATAATCCATGAAATATAATTTTTTCTCAGTAATATAAACAGTTATGAATTGATAAAAATGTAAACATAAAATAAATGACCACCTTACTTGATTATCCTGAACGTTAATCATAATTTATTCGTGGGAATAACGTACTATCTCATCAATTTATCCACAATCTCCGAATAAACGATTATTCCCGCATGAAAAGATTTTTATTGTCATACCGTTGGCGTGCCGAGAGTTGTCTAGCCATAAACGGGATAAAACTCGTGTCGCGTGTTCTATGAATTATTTAGGAGCAACGGTAGCTGTTCACACATGTATCCACGCTAGCCATCGGCACTCGGAGACTTGGGCTGAACGATTCAGGTGGAGATAGTTGGTGCACTCATAGAATCCCAACGATTCAACATAGAGTAAAGCAGGGAAAGATAGGAGGTAGCTATGTATCAGGAAAATAGTGGGAAATTATTCCAGCTAATTTAATATTCCAACCTCCACACGCGATATTGGAATTAAATAATAGGTCTCTAGTTCAATCGCTCGACTCAGGAAAAATAACTTCAGCACCATCAATCACTTTAAATTAGTTTCCATCAGCGATCATCATTTTAGTTGTAATCTCACTATCTCAGATTGAACCGATTTTGTTCTGTTACATTCTAGGAAGTCGGTGCATGAGAATAGTTTTTATTGACGGCTGCACGAAGATAAATTTTCGACAGACTTTCCCTTTCCCGAAGGATAATCGTCGTCAATTGAAATATTTCACCGAATCTCTGTCCGCGAATTGAATAATGACTATTGACACAGGGCTACAGAACTCTAGAGTAATTATTACGAAAAAATTGCCCGCTCTATCCAATATTATTTTAATAAATACAATTTACTGAGTCCTTTCTCCACCGCAGGATTTTTCCCCTCACAAATAAATTTTATGTACAGATTTGAACACTTTAAATAATAAAAAAAAACTTTATTCCCCCCATGAACGATATTCTCACTATTATTTTATTCGAAATAATAACAACGGTATTATTCAGTCAACCGAAAAACACAGAGATATGGCTTGGACAGGTGATTTGTAGAGTTGTACAATGTAATTATGATTCGTGGTCCAACGGCAAAGCTGCCGGCGACATGCCCTCCCTAAGCTTGATGTATTACGCATCTCTTATTTCACAATGCACCGAATCGGACACTGTAGCCCCCTTCTCGACCACTTCTATGATGTATTTTCCCATACGCTTTTAATGCACCATGAAGATACAGAATTTTCAGTATTGACATTAATCAAAGGTCCGTTGTTGGATACAAACAATATTCGTGACTTTATTTTTTCACATTACCCGAGTAAAACAGTGAAATTGGACGGGACTTATGGAATGATGCATGGGAATTCACTAATAGCCGCTTCAGATCCTCTCATCGCTTTTTAACAAGGGATTTTTCAGTCTTTCCTTTGGTGGGAGTTTTGCTCACTTTGGCGTATCACTCCGCTCCGGTTACAACGATTTTCCGGAAAATAATAATCCAGTCTGATCTGCGATATCATATTTTTTACAGTGGAGTGGAGCGTCCAACAAACAGTTGAAATCAATAGTTCTATCACTCGAGTTGATTTTGCTGGAGATGAGAAATCACTCGGTGCTGTTGCTGGAGACTGGAATCATTGAGCGAAATGATATCACTCGGATGTTATTTCAAAGAGATGACGTTAAATGAGGAAAACCGTCGAAATGATTCTATTAACGACGACTCGTCAATTTTTCCATCAACGTGAAGAGATGCTAAGCTGTTAATCAAGTACAGAGTCTTGAACCTCCACAAAAATACTCATAATCGTAATTAATTTCCGTTCGATTGAGCTGCCTCGGTATCACATAACTGAAGACCTTTCATCCAGAATCAGACAAATTTTCTATTCCTATTAAATCCGATAATCTCCGAGCACCAATACCTCTTTAACATAAGCCGAGGATCTTTTCGAGTGTACGGGGTTGGGGGAACAACTGTTTTACTCGTCCACGGCACTAGAGGTGCATTAGAGCAATTGCGGAGTGGCCCTGAGAGGATAGTCGATGTCGGGGGTGGTAGAGAGAGATGCAACATTAATACATCCCGTCCCGCAACTTCACCCCTTCCTCTAAAACCCAGGACGCTTGTCTACGTAGGCCACTCGACCATTTTACTTCTTCATTATGTATGTCCTCTCACGTACGAAAGGTCGCTTTCCTTCCACTGCGAATATTCCGAGGAAATTGCGAATATTCGACAATCGAAGAATTATCGTGAGCTAATGGACATCGATTCGCTTATTTAATTTTCGGTGTGCAGTAATTCCCGATGTCTCATTATTAATTAAGTTTTGGTCTTTTGAGGGATGAGGCTCATCAGAGAGTAGTTTAGTGCAACCCGCTGACGAGCATTCATTCGGGAGTAATCACAGAGGTTTGCGTTAAGCTGATTATTTAATTGAAATTGCGGAGCTGACGAGTTTCAGTTGAGCAGCTGCGATCTCTTGGAGGAGTTGAGGATTGATGTACAAGGACTCGGATGGTAATGGAGGGAGGAACATGGTCGATATCACCGGGACTGATATCTACTGAGGGTCACCTGTGAATGATAACACATGAGAGGAATCTGGTTTATGCGTTTGCGATCGAGAATTCGGGGGTGAAGAGAACTATAGAAAAATATCTGTCGTTGGAATAATAATATTTTCCGAAAATCATTGGAAGGATTTTCCGAAAATTATTCTGACGAGCTTTTCAGTGACCCAAAGGATCTTCACCATGAAAATTTCTCTCTCCCTCAAACTTAACATAGTTCATCCGAATTATTTGAATAATTAGTAAATTTTTTTGGCATTAATTAATGTTCAATTTTAATACACAATGTTGTGATCAGGTGATCGAAATCGCATCCGTAAATTTTCACGATTAAAATTTCTCTCTTCCTCAAACTTTTCCTACCGCCGATTGAGCCATCCACATCAATTTATATGACGAGATCAAAATATCTTGACCACCAGCTATCATCATAATCAGCGCTATCAGTCTATTTATAAAGTGAACGCGGTAACTGAGGTGATTGCGCGATGTAGCATGGGGACATTAGGGAATCTGGTCCATCTGCAGAAGCATTGTCACAGTCGTCGACCAACCAGTTGTCAGTCAAGCTCTCTTCGCTGTGTAGTGCATTAGGCAGAGCAAATTTACCCCCTGAAATTTTAATTTTACTTTCAGGATCAGTCGAAAAAAATTACCAAACATCTACGATGTTGTTTTACACCCTCAATTCATAAATCAATCTCCACGAGTAGTTGATTAGGAACAATTTCTCCATCATGACAACGAATAAAGATCGAGCGGAGACCGATGAGGAAGTGCCGGAGAGAGGCACCTGGGCCAGTAAAACCGAGTTCATCCTCTCGTGCGCTGGCTATGCCATCGGAATAGGAAATGTCTGGCGATTTCCCTATTTGTGCTACCGAAATGGCGGAGGTGAGTGGTTCCTCATTGGCCTAAATACACCGTCCAAAATCACCATCAAGTACATTCTCAATTCACCAACCTGCCCTACATTTCATTCAAGTGCAATTACCCCATTCAAGCAGCACAACCATAAGTTCAGGACCCATTACCTCGCGCGTTCAGTACTAAAATTAGAAGTTAACAGATTAAACTATTAAACAATTCACT
The DNA here is from genome assembly GCF_034640455.1 of Diachasmimorpha longicaudata. Taxonomy (NCBI): domain Eukaryota; kingdom Metazoa; phylum Arthropoda; class Insecta; order Hymenoptera; family Braconidae; genus Diachasmimorpha; species Diachasmimorpha longicaudata. The sequence continues at coordinate 9,403,148 of NC_087228.1, read as the reverse complement.
GTCAACTTTCTTAGTAATCAACAGGGATTATTAACTCTTTTGCTCCAAACACTTCCTCATTTTTCGAAATTCTTCAATGATTGTCGTACCTTCATGATGTTTAGGAGCGCATCACGCAACATTGTGGAAAATGATGAATTGTCGCCCACGTGAACGTCTGGCGTTCAACAGTGAACGTTTACCGGATTCCGGGTAATTTTGATGATGAGACTCCATCAAAAGTACAATTACAGGAATTAAAAAATGTGTTTTCGTCTTGATATTTGAAATTTTAGCGATAATGAGTTTCCCGTGAAAAATATTCTGAGAACTTCTGAGAAATTGTTGGTTCACTTTAATTCAATTGACTTTCAATGATGATTTCGTGATGTTCGCTAACACCGTTGTGTGGCCAACAATTTGTTGTCCACTAATGCACGATTTATTATTGTATTATCAATTGGTGGCTCGTGAAGGGCCAAATAGTCTAAAGTGCGTGAACTCCCTTGTGGACATTGTATAACCCGTTAACTACATGCTGCGTACTATTTTATTTCGGTGTTGAAATAATTTCCGGTTGAGGGAGAACGGGCAATTGAGTAAAAGCCATCATTGAATTATTTCTGATAAGCACGTACAACAAATTGACCACTGCCCTTGAACCATCTTCTTGACATGCATATACATATAAGTAATAGTAATGGGTGTGCGCTGGGGGGAAAGAATTGAATAAGTAAAAGTTGTTTGAATCAACAAAGTAGTTGACGCTCATGATATATAAAATGGTAATTATTTGAATTACTTTGAAATATTTAATGAAATTTCCGCTACATATGTCAAAAAAATGAACACTGAAACTTTGGGGAATTAAGTAATTACGGTCTCGGTAATTCAAGATCCCAGAATTTCAGGGATATAAGTCATTGATGATCAGAAACATTCTTACAAGTGTCATGTACCACCAATAGTTTAATTAAACTAACAATTTATTGACAGATAATAAAAAGATTTAGCTTTCATGAGAATGTCACTGATTTGGAAGAATCAGTCCCCAATTATTGGTTTATATCACTGAAATTTCGAGATCCATCTTGAAAAATTGTATCTATCTTGTAGGAGCTTTCCTGGTGCCTTACCTGCTCATGCTGTTCCTCTGTGGCATCCCCCTGTTCTTCATGGAGTCCTGCTTAGGACAATTCGGTGGGACAGGATGCATCACCATGTTCAAGATAAGTCCCTTGTTCAAGGGCGCAGGATTTGCGATTGTCATTGTCAATCTCATCTGCACGATGTATTATAACGTTATCATTTCGTATCCACTCCTGTTCCTGTCGATGTCCTTCAGGAGCAAGCTACCTTGGGAGGACTGCGATAACCCGTGGAATACCCCTAGTTGCATCAAAGTTAGTGCACGCTTTGCCCTCCCCATTTGTTCATTCCAGTAATCATGTTCACGTTTACTCAATTTCAGATCAACGATGTTAGAGTTAAAAACACGACAGAGGTCGAAGGTCTGCTGCAGAAAGTCAGTACTCCTGCTGAAGAATTTTTCAAGTAAACAAATTAATATTTTAGTGACGATTGTGAGCTGCAGTGATAAGGATCATGTTCTTGAAAAATTCATCTAATCAGCTCCAGTTGCATTAAATGATCTCAGTTCATGACGCATGAGGAAAATAATACGTGTAGATTCACTATAATTTTTTTCCAGTCGTCACATCCTGGAAATTTCATCCGGCGTCGACGAGATGGGCGGCATTGTCTGGCCTCTCTTCATCTGCAACCTCATCTCCTGGATCATTGTCTTCCTCTGCATATGCAACGGTGTAAAAAGCGTCGGCAAGGTAACCCGGTGATTACACTCGAGTCCAGATCTTACTGAAGGATTTTTTAAATTTTTCTCCAGGTGGTGTACTTCACAGCTACCTTCCCCTTCGCCATCCTATTTATTCTGCTGATACGAGGCGTCACCCTTCCAGGTGCCTCAGATGGCATCTGGTTTTACATAACACCGAAGTGGTCGCAACTCACTGATTTACGAGTAAATAAATTGAAATAAATACTTTTGTGATCAAGTTTCTGTTCGTAAACAATTTTGGGGATTTTTTTAGGTTTGGGCTGATGCAGCCATTCAAATCTTCTTCTCTTTGGGCCCCGGTTGGGGTGGAATCGTCAATATGGCCAGCTACAATAAATTCAGAAATGACAATCGATTGTGAGTTGTCATTTTCTGTCAATGAAATTTATTTTACTCCAGTCGGTCTTGATAAAAAAAATTTATTGAAACAATTTCGGAGAAAAATCACTGACGTTTGATCTAATCTCAACCATCTGCATCTGTTTAATTTAATTGTAAGAGTATTGTTGATTTTTAGGATTTTAATTATTTATTCTCCACAGAGACGCCATTTGGATTCCAATTCTGAACTGCGGAACCAGCATTTTCGCTGGTTTCGTAGTCTTCTCCGTCCTGGGGTTCATGGCCCACAGAACAGGCCTCCCCGTGGCAGCAGTAGCTACTGGGGGTGAGTAAATCATTGAATCGACCATTTAAAATCTGAAAGATAATCGATTCTTCCAGGACCATCGTTGGCCTTTGAAACGTACCCTGAAGCCCTCACTATGCTTCCTTTTCCTCAACTCTGGTCTGTTCTCTTTTTCGCGATGCTCTACTTTCTGGGGATGGACAGTTGCGTGAGTACCTTTCCCGAGTTTGAAATATCCCATCAAACAGTTGTTAAACATGAGAATTTATCATTCGCTGTCTGCTGTTCAAGTTCGTGCAAATCGAGGCCATAATATCAAGCGTGACAGACGCGTATCCACATTTGAGAAAGAGAAAACAACTCGTGGCGATGGGCTCCATGTTTGTACTCTTTTTGGGATCGCTGATGTTCGTCACAAATGTGAGTAGTCTATTCATTCAACATTGATCCCAAGTCCGAAATTTCAGAGACCGTAGGGAGTCGTTTTTGGTGGATAAATAAAAATTCAATGAAATTTTCTGCAAAATTGGTTGCATTGACCCAACGAAAATTGTTAAATTATTTTATTTTAATGTTTCTAGGGCGGAATGTACCTTTTGCAAATGTTTGACTGGTATGCAGCTTCCGTTTCTGTGATATCCATTTGTCTGGCCGAAGTGATCGTTGTTGGTTGGACCTATGGTAAATATCCGAACTATTCTGATTTTTTATCTTCAATTCCGATAGAAATAACGAAAAACCCAATTTCTATTACCAATTATGGGAATAATTGGACAGTTTTTAGAGAATATTCATCTCCGTGTGGAACATCAAACCATTTCGTCAATTAATAATTTAAATCCCTCATTAAAACTGTCCTTTTTTCTCAGGTTGTGACAATTTCGTTCGTGACGTGGAATTCATGTTGGGTAAAAAATTAAATCCATGGTGGCCATATTCCTGGAAATACATCACACCAGTTATCCTCACAGTAAGTTGCATTCATTAATAATAAACTACGTTGTAGGGGGAACGCGATGCAAAAAGGCCTATTTATATCGAAAAGATAAAAAACCTGACTCTTCGTGCCTCATGTCCATTCATCACTCATTATAGAGGTTGTAAAAGGAGGGCGTAGGGAGGGAAAGTCTCGTTAAATGGTGGGGCAAACGAACAGAAAGTACGATGTCACTGATGAATCGAATTGTTTTTTATTTGTGCAGTTCATCTTTGCAACGACGATTGTCTTCAACACGCGAATATCGTACAACGGTGTTCAATACCCTGAGTGGGCAGTCCTTCTGGGGTGGTGTTCCTGCATGGTGAGCATGCTCTGCATACCAGGATACATGATCTACTTTCTTCTGAAGACGAAGGTGAGACTAATTATCCATAAAAATATTTTACTACTCTCTTAATGATAGTAGACGAGATAAGAACTCGATTCCCCACGTGACCATGAGGATAAATTTTTCAAGTGAACTGTATTCATCAAGAAGTTTATCCGATTCAATTAAAAATCATTTCCCGCTACTTTCTGGCGTTCAGGGATCCTTGAAGAAGAGATTCGAGGTCGGCACCAGCCCTACCCCGGAGTGGGGACCCCAGAAGGCAGCAGACAGGGAAGCGTGGAAGCGATATCTCTCAGGAACGAGTGACCCTGAGCTCCCCAACATAAGTATTATAAAAATTACGAGTCTCTGAGAAATGTATTACGAGAAGATTAAAATTAAAAACATATCGTTCATGGATCTCATACATCAGGGAGACGTTGGCGCCATCCGTTTTCATCTGTCTGACATGTTAACCTAAGAAATGTAAAATATAAGGCTTCAGGAAATGAATCAAAATTATCTGTGTTGAGTTAATCATTTACGAGTAAAAAAAAAATTGAAAAATGTCCTCTGCTGGGAATAGGAGGATCACTCACTTCGATGAATCGAAGCGTGCATCGAGTGTCACCAAGAAAACGAAGAAGAAGAAAGTAAAAAATAAAGCGCTGATTTTTTCGTCGCTGATGGATCCTTACGATTATCCTTTGAGATGGTGGGAAGTGAAGCCGTTGAAATATGCGTAAGTAATTACATAATTTAATTCGTATTAATGACGTCAGAAAAATCCCTCAAGACGTATCTATTTATGGATCAAAATTATTTCTCACCAACCAGAAACCAGCAGGAGGATAAGAGCATGAAAAAGCTGGCAACTTTAGCACGAACGATTATTCAACCCTGAAAAATCGATTTCTGGGTTTTCCGGTACTCGTTTTCGAGGAGTCAAGTATGTTGAGAGTTTAGCATTACTCGGGGGCTAATCACGCGACGCTTTCTTGTAAAAAGTCTAACGGCATTCTCGTACTCCACTCACAGTAGATTATTCCGTGTGTGGTTTGGCAAGCGCCGATCGAAATCACTTTAATCGTGAAAAATTCTTATTTAACCTTGTGATTAATTGTTCTTGCCTTCGAGTGGTAAACTAAGTTGATGAAGACTTCTGAGAGAACCACTCATGAGAACTAGAAAATAATTATCGAAATATGAAATCGTGACTCGGGGAATGTCTCTCATATAATTCACCCCTTGAGTCAAATAAAATTATTGTGATTGTTTAATTGTAATTTCCCCTTTATAGCGGTAGATTCATTCGCAACCGAGGGGTTGTGATTTTTTCCAGAACTCGAAGTAGAATTTTTAGAACAAAATTTATCCCCGTGTAGCGGAAAATCACACGCAGTGTGAATCGCGTGCTGCCAACTGGATAGTGTCATGTCGTCTGGCTGCCTACAGAACATCTATAACGTGACATGATGCCCGGTTATCCACAATCCCGATGATTCAATGTGGATGGGAATTGCCTGTCTGTGGGGTTACGTGCTCACTGAAGTTCCTCGCATGACCCCCCTGGCTACGACTGTTTCGCGAGAGACGCGAGAGGCGTTGGGTTAAACGAAAATTCACCGATGCCTTTTAGCACTCGAATCATTTGAGTGAAATCACTGATAGCGTTCGCTCGAGAATACGCTTTCGAATGACGTTGAGACAATTGCCGGTAGTTGCCGGGATAATTGCTCGGTGCAGCGGGTAGAAAGGATATTCGAGTGAAAAAGTGGAACTGAATAAATTGTGGAAATCGTGAAGATGATTCCGGCATCGGGGGAGAGCTTCTGGGCGACGGTGGAGATCCTCGTTCACGCTATACCGGAGGTCGCGCGAGTTGATCGCTTCAGCGATGATATTGAGGACTGGCTGGAGACAGTTGCGAATAAAGTGAAGATGCTGAGGGAGAGGAAGAGGAGAATGCACCAGACCCATAATGAGGGGGAGATTTATCCGGGGTATCGTCCGATCATTGATTGCAGGTATTTTGCAGGACCGTAGAAGGGGAGAAATTCGTGATAAAAATGATCGCGTGGGTGTTCTGTCAGAGAGGAATATTTAATCTATTTTATAAACAAAAAATTACGGAAAGTGAAAGTGAATAAATACGAATACAGAAAAATCGCGAAAAAAAATTAGTGATTGTCCCCTATGCTTTTACAATTTCCTATTCGAATAATTTCCAATCCTTGAGGATCTGCTTCTCTGCTCCATTCACAGACGATAAAAAACCAAAACGTCAGTGGTATTCGCTGCCTACTTTACCTTCCGAAGTGAAAATAGGACAGGGAAATGAATTGTGAAGGGGAATTTAACCCTCAGTGCCTTTTTACCCACTGACGAACTATTGAATGACTTTGCCATTCAAAATATTGCAATTGGATTGACTATAATCTTTCCTCTTATGTTATCATTGACGTCGTGAAGTCAGAAGTAGTTTATCAGCAACTTCTCCGGGATCCAGCAATTGGATTAGGAGACACAAACAAAATATTAGAGTGTTGCAATTTCCACTGGGGAAACGGAGCTAAATACGCCCACAAGAACAGGCAGTAACCCGTGATTTCAGTTAACCGCACGTACAGTAGTTAGAGAGATTATAGTAACTTCAGCATGAGCCTCCTCATTCCTGGAAATTAATTGACGCCGCAAGTGAAGGAAGTCATTTCGAAATTACACGATGCGTGACATTGCCAGATAAAATTATCAAATTTACACATGAACAATTGGACTTGAAATTAGGGTCGTGCTAGCACGAAACGTGTGCGATGGAGTAAGGAAATAATGACGTTATGGGCAGCACATTGGGTTGAATTGAGCAAGATCAGATGAAGGAGGAAATTCAGTTTCAGGAGACAACTTTTGAAATTAAAGGGCACACGTGAGGAGGATTATTATGGAACGGGAGGGGTGTCAAGGCCTTCGAGAAGTGGAAGAAAGGCTTTCGTAATCTAAGAGGAAAATACGTAGATTATCTCTTGATAATTTAGGCTAATAGACTAGTATCTTTTCATGAAGTGAGTAACGAAATATGACAGAGAAATGAACCATGTATATGAAACGAAATTATTTATTTATCCTGGAATTGGAGGAATTCACTTTGTATGCAATGGAGATGGTCCAGAAAATATGTCTACCACAGAAGAATAATCAAATTTTACGGCTTCACACGTAACTCTCGGGGTGACAAGCTCGGGAAAGTCTGATAACTTTTTCAACACACGAGGGTATAAATAACAAAATTCTCTGGGGTGATGAACTCAACGTGCGTGGGAGCTGGAAATCTGAGTGTTCATTCACTCATCAATAATTCTGAGACAACAATTACGAGTTACGAACTTTGAGATGATTTTCTCAAACAAAAACTGATGAGATTCTCTGGAGAAGTTGGACTTTTGAAAATATTCAGGCGGGAAAAAAATCTTAGATCTTCTTCATTGTCTTGCATAATTTATTTCATTGAGTTATCATCTCTGGGAATTAATTAACTAATTTTCCTAGTTGATATAGTGAATTTTCACACCCCTCAGCCACTCATTGATTATGAAACTGGCAGTCATGCCTGTTGGCCAACACCACCACATCGCATATGTGCTTTATTCCTCTGGAATGGTATTCCAAAATCGATACTCGATTTCTCGTGCACTTGCACTTACCTTCGATCACGCTACATCGAGGCAATATCAGTTTGGTTGAGGTATAGACATCACCATGCATCGGAATGCGTATACATCAGCCCCGAGGAGTGGGTGGTTACATGGCATGAAAATTTCGTTATTCAATAAGGAACATACCCCCTATCCTAAACACTGATTCGAGCAATCGCACGATAAACATTCTGCGGTTTTTCGATTTCAGTTTATCCTCAGCAATACTTCCAAATCCAAGGTCACAAGGACTAGGGAGTATATAAAACATAACATCTTCCATACACGCATGGATAACCTGTCGAGTTCTTCTCATAAATATCCAAAAATTCCCAAAGCTCCAAAAATTTTAAAAATATTCAATGAAACTCCTCGATGACTCGCCAGAGACAATTCGGTTTCTCCCGAAGAATGATCTCCCTCAGAAATCCCACTACCCGAAATCAATTCATAAATATCTACACCCCGAAACCCTTATAAATACCATCAACGCTCCATCGCCGTCGTCCCATCGACATTCAAAAATTCTCCAACAGATAAAAAAAATCCATTGACCTCCGAGGTGTCTTCAATGAAACCCATTGAAAGCATCTCCTCGTCTGACCCATCCCGTCGTCACCTCCTGGCCCCGTAATTCCCCTTCCTCCCATCGCCACCCCTCGCGCGGACAATTTGTCGGAACCGTCTAGATAACACCCCAGCTAACGAAAACAAAAGCGACAAGAGGAGTAGCTGTGAAGTGATAGAAAGAGGAGCTGGTACACACAATTCACTGAAGAACTGAAGGACCTTGGGTGTCCCTAGCCCATGCGGAAGCGTATAAATTCACTCCTCCTCCTCCCCCCCCCCCGGTAACCCAAATAATCGATACTCGATCGTCCTTCCGTACGTCCCACATTCGTTGAACCTGTCCCACTGGCATGCACTCACCATTACGCCTGCATTATCTACTTTTTTTGTCTTCTTCTCTATTTCTCTTCTCGTTGTGTCACGCTCAGGAAACTCAAGCAGACAAACGTTTCCAACGATTTCTTTCGCTTTTTTTTCTCTCTCCACAATTTTTTTTTACTTATTTTTCTATTCCGTACTCAGCGCTACCATCAAAGCCTATCTCCTCCCCCTTCATCCATTTTTTTGTTCCTCCATTGCTCCACTTCTTCTATCAAAATACTTCGGGGCATTTGGTGCACATTCTGCCTATTTTTACGCTATTCAAACGCAAATAAAAATTCAGTGCTAAGAGTTTCGTACAGTTGTAAGCATGGTCGACCTTCACGAATTTCTCATTCTCGCATTCTGGTAAAAAAAACGAGAGAAAGTTATTAAATTAATAATAATGAGATATCAAGCAAACTGACCTTGGAAATTACACAATTTTTTGCAATTTTTCTTCTCATCATTCCAATTAATTTTAATTGCCATGGACTGATGGAGGAGGCCCTCTCTCCGATGGGCATATTTTTTTACTGGGGAATACTCAATCAATTGTCGCCGACAGTCACACCGAGTCGCTCTGGGTATTTCTCTAATCATCTTCATTGAAAATACGTCACTCAATCAGTTCACGATTTTTCATTAATTAACCATCATAAATTTGAACCGGAGTTTTATTCTCGATCAATGTCAACTGGCGTATCACCCTCGGAGAATATAGATAAATAATATGAATTGTGTACGACCGTGAAGCTGAAGGCGTTGGATGAATTATCGGTCTTTCCACCCTATTAAGCCCCGGCGTACATATTTGCCGATAAAATAACATCAATTACGTTACGTAGAGTCTACGACCAGTCAGCTTCTCTTTATTTTATCAATTTTATCAATCCCTGTTGGTGATGATTTTTAGTTGGCATTTCAGAAGCGTTCGATCGATTATTAATCCACCAGGATTTTTAACAAGTGAAGAAGAAAATGTCTCTTGAAATTTTGGAAAAATTCGTTATTGATAAATGTTTGTGATTTTTTTTTCAATGATTCAATAAAATTTCATCGTTTTCATTTGTAAAAATAATTCCTCAAGTGCCGTATAAGAAATTTCGTTCACAAAAATTACAGGATTTAAAATAAATGGACTTTACCATTGATTGATCCGGAAGTCATTGTTTGAATCATCAACAAATTGTTGTAATATTTATCATTTGTTTCCTCGGGTTCTTCCCCACTGCATTTTCCTCGATTGTAATCTCTCTCCAGCAGACATCATGTGCTCATTATGAATAAAAATCACAGACTGAAACCTAAGCTCTGAGATTCAAGCAATCACCGGTTGAACTCTCGCGTGTACTTACGATTCAAGAGTTTGCAGTGTTATTAAGGTGCATTAAAGTCTATCACAAGTTGAGAATTAACATTACAATTTTGAGTAGTTTATAATTTCATCCTTCGCCAACTTCATTACCTTCGAAATAACTCTGGTTTCGAGACGCAATGGAACCCTTGAAACTTCTCGTTCGTCGTTTAATCGTTGACGCAACCATCAGCGTCATCGGGAAGGTCACGGAGACGCGTTAAATGCAGCGTAAACGCATCGAAACTAGTCTTGTCATACAGCTCTGGAGATACTTTTACCACCCTCATGCCACCCTCACAGCCTGGAGGCCCGTTAGTCACGAAACCTTATTTCACGTGAATTTCTGTTCATACCCGGCTCAGTCGAGCCCAGAAGTTCGTCGAATGTGGTGTTGTCTGATAAAACTATCGATAAATCGGTATCAGGCTGTTTTGGTGGGTTATTTTCTAGTGACGAAAATCCATGGAATTTGATATTTTCCATCGAAATCTGTGGAATTATCGTAGAGTGACGGAAAGACGTAAAATCGCTGATGGGGAGATACAATTGTCCGGCGAATGACGTAAGCAACTGGGTGAGGGGCAAAATGGGGATTTTTTTAAAGAGCTGCAGATGGAAACGCTAAATTCAAGAAATTTATTCCCTCACTATTTTTCTATTCTCGTAATTTCCCAAAAGATGGGGAATATCTGGGGAGGCTTCCATGTGAGTCCTAGTTATGTACTAATTAGGACTCATGATTAGTCATAATAGTTCCATTCTTGAAAGCCGCAGATATATCCTCGATAATCAAAAGCCCTTTTTTCTCTACAAATTCTGAAATTAAGAAGACAACAAGATTTTGATGCGTTGAGGCATTTTGTTACAGCTTCAGCAATCCACCGGTGAGGTCCAAGTTGGAGATGCTGATGGGTAGCAGTGTTGTGAGGCTGACAGATCGCAGGTACATGCTGAAACTCATGGCGAGGATACGACAGGATTATGAAAGGCGGCAAGAGGGAAGGATAGACGAGCGAAAGGTAATGTCGTTACGAAAAATCCGTCTCCACCGAGGTATCAAAAATACTGGGATACCCTTAACGAAATCAGAACAAGTTTTCAATCTAGTGAGACGGAACTCCTTTCAAATTGAATCCAAGATCACCCCTTAAAATTATCGCACACCGCCCCCCCAGTTTCCGCGAGAATTCCCAATCGTGTAGTGCGAGTCAATGCTATGTTCATCCGCAGTAGGTGAATCCCCACGTCTGAAGGCCAGGTTGGCAGTAGGATATGTGGGGGAAAAATATCATTTCCAAGCACAACCATAAAGATAATAATACATCGTAAAAACTTCCACCCGGAAGTTTGATGAAAATGTCAAATTCTCTCCACCGCTCTTATTTTCCTCTATTCGGTCTCAACATGTAGGTCGAAATAAATAGCCGGCGTAGTGAGGGGAAAGGATAGATTGAAATTTTTTGATATCTCCACCTGCCTATATTCTCCTCAGAGTCTTGATGTTTCTGTTCGTTGAAAATAATCGAAAAATAAATTGAAACGTCTATTCTTTTTTTCGTTATGCGGTAAAATCCTGTCTTTTCGCATTAATCCTCCATGATCGGTTTAGCATTAAATTTAACAACTATTCGTAAATCGATACAATCCAATATTCCCGGTCTGTCATTTGTCATTCCTGGAATGGACTTTTCAAGAGAAAAAAAAATGACGGACAGGTAAATATAAGTTGTTGAAGAATAAGGAGAATGAGTCATCGTTTTTTTATTTTTTCTCGTTGTGCATCGAGGAAATAGTTTTGTTTTCTCATTCTCTTATATACTATTGACTATTGGTTTCGTCGGGGAGAGGACACTCCCCCGGGCGGCGGCAAATTTAAACAGGAATGTAATGCATAGAAGAATGTGTGTTGCATGAGCATAGGCCGTTTTATTTTTCTTCCCCACCCCCTGGGGAGGAGGGGTGGCTGATGATGGGCCTTGGCTACCCGCCATTTCGATGCACGGGGCAATCTCAAGCCCAATGACTAAGTGAAACGGTACTTTAAAGTACGTTATGAGTATACTATGATCGCGTGTCGTTGCTGACACGAAGCTGAGCCGTGTGTGGCTTTACACTGCGACTCTATCACTACTGCCACTGAGAGAATGTTCGTGTTGTCGGGATATGGGAGAAAGGGAATGGAAGATCGTGAATGGGTGATAGACAGAGAGTCAGGGGATTTGGACGTTTTGGGTGTGCAAGGGGAGGGTCGGAAATTGTTTATTGCGGCATTTGCCAGCGAATCGGGGAGATTTGAATTTTCGCTTGATTGTTTGACTTATTTCAAGAATTCGAATGAAAACTCAACTTTATGATGGCAGTATCACATGGACTCCCTTAAAATCAATCTCCTAAATTATTCATAAGATGAAAATTGAAGGAAAACACTGACCTACTGTAGATCCTCATACGAATAATATTCGCCGCTTCCCTGATTTTTTAATTTGGCAAACAATTTCGTTTGAAAATATAAACACGAAAATGTAGACGAACATTTACTCAAGGGCAGTATTGAATATTCTCATGTCATTACTGGCCAATTTCGCAGAAATTTCTGATGCCATTCATCGTTTTGTGTTCAGTAGAAAATTCCATACGATGTCAGGCATGCAGGGTCTGCGGAATTACCGCCAGATAGCCCCTCACATATCGCATACATAAGTAATCATACAATATTCAAAACGTGTTCCGCATGCATACGAAATCCTTATAATTTTAATCAGGAAAATTAGCCTCAAGCATTAATGACAGATCGCCCCACCTACGGCCTCCCACTCGACCCACGAATCATGTCCGCCCATTCACCTGACACATCCGTCTCCATTCCAGGCATTCCTGGAAGATTCCCGCCCTCGAATATATTTTCAATTAGACGGAGCAATGTCCGACATTACGGCAACGATTTATAAATTTCCACTTCCCATTGACGATTCCATAGTAAAATTAAAAGTAAAAATTTGAATTCCGGTTTTTCTTTAGAACGTTAAGGCTCCTTCGAAAGTAAAAAAAAAAATTAAGTAGAAAGTTATGTATTAAAGTAACTCGTAACTCAACCATTATTTCCAAACAACTTCTCGGAAATTTCAGCCAAATCTTCTAACAATGATTTCGTGAAAAGAATATTCATTTTATTGGGTTTCCGCGCATCGTAAAACTATCGAGTCTCGCATTCATGTAATCAATTAGACAAACGAACGAACACATTACGGAGAACACAAGGGGACAGACATTGCTATAGGGAGGCGACAGATGCGGATAGAATGTCATTAATCCTCATCCCAACGAGTACAAAGGTAATGCTGGCACCCACGTCATTTATTTCTCGCCGATTCTCTCTTTCGCCATGTTTTTCGCATCGTTTACACTCGATACAATGTGTCGTCTAAACGGCGGCCCTTCCTGGCGCCTCGCGTCATTCTTTTCTGTAGAGAACATCGGCTTCGAGATCATTGGGGTGGTCTGAGTCCTCCAGTTCGGGCTTTCTAGCCGATGAAATTACTGAGTGGACGCATTTACCTATTAAAGTAACGGTTATCTCAATCAACCTTCATTCAATGGAATTCTCATTTCCAGGTCCACGTGACAATGGAAAAAATGAAATAATTTTAAAAATTCGGTTTAACAAATTTTGAATGGAAATCTTTTTTATTTTTTTCCTGTCAGAAAAATGAACTCATACGAACGAAGATGATGATACTGAATCGACTGATACCCGTCCAAGAGGCACCTCTGGAGATCCGCAGGTATCCCCTCTTCCAGCTGTATCTCTACTGCGACGCTATCATAGAAGAGAAGAGGAAGAAAGTGAGTGCATTTCGAAAAAAAAAAATCAGGAATATGTCATTAATTAGCAGGAACATGTCCCTGAATCCAATGAGTTTCAATATTCCGTCGTAAAATTTTTCAGCGATCACCGAAGCAGATAAAAATAGCACAGTCTCTGTATCGCAATCTCTATCCGCATTTAGAGACAGAGGAGAAGCTTGGAGCTGAAGAAACAGAAGTTTACATGAAACGGATTACAGTGAACGGATCTCCTGAGTTGGTAAATTAGTCAATGACATAAGACCGGAATTATTTATCGATTTTCTGAAAGTACATACGATATGATTAATCCCACCGATTTAGAAATCCGATTTTGATTGCGATTCCTTAGATTTTCGTCGCGGAAATCCAGTTTCAATTTCTTTGCAGTCCTTTCAATCTAAAATTTTTAACGACCCATCCCTTGCAATGAACATTCAGATACCCTTGACCGCTGAGGAACTGGCAGAAGTGAAACGCGAGGAGGAGGCGGAATCAGACATCGACAATGGGTACATGTTATCTCAGGAGGAATACGACCGACTCCATTACGAAACCGCTGCAATAAAAGATCTCAGGGAGGCACAGGTGGGCTCAATATTAAACAATTAGTGGGTGTAATTAACACGTACCCACCCACTTGCTCACAGCAAACACATTGTCGTCACGAAGTGTAATAGATTCTAATAGAGCAGATCCGGTCTCCTTCTGCTCTTTGCGGTTGCTTCACCTCTGCACTTTATGTTGAATTGATTCCAGGTGTTGAATAATAATTCGATGAGAGCACGAATGACAGAGTCGATATTCAATGAACAATAAAATAATTTTTCCATCAGTTCAGAATGATCATGAAAAAATTAGTCCAAACAATTAGATCCATTTAATTTCCTTTATCTGACATATATCGCGTCCAAACAAAGAAAATATATAAAACAAATTCAATTAAATAAATTAATTTTTATTTACTGCATTTGTTGTTGACAGAACGTGGAGGATATGTACGCTAGAGCTCACGAAATTCTTGGTATCCTCTACTCCTACGTTGACGACGGTAAATACAAGAAGTTGCAGAAGGATGAGTCATCTGCGTCATCACCGCAGGGTCAAGAACTTGCCAGTGAACCCGAGACAACAGCACAACCCTCAACACAGGAATAATGGTCCCCTTGATAAAGGGAAAATCATGACTTGCTTCTTCATTCGAGAAAATTCGTCACAACATCATATTTACTTGGTGAACGAGGGGTTGCAGTCTGGGGAGGGAGAGCCCTGAGGAGTTTTAAGAAGTTAGTTGGAGAGGGTGAAGGACCGACTACTGGGAGGTATGAGGCTGCCCATGCAAATATATTGTCGGAGGGGGTGGTAGACTGTCAGACTGTCTGATGAATGGTAATAAACATTTGAGGGGTGTGTGATTCTGCGGTGAAAGTGTTATTTATGGGAGAGATTTTTGTCCAGATGTAGCTGATGTTGAAATGGAATAAATAATTTTTTTTAAGTTTTGAATCGAACTTATTGATTGTTATTATTATCTGAAGAAATAAATTTTGAGTAAATCATTTGCGAGTGTATTGAGTAGAATTGACTAGTCACAATTATTCGTTCAGTCAAATCTTAAATACTTTTTATTCATTAACTTTCTTATTGTGATGTTATCATTTCACCATCAGCTTATGCATCATCTTGACATATTAGTTCAGGTATTGATAAACTGTCAGACTGGTTCATGAATGTTATTAAAAGTTAAAACGTGGTACAATCCCCCGGCGAGAGAGGTGATTTAATTTCAGTGACTAATTTTTTCAAGTAGATGAGGTTCGCGTTGAGTCAGACTATTTTCTTACCATGTGGGTTTAATTGAAGTGCAATAAAAAATTCATGCGAAAACCAAAGTTAATATTTATTACTTTTCCCGTTCTATCATTTCCTTGAGATCCAGATATTCCCACGACACAATTTGAGTTTATTTTGTAGAAACATTTTTTTTAATGAAGAAAATCTGGTGCAATAATTGGAGAAATAGAGCTACATACAGATTTTCCTTTCAATGTTCAATTAATCAATCGTCTTTCTTCTCTCATTCATTGTCCCCTCGATATTACAAAAATTGTTATCATTATTTGACATCACAGCACTCTGTGTTATAATTTTTCCGATAAAGGTGTTGACTTTAATTAGCACGAGGTTTTTTCACGTTCTGTGATTATGAATTGCTCTCATAACATTGGAGACGAACGGCTCTCCACCTCCACCTGGGGGCTCGCAGAGCCATATGTAAAATAATGCAACGCCCATCGTAAATTAATTATCCTCAGTTACGTAATTGTACTGTAGGCAACATGTGCGCACATTTCCCGATAATTTGCGACGTGAATCAAAGAGCCCTGGAAGGTTTTCTGTTTCATAAAGGATTGAATAAATTGCGCGCCCTCGGCAAATAACATGCGTATCTGTTATTACTATTTGTATCACAAATTGCAGGATGTTCTTGGCTCAACAGTAACTCAAAATTCAAAGTCTCCCCACAGAACAGGCTAATCAATAAAATGATTCTTCACGTTGCAATTGATATATCCTCTGCCTTTACTCATCAAATAATTTTTTACTGACGATTTATCCAAAAGTTTCAATTGCTTTTTTTGCTGCATGTGGTCAAGGGTAAACAGAAATTTCCGGTTATAAACCAGAACCCATTAGTCACGAATCAATGGAAATTTGTGAGGAGTCCCGGAGGCTTATCAGGGACAAATGGCCGTTATTTATCTCACTCAGTGCGTAGCATCTCAACTACAAGAGACGGAGAGATAGCACTAGAAATTACCTCAGTTTAACGTGCGACAATTTCGATAGAATTTGCGATGAGAACCGCAATAATTAGAGAGCTCTCTGCAACCACCCAAGTTATTCAAGTGCCTGAGGAGAAAGTCATGCAGCACGTGTGCACAGCCGAGGGTGAAGGTTAACAGTGTGAGCATGTTAATTAGTCGGTTATAATCGATTCTATATTTTTTTTCATGCAGAATTTCCCCGAGCCCTTCCATGAATACAGATATACCTGGATGTGAATAAAGAGAGCTGTGTGGTTCACCTGAGCTTCACCTAGTTGTTCATTTATTTAAATTTTCAGCCTCGACTGCCCATGAGTTCTACAATTTTTTGTAAAAATGGTGGGGGTTGAAACCAACTGTTCAATACAATCAATATTCTCAGACCTATTCTCTCTGTGAATGCGTCAAGCCAATCAAATCACATCAAAGCACCAATTATTTCACCTTAAAATTAAACTCGATCATTATCTCGCGAATGACGCAAATTCTCATCAAGTTATATCACATTTTATATAAGCATTTCAACATAAAATTCATTCATTAATTAATTCAATCAAAATCAAGGACATAGTGTACATATAAATAAAATATAAAATAGACGTGAACTCAAGAGTATCGCATTTTTTTTTATGAGAAGGAAAATCAAAAAAATAAATGATATTCTCGCAATATTCTTTTCAATGGAATTGGATAATTTTCAAATTCAAATATTTTTTCGTTCGATCAAGCAAACATGAATACCAAACACCAATGGTGTACTAGAAAACTGATACAGCTGACAAAAGGGGAGAAATAAAGGGCTGGGATCAACATCGAGATTATTGTAACGAGATGTGGAGGTGATTGCCGCCTCTGGCCGCTCCTCTCGCGGGGGTTGCACATGCTATATAAGGCGTCGCGACGCTTGTGCGACGTCAGAACTTGAGCGTTTGGCGACCGAACCGGTCACTGTTCTATCCAGTCACGTGACTGCTGCATTGTACGCACATCGGAAATAAAGTACTTTCGTATTCTTTTGAACTGTTCAAAATGTTTAATTAATTTGAGCAGATTGTGCGGATTATTCTATTTCGAGGGGATTATAAAATCGGTGGTAGTGTGAAATTTTCAACGATACGGGATATCGTTAGCTGCAGACATTTTTGATTCATAAAGGAAATTAATCCTCAACTGTGAGTAGAATTTGGACTTTATTTTGCCATTATTTTCAGGCGGAGATAGAAACAGAATTCGTGATAGCTTTGTGAAATAGCATTTATCGGGGATTTTCGGATTTCCAAATCATATCTATGAGGAACATTCAAACTTTTTGTAAAAAATATTTTAGCGAGGCAACAGTGAGCATTATAGGAATTAGATGGAGATTAGAGGGGATGGACAGTTTAGTTTTTTGTTTAACTTTTAACACAATGAAAGAAGACAATTAACTTCCACTGTTTAAGGACATCTCACTGTTTAGGCTGATTTTGCAATGAAATTTTGAATTTGGTACATGTCATTGTCAAAATGATCCACCAGATTTGGAGCTACATTTTAAATAGTGATAATATTTCTAAAAATTCTTGGACATCTGTGGTATTTACTTTCTCAATTAATTTATAGCCAAATCTGCTCGTTTTTAAACCCTCATTTCTTTCCATAATAAGTGATTATTTTTTTTCACCGGCTATCATTCTTGGGCATCCCCCCCATCGACATGTGACCCATTTGACCGAGTGCTCGAACGACGAACACTCAGTGGTGAGCCTTCAGGGCTGAACCGAGGAATGAGAGAAGTGGGCTTTGATAGTGTTGCCTCGTGGGGTAGGCATTCAGCGAGCAACAAGTTTCCGTCGGTTTTACCCGATAGTAGTTTCCGAGTTTGTACCGCCGTTCAGAGGCCAACAATGTACGACAAAGTATCGGCTTTCATTTCCGGGGTTCCATGATATTTTTCCATATGCGACAGTTTTATCATAAGGAATTTTATTCAATTAAAAATTCAATAACAATTTTTTTGAGAAAAATATTTTCCAACGACAAAATTAAAGTGACTGAAGTTATAGAACGATTTTTTTTATCAGAGCCCTTAAACAATGAAGACAGGAATTTTTCCGATAAGAAGAAGTGATTCCCCATTGCACCGGAGGAATTTTCTCTAGGTAAATCATTTTTCATTGTTCTCTCCATTAAAATATTCACATCTTGCAAAAAATGGGAGAACATTCTTTCATAAAGTCCATTAATGAAACTGTAAATCGAACAATTTACTCCATAACAATGAAAAATAGCCGGAGTTACCTCATAAAATTAAAATTCTATCCACCGTCTCTTTTTCCCGAGTAAATCTCAACCAAGTCAAGTCAACTATCCAGGCAATCCATAACGCCAATTCCCGGAGACGTTAAAAGAATCAAATGAGTGAAACTGTTACGACCCCCGGAGAAAATAACCTCGTGAATTACGTCACAAGGATATTTTTAAAGTAAGAAAATATGGACGCTTCACGTAAAAGAATATAAACGTCCGAGAAAACAGACGAAAATAGGAGGAAAATATGTCTTGTTAGTAATCCAGTGAGTACTCATCAGAGGGAACTTGATTCGTCACCCAATTAATGGCCTGTTACGGCATTAACTCGAGAGTAACTCCTTAATCTCCACTCGTGAAGGATATCTAATTAAAGCTAACTAACTGTTTCTGTCAACTACTGAGTCACGAAGGGTTCACCTACCGACTTTGATCAATATTTGAATACTAGTGACGTCGTTCATCTGACGAAGTAGCTGCTCAAATCAACAGATCCTTAATAGCACAATTTCCATTCGGAAAATATATTCAAATATCGTGCTCACCAAAGTGGGCGTTGGTACAAACGTTTCAATGAGGTAATTAACTCCCTCAATAGACTTTAAATGTTGCAAATGAGTGGGCAAACTTTTTATTGTTTTATTCAGACGACCGAGGTGTTTCAGCGGTTTCGAACACTCTTAACTGAAGAAAAAATTTGTTTTTGAATAATCAGAAATGAGGAATTGGACATATATCATTATACACTTTTCCCTATAGTTTAATTCACATTCGACACTAAATTAACCTTTCGAAAATCGGAAACTGAATTTTTTAATCGATACTATTATCTCGCCCTAAGTGAAATGCAAATGACGATACATTTTCCATTAAAACTTTTACCATCCAGATGTGGAGTCTTCTTCCTGTCACGTGTTACCTGGCCCTAATCCACACTGTCACCTCCAGAACTGAGCCCCTGGACTTCACCAAGCCCGATCGTCACAACGAAATGCTCATTCCCTCCGGAAGCCTGGGCCAACCGAAGGATCTCATGGCTTTAAAACTTTTCCCCCAACGATTACAGGAAATTGATTCTGGTGACACGAATGATACACCAAACTTGAATAAATTTGCGAGATATAATCCACCGGTACTGAGTGGAGAGGAGAGTCTACCGTTCAGTGAATTCGATGGCGCTGTTTTCGATCAATTAGGTGAGTTGATCGTTTCATGAATAATTCATTCCTGAATTATTGTTAATCTACATGTACCTCTCGCCGAGTGCGATACGTGAGTAAAACGCGATTTATCTGATGGGAGGGTGTGTACGATACCTCGTGGGTGGGAAAATCAGGCGACAGGTGATACTCTTCAAACTCATTTATTTCAGCCGCGATTTCCGGATAAACTCTTCAGAGAGATATTGCAAAACTTAAATACTCAAGTCAAGTCCTTCGTTCCTATCATCATCAAAAGTCACAAAGGAGTATCTCCTTAGAAATAACAACTTCCACCTTCTCTAGCTAATTTCGTTCATTAACTATCAATCACAACCGTCACATTCCACTTCCAAAACGACATTTGAAGCCATCACCTCCCCAAATGTTTCCAACTAAACTTCTCCCCAATTCGAACTTCTGAATTCACATCAAGAAACTTCAAGTGCCAATTAGTCTGATTTATTGGTGCATCAATAACCAGCAAGCATCAGACCGTCGAGTTACTTCGATAAAAAAAATTCTCCCTTCAGCAGACACAGTACCAGAGGATTTTGAGGAAATTAAGTTCAATCGACTGTCCACTTACCTGGCTTCACTGCTGCTCCAGCCATCCTGGAACTCACCGTTGATCATACTGGAGGATCCTGAAACTCCCGATGACTTCCAGGACGATCGCCCGGACCTTCGTTCCATGCTGAAACGCTCTCGATACAATAGTCGTTACCCCTGGAAACGGCAGAACGGCAGGTAAAACATAATGTATAATGATCTTTAAATGGTAATGATTGCCCTCCAGTTGCTTACTTTCCCGTGCTTATAGATCGCGAAACACCTACGACTACGATGCTACCCATCTATGCACACCTTCACGCAATGATGTTTACCGACTCCTGGTGGCACTGCACGATGTACGTCAGGGAAATAAATTCCGTACAGTTCAATACTGCAATCGTCATAGACCTGTCAACACTGTTTTCACTAATATTCGTTTTCTTGGGCGTCGAAAGTAGTTCAGTACCGAAGCCAAATTACTCTAAGTTGATCTATAACAGCTCAATGAGAAACTTACGAAGATTGGAAACGAGGTGAGAATCGTGGGTGTAATTATCAACTCATGTGATAAAAGGGGGACTGATGCGCTTTGAACGGTTGTCTGAGTTGAGAGCAAATGTCATCGATTTTTCCGGGTTAATTCCCTCAACAAGAGAAATCAGTTCCATTGGATTCAGTTGAAGGAATAGTTTACTAACAGAGAAAAGATACGATCTCAGTAAATAACCTTCTGCTTCTGAATATACTACCACTGAGAGTCAAATTATAATGAAAGATTCTTCAAGTTTAAGCCCATCTTTGAATTATCCCATCTTCACCGAGGATTATCACCTAATGCAGCAGTATTTTCCATGAATCGCGCAATATTTGAATAAACTATTCCCAAAAGTGTAACATTGTCCAGTAAAACCACTCTACCTCTTTGCTACTGAAACATCTCTATTTTTTTTACTTTGCACCCACGATTCGATACTCGCAATTTTGTAGAAGACATTTGCGTGGAACTCCGAAGTAATGGCGCGCTACATTTACCTCATCAATGAAAGATTAAATGATTCAGATTATCCCGAAAGGTGCACATCACAAATAGAATCGTAGACTTCATTCAGCAGAAAATCTGACAACAATGATCAGTAATTTTACTGACAGAAGTTTGCGTTTCTGCGCATAAAGATCATTCTCTCGAGCTTACCCTTCACCTCTATTCAGTTGGTCTTTTTTATTTAGGTTGACGCTCATTTAGGAATGACAAAATGAACATCATACAGTTTTTCTAGTCAGGACAATCAAGGCAACACTGTATTCATTGTTAGTCGAACTAAAACATCATGTGTTTAATGGATATAAAGTTTAACGGAAAAATTCTGCTAATCGATGTTGCCCATTGTAGCAATTTAGTATGACGGGTATAGACAATGTGTATTGAACGGCCTCTCCAGAACGATAATTGAATATTGATGAACAATACCCGCATAAGTATTACAAAGTGTCAAAGAATTTTAATTCAAATTGTCAATAAACTAATTATAAGTGCTCTGACTCTTTCATTTCATCCTCCCCTTTCTTCCTCGATTATAAAAATATCTTGAGCTGAGCATAATACATACAGTAAATAATTAAGTACAAAATTATGCATTAAAGCTAGTAAAATAACTAATAATAAATAAATGGTTAACGATTCACTTCGACTTGACATGGGAGCTGAGTGAATCCAATGTTGAATCCTTTCCCACTGCCGAAGTTATCGGCGACGAACCGAATATCGATGAAGTTACTTGTTGGGAAGCCAAGGAGAGCTGAAAAATGAAATCACTTTAATAAATTGCCCTAAAAACAATTACGGATGTGATTCATAAAAAATACCATGACACCATGGATCTCGTCAATTAATTATTAATTATTATATCTTACTTTTACTTCCGGCTAATGTCCTTCCGCAGAACCTCGTATTCTGTCCACTGATTGTGACGTAATCCTTAACACATCCTTGACTTGATTCCACATCAAAATCCAAGAAGGACAGTTGGAGTCTGCATGCGATAGATGTTCTATAAAATCGCCAACACCTGTTGATGTTGTTGGGGTAGGGACTGGGATAAAACGGCGATGAGAATACCCCTTCAGCGACTGGAACGGTCTCGCAATTCCCCGAGTTCGGGGGAATCCCATTACTCGGAGGATAGCCTAGTATACCACCTGGATTTCCATTCGACGGATAACTGGGCAGTCCAATTCCTGTTCCTGGATAACTAGGTGGATAAATTCCTCCACCTGGATAATTCGGAAATCCGTTGCCGGGATAATTCGGGATAAGATTATTATCGGGATAACCCGGATATCCATTTCCATTACCGGGATAATTGGGGGGATAACTTCCTCCCGGATAATTTGGATAATTTGGCACTCGCCCTCCGCCCCCCGAGGTGCACCTCGCCCCTTTGAGGTACACCTCCTTGGCAGCCAGAGTCCAATCGATGAAACTCAACGCCTGACATCTACTCGCAGAAGTGAATCCCCAGTGTCCAAAGCCACCCGCATACCCCAGTTGTCCTCCAGGTCGATTGAAAGGAATATTTGGTTTGGCGTAGGAGTAGCCCAGGTTCCTTTTCACCCTGAGCGCAGTTCCACTTCCCTCTTCCTCCGCATCATGAATGAAGGTTCCATTGCCAACCTCCTTCTTGCTCCTCGCCAGAACAGGATATCCACAGCTCTCCTGGACAACTTCCATGACAAATCCGTTGAGCTTTGTCCTTGGGAGGCCCACGTACCTGACACCAATAGTTTTCGCCGGGGAATTCAGCACATCGGAGGTGATGCTGAGACCTGTCTTACACCCGCAGTACTTCCTGCCATCGATCTCCAAATATCCACTGTTGCAGAAAGGATCGTCCGTCCCCAGATTGAAGAACTTGAAGTTCAAGCGAAGTCGGCAGATATTCTGGGATTGAAGGGCGATGTTGTAGGTACAATCGTAACTATTTCCGTTGTAAAGGAGTGTTGGAAATCCAGGACTAGTCAAGAGAAACCTCTGGCCCGAGAACAAGTTGCCGCAGCATTGTCCCGACCTCGCTCCAATTCCGGGAAAATAGTTGGTCGGATTCTGGGTGGGAATAAATCCACTCGGTAGATATTGCGTGGGTGGTAGAGGTGCTGGGTTACTAGATGGGAGGAAGGATGAGCCCGGCTGACCGTACGTTGTTGCCGGATATGAGGCTGCGGGGGCGAAGGCATTTCGGGGATAATCATTTCCTAGTGAGAGCCCTTGTACCCCGTTGATATTTACTCTTCCGAAGCAATCGACATCTCTGGGTGTGTCCAACACTTCCCCCGGTTTCAGGTCAAATATTTGGCGATAGAGTGATGATCCTGGAAGACCGTAAGCAGCAGATGGCAGTCCGATCTTATCGTTCACTTCGCTGAAGTCCTCTAATTTTGATAATCGATTTTCAGTGGTTGAAAGTGATTCAGCTCCTCGAAAATTTGATGACAATTGGTTAGATTGGGATTGTCGGAAGGGTGGATTCCCTATCGAGGTGGGAGGAAGCTGTGCGGATAATAGATGACTCGGTTCACGGAAATTTCGGAGGACTTCGGACTCCGGGGAAGCGAATAAGTACGAGGATATTTTCACGGCCTCGGGGAAATCATTGTTTAAAGTTTTTCCCGGAGGTGACTTTTCAGCGGAAATATCGGGTAATAATTTAGTGGTGCTGACAAGATCCGACGCTTCTTGGGGAGTCACGGAGGGAAGGGGGTGTGCAGGTGTTTGGAACTTTTCAGAGGGAGAGAGCTCTTCTAAGGTGAATGGTGAGGGTGGACGGTATATTGGGTAAATGTGGTCGGAGGAGATTTGTTGGGGAGCGGGTGAAGGCTCGTCTGTCAATGGCTGCACTCCGCGAATCGAATTGTCCTCTCGATTTTGGTTGAATCTCAATGGCAGGTGCAAACTTCTGTAATCAAAGGAATTGCATTCCATTAATTCATTATCCTCCACGAGCACACTCCGGGAAACTTCACTCGCATTTCCGAAATAACGTTTTCATTGAGTTAAAGATAAAAAAAAGCCCGAGGATTTACACAATATTGTAGCTGAGTTAGGAAACAGTAGAAAATTGCAACATTTGTGCAACACAAAGAAGAATTAACTTACGAATTTTCTCTCTCCGAAGGACAGGGCAGCGTCGTCACCGCGATTTTGAAACCCTTTCCGTCGTTCCCATTTCCCCTTTTACCACTGTGAAACCTAATTTTCAAGCTATTATCCATGCCAGGATACCTCCGAATCCCTCCAACGCTTCCACAGAATAAACTCCTGCCGGCAATCTCCACAAAATCCTCTCGGCAGTTTTCCGAGGGTCTCAAGGAGAAATCCAAAAAGTGCAGATTGAACATTGGATTGCACTCAGCTCGAGGACTCCCTCGAAGGACGTAGACACACTCGACATTCTCCGGGTAACTTTGGGGATAATTTGGGGACGTTATCGAGTACTCGTGGCCCGAGTAATCGCCACCGCAAGGGCCGATAGCCTCCCCCTGCGAATTTATTCCGGCAATGAGAGCACATTTGAGTACAACTAAACTCAAGAGAAACTGGTGAAACATGTTCAGGGGTACTCATAGGTCGTCACTCAGTGAAGGAAAAAACACCACTGATTCAGCATGTGCAAGTACCGATACTCTTATGACATCGTGTGTTTGTAACAGTCAAATATTTCCATGTTTTCACTGGAATACCTTCCCCCCTCTCATTTCCCTTTTTATTTAGTTGTTTGAGGAGTGATGAGAGACCGTGTCAAAGCGACGGGAGTGCCAAAGGATGTGTGTAGAAATCGGTGTGTTGAAAAATCATGTATGAATCCGGGACATAAAGAGGCGTACCTAGGTCGCTTCTCGCTCTACGTGCTTCTGACTCGGTCTTTTAACGTGAAGCATGAAAGAGCATCCAGTTTTCTAGATAAGAGAATAAAGAGATAGGGTATCTGACACCAATTTCTTTTTAACAGCGGCCATAATGATTACTTTTGGCAATGGGTCACGATAATCTTTTTTATTGATTACCAGGAAAAAGTGTGCGCTTCGCAGGCTCATGAAGTGGCTTTGTGCCAATTATTTTTAATGATTATGAATTTTTATATTTGTTTATTGAATTCATGATTGTATAAATTCCTTAGTGACTATTTTTTACAATAGATATTTTCAAGTCCATAAAAATACTGTATAAAAAATCATTATTACTTATTAACTTAGTCGTTGGAGTTGGTCTTTCGCAGTTCTTCTATTGATATCGAAATAAAAAATTGAGTTCCTGAGCTAGAGTTTAGAAGAGATGTCCTTCCTATTTAATTGTGCATAGATTATTCCTGAAGGTTTGTCAACTGGTAAATAAACTTCTTTATTCTCTCCCTCCACCAGCTTCGGAAATTTACTCAAGTCGAGGTCGAAGTAGTGTTTGTTAGGCATTCGCATCTCGATGCTGTAGATCTGCGGAAACAAAATTGTCAAAATACATAGTGAGGGACTTGCAAAGGAAATTATGCAAGGAATTGATAATTTAAATAGGTGGTAAATGGTTTTTTACCTGATCAACTTTGTCCAAGACACACTTCTCGGCTAGGTAGAGGGTATTCTGAACACTAGGGGAGTAAATACCGGTGGTAGCAGGACCAGCAAAATTCTGAAGGATGCAGACGCGAACGGTCTCCCATACCTTGTCGAAATTAACACCTGCCGCTGTGGAGAAGTCCCAGGAGGCGGTCACGACGGTGCTGAATATACGGTCATTTGCATCGGGTAATGTTCGGTATTCATCCTGAATGAAATCCGTGAACGAGCTCTGTGTTGTTTTCAGCACGCGCAGGTCTTTCAAACCACCTCGAATTCTTGGTGAGTCTGGAAATGAATCGAGTTTTTGTGTTTATGGTAATTGTTGGGAAAAATCAGAATGAGATTATTCATAGGACTCTCCTTTGAGTGGATAGATGCATTAGCAAGTAGTCATTCAACTTTTCGCATTGTGAAGGGAGAGAAGAATTGCGGTCATTACGTATTTGTTCCTTTTGTGGAAAATTCTAGCCGGAATTCCCAGAATTTGTGGAAGGGAAGAGAGCTCTGATAGTTCACGAATTTAAATGGAATTTCACGATCTCTTGTAGAGAAATTCAGACGGAAATTAAAACAATCGGAAAATCTACCGTAAAGACCAGTGAGTTTACAAGGAAATATTCATAAACACGCGCAACGAGATTATCTGTAATTAACGAAACGTAAAATCTCGAATTGTTATAGAATAACCACGTAGCGTTGTATAATCAGAGACAAGTAAATTAATTTCTAAATAATGTGATATACATATTCAGTGTTCTGAGAAGACTCGCATACAATATTCAAATGGTAATTTCTAACGAAATTATGGGCACTCAACCACTTGACTTGAATTCTAACATCTCTCTCATCAAGAAATTTAGAAAAAACTTTCATCAGTGTGTAAATTCATCTTCATAACTACTAATTTTGGAAGACATAATCAACAAATATTTTTCCTGAGAACATAAATTCTCAAATGAATCCGATATACCAAAAATGTTTTGCAAAAGTCAGAAATTAACTCATGTTCCGTTCGTCTACCGTAATGACGCAATAAAAAAAATTGAATCCTCCTGGAAATTACCCAAAAATAGTGCATTTCCATCACTCGTTAAGAAAAAATGAAAGTGTCTCGTTGAAATCCCGGTCAGAGGTACTTTGAACCTAAACAAACACCAATTTTCCAATTACCGTTTCTGAGTTGCGTCACTTGACAGTATCGCCTCGTTGTCGGATTGAAGATGAAAGCATGATTGTGCGGCACACCGTCTACCTGGTGACGCATCCACGGATATTCCTCGACGTTGACGTGGACTTCCTCTACGTGTTTATAGGTGTAGAGAAAGTGTGCGCAGAGAAGAATACCGAATTCTTCCGGTGATTTTACTCCGTATTTCTTAGCTAGTAGGTAGACAGTGTTTTTCTGGCTGTCAGTGGCAATTATGTCACGATTGTCACCCTCCAGGTAATCCTTCTGTGACCCCAGACGAAGATGAATGTCCACTTCGTACTCCCGAATTTCATGGTGATATTTGTCTTCGCGCTTCACGTACAGCAGTTTCACGTTGTTTTTACCGTATCCATATGCGCCGATCTCATATTTATCTCTAAAAAAATTAATTAGTCATTGCGTCAGTGTGTTACCTCACTCCTTCACATGGTTATCATATGAAGGAATTGACTCAATAAATTCACGAAAATTTTTAATTGCATTTAATTATCTGTCTCACCTGCCAGCATCATGACTAGCGCTAGGATTAGGCTGAATTCCCAATGGTATAAAATCCTCAGTCTCCCCCCGGGCTCTTCCATTCACACCGAATGCGAATCCTTTTCGCTCCCTTTTCCTACCTCCAAACGATTGTACCGATCCTTCCAGACACCTGGAGCTCCTGCCCATGATGGACAGGGAGCCGTCAGCGAGTGCACCAAAGCGACTCATTGCCATAAGATCTACGTAAATGATGTGTTTTACTCGCAACTGCCTTGATCACAAGCTTTCCGCCAATTTCTAATTTCAATTCCCTCGCTGAACTTGCTTATATGTAAACACTTCGATGAACATATATGTGCAGCACCATCCTGTCTCTCTCCATATCTTACTCAGAAAAAAAAACTATGATAACTGCCACTCGACTTCAGCGCTGACCCCTGGACAAACGCACTTCGAGTTTTTATTAAGTATCGATGGATTTTTATAATCTATCGTCCCTCCCATCGGCAACAATTCAACGAACGTGTCTGTTTGGGTCAGATAGTCGTTGCGTTCTCAAGTCCGAGGGAAAATTGAAATTCTTATCAAGATTCTCTGAATGACGAAAAACTTGCACGTTTCATCCACCTCTGACGCATCGGTGCTCTTCCCTTTTTCCGCAAAATTCTCATAATTTTCTTTCCACACTTAGCGATCTCACTGCAGGATAATCCTGAGCCCGTCTTTTCCCCCGGAAGTCTTCCCCGTCACATAAATTTCAGGGACTCTATGGGGATCAGAGCTTTAGAGTGAACACGTATGAAAAAAGTGAATGTGAAAGGGGAGAGCAGATGCGGATAAATTCTATTGGAGTTGCATTGAAAAATAGAATCAAAACTCAATAATATTTTCTGGAAAATGCACATAGTTTATCTGTTAAATTTAGTCGTCCGCAAATTCATTGAAATCGTAATGAGATGCCATTGTATTTGCTAGTTATCTGTCGTTTCATTATTTTCAAGATCAGCAATTTTATAAAACTGGATAAGATGTTCGCAGAAGTCGATAGTAACTTGAGAATTCTATTAATGATTGAAAAAAGGTATTAAGCAGAATTCAAAGCGATACGATTGCTTTGAAATTAAAGTTATTTTCAAAAATACTTTAATGAGATAGGTTTATCAGATTTATTGGTACGTGAGCAAACACATAATCTCATAATTACGTATTCTTTCGGCTCAGCCGAGATATGCGGCATGAGCTTATGAATTTAACGGGTACGATGAATAAAAATGTAGGACAAAAGATAGAGCTCTTTTTTGAGGGACTAACGCAGGCTACGTGATAGGTAGTAACTTTCCCTTGCACAGATATCATAATTTTCCAGGAGGAAATCACGCAACTAATAATAAAAATTTGAGAACCACATTATAAATCCTCAATTGTCCTCTGAAATTGTATTTATACTTTTAAAAATCCAGACTCTCCAAACTTATAGTTTTAGTCTAATTTTAAAAATCATAAAATTGAAGTCAGTCCAGAAAATGCCTCGAGGGAACCATTATCACACATCTTCAAACACTTCGTATTAATAGATCATTAATGAGCGTTTAATAAGAGACTTTGCGAGCAAAGTTCTCGCATGCGCCTGGCACGCGAACAAGATAATGCACGACCAGATAATGGGAAACGATGAACCAAAAATCCAGCGATGCTTAACCGGTTGAAACTGGTCATCATCATTGATTTTTATAATTGTGCGGTGAAGTTAGTTGTTCAATCAGTGGTATCATTGTCTCATCCACGCGCCTCCCAGACTATATGTCAACGTCTAGAGTCATGATCCACATTTGAACAGACGCTCAGACATTGTAGTTGTTGAGAGATAATTTTTCTAAACTCTTTAAATAATTTTTAGTTTCTATTTGTTATCATAATTTACGAGCGTATGCAACGTTTATAAGGAACTGTAATTTCCCAGCGAGTAGGTGATAAATAGATTCTTTCCATTTGTTGTTTGGTCAAGTTGGAGGCACATGGATTTTTATATTCTTTATTATTTCACAACAATTATGAATTCCCCAAATGATGGAGCTGGGAATTTAATTTCTCGAAATGTTATGTTCAATCATTTCATAATTTTCATTTCCTCACTTCTGCGGATTATACACAGATCAACAAATGTGACGCTCATTTCTCATGAATATAGGGGGGTAGTCCCCTGCGGTCGGGTCAAGAAAATATTTATGTTTCTGTAATTATCAATACGTACGACCACTGGAATTCTAAACAAATTGATAATCGTTGGACATTTCGTCATGATAAATCAGAGGAATTGATGCAGCGAAAAATTCAGTTTACATGATTAGAATATGGAATCACGAACACAGTCAGACTTGAACTGATGAGATGAAAGAAATTTGTTGAATACATTTATAGAAAAAAATAAATATAAAATAATTGTAGGAAGTATTTCGGTGTTATGACGGAGTGGAAAATAAATATATCTCCACTCTATATTGATGAAAAATCGTTAATCATGAAATATTTTTAAAAAATGAATATTATATGTCAAAATGTTTTAATGAATCCTAACAAACCTCAAAAAAATGTCAAACCACTGGGCAACGTCGCGAAAATTAAAGACTCAAAATTCAAATACTGATGACTATCCCGCCAGTGGTTCGTCACCCGAATATTGCCGAACCAGCGCCAAACCTCCAAGTAAAAAGTGTCAGTGCTCAGTGGCTTTATTTATACACACGAAACACCAAGTGACAAATACATGAAAGATGGCCAGTATGTCAAGGTGAATTACAATAATTTCCTACTTCCTGATTAAACTATCGTTAATTAGAAATCGTTTCACGAATGAAAACAAGAGTAACGACTGGGGAGACGTGAGCACACGCCGGGAATTGATACAATAACTTTTTGGAGGTTAAACGCACAATCCCCGTGGCGCAATACTTTGACGCGCCCTCTCCAAGGCTGGTGTCGTTCTCAGTGAAATTAAAATACAAAAATGTAAATCCTGGGAGTCCTGTATATCCTCTCCAAATTTATTCGATGATGCCTCCTCGAATTCTAACGTTACTACCCGAAAAAAATTACTCTGGACAACTGGCTTTGTTCTAGGTTATGCTTGTTTTTTTCCATTTCCCAAAAAAAATAAGTAAGTGAAGAGGGGACGTCATTAATGTAAATACCTAATTCTTTTATTTTTCTCTGTGCCCTGAAGGATTGATGGAGACAGAGTATGTTGCTACGCCCATCCAGATGCTCCCCTGATAGAGGATTACAGAGCTGGAGATCAGATCTGTTCCGAGTGCGGTCTAGTCGTCGGCGACAGGTATTTTATTTGAAATGGGATACTTGTGAATAAATGTTTTATTTTATCGCACCCTCGGAACGGCACAAATGCTCTAGTTCTTTCCTCAGAAGAACTAACTTAAGTGACAATAAGGGATACAACGCCCTGGACCTGATGATACATTAACAATGGTTTCTCATGCACCCCTGTTTGGATCCAAGAAAAACAAAGCTCACATACCATGTCCCAAACTTTTCAGAATTTCCACCAACAGGCAGTTGTGAGAATATTGTTAATCGAGTGGTGTTTTTTTCAGGGTTATTGATGTTGGATCCGAGTGGAGAACATTCAGTAACGAAAAGTCTGGAGTTGATCCATCTCGTGTAGGAGGACCTGAGAACCCTCTTTTCAGTGGAAATGATCTATCGACTATGATTGGCCCTGGCACTGGCGCTGCTTCCTTCGATGCATTTGGCAGTGCCAAATATCAAAATCGTCGGACTGTGAGTCATTTTTTCATTCATTTTTTGTTCACTGATATCAAGAAAAGTTAGCCATTCAACAACAAGTACACTTGCTTAACCGTTTTTAAATAAACAACTGATATTTTACTGGGGGAATCCTCATTCAATTCCTCTCAAGCTAAATCCTGTAGAATTGAACCGAATAAATTGGATGCAATTATTTTCCTCAGATGAACAGTTCTGACAGAGCCTTGAACAATGCCGTTCGTGAGATAACAGCAATGGCAGATCGCATAAACCTTCCAAAAACAATCGTCGATCGTGCAAATAATCTTTTCAAGCAGGTGCACGACGGAAAAAATTTGAAAGGTCGTTCCAACGACGCCATTGCCTCAGCTTGTCTGTACATAGCTTGTCGTCAAGAGGGAGTACCCCGTACATTTAAGGAGATAGTAGCTGTCAGTAAAATCAGTAAAAAGGAGATTGGTAGATGTTTCAAGCTCATTCTGAAAGCCCTCAAGACTAGTGTGGATCTCATTTCAACCGGTGATTTCATGTCGAGATTCTGCGCCAATCTGGGGCTTCCTAATATGGTACAGAGAGCTGCCACGCATATCGCAAGGAAGGCTGTGGAAATGGACATTGTTCCTGGCCGATCCCCCATCTCCGTAACTGCAGCTGCCATTTACATGGCCTCCCAGGTATATTTTACAGCTCGTGAATTTTATGGAAAAAAATTCAGACGTTCATTTTATGAATTTGGACGTTTTTCCAGGCTTCAGAGGAGAAGAGGTCACAGAAGGATATTGGTGATGTAGCGGGAGTGGCTGATGTCACAATCAGACAAGCCTACAAACTCATGTATCCACATGCTGCCAAACTCTTCCCCGAGGACTTTAAGTTCGCAACACCGATTGATCAGTTGCCACAGATGTAAAAAAATTGTTGCTGAAGTTATCCTTTAGTAAGTATAAAAAAATCGCTGTTCACACTTAGCCTTCATTTTTTTTTTTTTGATTTTTCATTAATGCGGGTTGAAGGGCACTTGTTAATTCTTTCTTTTTTTTTCAGCTTACATTCCCGGCCAACTAAGAAACCAGAAGATTCTTGAAAAATTATACTTTAATTCGGGAAATGGTTATGATTATTACTATTAGACTGAATAAAAAATTGATATTAAGGTAAACGCAGAAAGTTATGAGAGGATAACAAGAGGATAGCACATCAGAATTTCGGAATCAGATTGATGAATAGCTCTTGTTATCGTAAAAATCCGATTGAAGCATAAGCAGTTAAAATAATCCCCAACTCAGCTCAGTAAACGATAAATCTTTTAGTTATTTTTTAAGATTTCTCCATTTATTCTTAAAATATCACTATCAACTCCATTTATTCGTAAAAGTATAAAGAACCAAAAAATTTACTCTTTTCATTATTTTTAGTACTGTCAACTTAATTATTTACTTTCATTGACGGTGAATGGGTTCATAATAGGATAGTTCAATTACTTTTCTTTTTCTTCTTTATTTTAAGTACAAATCAATATCATGTGTGAAGTTTTACATTGATCTAATTAAAAATGTTTATGAAAGATGCTATTTTGTCATTGGAATACAATGTATATTGTATTTTTATTATTGTATCCAAATGAGATATTGTAAAGAGGCAATAAATATTGCATAATTTGACTTGTATACCTCAAATTGTTTGCTTCGCAATTAATAATTTAACATTCAACCAATTCTGTTTTTTCATGAGTGGAAATCAATTTTTATTCCTTCCATTGGTCGAAATGTTCTCACGAAAAAAAAAATATTTTCGCCCACTCGTCATTACAGAAAACATCCACATGAAATGCCAATCCCACTTTTCTGCCTTATTGTACCTCAAGCGAAACCACAACACCAAAAGCCAATTTTGTTTATCGTCGCAATAATAACACCAGTCCCATCTTCAGTCCTACGTACCTCAGCGACCATTTGTGACGTACTATTCACTCTCACGTGTTTATAGACGATAATTGACAGGTAAATTAAACAACAACAATATTTGAGGAGCACGCAACGAATGTTTATTGTTCATTCATAAGCGACGTTGTTAAACACTGCGCCTCAATTGGATGGAATCGAACGATAAACATAAAAACTGTCCACATCTAATATAATTGAAAAAACCACAATGGGAGAACGTGTTTCCTTCGGGAAATTCAACAAAATCCAACGACAATTGTTTGATACTGTGAGTTATTTCAGTGGGTTTACTGTACATTGAGAAAAAAAATATTTTTGCAAAGGAATTATTTTCATGGGAAAAGAATTTATTCATATTTTTTTCTTTGCGATAATATTCTGTGTATGATTCTCTGTGGTGATATGCTATGATTTCCTCAGATGAAAGAATAATTGGCGTCATGCCACCAGACCTCTGTGGCTATACCCAATACGAATCTCGAGATACCAGACATAAATTTACCCCCTGGAACTACTGGTACAGAAATGCACATGGTTTTTTCTACTCAAAGCTGTCGTTCAATCCTCATTTCCCCTGCGTTTCCCGACAGATTCGCGAGAAGTGGCTGGTAAATTTGACGGACACAGAGATTCCAGATGATGTTTTGGACATCGCCTGTTTAGGAAAAGACTTTGGAGTTCCAATAATCGACAAGGAACACATGGTCATGCGAAATATCATAACGACACTGGAATCCAAAATGAATATTTTCGAAAAAGATCAGCAAAACGAGGTGAGGACGATCTGCGTGGACGTAATCTCCAATTTCATGAGACAAGATAGACTCCCAAGGTACCCAGAGCTGATGGAGAAGATACGGTCAGCCAAAACATTCAAGAAATCTCATCCAGAAATTGTTTTTCTCAAGGCTGATAAGGGAAACGTCACTGTGGCTGTCAATAGGCAACAATATATTGCGAAAATGTCGGATTTATTGAGTGATTCGTCTACTTACACGGTCATTAAAAATGACCCCACTCCTACCATTCAAAGAAAAGTTAATAGATTAGTCCTGAATTGGTACAACAATGGTTTCATAACTGAAGGTGAGAAAATTCCACTCTAAAATCTTTAAAAAAAAATTTTTATTCTTGATTTGAATATTTTGCGATGATTTTATCGTTCCAGTTTTTTCTATTCGAACTTGGTTTTTCATTTCTTCCCTCCAATTTTCTTAAATGATTTTATCACTGAAGATAAAAAAATCACCCCATAATTCCATTTCAAAGCTGACAAATGTAGACTCTGGTCCAGATACGCAAAGATCGCGTTATCCTACGGACAGCCAAAGATTCACAAGAAGGACGTTCCCTACAGGATGATCGTCTCCTTCATGGGGACACCCACTTACAGCCTCGCCAAATACGTACAGAAGATTTTAACTGATTGCATGAAGGAAGAAGTCAAACTTACCAGGAATAAAACATCAATCATAAATAGTTTCACCCTAGTTAAAAAAATCAGGAGTCTGAATCTCCCCGATGACTTTGAAATGATCTCCATGGATGCGGTATCACTGTTCACAAATATTCCAATTGTCCTCGTGATAGCTGGTATCAAAAAGCGCTGGAAATGGATTCAAAAATACACGAAAATAACTCAGGATTCGTTCATCGACGCTGTTTCATTGTGCGTCAATGCCTCAACATTTCAGTTCAACAACATAAAGTATCAGCAGATCTTCGGAGCTGCCATGGGCTCTCCATTATCCCCAATCGTCGCTGAAATTGTTCTCCAGGATTTGGAGAATTTCTGCATAAAGAAATTGGATTTTCCGGTATACTTTTACACGAGATACGTCGACGATGTCCTGGCCTTCGTTCCGAAGGATAAAGTTAACTCGATACTGTCCTGCTTCAATTCATACCACAAACGTCTTCAATTCACGTTGGAACGAGAGGAGAACTCGAAGATTAATTTTTTGGAGGTCACTCTTATCAAGAGCACGGGCAAGATCGATCTTGATTGGTATCGAAAGCCCACGTCCTCTGGAAGGTACTTGAATTATTATTCTCACCATTCGAAAGGACATAAGATCTCTACCATCTGTAACTTAGTGGATCGAGCGATTTTACTCGCAAATGTTGAGTTCCATTTGAAAAATTTGTTTTTTATCAAGAGAGCGCTAATTGAGAATGGCTATCCCCGGAGCTTGATATTGAAAACAGTGAGAAGACGTCACTCGCTTCTCCTCTATTCCAATCGTGGCTACTCGGAGGGATTTTACAGGTCGAAGAGGGTGAAGCAGGAGAAACTGGTGGCTCTGCCCTACGTCCAGGGACTCTCGGAAACTCTTAAGTCGCATCTGAGGAAGTTTGACATATCGTTGAGCTTCAAAAGTGACAGCAGTCTTCGCTGGCTCTTCACTGGTCATAAAGATAGATGGCCACATGGTCAACTGGTGAATACGGTTTACAAAATTTCCTGCTTGGAGTGCGAATTCATCTTCATTGATCACACGAAACGACCGCTGGGGATGAGGATGAAGGACCATTATCAGAGTCTGCGACAGCCTCACAACTTTCAAGACTCCAATCCATTGACCGAGCATGCTTTTCAGTACCTTCATGACTTCGATTTCGAAAGGGTTGAAGTGCTCGCTATTGAGAAGAACTACAAGAAGAGGGAATTGTTGTCGCTTATGTTTAAAGAAGTGGAATTCCCGGAGGCTGACGAGTCCGTCGATCGGATTTCTCATGTCAGTAATATTTATTCGAGTCTGTTCCATTCATGAGTAGAAGTCTTTTGTATTTGTTGATTTGTGATATTTAATATTTAGTTTAATATAATAATTTATATTGCCAGCTGTTATTAATTGATGTCATTATTGTTGTTGATGAGTACGAGACGAGAGAGGAATTCGGGCGATTTTGTGTTCTAAATTTTATAATTTTGTTAAAATTGGTTTTGAGTTTAAATATAAGTTTAGATTTGGTGGGAAAAAGAGAAGGTTGTTTTCTTTGATTTTTCACAATCTAAAAAAATGAGTTCTCAGCAAACAGGAATAAATTATCCTCGAGAGTAACTGTATCATCATCATTGGAACATACTCGTCTCTAATAACCCCTCCACATTAGCACACATGAACTAATTGCAACACACATTGCAATTACTGAAGAAAAAAATGATATATAATAAAATAGTCCTTGGCAGTTGTGCCACTATCCACACCAACATCTCTATTGTACAGTATGTGGCATTGAAATACGTTTGCGTGCGTGCAGCTGTCGCACGTATTCATCCAGCTTTGTAATACGATAATGTCACAAAACTTTAATTCCGCGTAAGTATATAAAATCATTAAGAACGTTGGAAATCTGTACTGACAGTTTATCCTGCGATTGATTGCGCATCAATAGAAATACTTGCGCTATTCAGACGAGTTATATGATGTCATTTGGCATGTGGCGTGTTGTGGCTGATCTTGTGAATCGATGAAAAAAAAATTTCAACGGAAACGGAAAATTCTCGGATGAATTTCAACGGATAACGGAACTCACCGGGAAAATTGGATTGCCGGTATCGTAAATGCTCAGGGAAAATTTCGATTAAAACTTAGATAAATCGCAGACAAAATCGGGACTTGACATATCTATCTTTGAAAATCAGAAATTTGCTTTCTCGGCCATATTTCCAAATTCAAAGAACGTTTTAGAAACTAAAAAATCAGATCCGCGTGGCCTTATTCCCGAAAATCAGTATTCTAGTGATACTTTAGGGCAGTGAGAAAAAAACTATAATTCTTATTCGTTTAGTACCCGGCGTTTGTACAGTGAAAGTGGTATTTCCGTTGGAAGCCCCACCTCCCACGAATGGAACTCGTGCACCTCGTGTGTATGTGTGACGTTTTTTTTTTCTGTTGAATTCGAGCCACACGCGAGATATCCACGGGCAATCAAATCGTCCTCAGCTCCGGACACGGAAGCACGTCATTCCGCTCATTGGCGGCGATTTTGAATAGCAGAATCAATGACATCGTAAAGATGAAATCGTTCAAGTATCAGTTGACTCCAGAAAAATTGAAAAAAATTGGATCGAGTGTGTTTTCTGATGAATAATTGTTCGAGGGGTTGAGTAGGGGTGAATGTGGTTCTTTTGGCTGATGTCAACGGAGAAAAAGACATACATCCTCTGAGAGCTGGGGTTTTACGTATCTTGTGACAGTGATTTTGTGAAATATTAATTGTACCGCCAAAATGATGAGAATTCTCGGCCAACTACTACTTATGGTAAGAATGCATTAAAATATTCAAGTTATTATTGACGAATGAGTGGAACGAGATGGCATTTGAGAGTAACGGGAAAGTTATGGTAATTTGTGGATGTTTTATCAGACGCGTCAGGCTCGAGCAGCTTCTCAACCTGCGATGGACAAGCATTTCGAGACTTGTCAGGTGAATCGTGGAAAATCGTGCGTATTTGAGGATTATCGTTGGTGAAGTTGTGGGTGATGTGATTTTTTGTTTGGCTAGACCATTTTTAGACAGTTATGACTGTCTGAAAAAGCTCCATTTATTCATGATCTCACCTCGACTATTGTAACACTTCTCAGCTGCCTTGATCTTAATACCGTTTCGTTCGCAATTTTTTTACTGTTGTGTCAGGTTTTTTTCATTACCGAGGTACTTCGCCAGTGATTCAGGGTATTTAGCCGAAATAATGGAATTGAATCCGGGTTGAGTCATTGGAGATTTTATTGCTTCTCGGAGGCGGGGATGAAGTCTTTTGAAATGAGAAAATAATTGATAATTAGTGGAGAGCTGCAGTAAAAACTGACAGACAGTGCTGCTGATTGTTCTGGCTCGGAGAGAACTGGGGCAATAAACTACAAAAAGTGATATTGTTTGGCAGAGGGAAAAAGTTTTGATTTTCAAGGTCATGTGACTAATTCGCAATAATACATCCACAATTATTGGTAATTTTTGGGCGTGAAATCCACTGAATGGGAAATTACCAAATGGAGGGATTTCATTGAAGTGATTTTCAAGAAGATTCGAGAGTTAAAATAAGCTTCAGTGAAAATGAAAGTGATATAATCGCGATCGCAAAATACTCCTTATCTCTAATGAGCTTCGGATTTTCCCATGTGTTCCGGGTCATTGTAATCAGTGCCCCATAGCACTCATCGAAATGGGAGAACCATATCTAAGAATTAAACGTGAATTTATTCCGATCTGTCTCATTTGATGACACACTGATCGACAAATCGCGCATTGGAATTCCCTCACTCAATTCGTTATTCCACACGAGGTTGAGATGGAGACTAATTGGAAGCGATAGAGCCATAAATATCCGCCTCAAACCAGCTCTTAATTTTCCTAATTAATAGGCAGCACTTGAAATTAGACTCCGCGGCGGAATTAACCTAGGACTTTTGATCGGCAGTCAATCACTGTGGCCGCTGGAAAAGCCTTAATGACTGTAATCCGGTCGTGTAAAATTGCCGAGTGGTACCTCTTTAATTTACTGAGCTACCATTAGCAGTAGTAATGACCAAGGAGGGGAATTTTACTTGGAATTTCTGCTCAGTCGAGTGGATGTTACTACGTTTGACTACTTTAGTTCTCTTTTGCAGGTACTGGTGGTGGAGGGTTCATTGGGTGGTTGGCGTGAGCCTTGTGGCTCTTATGGATGCCCACATCAGCCTCGTTACGACGAGCCTTTCGTTCCTGCACCACCCGGTCATACGCCCCGTTGCGCCAAACCCGGCCAAACCTTCTGTGAAACACTTGAACATTATCCAAAGTCAGTATTTACGTCATCCTAAGAATATTATAAATTTTTAATTTCTCCATTTGTAAAAAAATAATATATTAACATTAAATATCTTCAACTGCATCACTAAACCCCACTAGGAACAAATTCTAGCAAAAAATTGAAAAAAATGCCATTTTTTCGAGGCCAATTCTATCGCCGAGTCTATCCCACCGGAACGAAGGTCATAAATTTATTCTGTGGGAATAATCATAATGATCCCAGTGCAAATGACTCCATCATCTTTCTTCCGACAATAAATCGTCGATAAATGTCAGTGAAAGTACGACCTGCTTCTCCTCAGTCTCGTCTCAGCACAAAAAAAAATACCCAGCGAGGGCAATTTTCAAAGAATCATGCAGAATAAAGCCATAAAAATGATTAAACATTCTGGGGGCGTCGATATTACTCTCAGCGAATGAGAAAACCTCGGCCCAACATCGTGGCAATGGCAATGTGCAAAAATTTGAATTTCCTTTTTCACCTTGTTTTTTTATGTTTATTTGTTCGTCTTTCGAACGTCGTACGCCGGTAACATAAAAATTGAGGAGCAAATAATGATGAAAATGAGACTCAGGTGAATGTTGTACGTCGAGACAAATAGCCTGTAGGCGACACACTGAATAAATTTAAATTAAGCGTTAGAAGATTGACTTAATGGGACCTTAAAAATGTAGATATGCGTCCATATACAGGGGCAGCATTCGGAATAAGTGGAGAAATGATGCGTTTGGAGGATGGCTTGTATCTGAGTAACGGTCATGCGAATTAGAAAATATACTTAGGCGTGGATCATGAATTAAACATTTTGACAATGGCCTGATAGTGCGGGTCGCATGGAGAAAGCTGAAGTGGCTTTATCTCGAAAAATGAGACGACCTGAACTTCTTGATAAGCGAAAATTCCTGACGATCTTGGGAGTGATCGTCGGGGACCTTCACAATGGACCTTGCTAATGGTAGACAGATATCATAGCCCAGATAGTGTCCCTCAGATAAACTCGTGTTTTCTACTCTGCAAAAATTGAAATGATGATGTTCTCCTCAGGAAAATGCTTCAGTGGAGTCTCCCAAGTTTCAGGACACTTTAATTATATTTACTCATATTTTAGGTACTCGAAGGCCACAAAAACTTTTAATTTATCTGCAAATTAATAGACTCAACACGACGAACATCTGTTCTAGTGAATTTATCCCAGGATAATCCTTCGTGCTGTATGTTCATTAAACGCATCTCCAATTTTTTTTCGTTTGTATAAACAATTTTCCTATGCTCTCTCTGCTTTCGCTCCTTCATTACGAATACGTGCCTGAAGTTCATTCACTTTCTAAGTAAACGAATAACAAGGAAAGTTATAGGAAAACTCTGTAGTATTTACTATTTCAATTGGAAGTGACTACGTCAAGTGGTCATGACTCAACAATTCACCTTTCTTAATTATCACCTCCCATTTTGGACAGAAGGAATCAAAACAAAAGTAACAGTTCTAAGCACAAACAAGAGCGAGCAAACATTTTAGATAAACAAATCGACATATAACTTTTCCAGAAAATTATAAAAGACCTGAGGCCCTAAAAACGTGCCAATGAAACCTCGAAATTTCAGAGAAAAGTTCCCTTTTCATCCATAGAAAGCCTAGAACCGGTCCACTTCGAATGAAAGTTGAAATGAAAGTTTCCGTCGATTCATCGATTTCAGAAAAATGAATTACAACTGCATTTTTATTAAAATAACCATTGCGTGCGACGATTATTCAACGTTCACATAATAATCCAGTTGAACGCCTAACGCTCTCAGGAATGATAATGTTTCCATTTCACTGGGCATCGAATTATGATATCAAATTGAATTATTCAGATCGTTCTGCATCACCAGCTCTGATCCATTGATCTCCATTGCAGGCAATTGATTAAATTCCTGGTGGAAAAGTGCAGCTACAATTTTGCGTCAGTTTTGAGGGACGAGTCTCCCTCCGATTTCAACGTTTACAGGTAAATGCCCCATACCGAATTACAATTATTCAAATTGCATAACAAGATACTCTCATTCACACAGAGGAAAGCCCGATTACAATCACGGATACGTGTATCCAAGGCAGGAAGTACCGAAGTTTTACAGCCAACCGATTGCTCCGGCCTCGTACCCCGTCGTCAACCAGTCACCCGTGGTTTATGGTGCAGCCACCAATGACAGTGAACATGAGGGGTAAGAAATTCAGAGAAATTAGAAGTTTTCTAGGTCAGTGGAGGAATCGAAGGCCTTTCTCTTATTCGTAGGTACCAGTACCGAGCTCCTGCTGATAATCATCACAATCCACTGCTTCTGGACAATGTGATGAAGTATGAGGGAGGACAAACTTTTCCATCGGAATGGATAGCGAATGGGTGAGACAAACTTTTCCTGTTTTAAATGAAACATAAAGCAATTGGAAGGATTTTCTGGAGAAATTTTCCAATTTCTGTTCTTAATATCGTGTTTCAGAAACACAAGACGAGAGACGATTAATCGAAATCGTTCGCATCGTGAGAACCCTTTCCTACCTCCAAACAATCGTGCCAAGCGACAAGTATCTTCCGAAGTGATATCCCTCTGCGAAACAAACTCCCAATACCTAATGCCTCGAGCAGCTCTGAACAAACGCGGCAACTGGATGTACGTTGTTAATTTACCCGAGACACGTGAAAATTACTCGCAATTGGTGAAGACTGAAACATGCTCGTAAGTTGGATTAATTAATTATAATTGAACTCGCAATTGTATTATAGCCATACTTTTTTATCAACCATTAACCCTCGAAGACCAATTTGCAGACAATAAACAAGTAATTTTATGATTGTATTGACCATTTGTCTCGAACTTTATAGATAATAATAAGAACTCGGGCACGGTATAATAAGGAAAACAAAGTTGGCATAATTTTCCAATTATTATTTCTCTACCGTTAATATTTATTGTAAACGTCTTAATCGATTCGATTTAATTTTTCTGCCGGTAGCACGACAACATGCAATGGTTTGTGCTCATTGCCACTGGGATACGTGAGTAGATGTGAACAACAGTACGTCCAGAAACGATTGGTAGCACTCGAGGGCAGTGGAGATCGTCTCTACACCGATGTCTTCTGGTTCCCCCACGGATGTGCATGCCAAGTCGTCCAGAATTTCTAGTGCCAAAGAGTATGGACTCAATGACTACTAATTAATGTGAATTAAGTGAAGTAAATTAAGTCAAGTTTTAGAAAATTATCGAAACGGGGCGAGACGAATAGTGATTTTTTCTCCATTGACTCGGGAAAATTTATAGATGGAATATATTAGCATATAATTAATCTATATTCTGCATATGTACCGTGTTTCTTGGAATATCAGGTAAATTGTCTGGGAGAAAAATTTCCAACGAGCAGATCGATAATTCCAGCCAATATTTAACAGTGCAATTAGCGAATTATTCAATAAGTGGATTTCCCCGCGAATCAGAACACTCAGGAGAGTTCGATGACTCGTCGATTAGTGACCAGTGTATGAAGAGAGAAAGGCGTCGAACGGATATTATGAATAATGTATTAACGGTGACATGTAGAATCCAGTCTCTCTCTATTTAGCGAGTTTACTCGTCCGCGAATGAATTCTCAGCGGATTTCATCCATTGTCAAATTCACATTTATCGAGTAATGTCTTTCATCACTGAGTGCTTGCTGACTCAATGCTCCTTTCTCTCACGTGATCGATAGCATTACAATTATCAACGAGTCAATGAGCACCAGTGAACTGTCATCCGCAGCGTTTAAATCTTTGCCGGAGGGTTTTCAGGAGAGCGCGGGAGTTTCAGTCGGTAAGAAAGGATTTTTAGTGTAAAAATAAGTCCAGAGATGGCGATACTTGAGATTTAAATTCAAAACTATAATTTTCGCAATAAATCGCGAAACTTTGTCAAGAAACATTATTTATATTGTTAATTTTTAGTGGTGTATTTAACTTCGTCTGTCGAAACTTCTACTTCACCCCATATTTT
This sequence comes from Diachasmimorpha longicaudata, assembly GCF_034640455.1. NCBI lineage: Eukaryota > Metazoa > Arthropoda > Insecta > Hymenoptera > Braconidae > Diachasmimorpha > Diachasmimorpha longicaudata. The sequence goes on along the minus strand of NC_087228.1, from coordinate 9,359,849 downwards.
ACCAGTTATTTATTATATTTTTGTGATAATTAGTGATAAGACACAATTTATATTCGTAATTAAGCTTCCTTCATTGCTTACATTCTTATGTTATAAATAAACTGTCTGACAGATTTCTAAAAAAAAAGTCAACAGATTGATAGCTATTCAGATGGAAAAATTCATTGAACGATAAAGTAATGAAGAAAATATAAGAGGCTGGACGATGTACACATTTCACCCAAGATAATTACCCATATATCCCTGACAGGGTTGTACAAAGAAAAGCTGAGCCTGGGCGTCCTTTTGCATACGCATCGGTCACCTTTGCGTCTTCACTGACGTACTTTGGACCCCTCTATTTAACACTGCATGTATTTCTCTTTCTCGCTCGCACTCGACCCCGAGTTGCACTACTTCAATCGTGCAATCTTTTTTATTCCCCACGAACATTCGAAAGGGGGCAAATGGAGAAGGGAGGTGAGGTGAACAAACTATTGAGTACTTTCATCAGAAGGAATTCAAATTCCCTTCTTAATTACTCAATTATTTTACTTAGTCTCTCGACAATTGTCACTGCAGCGAGGAAGAAATTCATTTGCAGAAGTGCAGGATTAGGAGATTAAAAATCATTGGTAATTTATTATCCCCCGGGGATGCTTTTCCTAGGATACGCAATTTTTGTGTCGATTCAGTTGCCGAAATTCCCTTTTAATTGTTATTCAATACTTGAAGAATTAAATGAACGAAATGTCAACTGTACAAGATTGTTCATAAAGCGATCATAAAGCGATAAAACAAAATAAAATAAAATAAATTGGAAAAAATGCATTTTCATCTGCACTTGTACCGTTCTCCCTTCAATAGTAAAGAAAAAATGGGGGTAAAATTTCCGGGCACGTACAAATGCATAAGAAGTCCCGCGAGTTCGCTTATGTATGCGTGCTCGTCCGCGAAAGGGGCAGCGAGAGAGGAGAAGGTACTGCAATCGAGAGAGGGGATGAGAAATGGGGCTGGCTTGAAGGGTTTCCATTATATGCGTACAGGCAACCCCACGCAACTCGAGTCCTGTGGATATATATTTTTTTTCTCTCTCCTCTACCTCGTTGCACTTCGCACTAATAGGCACTGCCTGACGCACATGAATCCCGACATTTCCCCATATACTTGGGTATATACCTGCTACATATTCGCAATTACATCCTGCAAGTACCATTGGGCTTGTTGCTACTATGGCCTCTCCTTATTTTCCACTGGGTTCGAGGCCCCTGTTGGAGTTGTCGAGGAAGGATGGAGGACTTTTGCACTCGCACTGTGAGAGCTAAAACTTTCGAGTGTCCTCGTTGCGTGCGCGAACCCGAGGCTCTCCCTCATCATTTTTTTCCCCCCCTTTTCACTGGGTTTTCTCGATCTTATGCCCTCTTCTGGCATCAATCCACCCACTACCTGGAGTCTTTGAGGCATCTCGGGTGGGATGCTGAGCATACTTTTGGCCTCTGAATCCGCAGAAAAACTCACGTTCGAGTAGCTCCCCAGAACTTCAACTGCGAGTGAAAAAAAATTCACCAAGTTTGTTCGCGATAACTTCTTTGACGACTGCAACCGATGTTTATTCTTGTGCATAAACTTTAAAGCAAACCATATGAAGATTTTTCAAAAATCTAGTTAGATAAACTAATTAATTTCCGAAAAATCCTAAAAAATTATCGGTCGTCCAGTTATTTCTTAAGAAGTCAGTCGAACACATTTTTTTCCTCTCGATACTGAAAATTCCCGGACTCTGGTGGAAATTTGTCATGAAATTTTTCCTCTGCGTCTGATAAGCGATGAAAATTTTTTTATTTCGCCGATGTAGCAGAGTTCACCTCTCGGAGTAACTGGGTATAGAGTCACGCGCAGTAATTATGAACGATAGTAGGGTAGAGAAGGATATAATTGTGATTGATGGGGAGACGGAAGAGAGGGGGGTATGGAGGAGTAAGGGGGGAAACAGGGAGATGACTTCCTTTTAATCTTTGGGGGCCTAACCCTTTCGCCTCTTCTCTCATTGCCGTCGATATCGGGTCTCTCTGGCACTCAACGCGCTCACTGCCCCATCAGCCGCACTTGCGCGCGATTCCATTTACTCGACCAATGATCGAGAGTCGTCTGTCAACCGGGATAGAATCTCGACATCGTTCATTACATGAGATAACGGACTTATTAATTTTTTTTTTCTTGTCGTTGGTGGTGGAGAAAAAAAATTGATGCACTTCCTGAAGATGTTTGAACGTATTTTCACGAGGATGTCGAGAGTTTTTGGATCGTTTGTTAATAATTGACTGCGCGAAAATTTCACGAAAAAATGAGGCAAATATTTTTTCAATAGAACCAGATAACCGGCCCTTCTACATGTCCTCCACTATCCCAAGAAAAACAGACGTAAAAAAAGAAGGGAGCGCCAAATGTCAATTTCACGAGGCGTTTACAGGCGAAATATCCCTCCCACCCTCTTCCTCCACAGCAGATCAGCCCTCCCATGTAACCCTCGGGATTCCCTCCCCCCCTGCCGTCATGCCCGAAGCAGTTCCTACTGTCATACACGGCTTAACCCAAATATTTACCACCGCCCCCACCGAAACCCGACACCGCGCGATAATTCCAGCCACCTCGGCGCCCCAAAATTACAAAGATTATTGAATTCCACATCTCTCCCTGAGAATCAATGAGATATTTATGATTTTTCGTGAATAATAGTGCCCTTGATAAACGAGAAAACACATTAAATTTAACTCCCACCTTGACGTCATGGAAAATTGATGACTTGTCGTGAAAAGAGGGAAAATAAAAAAAAAACGGAAAACTACGCACTACGTTTGTGCCACGTGCTCTCGACTTCTCCGCATTGTACGTGAAAATTCGCGGGACATCGATCGCCCTGGAACCGCCCAACGCCCACACACACACACAGACACATTCGTAACGGCCAAAGAGCCACGATAAATTCAATTTAACCCTCGGGAATATTTAAAAAACAGGAGAAACTCCTTAGATACAGTCAGACAATCTGCGAGAAAAGAACCCCCTGGACTTGTCCATGGAATAGCATCATAAAATACGGGAAATAATAAACCGGGTGGACGAATGGGAGTTGAACCTGAGACACATACAAAACAAACGGAAGAAAAAATACGACGCAGATTGCTACTCCTGCACGTGGAAATTGGCGTTGAAAATCGATTGCTGCCTACGCACTGGATGAAGTTGCGAACTCATGGGAGAGAGTAGTTGCACGCACAAGGAGGCAAAGAGGGAGAAAAAGGGAGGATGCGAGTGGGTCGCGATGCGCGCGCAGAAGATGATGATAAGGAGGTAAATAAAGGGAGGGACAGGGTGAGTTGGACCCATTGAGAATCCCGAAGAAGAGAAAATTGAGAAAAAGCCAGTTCTCAATTTAATTACGAAAATCATTTCTTGGTTTTTCGTAGGAATTTCTTATCAAATTTTCTCCCCAATAATTTGTGCTTAAAAAAAATTGTACATGAATCAATTATGACAAAATTTCGTCTGTAATAAGTGCAGCATTCTGTCCTTATGATTTTTTCCAAAAATAGTGGAGGCTAAAAATGGTTAATTTTGCCTCATCCAAGGGTGATTTTCCGTTTACCCCCAATTTCATTGCTACCACAAGTCATAAATTCAAGTGAAAAAACAATACACCACGGTCCATAACTCGTCGTTGTACCCCGGAGAGCAACTGTGAGGGTGGAGGGCGAGGGGTAAGGGAGGTGAAGAGACTTATGAAGCGCGTGCAGCAGCCCCTTGAGCGTTCTACACACGATGTGCGCGTGTTACGCACGATGCTGATGCTGAAAATTTATCCCAGTTGTGTTATATATACGTGAGAGACGTATTTCTCGTCATAGAGCGCACGAGTGTTGCGTTGCCGCGCACCGTGCGTTACCATGACGACAACACCAGATGAGGGGGGCAGGAGGGTGGGTTGAGACTCTGAGGGAGAGGAAAGCCCAGTGGGTACGCATTGATCGCAGAATCCCAGTGCGTCGACAGAGACAGAACCAGTCACCAGGGATGAATGCTTAAGTTGGGTTGAGAGAGATGGAGAAAGCGGTTTGAGGGACGCACACAAGTTTAATGGCCATTGGCGAAAGAGCACGTACACTGTTTTAAAGGACTGAATCCTATATTCTTGGCGTTGTACTTGCGATGTATAAAGGAATTGAGTTTGGAAGTTAACGGAGTTTTCAGGATATTTTTTTTGGTCGACGGTGATGGAGAGCGATGGAAAATGACAACATAATTTTTCTGGTTAATTTCGCAAGTTTTTAATTAATTTTTTAGGATGGGATTGGTAATGAAGCGATCGTATTCGCGATCACGATATTTTTAATTGATCCTTAGTGTATACAAAACGGGAAATAGTGTATTAAATCTCAAGAAAAAAACAAGTCACGGATTGTGAAAAATTTTAATATTTTTAAACTAAAATTTTCTCTCATATCTCCCATAACATTTCCCTCGACTATCCTACCACTAACGAGAGACATTCAAAAATCGGTCCTTTTTTCAACGCAATCCCTGAATCAATTTGAATTTTATGAATAACCCGAATGTGAGATTTGCATAAACTGCACAACGGGTGAATAATTGTAGCAACAGAATCAATGGAAATTGAATGAGAGTGCAATCAAATATTTGTTTAATACCTTTTTTCATTTTCTCCAGAGATTTACAATGTAGATAAACGGCTGGCGTTTGCGATCGATTATTCACTCGGAGAGGAGTTGGATACAGGCGTCATCGTAAATCGTTTGTTGTAAGTCCTGGGTGTGCTTTTTCGATGGGAATTCCAGTTGGTATTCCGTGAGACACAATGACGATGTTAAAGCACCATTGGGCAGTCCCGCGGGACAAACACTGTGGGACACGAATGAAACATTACAATGGACATTCACACGAAGTTTTATTGGCGATTCCTTTGAGTGTACATGGCAAAATGTCCGGTGGGAATTTTATAATATTTTAAAAGCCCAATTTTTTCCACTTCGTACATGAGAATAAGAAGACACGAAGAGACGTGAATGAAGAAAATAATGGGTATTTGTAACGCAAAATTCACCACTGATCGCACTGACACGCATTTTTGCTAATTTTTGTAATTAAGTAATTAGAGGATGTGTTTCTGTAACTCAACGCAAAGATATTTGAACTGTATTGTGATTATTCTGATTGTCAAGGGCCTACGGAAGGCAGTACAGGCGTGAAAAAATCTAAAAGAGATGAGAAAAATGCAATCAGCCGACAGAAGGACAATACAACCAGGGAAAATAAAATGTTGTCATTTTTAGACATGTCAGAACTACTCTTGGAGAAAATCCTCAAAATCAAATAATCACAAATGAAAAATTATCAGAAGAGAAAAGAAAGGAACGAAGAAAAACTTTTCCTCAAGAAAATGAATCCCATCTTTCCTCTGTGATCACCAAACCGTAAAAGGCGCGTATCCTCCCTCCGATATCGGTCAATGTCGTATTCGCCTTGATGGCAAAAGCTCATCCCATAGTATAAGAGAAAAGGGCGAAAAAAAAGCATAAGAAAAAAAGAAAATAAGGGTGAACGTAATGGTTGGAATTTGGGGCAGATGTGTATCGAGTCAGAAAAGATCGGTGACTTGAGTTCTGCAGAAAGTTCACTGTGATATCGGAAAACGTGCCATAGCGAAAACGTGGGCTCTTTTGGCGCGGAAAATGCGACGCGTGTGGCACGTGGAACTCGACATGCTGCGATGGAAAGGGATTTTCAGATACAGAGGGGAAGGGGGGGGAGAGAATGATATCCCCACCCACGCGTGTTTATTTCTGTCCTCAATGTTTCATTATAATTTTCCTGAAGTTTCTCGGCATTTTCGTTCATCTTCGGCTGGTTCGGTCAAAAGATTACTATTTTTGTGACGCCCATAGTTAAATGAATTTTAAGAATTTCTTGAAAATTCTCTTCTCTATGGTTCGAAGAAAATTCTGTGATTTTTTCCACTGGTGGAAACATATCTGAGATTGTCAGCCTGATAATGACAAAATAAATAGTTGTAGACGAAGAATTTTCGTATAATTTTTTTTTGGAAAAATAAAATGATCCCGGTCACACTGCTGGACAGGAATAAGCCAAGAAATTGGTAATAATTTTCCTCGTAACACGCTGCTCTCCATAGCTACCCATTAAATAATATTAATTGCATCTGGACCTTCAGTATCAATTTACCTCACCGTCACCACTTGCGTAATCCCCCGACCCCAGCCACCAGGACATTAACAAATGTTACGTCCTGCATTCTACCTTTGGCATTACAAGACCATCATCCCCATTTAACCCGGCATCCCTTGTCCTTTTTTCCCTCTCATGCGCTTGAACGTCCTCGCGAATTGACTCGCCAGAGTGTAATGCAACCGCACCATTCGGCTCATTTGCCCGCAAGACCCGAGTTCCCTCCCTTTCTCCCTTTCCCCCTATCCATCTCAATTCCACTCAACTGGTGACCGTTGACCCCCTATCTCCGACGATTAAGACGTCATTGTCATGTAAAAATGAGGGAAGAAGGTGGAGACAAACGCCTTCAAGACACACGAATGAGAGGACTAACGATTTCCCATGAATTCCTAAGATTATTTTCATGCATTTAATTAAAAATATGAATTGCAAAAAGATGAGAACTATAGGATTAATACATCAATATCAAAAAATTCTCTCGGTGCAGTTTACGATTCAATAAAAGAACATACCCTCGCGATAAGATAGTGCATGTGCTCTTGGGACTCAAACATTTTCACACGTCGTCTCCAGTTGAGCCAATTGAGGGGGGAATGGTGAGGGACTGAAGGGGGGAGTGGAAGCGGGGCCTTATCCAACCGGAAGATCGGTCTAGAAACGAAAGGCTGTGAGACAGGCTAGTCGAGTGAGAGAGATGAAAAAAGTGAAAATGCCACGCGCCAGAATTCCTACCCCAGGCAGATGTTTCAACTGGGGGTACACACCTCCCGGTACGTGACGCACTGGGATATCGATCGAGATAAGTTGATCTTGTGGGATAAATTCGTTGGGAAGCTGTGGAGAAGTTTTTTTTCTTTTTTTTCATCCATCAATGAATTTTCAAACGGTATTTTCTGTTTAATATAAAATTTCTCGCCACCTCTGATCACCTGGTGACTATTTATAAGTGTCTTCGATAATGTCAAGACCGGAAGTGATGGCGGGTGTTTTTCTTCTCTGATGAGGCTCTCGGGTGGATGAAATTCCCCGGAGGAAAATTCAGGAGGAGCAGAGCCGAGTCGACTTCGTAATTGTGTTGGGATAATTTTTTCGTTTTTCAGGAATAAAATGTTCACATTTTTCGTCTTCATTTCCGTTCGTCAAATGCTCCGCAATAGTAATTCTAATGTCTTGTTGAAAGAAAACCGAAAAAATATTTTCATGTAAATATACTCGAGTCAATCTCTTTGGATACACTAAGGACCGTGAATCCCGAAGTTCCAGTCGAGCACATGTGAAAAGTCATGGGTCAAGAGCCACCCACATCACTGGAGATGTCAAGTCTTCACCGCAGAGTTCAAAGGAATCCTAAAAAAATTCTCTTCCTCGTCTCCTCTTTTTTTTCGTTTTGGAGAGTGATGTGTGTGCGTGGATGCAAACGATTAGTGGTGGTGGAATAAAAAAACCAAGAGAGAGAGAGAAAACGAGAGGGGTAAGGAGAGGGGTTAAACCACGTTCCACCTTGCTTCTTCAACTGGGGATGCAGAGGCACATCGTTGTGGTGTTGCGTGGTGTATGTGGTTTTTTTTCAGTTAAAAGGAGGGTGTGTATTGGGTTGACGCTGGGAGTCAGTTTTATAAACGCAGGACCCCCGGGCGAGGGTGAGCTCCGCTCGGGGATATTGCTCTAGGTGTTTTTTGGCGCCCTGAATATTGGGGGTACGGGTCCCCAAGTTTTTAAGCGCGTGCCCTCTTCAATGGAGTAGCCCACAGTCTTATGAATGCCTTCATACCCCTATCGATGGCGCTCTCTTTGATGCTCATTTTTTCCAGGGGGTGGAAGGGGCCATAGGATGACCACCCACGAACTTGTCAATTCCTCAGGGACGACCCGTGTAAAAAAGTAGATAAACTAAGGCTTATTAGCACCAATTCATAATTATTAACATAAGTTTCCTCTCCTTGAGGCGGAATTTCTTGACATTTCACGAATATCGTCCAGGATTCGATGCATCCCATACGTAACTCCAGTCTCATATGTCCCCGATAGTCACTCGAATCACCTCCGATTCATTCCCGAAGACATGCAAACCTTTAAAATCCGTGAAACGAAGATTGATGATACAAATGTCATCAACGAATCGCCCCAGCCATCTTTCGGTTCCAATAAGAACCCAAGTAAGGACGGGGGAATATTCCGCCCAGGTGAACGTCCGACAATTTTTCATTTTTCGATTCCTCAACCCCCGACAATGGACGCGTGTCACCTCAGCAGCTGCATTGCCACTGTTTGTCGGAGCACACATGGCAACGAAAACGGCGACAGAGAGAAATAGAGAGAGAGAAAGAGGGCTCTTTACACTCCTGTGCGATCTCCTCGCGAGATCAAAGCCACCATTACAATTCCTCCTTTTTGCTATAAAGTACATTCACATTGCGTCCAACAAACACCGGGGTGGAATAAAAAATATCTACAAAAAACGAATGGAAGATTGTAGAAATGAAAGAAGAGGTAAAGATGTTTCCATTGTGAAGGATTGGAACAGGTGAGGGTTGAAAAACGTGTTTTCAGTTGGTCGAATAATTATTTCCTATCTTTCATTATCAATCCCCGAGACTACTGGTGAATTTGAATTCACTTCCCCTCGCCAATGGATTTTTTTTTCCATCATTTCCAGTCTCGAGTGTAACAACAAACCGTGAGACATGAAAGCGAGTCTGATCCGGATTCGTTATAATCCCGGAGACTGCATGGATGTCAATAAATTAGAATTACTTTTATTTTTCATTCTTCTTCCTTCTATCCTGTGTTTGCCCTTTAACGGCAGCTGCATCGGCGCATTCTTTTTTTTTTCACCATCGTCCCACTTACATCGGTAGAACTCCTGGGTATCCTCTGTTTATGTGTGACGTCAAATCGATACAGCGGGGGAGAAAAGGGATTCTTATGTAGACAGATAGAAATCTTTTGAGGCACAAAACCGGGAATTCGAGGAGTTTCTGGCGCTTCGACAATCGAAAGCCAAAATGTCAGGAATTTATCGTCATTGAAAAGACGATCCAGTTGTAGATTTTCTCAGGAGGAACAGCCGGTAATTAATGAACCCTATTTTTTTGGAATCCTTCAAGGTGTATATTTGTTGATAATGGAAGAAGCTTCCCGAAATTATAGGTGAATTTGATGTAATTACTCATGTAGATATTACACATCTGAAACATGATAAAATAACGACAATGGCATTCACTTTTCGGCTAAACGTCTGTCTCCCCCCGCCAAGTCGATCGATATCATCTAGCCCTTGGGGGAAAATTCGATCTACCCACAAAAATAAATGTTTTTTATCTTGACTGGTTGCTGCGAGAGAGGGTGAAAAGTTTCTGCTTCGTTCAGCCAATAATTCAATTGGTTTACTTCTCACAGGGAAGCTAACGTCAGCCATTTTGCTTTTTAACTTTCCAAACGCCGTAATTCTGGAGGAACCGGGGAGTACATCGAAAAACTCGGCGTAATGACGGTAAATCAGGGTGAAATTTCATCTCCTCTGTATTGTTAAAGTCCAGGATTCAACGATATCTCGTTGGGCGAAGCGGACATGTTGATTCATCCCAAAAAAGTAAAGCTTTTAAAACGTTGGGAACCGCTGGCCTCTCCTTCGCAGAGACGATACAATGGGACAACGACTGGTGGCCCATAGGTCTCCTATTCTATACCTGATCAGTCTCTCTCCTTCCCTCTATCGCTCTCCACTCACCCTGTCCCACTCATCGATAAACTGATTTATTTCAGCATCATTGTATCCCCCAGGCATCTGCCAGGATTTTGCTATTTTTTTTCTTCATTTTTCTATTGAAAAATAAAACCCGAATGAACTGAACAAGCGAAGTACTTCCTTTTGCGCTGAGAAAATGTTCTCCATTCGAGTGCCAAGAACTCCGCAATTTTCTGAGACCACATCAACTCCAGTAGTATTCATGCAACTTCATTCAACGTTAAATATGCGAGCACAGGTGGAAATTCTTTCATTGGCAAGAAATTAACAAAAGGGTCAACAGATGCTCAACATTTCTTGACATTACCCTAGAACATCTCGGGAAAGGTCACTATAAAAATTCTTCCATTTCAACAGAAGAAATTGTACCCAAAAATTCAGAACCCTGACATAGAGCTCTGCAATTTCGTGATTTTTACAAACTTTCTCCCTCTCTTATTGTACTTGCCAGACATTCACCGAGACTTCGCTACATTTTCTTCATTTTTCCATTGAAAAATGAAACCCCATTTGAGTACTTCCATTTGCACTGAGAAAACATTCTTCATTCAACTGAGAAAACCATCGCAATCCACCCGGAGCCCCACCTCCCCCCTCATTATTGATGTGACTTCATTCAACATCAGCCCACTCCACTCTTCCTAATGAAAATTCTCCCCGGCCAAGTAATTAATAAAGAGTAAATCGAATGCCTCGCGAGATAGAATTTTCCCGTGAATTCGCAATTTAGCATTTTCGTACAACTCCAATCTCCCTCGTAACCCGGCTGATTTGAGCTCCACCCTTTAACCTCCTCCCACCATTTCTCATTTCGCGTCCTCCTCCCCCTCCGAGTTAAAGACCCAACGAGCCAACAAGGCACACCAACGAGCCACTCCACGATTGTCAGAGCCAGTCATTTAGTGCTCACGGGGGACACAAGACATTCTCCATTGCCCAGATTTCCCAGTCGCATTGACAATTAATAAAAAAAAAAACATTCGCCGAATGAAACTTCAGAACTCTCAAAACTAATTATGTTTCTCTATGACATTTTCATGGAATCGTCTGCGAAAAATTACGCTACTATCACATCTTATATTTAATATTTCTATTCGCGTGATAAATGATAATTACCACGTGCAACGTGTCTCATGTCTCAAAATTTCTTGAACTCTCTTCTAAAACCAAAGTAGAAACTCGGAGTCACATGCGAACTTATGCATAACCCCCTGATTCCGAAATAGGATTATTCCCAATAACTACCCTAGAAATCCTGGACTGATCATCCCCCTAATTAGTTCTGTGGTCTACAATGAATGAAGTAACAGTATTTCGTCACAGCCGTACATCCATAACACGAAAAGACTATTCGCCCGAATAGCCATGGATATGTCCAATTGTTTAGCGTATCGTAATTATCGCCTGAAAATAACTGTCGAAGAATATCCCACAGCGGTGAAAACAATAGCACCCACTCCGAACCCATCCCCTAAATTATGTTATCAATGGATAATCAATTTTATCCTGATGGCTAGCTCTTGTCTCCTTAATTAGCACACCATTATTAATATTAGCTCTTCTCGCGTAATACTGATGACATGAACATCAATTGTACACTGCAATATCGCTTCCCCGAGACAAATAGAGGGGGAATAAGGGGTAATACTAGAATAAGATTGGCTCACCTACCTGTGAAGATGTAGCAATTCACGATTAAACGGATTTGCGGCAGTTACTCGTGGACCGTAGAAGTGACCGGTTCTCATTACCGTTCGCATCCAATATTGGCCCCAATTTCCAATCGTCTGGGTTAACCCTCTCACTGTTGGAGCACTTGCTCGGATAATGTGCATCAGTGCCAGTGCACAGATGCGACCAAGTGCATGACGATAGGAATTAATCGGAATATTAATCAATATTGATTCGTGTTACGGGTATTACACACCTGACGTCATCGCAAATCCAGCGGCATCAATTGGTGCAGGGGTGGCCAGTGAGAATGGACATCATTAAGGAGATCAAGACGGGTAATGGGTTGATTTGTGACAGTGGAGAGATTTCGTCTTCCGTATTTTTCACTGTTTATATTACATAATTTTGATAAAATAAATAGTCGTGCTTATGCATTTGCTCGTTAATTTAACGAAAAGTTGCGAAATGAATCTATCACTAAATAGTTTGGTATCGGGTTTGCTTTCCCTGTCCTGACAATTCGCAGCTACGGAAGTTCATATTTTTTCTAACAGTGCAAAAATTAGAAGTTTCTAATTTTAACGAAAGATAAATTGTCCGGATTATAATTTCTTCTGCATCACTCATCAAACATTCTATTTCAAACAAATTGCACATTTATCATGCAACAGTGTATGGCTAAGTTCTCAAAGACCTCTCTAAATAAACGTTTTATCAGTCACCCCCATAAATCACTATTATCATAATACGATAAAATAAAAAACCCCCAGAATACCCGATATCTCAGAACGAGATCGCAATTCACACAGCGAAAAGAGCCAACACAACAAATTACGAGTATTCAAGCACGCTTTAATCCTGAAGTGCGTGTGAGAGAATGGTACGTGACAGTATGAGAAGAAACTGGGTATAGGGTGAAAGTGACAGAGATCGACAGGCGAATAATAATAAAGCAGAGAAGGACAGGAAATAACCAGCATCGCCAGGATCAAGGCCGCATGATGCATCTCCACTGTCACTCGGTGGTTGCCAACCCCCAAGGATAGAAGAATACGCATTAATTTATATCTGCATAACGCTGTTCCCGTATTGTTATGATAATGAACCTTGTCCCGGGGCGTAACACCAACGACGGACCAGATATTCCAACGTACCGCATCATCCTGATCCATTTTTTCATTCACCATTCATTTTTATCAGCCGTCGACGCCATCTAGACTAGATGCGTGCTCCAATGCGTGATGTGTCCTCTGGTGTGTGCATGCGTGACCGGGTGGCCGTTAAAAATATGCGGGGAAAATCTACCTGGGAAAATCGGAGAGCTCCTTTTTCTTACCAGCACTACTGCTCACGTGACTGCGATGGGCACCCGCAGTGAAATTGAATTTAATTTATGTTGTCTTGTGCTTTTTTTTTATTGTACTTACAACGGATGTGAGATTCCTCTGCTGTACGTCAACATTAATTGCTGCATTGCAGGATTTTTTGCGCCTTCTGGAGTTTTTGAATCCCTTTAACGTCTTCATTCAGTAAATTGCCGATTTTTAACTCTGTGGGAATCGTCATCATTTGTAGAACTAGAGTGAGATTTTTTATTTCTTGTGAAATTGATAATATTTACTGATTAATTTCCATGTATTTTTTCATGAGATTTTATATTTTCTCTGGCAATTTTTCAAATAATTTTGTTTCTTGAAAAACGCATCGTAGACAAGACATCGATTTTTCTCGGTATTTTTGTGGAATGAAGAAGTCAACCCAGACATGCGTCCAATGAAATTTTCCTCAAGGACATATGGTGCTTAGCATACCTCTGAATGCACCCGCACACATGTCCAATCTCACCCAGCACATGGGGGCTACACTGACGAGACAGAGAGAAAAATAGAAGAATCTCTACACAGTAGTTGGGTGACGTTGGCACCTTCGATAAACATCTATAAAACCCTCTTGATCGTCACCCGACGCCCGGAATCTCTCCATCTAACATCTTGAGGCGGAGGAGCCTGGTGACGAGCATTCTCATCTGGTGAATCGCCTCAACGGCTGCGGAGTCGTGAAAATTTTCGGACAGCCGTAAAAGAGCGGTCGTAAAACGCAATGTCGATAGCATTAAATTCACGAATATCCCCGTCACTTACGCCCAGCCAATCGATAGTGACGATTTTCCTCGTGTATCGGGTAATTTTCGAGATTACGAAAAAGCTGTGACGCCAACAGGCCTCTCAACAGTTTAGCCATTGCAAGATTTCGATAAAGACGATGTTTACGTGCTTGCGTTATTATCAAAGTTATTATTCGCTTGAGATAATAATACTTGTTGGTCAATTCATGATTTTCGTCGGAAGATGATGAAAATGTTGAAACTAATTATTTAATCAATCTCGAGTGGAAGATATGAATGTAATTATTCAACTATTCATTCTACTAATATTCATAGATTTTTTAAATATTACACAAACATACAATTTTGAATCGATACTATTTTCCATACCAAAATGTAAGCTCCTCAGCTACCCCCAATATTCCCAAAATCTCTCGACCAATAAATGAATCATTCTATCACTGAAGCCCACTACCTCCCCAAACTCCTCCGCCTCGCGGCGATCGCGGGGAGGGGGGCTGGGGGTAAGCCCACTTCCTCCAGCATCCCTCATTTGCCAAGGGGTTGCAGCAAGATGGCGCAAGAATCTCATGTGCGTTTTGCGCGCGCACAGACGTGTGTGCGACTCCCCGAGAAAAATGAGAGTAGGAGAATAAAAAAAAAAGCCCCACTTCTACAAACACTCCTGCACCACCGCTACACATACATAAACCCCCTGAAGTAGCCACGTTTCCAGGCATTCCCTTTCCACCCCACCCTCAGCAATAGTCCTGATATCCTGGGTTCCCGCCACTGCTCGGTTCGGGATGACACAGGGCTCCCCGAGGATTGACGATTGTCTCCGTAAACGGCCGAGTTAACGAAACGCGGGCAGCTGCGACTGGTCGGACAAAGAATACTCTTTGGTAGCATACAGTCACTGCGCGGCGAGCACGCACAGCACGGGCCAGCCCGCAACCAAAGGTACACATTTTCAAGAAAAAAAAAATCCCCCGAAACCCATGAAGTTTATTTCAATCATAACATAGTTAATTTTTTTCGTTCTGTGTGACTCCAAGTGTTCATCAACCTCAAATTAATTCATTAAAAAAAAAACACAAATCTAGTAACAAAAGGAAATATTGTTTACGGTGAGTTTGAAGGAACGTTAAAAAAAGTGTCCATCATCGAGTGATTATTCGCGGGGCTTTCGTGACAGGTGAATGAGGGAATGTTTATGAAAAAAAAATCCCTCAATTTTCTTGAACATCGAGAGGGAGAAGTATACAACTGAGTAAAGTGGTGCGCGCGCTTACGTTTTTCAGTGGGAAATAAAAAAAGAGGACAGTCTGTTAACGCAATTCGTGAGAAGAGGGTGGGGAGGCAAGAGTGAGGAGAAATCTCTCAGAGGGGTTATAATGTACACACACAGGGATACACAGTCGTACGCGCCGACGAATGGAAGACACGCGTGAGGAACTTAGGAGAGACGTTAATATCCAAGACGTACGAGTACGTCGCCCAGCGTGATACGACAGTTATCGCGTTTTAAAACGAAAAAAAAAATATCTAACGGAGATATACGTTTTAAAAGAAGAAACAGCCGAAATAATGCGCGTGAAACGGTGTAAATTTTTGTGGATAACAATTGCGTGACGAGCACTGAATGTTTGAGGTTTGGGAGGTGACCGGTTAGGGGTGGAGGATGAATTATTAACCGAATGGAGCACAACAAGTACGGCTTTTATTTATTTAAATCTTTAGCAGTTAATTGATAATGAATGCTTGAACTTTTGTGTGATTCCGTTGTTCTGGGGGCTGTTATTACTGCTGTGTCGCCAGTGTTGTTGTTTTCATGGCTCTACCCATAATTCTCAATCGTTTTGGCGTCCATGATCACGTGACAACGATTACAAATGGTGGTATTAGCAATCGGGATGTTTATTTACTTACTTTTGTGAAGCTGTGTTTCGGAATTATTTTGGCAATCGAGAAGGTGAGCTGTGTACACTGTACACTTATTCTTTTAACCGTTGGCTCTCACGTAAATACGAAAATATGAAATTGCTCTTTATCTCGCATTTCATTCGCTCGTAATCCCGTCTTTGTTTCTCGTCTCGTCGTCTACATTTTTCACTCATTTCTTTTGGCCGTTGAGTTTCGCCAGTGTGTGCATGCAAAATGGGAAGCAGCGATGAGTGTGACGAGAGTTCTTTCATTTCTTTTCTCATGTGCATATGCATTTTTTTAGAGAAAAAAAAAAATATCGAACTCGTGAGTCATGTTTCGGGATATTTTTAACGATTATAATTCTTCATTTGTTGTGGGGAGGAAATATCCGGGGGTGGGGGGTTTTTTATGATCCCGTGGTTTCGGCAAACGTTAATGCATCGTTAATGTACAACAGTTTGGAATGTAAAAAACCAAATGCCCGAGGTCACATTATAAAAGAGTCCAGGACAGAAAAGGGCTACCGTTTCGTAACCACGGAGAAATGTTTTCCCTTTCTTTTTTTTCCCTGGGCAATTCCAAGAACCGAGACGACTTTCGGCACAGTTTAGAATTTATACATGTGTACGGGTGTATGTGTGCTTAAGGGAATCGGGGCCGGAGTCAAGAAGGGAAGTAAGGAAGGATGGAGTAGCGCGAGAACAACGGACGCCGTAGCGAGATTTACGGGCCCGGGTTTCTTCGTTGGGTTATCCCTTCTCTTTTCACGATTTCTTTTTCTTCGTTAATTTTTTTTTCTCTCTCTCCTTGTTATATGCAAGTTCTTATTGCAGTTATCGCCCCGACGGTTTCAGAATCTCTGCACGCGGTGATGCGGGAGAATGAAGTATCTATGGGGAAATGTAGTTACGGCTTTTGCTGAGGTCTCCGATCGATTGTACCGGGAGACAGTTGTCCTTGATTTCATCTCGGTGATGGGAAGCTCGGGAGATTGAGTTTCGTGTGATATTTCGCGATATTTTTATAGTAAAATTTCTTCTGACTCGCCAGGCCATTTACTCCCGGGCTCATGAGGAGTGAAATTTATATCTAACTGTTGGCAAAAGTAAATGGATTTTTCGTGTTAATTCCGCAAAATATTCAGGGGAGAATTTATATTGCATAAAAATTTGAAAGGATTGAAAAATACCGAAGGGGAAAAGGAATATTCACTGATGTTCATAAGGATTATTTCCGTTTTAATCGAGGGATAATCCTTATCCGATGAACACTTCTGACATTTGATTTCTGTATTTTGAGTTGTTCATTTAAAACAACAAAAGTGTTTTTCGAGTGATCTTGTATAGGTGTACACCGGATGTGTGTTTCGAGGCAACGAGGTAACGGCCCTGGATTAACGTCAAATGCGTTTTCTCTACCTCTTCGTCCTCTCCGGGTGCCCTCAGCATGTACCTAAATACCAAAGTATCAGGATTAACGTGAATATACCAAGCCAGAGTAATACCCCAGTAACATTAGACGCATCAGTGCAGCACATTTTCACCTTTGAGACTCTGATTGTTTTCAAAAACATGAATGGATTATTTATGACGTTCGATTACCGCTCTCATTTCCATGTTCACTGAACTCGAATTTTTTCATTGGATAATGGATAAGGGAAAATACGATAATGCTAACGCTTCTTTGTCATTTTGTTGTTTATCTTGGATTTTTTTTTTATTGCTCATTCGTGAATGGTTTTTTCGAATTTTTTTTTATGCTTCATGCATGGCTCAGCCGATGACAATGTACGTGCTCAGCCCATTAATCTGGGGTTTAGCGAACCAATTTAAATATCAGCGACGCAGTGGACGCAATTTTATATCATTTCCGATATCTCGAAGGTGGGCACTGGGTGGGGAGTTGAGGGTCCATTTGGCTGATGCCAACACTGGAGCCAAAATACTCGCAACAATATCAGTGCTTTTGACCAAGACGCATGCGCGACGGCGTTTCTTTGCTTCCAACTGGTGAATCAATTTTTTCAATCAATAGAATATTTTTTATTCCGCCCTAGGAATCGCTGGTTTCATGATTGTTTCTGATTACGGGATTGATTCATTATCTTCATTAATCTGTCCCTAGCACTGATGAAATTGGAGGTCATTTGGCGGTTCTTTGGTCTTTTGGAGCAATGAGACATCCGTTTCGTTATTGATGGATTTGTCTCTCAATTTCACGATCTTCAAAAGTAGAAATCGATATTCGTATCGAGAAGATCCTCTGGCAAACCTAACCACCAAAAACACGTTCGTGAAAAGAGACCGTAGAACGTGCCCGTAGAGTGTTGTACGCCTGCGTGTGTGCACTTCTCTGTTTCGCATTTCGTCCCATTCCATTCTATATACACGAAATAACCAAGCTACGGTTGTATGAGTGGAAAGACCTTGAATCAAGCCAGCCTTTGTCGCAGAGAAAGAGAGAGAGAGAGCGAGAGACCCGAGCCACGAGGTCGGCGAAAGTGTACCCGAGAAGTAGTCGAGCTTTTTTGCTCGAGGAAGACCCGGCGTCGCGACTTTTTTGCTTTGCATTTTATTTTGGTTATTTTTTCAGTAAACCCTCTCTCACTCTTTGCCCACTCGACCTGCGACCATTTTGTGGTGGCTGGTTGGGGTTGAAAATTAGCGCCACCTCCGGGGAAAATAATAACTAGCGGGACGACAGTCTGTGAAGTTGGCAATTTGATTCTGAATGAGAGTTCAGTTTTGCCGATAATTTCGCCAGTTCATTCGCAGTTTTTTCCCAATATATTGAATTAAATTTTTAATTGATAAGTCGATGAACTATTGGGTTGCACGTTGAAACATACAATTTTTTCAAAACAGTCAAAATTGGATTGGCTGAAGAGAAGCTTTCGAATCTAAAATTGCAATTGCGCGGAAAAAATCCTGTTGATCTGTTCCGTAAACTTCGATGAGAATTTCTGCCAGAGAAAATTACCCGAACTACTTGTACATTCTCGAGTCAAAATGGAAATTACTGGGGATAAGGGACGGCGGGCGGTGTTTTCGCGTTATCGCGGCAGCATGAGAAAATTATTGGTCGACAAGCAACACCGGAAGTTGGGGAAAATGGCGTCGTTGATAATGTACGCCATAGGGAGTCGCTCAATATTAAAAAATTACTCCTTCGCGATTCGTCCGGCCCAAGAATGGGAAAAATAATAGAAACGACATTACCTTTGTGCAAAATTGATGAACTCATCAACAAATTTAATTTCTCGGCTTTTCAGAGCGTAATGCGCACTTCCAGGAAATATTCGTCATACTCTATATCCAGAAAAAACGTAACCCCAGCACATGTTGAGGGGGAAAAAAAAGTAACTGGAGGAAAAATCGGAGCAAAAAGAAGTTTTGAAATAAATTCCATACACATTTTTCGTTGAGTAGCACTGGGTATAGCGCGACGGAGCGTGCACTATGGGTCCAGGCACTTCTCCTCGCAAACGAAAAAGAGAGGCGGGTATTGAATTTTTCGTGCGTTAGCTACGGTCGATTCAGCGAAAGTGCATGGACGAGGAGACCAGCTGCTGCCTCTCTGGTATAACCCAGCACAACAGACGAAAGCCAGCACCGGATATTTTTCGTACCTTAATTTTTTTTTTCCACCACTGCATTCACTTCAAAGTTTTTTTCGCCTCGTTAAATGGAAAAATTATTCCCCGCTCCCCTCCGCCCTCCCGCGCGCGCCGTTGTTTTATTTTTTTTCATCATTTTTTTTTTCCTTGAGAATAATTTTCTCGGTACGAGCGAAGGGAAAACGAGAAGATGAGTGAATAAATGCATTAAATATTCATGAGATGTGAAAATGATAATCCATTTTGTGATAAGCCACTGGGTGGCTGGGATTATTTGGGTCGAAGAGAGGCAGTACAATAAAATTTAACTGTATCGCATCCGCCATTTTCCACATTTACTTTCGTTATTGCCATTTCACAATAATGACAATAAAATGAAACTCAGTGGCAATGATCGGCACTGATTTTATTAAACGACGCAGTTGGTGGAGAAGGGGGATGGTACACGTTATCTCGCCACAGAAATATGTACTCTTCACTATCACTTGTTGTATTAACCAACCCGCGGCTCTGTACGGTTTTCGTATCGTCGCGACGTTTGAGTTTCGCGACCTTTAAAGACTAAAGTTCGCGGTATTCAAGTCCAGACGATTTATGAACGAGCCAAGGAAAGTTCAATCCCCTGTACTGACGCTATTTCGTTTATTAACAATGATGTGACGTGCACTGTCATTATCATTTCTTAATAATAAGGATGATGGGGGAATAGGGTGGAAGATTGCGTGCATATTTTACTTCTTTACTGGTTTTCAATTCATTTGAGAAAGCTTTGGTTGGTGAGACTGAAAATCTAACCGACTATCGTATGAAGTAATGAACATCTTGAAAATCTGATGGTGGAGTGAAATTATTTAATGATGTTGAGGATTGTAGCTGTCATTCGACTATCAATGATCGTTTGATATGAAAAGGTTAATTTTCTGGAATATTCCAGATCGGTGAGAAAATGTGCGAATCAGTCGATCGTAAATTCAATTGAAATTCATGATATTGAGTGTGCAGATCGGGTTCCAGATTTCTATAAATGAAGTTAAATTTATGGAACTGCTCTTGAAAACTTTCCTCATATTTTGTCTTTTTCGTGTCGGTTTTTTATTTCATCTCATGATGTCCAATTCTCTGAGGGTATTGCCCTTACGAGTAATGAAATGACAATTCTGAATTCATTGAAAGTACGAGTGAATGATATTTTAAATTTTCACAATGAGGTTGACGATTCAAGCTATCTTTGAATTATGACGTCAATGTCAAACAGACATGTACTCGAATGCAGCCTTCGCTATTAACTCAATTTGAAAAAATTATTGACAATCCACTTGGCTTCATTAACCAGTTCTACAACTAAATTACTTGAACACTTGGTAATCATGTTTCGGCCCTTCGGTGAAAAATCCCGTATCACCCAATGATATTTGTCGAGTTCTTGGTAAATTTTATGTACCCATTCGAGAACAATTGTCCAACAGTTATGTAATTTTACTGAGTGGTACGGTAATTTCCCGAGAACTGCAAAAATTCAAAACGATTACCAAACGGTTATGTTGTTTCTGTGGTACTTTTCTTTCCGTGCAGTTGTCCCTTTCGTTTCATTCAAACAATTTTTCCTTTCATTTGGGAAAAAATCTGACTGAAGAGTGTCTGACCAGCAGTGCAAGTTTCCACTGATAGCGAAAGCTCGGTCACACGTACCGGAGCTCACCGGAGACCGTTTACTCCGTTAGTGTTTGAGATAGTGGAGAATGGTACAAGGAAAGTGAGAGCAAGAGTGAACTATTACTTCCCATTTACCCCCTAGTCACTAGTACCCCCTTTACCCCTCCCCACAAACAGATTTAAACGTGTTGGTAGTGCTGGTATAAATGGTGATACTTACACCTGTAAACTCAGAACTACAACGCGTTGCTCACAATGTAACTGTGCAACCGATCAATGACGTATGTACGTAGGCTGGTGTTCATGCAATAGTGTTACATACGTGTGTTTGGAGTTAATACGAGCTGAGTTGTGTGCGCCTCCATGTGTCGGAGGAATGGGGGTGAGAGGCCTCGGGCATGCACACAGTCAACAAAACACCCGGGTCGATATTTCGTCCTGGCCCCAAGCCGACGCTCCAGTTGCCAGTGATGGCTTCAAACTCGACGCGTTCATAATTTTCGTTCTACTGTGCAGGAAAATACCGTATTTTTCCGGCATTTCCACGCGTTAAAATGTGAATTAATACTTTTCTGGTAGAAAAAAAGGACAATTTGACGGATTTTTACTGAAAATTTTTCGGTGAATTCATGAAATAGTGCGTATTTAATTATTAAATCAATATGGGTGGGGTAGAATGGTTTCACTTGGCTATATCATTTGCTTCCATATCTCCCCCTTGACGGTTGAACGATTAATTATTATTCATTATTCCCTCGTGAAGTAAAATCCGCAACAAAGAGTGAATTTTCCAACTTTGTTGCGGGTAAATTATACGTCTACTTACAACGAAAATCTACCACTTAAATGATTGAAACGTTTGTATTTTAGACGCCTTGTTTAGTGAATACCAAAACGTGGGAATAGGTTGGCTTACGAGCAGGGAGGGCCTCGTAATAGTAACCTTGAGGGTGAAACGGGCGAGCGCGTGGTCAACGTGCGCGGAAGCCCAGTATCACACGTGGTTGTGTCGAGGGGGGAACCGGGTTGCGTGTTGAATTGGCATTTTCACCGAGCATACAACACGAATGCAGACATCTCCGAGAAATCCAGGGTCGAGGTTTTTCAGCTGTAGTTGAGAAATAGTCACATGACAGGGACGTTTTGCTCTGCTGGAGATGTTATTTCTGTTTACTCACGTGTGAATGAATAATTCGTTGAAATTTGATTGAGATACACTTTTGAATGTCATTGATATTTGGGGAATAGTTGATAGGTGATTTTTCGTTAAATTGATCATATAAATTTGAATTGCTTGATAATTTCACAGTACTTTCGCCTACATTTTTCGGATTTTTATCAACTGTCAGGAATCATTGAACTGAGATTCACAGTTCTAACGAATAAAACTCCTTTGAATTTTAATGTGACTGTAATGTAATAAAAATTTCCGAGAAGTGTAGCGGAAATGTCAACTGAAAATGTGTAACAGTGTAATTCATTGTATTCAAATGAATGTTTCTTTTTTTGATTTCAGATCGTACAAATCAACAGCCTTCAAACAAGCCACATTAACCTCAAGTGATTTATATTTTCTTACGAATCAAGAATCACGTAATTAGTGTCTATATTGTCGTAATATCCCAAGAGCTTAGGTTTGAAAGGAAGAAGAGGATTCTAATGCGCAGAAATTGTGAAAGGGAGACAAAGGATTGATACATACGTATTTTACTCTAGTGTACAAATATAAAGTCCGCCAGTGCCAAATCGAGAGGATTAAAAGCAAAACAAGAAGAAAAAAAAGTGAAACAGATTAAAATTATTATAAAGTTTTTAAAAAGGGATTTAAAAAAATTAAATACAACCGTGTGACAGAGAAATAAGTGAGCTAAACCATAAACCAAAGAATCTACCATTTTCTACTAATCATTCAACGATACTCTAACGAGCGGAGGGCAAACAGCTCGATTAAAAAAAAAACTACAGATTAAAACCAGACTAAACTCCTGATTAATTCGAGAAAGCACCAAGTTCTCCGCACACCGTTATTTAAAAAGCAAAAAAAAAATAACTAAAAATCACAAATAAAAACCAGACAGAGTCTAAAAGCATAGGAATTTATAGTTAAACATTGTAAGTATTCTACATTTTTTAAACGAGCACCGAGGAGTAAATTTTTATCAAATTTTATCGAGCAAAAAACAAGTTTAAGAGAAAAAAAATTAAGTTAAAAAAACGTTGACGAATTTTCGCTCAGGAAAACTAAAAAGTTAATGATAAACAAAAATTAAAAAGTTAAAAACCAATCTACTTCAGTTCGTAGCCTAAACCTGTCGAGTACAAAAGGAGGATTAAGTGGAGATATTCCCGCGTGAAGCTCAACGAAACTCACGATCGCAGTGTAATTGAACAGATAAATAATCTATTAAATGTCGTGTGTATGATCCCCAAGTGTCCCAGCGTAACAAGCGAACCCCATTGAACTCTTCGCGAATAAAAATAAACAGCAATTACCCATCATACTCCATCGATAATCAAATAAATTATCAATTACACCGGCACCTTCGATAGAAACCCTCGAAGGAGTGATGGATTTGAGGATGCTTCGTAGAAGATGAGCGGCGAGGTTAAAAAGGAGGTAGCACCCGAGAGGGTGAGCCCTCCGGCGGCACTGTCGATATCGCCAGGCAACCTTGGACCTGGTGATCCAAATCGCCATTTGCCGCCATTCAGTAGTTTCTCCGGTGACGTATCAATGGACACTGGTACAACATTAACAACTCTCCACAGTCAGGACGCGACTCTCGGTCTGACATCCTCGTGGGATTATTATGAGGGTCTGACAGGTCGCCTGATAGACTCACGGGGTGAAGTTGTACTTGCGAGTCAGTACCGTCCATGGGAATCAAAGCACGGCCTCCATCCAAATCCCGATGGTTTGCCAAGCTTTGCCAGCCAATTTGCCCCGCCGAGTGAGTCAGAGCCACAGTTGACAGCCCTTACACCTCTTTCACCGGCATCAGTGTCACATTCACCACCTGTGACATCAGCTGTTGGTTTACCAAGTTTTCATACACTTGGTTCACCACTACCACCACCACCTCATCCACATCGTACACCGGTTGGTTATCCACTCGTACCTGCACCTGTACAGGCACGAGAAGTACCAGCTCTTCAGCAACAGATTCTCGATGAGAGACACATTCAACTTCTTGGATCAAATCCTGTTCAGGCATTTGCACCACCTCCTGGTCATACACCTCACACAGTTCTCACAGTAGTTAAACAGGAGTATCCACATTTGCATCACACCAATTTCCAGAATCCCATGTCAACGGTCCTTGACTCATCACCATCTTCGAGGATCGATGGGAGGAAAAAGGAGCGAAGAAAAAATCGAGGTGATTCAATGGAATCGGAGGATGGTAGTGGTAATGTAGAGTCTTCGGGACAAGTTGCCGCGGTATCGTCGACGGGTAATCGTGGTCCACATGGACATTTGGGCGGTGGGATTGGTGATGGTGATGGGGATGGTGGACTTGGTGATAAACCGGCGAAAAAGAAACGCAAACGGTGTGGCGAGTGCATTGGATGCCAGAGAAAGGACAACTGCGGTGACTGTGCACCATGCAGAAATGACAAGAGCCATCAGATCTGTAAGATGAGACGGTGTGAGAAGCTGACGGAGAAAAAGGTGAGTCTATGATTCAAGATTAACTATTTATTCGATGATGATGAGGAGGGACGATTATGATTTTACAAAATTCGGAAATCACATATGAATAATCATCCCCACTCATTTAGTTAGACAACATAATTATTTTCAATTTGTTTATCTTGCGGTGATGAATAATACAACGAGGAAATGCGTACGTTATTTGACTGACAAGAAGGCTTGTCAAGAAACAAACCTGGGACACTAAAAAAAAATCGCCCTTCGTCATTATAAAAGTAGATTTGTTAATTCAATAATTAAATTTCTCATCGCGCATTTTCATTCGTTCAAATCTAACAAATTGATACAATTCTCCCCTCATAATTGTTCATTATAAAGTCATTAAAATCCACAAAGGGTAAAAACCGGTTTTACACGTTCCCGTCTTCGCCACTACTTTTCGCTCCCACGGGCATATCCACGACACGCGTTTTGTTAAAGATAACCTCATTGAAAATGAAAATCCATGCCCATAATAAAAACGCGTTGCGATATGGAATTTTCACTTGGAAATGCATGACTCATGTTCCAGTAGAAGGCGGATGTGAGTTCCGTGCGAAAGTTGTATCTTCAGTATTTACTAGTATGTATTTGCCGTAGGGGTTTTAGGTGATACAGGGAGGGCAATATATAGAGCAAAGAGGAGAGACGAGGGTGGGATTTACACGCTGAACCGTTTTGCCCGGTGGGTGGGCCAGGAATCGTACTTGGGTATATATAGAGATGAACTTGGCCTCGATGTTGGGGCTCAATGCGGCACCGTAGGGGGAGGGAAAGAGGGAAAATTGGTAGAGTGAGGGATTCCCGGAGGGAAATACAGAAATACAGATAACCGTTGGTTTATTATTGCAGTGACATTGAACTCAACAGAGGGGTTGGAATTCACTCTCTCTTCTGCTTCACCCAAATCATGAATAAACTTGATCTCATGTTCTGTTTTTGCTTGACAGTATACCAGGAGGGGGAGGAAAGTCTATTGATTTTTTTTTCCCTCTCCGGACGGCTGTTGTGATAAATTTAATAATTGGTTTTAACGAGGTAGTGAATTGTGATAGAGTGAACGGACTCTACGATGCCAATGGACGTAAGCAACTCTCTCAGTGTCTTATCGTAGGGCAAGTTCAAGGCTCAAGACCCCACGGGTCATTATAATCGCGTATCGAACTCTCTTCTGTGAAAATAAAATAAGTTGTTTTCACATTAAATCAGTGGTCTCGTGTTTTTCAATTGATTAATTAACACACTCGTGGTTTTTTTTATCGACTGCTGTAGGATAACTAGTGTTCGAAGTTACGACATATTTGTTCATATTTTTAAAACCTTTTTGTTACCGATGAAAAAATTAGGCTGATAGTTTGAATTGGTATGTCTTGCGACAGCCAATTTAATTTGTCTGTGTGTTCAATTAATCTCTGGAGGAATATCGGGGAAACCAAGGGAGATCTCTAACCATCCTGTCGTTTACCCCTTTATTTTCGGATTTTGATGAAGTAATTTCTATGATTTTCCATTGATCGATGCGGAATCGAATGTTTGTGGAGATATATGAGGAACGACGAATATGGATGTACAGTGATCGCGTGAGATTTTTGCGAGGCAAACAAATCAATTATCCCCTGACGTTTTGCTGCTACGTTTTGACCTATGACTCACGGGCATCGAACGCCGATGCCCAAGACAGAATGAATCAAAGTATTAATAACCCAAAGTCACTTTACATTATACGTTAAATCGATAAAACTCGTGAATTCTTCGATTATTTATTGCTTCGAATGTGACACATTTATCACGATAACTTTATCCTCAAGTAAAAACAAGCAAAAATAGAATGATATTAACGGTGGAAAATAAAATGTCAGTCCAACATTGATAACGTAATTTTTATATTAAACTAAAAATGTTGGGGTAATGAGCATTAGAAGAGACTTTTGAGACGAATTGTCAGAGCTTCGAATCGATGGCTTCCAACGGAAGAGGTGAAAGGGAGACCGAGTGAGAAAGGGCGGCTGGAGAGGGGGTATAAGTCATCTCAAATTCCCAATAATCAATACTACGATTCAAAGAGACTCGAAGAGCTCCAAAAAAATAAATTCAACTTTTTTTCCCCTCCTTGGATCAAATGAAAATAGAGAGAAAAATCATTCAGCGCAGGGGGCGACAGGAAGTGGGTAAAGGAAAAAAGTCACTGCAGCGAAGTTCAGGGGAAAAGTAATACCAGATGATGGATGAACCTTCGAGAGTCCAGGACCATTGTATATAGAGCTTCGCCGTCAAAACAACCCCCTTCCACCAGCTATCATGGCCTCAAACACCCTCCTTATCCCCGGGGAAGAGCCTGTCTCCGTCGCACTTCTTCCGCGTGTTTTCTAGATGCTATTCCTCGACGCCGAAAAAAAAAATGAAGCGAAAATAACCATTGGGGTCGTGGCGAACGTGTGTTACACCTGCGATCACGCATCGCCCCCAACACGAAGACCCCATCGTAATACTGATTTCCTGGGTGTTTTCATTCATTCATAAATCTCGGCGGGTCTTCTCGGGTTGTTTGTGGGTGTTTGTTTGGTGTCTTCTGGGTGGAGAAGAATGTAGAATCGAAATTGATCCCGGGGTGGTCGAATACAGGGAAAAGGAGTCTCACTTCCCAGGATATTTGTGTGATTTTTTTAAATTGATTAATCTCTATTTCTTAGGAGTTTAAATGAGGAGCTACAGTTCCTCGTTTCGTTAGGGGCAGTTCGATCTATTTCGATACAAAATAATTTCTATTATTTAGCAGCTTGGGATGGACGCCTTCGTAATTTTCCCGAGATCTTTCTTTTGCGATAGCACTTCTAAGCGCTTATCTCGTTAAAGACACATTTGGTAGAGATTTCGTGGCGGGGAGTTTACGATTCAGTCGAGAGTGATATTTGAATTTCGTGGATTCACCCTCCGGGCGATGATTTCCAAATGCGATGATGGAGGGCTTTCGTCGTTTTATATGGAGATGGGTTTTTAAATCGAATGATAATTTTCGGGATAGGTTTGTCGTCGATATTCGCTTCTAAACTAGAAAGTCTATGGATTATCAAAATACAACGAAGGGAAGTTATATATCATCTCGTGGTTCTTTGGTATCATAGATAATTATGACAGGAGCGTTCCATAAAGTAGAATGGTAACGAGGATTATTTTCAATAGAAATGACCAGAGAATTTCACTATTAAAAATTGATAGTTGAGATTTTTCTGGGAGAAATGGTTATCAGTGAGGCGTTGGCGATGCGTCGGCAATCGGTCATGTGTGAAGGAACTCATGGGTGGTAAAATTCAACCCAGGGCGCAGTAATTTTCACCCCAATTTCGTGGAATTTCTCACTTGCCGAAATAATTTTGCCAGAAGGCGTTGGCGAGGTGGAGGGCAAGGGTGGGCCTATTTTTTGGGTAAAATTCCATATTCTAACCCTTCATTTGGTACTCATGCGCAAGCGCTTGCAATATGTACCTCAGAGGTCCAACTAATTGCAATATTGGAAATTGATTTGCGATGGAGAAGCTGCCTCTTCATCAGGATCGTTTATTTTTATCGGGCATTTTTTATTATTCTGAATGCGCATTTGCTCTTGTTGGTTATTATTTACTTTATCCTCCGACAGCATGGCCGCTAGTGAGTTTGTTGCCCCTGAGGCATCGATAACCCTGGAGGAACTTAGCAATACATACGCTTATCGGTCACTTATCGCCGCTTCCAAGCAACGCATACCGTTTTACAAACTATTCAAAGTCTCGTTTACCAGGACGAAAACTCATTGCTATTAATTTTCAGTTTTATTGGAATTGTTTAATCGGTTTAGTTGGTTTTAGGAAATTATTGATATTGCTGGGGGGGGGGGGATTTCGTGATTAGGGATTAGGAGATATGGCTGTTGATAGTTTGAATTATTCTAATGTTGTGGATAGAAAATTTTGTATCGCCATCAGAACTGTTAAAATGATTTGGAAGAAATTTCCTATTGCAGCATAAAAATTGAAATAATATATAGTGTTGGCAGAAATGTCCAGTTTCTAAAATTATGGCAATATAAAAAATGAAATTTATGGGAACCCTTACGATTTTTATTAGATTAACTAATTCAAAATACTAACCGAATATTTTTCTAACCACTCACTAACAATTTACTAACAACTGTGTATTGAAGACTTCACCCAAAGATAACTTCCATTCAAATGACATTAAAATTAACTACCTGATAATAAAACCGTTGTAACGAGTCATGAAAATACTGAATAATAAATTTGTTGTGGTTATTTATGTGGAACAAGTCTTAGGGTGTTCTTGATGTGACTAATCAAACTAAAAAATGAAAAGTACTAACGAATAACTGACATAACTAACATACAACTAACATTTCGGTGATACTACTAAGACTGTTGGCCTGCGATCGCGTAGATTATTCGGCATATCTGATAATTTCAATAAGTAATTGGGGCCCCACGCGACCGGGGGTACTGCGCGTTCAACGTAATTAACGAAAATTAATCACAGAGGCATTAACAACTTATTAACACAAAACACTAACCCCTGTTTTTACTAATTCTAGCATTAAGAAGTGTGACTAAATCTACTAACCATAACCGCACTAACAATTTATTAACATTATTTGGTATTAACAATTTTTTTTTAGAACGTTCTCAGGTGATTTGCCCGGAACTGTAAAAAATATTCGAATAGCCTTAAACATTCTCCTTTATATTTTTTCAAATGGCAAATTTCATGCACAAGTTTAATCGTGTCATTGCACTCGAACATTCCCTTTCTCTCTATGTGAGTTCCTCGCAGCCATATCCCGGAAATTTTAGCGTATGAATTCCTACTAAAATATTCATCAACAACACAACAATAAACCCGCAAAATTTGGTTAGCAACGTGAACTCTCTATTGAGTGCGAGAATCTTCAATTCACCTTTTTTCCAACCCACTTCATACATATTTGAGTGTTTCCTTTATATTCACCTGTAATAATTTAAACCTTGCATCGTAAACTCTCTCTTCGGTAACCGAATACTTCGCTCTCTCGGTGCCCCTTTTCTTTTTTTTTTTAAACCCCGCCGCAGTCTCGCCCTTTCGTCGTGAGTCTCGCGCGGGGGATATCCTCTTTCTCGTTTTACTTTTCACGGGCTTCCCCCGTTTCGATTTATCGAAGGAAACCGGAACCAAGTGAAGGAGAATTGTTGCGATAGGAATTATTCGCGAAGCTCTGAAACCGTTGTACTTCTAAATTAAATTACATGAAGGGTGAAGAAAGGGAGGAAATTTAAGAGCAGTTCTTTGAAGTTCAATTGAACTTGATTAAATTCACGTTTCATTTATTCCAGCAATTTTTCTGAATTCATTCTCCGAACGATTGATTATTTATTGTGTGATTATTTTTGGAGAAACTTCACTGGGTTTTTTTCTAAAATTGTATAGAAAATTGAACCAAAAATTTAAAAACGTACTAATTTTTTATTTATCCAAATTTCTCTTGTTTCTCAGATCTATTTTCCCTTCATATTCCCGAAGAGCATCAGAAAAATCCCTCAAGCCCAGGAGGAAATCCCCCATGGAGGCTTTTCCTCTCGAGGGAGCTAGAGACTCGATTATCTGCGCGTCAGTTTTCACGGTGCCCAAATATGTCCCAAGTTTTCTAAAAGCGTATTACGTATTTTTCCTATCTCCATACTCTCATTTTGTACCGACACTAGACACCGTGTTACAGGAATAAAAAAAAACCCCAGAAGTCGTAGAAAATTCCCATGAACTCGCGCTAACATATTTGGGGATTAACTCAACCCCTTCGTATTTTGGGGGTGCAGAGAAAGAGCTAGAGAAAGGTCGATCGATCCGGGAATTATCGCCTTGGCAAATAAAACTTCTGTTCAGGTCTAACATTACTGGGATCCTACCTTTGCAGCGACAGATGGGGAATTAACATTCGTATAAAAGAGTGAATGCGGGGTATATGTCATTTTGGACGTTCTCCGATTCATCAGCGGTTCTGGCTCAACCAATCTGTCGGGATTTCATTTTTCAATCTCTACGAAATGTCATTGTTGATGCATGAAGTGCAATGTTTTGTGACGGCTGGCCTCCATAATGTGAAAAATAATTTTATAAATGCAGTTATCGATTGCAACTGCGTTTTTATTTATTGCTTGCACAGGGAAATTGTAGAGAACATACAACACTCCAAAATTATCGGCTATTTTCTGATAGATTCTTTGCAAACAACCCAAATATTTAATACTAATAAACACCGAGGAGCATTCCTCAATCCCAAATAAAACCAAATCACAAACAAAAACCCCGATTCTCTTCAGAAACATCCCCCAACCAACGAAATTGCGTCGTACGCACTTTTCGTCGTACAACAGCGCGCGAGGTTCTGCCAGTCGATATATCGATCCACACCCCTTCCCGCCCTGTTTCCTGCAACGGGAACAGGACTCCTCTCTCCCACAGGATGAGTCACACAGCCTCCCCGGGCCCCCATGTTCCGTACGCATCGCACAGCGCGTTCCGCGTGGCAACCCCCTTGTCGCCCTCCACCCCCGCACCATCACGCACACAGTGAGACTCGACGCACGCAGAAATGCGTTAGTACGCATTCGATCGATCGCCCTTTTCAAGGTATAAGTGCAAACATACGCACACCTCCATCCCCCATCCCCCTACAATGCCTATCTCGCTTCTTCATTTTGCTTCCTTTATCTTTTTCACGCTTTTTCCAACTCTTCCGCTCCCTATTCTCACATTTTTTTTTTCTTTTTAAACTTCTCTTATTCCCTTTTGTCTTTCGGGTATTTTTCTTTTTATTACAACAACGCCAGGTCCATTTTGTTTTTGCGAGAAAGAGCGATGAAGGAAGGGAATGAGGGAGATTTTTTGGTGGGGCGGCAGGGAGGAGGGACGGGAGGGGGTGGGTGAGAAAGGACGCAGGACAAAACTGTAAAGCCAGTTTTACATTATTCAGCGCGTGTGCCCGCGTGTCTATCGTACATACAGCATTCTCAGAAGCAAGGAAATGCCGCGCGTTACCCGCACTCTCCTCAAATTTTTTTTTTCCTTCACTCGTATGTCCTCACGTGTTCCCCTCTCCCTGAATTTCAGAGTTTCCTTTCATGTTCCGGATATTTCAGTGCAAATCTCTTTCGCCAGGGCTCTCTTTGTTACTCTTGTCTGTACGTTTCTTTCTCCTCTCGGTGATTATTTTTTTTTTTTCGCCTTTAAGTAAGTTCGTCTCGGGGATGTTGTACCTCTTATCGAGACTGAGGTGGTTGACAATATTTTTCTAACGCCCGCGCGGTTTTTTTTTCTCTGGCTTATTTACGCTTATTTATTTTTGTATTTTTACCTTGCACTGCACTCGAGGGGCCTATGCAAAGTCGGGAATGTGAATCAACAGAAGTATCTTCAGATAAGGGGATTGGAGATTACGAGAGACGGGTTTCGGGGTTTTTTGAAGACGAGGGCGCCTGCACTATGTTAAATTATTAAGTGTTGCCGATATGTGGAGAAACTCTCACTGAGTTTTGAAATGTTTGATGATAATTTAAATGGTTTTCGGATGGATTGAATAGGAGAATTTAATGAATAGGATAATTCAATCATTTCAATTTCATTTGAGTCTTCACTATAAAAACCAAATTCAATTTTTAGTTTCAATCGAAATTACAAGATTAAGGATTAAAAAATTGGAATAGAAAATATTATACTCTAATTTTTTGTGGAAAAATTCATAGATAACTAAGAAACGTTATAAATTCAACTGCCGATAACTTATTCCATTTTCGTTATCATTTGGCGTAAAAAACGTCTATAATATGGAAAAAAATACAATGAGCATTCATTGCAAGCCTGTAATTGAATTGTAACACATTTATGATAGTAATTCGTCTCCGTATATTCACAATAGCCTTCAGCGAAAGAGTTATCATTAGAGATTCAATGAACAATGTCAATTGATTGCCCTCCCCCTTTCCCTCGATTCTCCAACCTCAAGTTTAAAGGATTGGATAAGGAATAATACAAGGGGGTGGAGCTACACCTCCATAAACCCGTGTACCATATTCTCGGAATTTTGGAAAGGGTTCTTCGCAATTTTCGGTAATCACTCCACACAGATAAAGATATACAACAAAAAAAAACCATGAGCCAGCGAATTAATATTTTCCCCTGTTTGAAAACTGATGTAATATAAATGTATAAAGAAAAAAAAAAGTTTTTCGCGCATTTCATGTCACCGTGTGTCACGTGCACACGTGCATATTTGTTCACGTGCGAGTAATAACAAGGTGGCCCAGGGCGTTTGTTACAAGCGTGCAATTATCCCTACTACTCCCCTGAAAAATGTAAAGTTGCATTTGCGGGGTTAAAAATAAATAACGCGATATCGACGCCATACCAGATACTTACAATATTCGTTGTAATTATGCGTTAATTTCATGGTTAAATGTTGCAAAGTAGGGGGTAATGAAGTGCTGCTATGGAAAAAAGTAGCAAGTAAAGTTATCCTTCAATGTTTTAGTTACATTTTAAATGCCCTTATCGCCAGTCATTAGCATTTTTCTTATCCGTGTTATATCACTAAAAATCTACATTCAAAGTTAATAATAACAGAGAAATATATTACGGAGACAGACCTTTCCCTAATAAGTCCCCAAAAATTGTTGAATTTTTTCGAAAAATTCTTTCACCAATTTTTCATATGTTGTGAGTCCTTGTGAGACGTATAGGCCACCTAAATCGTTCGTTAAACGCCAAATCGATTCCACAGACGCAGTAAAAATCGACGTTGGCCGCCTCTAAACTGCTTTCGTACTTCAGGATAACTGAAGGACCTGGGGTGAGGCGGGGCCAGGGGGGATGGGGGGGTGTAGGCTGATGGAGAGGGGAGTAGCTGCAAGCAACGGGCAGCGGTGAAGCCCCTGTAAGGATATAATCTGGCTAGATTCGCTGGTATCGATTTTCGAGGTGCAGGGGGTAGCGCGCGCGCAGCGCTCATGTGTACTGTGCGTGGCCCAATGCGTAGCGTGCCTGATGCCTAGGAGATATATCGCTCGAGTGAGCGCAACCGGGTATTCACTGTGTGTGACTCACTCCATCGTATTTCCTCATTCGACGAAGTAACAAATTTTTCAAGGAAATTACGTGAGAAATATTATTACGGATGAATTTGATTTTTGCCGGCAGTAGGAGCTTTTTCGATTTTTTTCGTCTGATTTGAAGGGATGAGGGATGATACACGTGTAGGAGACATGGAGGGAGGGTTGGCCTTGACTCGTGAATTCCACCCAGAGGAAAGGGGGAGTAGTCTCTTGGGACTCGAGTCGTTTCCCGAGAAATTAGGGAAAATTTCGGTGTTCAACCCAATTTTGATAAACTTTCTGCCGTAAAAACTGTATTTCAAGAATATTTCTTCATTAACATATATAAAATTGTGGAAATTTTTATCCACAATTTAATAAGTTTGATGTTATTACTGGAATTGTCATTTTTGCAGTGGAAAAACCGAGGGAAATTTGTGGTGTTGCAGATGACGATTAAAAATACACTGCATTTGCATTTTGACCGGTGGTACTAAATGAAAAATTGAATTCAGTAGATGCGAGTGATTTGGCGAGTACACTTGTCAAATAAATGATCCCCAGCACGCGAGAAGACACAAAATGCGGTCAGTTAGGGCCACGTGCTAGTCCCTCCCCATCATCCACCTCCCCTGGCCGTTCAGCCCTCGTATTTTCTCTCAAAGGTATTGAAACTCTTTGAGAAAACGAGTGATATGAGTACATTGAGTATATATGGACTGCTATGTGCGATGGGTTAGAAACAGGTAAAAAGGGTCCTCCAGCTGTCGGACAGCTGCTCTCCCCGATGTCCTACATACATCGCCGATGAAGCCGGGCGTAGCCGAGTCACGCACTCACACACATACACAACTGGTGCAAAATACGAGCTATATTCAATGGTTAAACGTACGTAACAGTGAGTGGGACAGACAGTGGTTGGCCGAGAAGAGGGAGGTACCACGTGGAAAATGGCATTTCTCCTTTTCGTACATGGTGCACGTGTGTTATATACCAATTGGCCATTTACGTCAAGGTTTTTCAGCGTGACGGCCATGAACAATGCCCATGAGCCACTGTCCTGCACTTACCCCGAGCCGTATCGAAATTAGCTCCAGACTGTCTTCATCCCTTTCATGTGGCATTTTTTTTTTCCATCCACTCTTTAATGTTTTCCGTTTTTTTTCCTCGGCGATCGCTTTCTATTTCATCCCGGTTCTTTATTCCTACTGCTTAACGTCTGTTTGACGAGTGTCATCTGACGACAATAACCCAACCCCTGGGGGATGTCAAATGGTCCTGACAAGTCGAGTGTAACGACACCTCGTCTTATCTCTCTACGCGTTTCGCTTCCGTGCGCGATTTATCCGACGGTTTTTATTCTTTAATTCTGGGGAATCGCTCACGGGTAAATGATGAATCGATTGGTGCTTTTGGTACTTTACGGGCTCGCCAATGTCGAGTGATTACTGGGAGAAAAATCTAAGTGATGAATTAAAATTGAGAGGAGATGTCGCTGTAGCGTTTGGTCATTGGTGATATTTGTGATAAACCTGAGGGAATAAATTTATTAAAAAATCTATTAACAGTTGTCGTTAAATATTGATCGGAAGATCAAGGGGGGTAGAAAATTCCTGCCTATTTGATTCGATTTTCCGTACAATTCCAAGTTCTCATACTTTTTTTTTTCTCAAGTTGAATTTAATGTTATTCTCCTGAAAATTATTACGAAACTCTCCGTGAAATTTCGATTTCTTTCTGAATAATGTGAAATTCAAGCAGATGTTGATTCTCCCTCGTTTCTTCTCCAGTACTCGGTTCTATTCAAGCCCTAGATACAATTCATAGGTTGTCACATGTTCACGTGTATCACGTGTTCACTTCTTTTTATGCCAAAACGATTTCATTTGATCTCATCAAATTATTTCGCTCGTTCCGTTCTATTCTGGATGAATAATACAGCACACAAGTTGCAGTGAGACACAACGGCGCGGGAATTATGTCGACAATGCTTCTGATTGTCGGTTAATTATGACGTCACAAGTGCGAATATAACCAACTCGTATTGAACGTGTACCCAGCGGTGATACAAGAGACAATCGTGTCGATGATGTTTTTATAGGGAACAGGGAGAGGCAAAAAATGGCGAAGAAGTGGGTGAATAAAAAATTTTCCCCCAGTTTTTTTTGCCAACATTTTTTTTCTCCCCCTCGTAATGCGCCGGAGAAATTTACGGAGGATGACGCTGGCTTGACGATATCGCCTTCTCGTTATTTACGTGATTTTTTTTTTGTGTCTTCGATTCAGATGACCGGGTGCCACGGATATAAAAAAAAGGAAGGGGAGGTAGTGGAGAATGATCACGAGGAAAAGTCGATTGAGAATTCTGAAGTGTGCATGTGCGCCAGACGAGGCAGAAAGGGCCACATTAGAATCCATACCGAGTCTGTATGTGTATTTGTGACTAAACTACGGGAGAAACGGAACCATGATTTATTTGCGCCATGGGGGCACCACGACGCGCCTCATATTTCTTTTAGTTCTCTGCCTCCGGTGTATATTCTACACAGTTCTCTCTATACTTTGAAGTTTAATCGATGGTGGAACAATATAGAACGATTTTAACAACTTATGTGGCTGGAGAAATTCGAAGCGAGGAGAAGAAGAAAAAAAAAATACCGGTGAAACGAAGCAAAACGGAAACCCCAAAATTGCTCGACAATTTTATGAGTTTCGTTGAAATTTTAGGAATTTCAATTTCAACTGAACGAATTTTACGAACGAAAAAAAAAATGAGAAAAACAATGGTTTGAACGGGAGAAATATAAAACCGTAAGATCAGTTGTTATACACCAGAAAATTGGATTTACAGTCCTTCCAGAAGGCACAACAACACATGTGCCTCGCCATAACGTCACAATGGCTAATTCTAATCCTAATGGGACCTAAATCCCGTATCCCAGGACCCCAAATGCGCTGATACCAATTACGAGCGGCCATTAGTTTTAGTTCTAACGGCAAAATCAGCTTCGCTTTCGACTCAATCGTTCTTTATTTTCGTTCTATGTGTGGTACACATTATTTATCCACTAATACTGAGGAGAAAAAATAACCCCTGATACTCCACCTTCTCCCCAACTATCCTTTGATCGATAGTCTTGAGCGTACCTTGATTTATGGTCCACG
Organism: Diachasmimorpha longicaudata; assembly: GCF_034640455.1. NCBI lineage: Eukaryota > Metazoa > Arthropoda > Insecta > Hymenoptera > Braconidae > Diachasmimorpha > Diachasmimorpha longicaudata. Next base: position 9,322,919 of record NC_087228.1, on the reverse strand, counting down.
CTAATTACGCTCATTTACATGGAGATAGATTAAGCCGCTTGGACCAATTAAACTTGAGGAGTATCCACCCCTCTGAATGTTTTCTACTCACTGGCGTTAAGCCCCGCACCCCCCTCCCCTGTTATCATCCTGTGATACATCATGGAGAATAGTCCGAAAAATTATATCTTTCAGACTTATACAGAATTACGTTTCAAAGCCCAAGTGAAATGGATTTTGCTCGACAATGACTTCGCTTGCTTGGTAATTCTTCATCAATTTCATTCTCCGTGTAGTTTCTAGTACTCAGCGGACGCGACTAGTCCCATTGTGAGCCCCGATATTGATTCCTCATAGCTCTCAAGGGATGAAAATAATCAATTGAGGGGGATTTCATTTCCTGGGATGTAAATACCAGAAACAAAATCGTGAAAGCCATCTCAAATAGCCTTCTGTTGCAACGACGATGGAGGATAGAAACTAGATTCCCGGGCAGCTGCTGACCCCTCTGAAAAACCGGAAGCTGTCGGCCATCTTGTTTGCACAGTTGCCATAGTTACGGTGAGATTTTCAGCGTCTGCAGGAGATCGCATGGATCATTTGTACATCGGTATTAGTCGAAGAGTGGGATTTCAAAGATTTTGGTGAGAAAATAGAGATGAAAATATTTTACTGGAAATTTTCATCAAATTGTTGGAAATTTCTTATCAACTCCATTTTATCTTGACACATTCCTTGATAGATTCTTCTATCTTCTATCTCGCTTCGAAAACCTCCCATCGTAAGTTTATATCATTCTTTTGTGATTCTAGATTCTTTTTTTAGTTCAACATATTCAATTATTTTCCCCCTTCTGTCAGCAGTTTGATGGAACAGTGCAAAGAATCTGCGGTAAATTTTCCCAAATTGAAAATGACGAAATTACTGTCGGCGATAAGCACAGGGCACAGGGCTCCTCCCTGTGTCAAGGGACGCCTTAATGAAGGTGCATTTCCTCGAGTGATTAACGAGGAGGCACCCGCCATTTTGAATTCAAGCAGATGCGTCCAGTACCTCCAATTGTCTTTCATTATTTCTTCTTCTTTTTTTTTTTTTGGTAAAACGAAAACAATGTCGATTGGATCTAACAATCCGGTTTAACGAAACGAATAGTGATCATTTAACTCCAGTTGGTATGTCTTTTTTTTTATCGCTTCTCGGGATGGGAAAAAATGATATTCTATACCTGGGCATTTTGTTAGATCACTCGATACAGATTTATGGGAATGATAAAACACAAAATGACTCGCGTACACCAGACGCTTTACGATTCTGAAGGGCGAGATAACGTTTGAATTTCAGTGTATTCCAGTCTGCAGCGAGCGTACATAACTTGAAAGAGAGTATTACAGTCGTGAGGGAGAAGGGGTGGAAGAGAGGGGGTATGGGGAGTAATCGGATTAATCGCAATCAAAAAATGCCATCTGCCGGATTGTTTGGTGTACGTGCTATTGCGGCGAGGGGTGGTGGACTATAAATTTTCCAGAAATCTAGAATCTGGGTCTAGGAGAATTGGAAAATCTTGCTGGAGTGCTGAGCGAATAAGGGGTGAGGGGATTTTAAATGGAGGGATGACAATCGTGAAATTCTATCCAACAATAGTCTACTGCACGTGAAAAATAACTTCGAGGGGAGGAAATTTACTTCAGGGAGACTGAATAATTGAAAAAAAATCTTTAAGTTACACTTTGAAGTGCAGTTTGTAAACGAGCGACATGAATTTCAGTAAAAAATGTGAGACGGAACTGAAATTGTCCAAATCGTCACGGAAATTCTACGATTTGGTCCATAAAATTTAACCACCCGACTGATGACTCACCGCTGTGGGGACAGCGAGTCGTACCGTAATTTTTCCCCGACGATTGAGACATTTTTCGAAGCAGAACGTGAAGATAACACAGGAGGTTCATAAAATTTTTTGAACATTCGATGTAATTGTCGAGAATTTTCGAGAAATATTTATTTCCATCGAACGTCTTAAGTCGACGCTTGATTTTTCGAAAAATAGGCTGTTGCGCTGAACTTTTACTGCCCTTCGAAAACGCTCACTCGGCTTGGACAGATGTTACACTTCTTCTGGGGATTTAGAGTGGCTTCGTACGCTGGATAGTATGTCCTAAACGAGGACCACGTGTGGAGGAAATCCATTTCCTTTTACGATGGAGAAAAAATGACGGAAATTAGAAGTTGTCCGGGTGTCGCAGCTGTCATCAGCCGAGATTTACTTATAATTTTTTATTCCCCAATGATCGGATGTTTAATCGGCAGGACCTCCTTCGCTGTTCAATCATCCTGGGAGATGTTGAATATTTTTTTATTCGTGTATCATCGAGAAGGTTGAAAGGTGCTGGGAAAATTTATCCAGCGGGGATGCTGCATAAAAAAGGGCATTATTCCACTGGCGGATGGGCCGTTGAGGAAGAGACAATGATGGACGGGTTTCTTTTCGTTTTTTTACAGATGGGTGAAGTTGAGAAAAAAATTAATTATCCAAATTTACGCGTGGCCACTATTCCTCCTCGATCTACGGGACCTTGGTGAAGGATCCTAGTGCCTTCGGTGCGCAGCTGTCTGCAATTATTATCCTTCTGACCTGGCTTCAGAGACTTCACTTTTGTACCTGAATTTTTTATTCCTAGTTTTTCCTTTCAACTTGATTTTATTTTTCGAGTTGATGACGTGTGAGGGACTTCTCCTCTGAATTTAATTGAATTAAATTTTTTTGAGGAGAGAAAAAAATGATTTATCGGTTTCGGAATTACGAAATTAAATTATCGATAAAAGGGGTGTGAATATCAGGCATTCCTCTCCCCTGTGGGAAAGCAGAGTTCGAAAAATTTGGAGAAAGCAATCGGAAGTGTCTAGAGAAATTGAAAAATACTTTTTGAATGGTAGTTAATCAGTTATTAAAATCCACCTCATAATCTCCCCCCGATACAGCCAATTTCCACGGAACTTCCAGCAGGGACGATCGGGAAGAAATCAATGGGCGAATAAAATGAAAAATGATCCACATAATTCCGATCATTCTCAAAATCATCCCCATGATGAATCCATTTTGGATAAGACCGTTACAAATGGCCACGTATGTGTGAGCGTCTCGTTGCAACAATGGTAGATATTTTTATAGCGATTCGCGACGGCAGCTACATCAACACACCGACCGGTTTTCCAAGCGTGCATTTGAACATCTGCCGCTCCGTTTCTCTCCGATGCCGTCTGGGCATTATACTACATATATACTTGCCATTACATACATGTACATTTAGCGCGTCCGAGGTCACGAGCATTGCACTCGGAAATTTTCACACGTGATTCACTGGAAAAATATTGTTTCACTGTCAAGAGCGCTCGCGTGAAACCACGAGAAGTACAATGGGAAAAAAATATCATCATATAATCAAAAATATAATAATCATTTTTTTCAACTGCTCCAGACAATTTCACGTGAAAAATTACCCTCAATGATTCAAGTGCAATGATTGTAATCCCGTTTGCAGAGGCATGTCTCGGTGCTTGACGTACGTGTATTAAAGAGCTTATCAATCAATTCGACGATGGACAATTCTCACAATGAGATCTGAGTGAATTGCATTAACCTACAGACATACATTGCAGCTGTCTATGCATGAGCCACGAGAATGTGTCCGTCGCGTAGGAGTGACGGTGGTCAACCCCAAACTACTCTCACGCAAACACGCGATGACACATGAAAAACCGCATATTTGCAATCCTGGGCTTTTTCAAATATTCATATACCCGGTTATGCCCGACATCACGGGATTCCTCAATTTTCACCGGGATAATCAGACACTTCCGCTTTGCTCAGGAAATTTCGGAATTTTTTTATTTGTTTTCGAAGATATTTCGTGAGGGGGTGAATACACTGTTTCGAAAATTTTGACATCATGCGACAGCTGCATTTTCAAATACCAATTTTGTCAATTCTATTGAATTTCATTTTTACACGCACTGAATCTCAAATGTTCTCAAAATTTACGGTCATTTTTCTTATCCGATGTTCGCTCATGCGATGAACATATTTTTTTTTCAACTATGGCGACAGCTGCCTGTGAATGTGAATTCACGTTAAGAAGTCGAACTTTTAAAAATTATTATAATTCGGTATTTTGTTTCTCATAGAAAGGACAGGTGGACATTTGGAAGTTATAAATGTTTGAGTTTCCAATATCTTGGGAATTAAAAAAAAACTTGGACGACAACCGTAAATTCTCGTGGCTTCATTTTTTCCTGAGAATTCGGCTAAAGTTATGTAAAATCCATTTGAATGTTGAAAAAATTCTTTTTATGCAACTTAAATATGCACCATTGCAAACATATTATGAAAATAGTGATTGATACCGATTGCTGCAGGAGCGTGGGGTATTTTTGGACGAGTTGAATGGCCCGCGTTGTAAGAAATCAAATAATTTTATATTGAAACAATACTAAATGGCATGATGAAACAAACATTAATACCAGTTATTTTTAAGTATCCTCCGGATGTCGAGCGTCGTCTTCTGACAACAGTTACACGACCAACTGGGATTATTTTTCAAATTTCACAGCCCACTTCCGGTGGACCACCAGAAAAAATCTTTTCGCTGGCATTACTAAAGAGAGTTATATCAAGTTGACAACCGTGCGTGATCCTCGGGCTACTGCTCCAAGTATCAAACCCCGTGCATTATTCATCGGCACGACTGCCATAGCGTCACGCATACGCTCCGCAGATCACTCGGAACTCGAATCCCGACTGATTATTGTATTTGTTTACTTCAAGAAATTGGCAATTATTCTATTTTCTTGGTGGCACTTGTCTTTGCTCGTGAAATTGACAGTTATAATTTTTTTGAATTAGAAAGGATGATAATTTTAATATGATAAATAGGCTTGATGGTTTTGAATGAAAAAATGAGCCCCAACTCCGGATGGCAATTCAATCAACTAATGCGGGTGAGAATCGTGGGAAGTTGGACATGGGAGTTTTCTTACTTCTTACCCTTTAGGTACACGTATTTTTTCCAGTGTTTTACTACTACCCCCATGCCGTTGCGCCTTCCTTTTCATGGCGGAAATGCTCAAAATTACGATACGTCGAAGTACATTTCTCTCTTTGTCCAAAATTTTTTTTACTTTTTTATTGTTTCCTCATTCCGTTCAGTAATAATTTTTTGGAGTGAAGACTCCTCAGAAGAAAGAAGAATTCTCGTCTCCCTCCCTCATTCATCCCAATGTCTCGAACTTCTCCATTGGGCGGCAACTGAATTTAATTAAAATTGTCAAGATTCTCCGGAATGATGTGCAACTGCTCCAAGAATTTTCTCATAAACCGATGCCAGAGCAGTATCTCAAGTCTCTCATTTCAGAAAAATTAAATATCATGTTTTCTCTCTGTCTCTCGTCGCTACTAACTCAGACGAAAAAAAATTATCGTATCACTGGTCAATACTAAATCATTCCGGAGGAATAAACACGTCAATGCACCCAGTGTTTCACTCGTTGTGATTCAGTATTCCGTCGATAGATTTGAAGTGAGCATATTGGATGAGTGGTACGGCTTTAGTCTTTCATCCAGCCGACCGGGGTTCGATTCCCCGCGAATCCGCAATTTTTCAAAGTTCATAATGCTCGCAGCCGCAGTGGCGAAATTGGTTAACGCACCAGGTAGGCATACGGGCCAGACGGTGAAAGAGAGGGAGAATCTGAGAGAGAGAGAGAGAAAATGAGAGAGAATATGTGGGTCTGGAACTTGGAGTTCTCGGTTCAAATCCGAGCTGCGGCGAACTTTTTGCATCAAAGGGGAGAGGAACGTTGACGAAAATTTGTTTGGGTTTAGCAATTCGTCAAGTTAAACAGGGGGAGGCCACCTTATCATAACGAGTATGTGATAATGAGCACTTGAATCATACTTTCTTCCAACTGGAATAGACATGATGCAATTGTTTCTCCCTCAAATGAAATTTCCCCTGCCAATTATTATCCGCGATCTCCGGAATTTGGAAATTATTTGGAAGATAAGGAAAGGACATTCAATAAAAAGAAAATTAACCTCACGGTACACATTGACGTTATCGAAGCCAGGTGCAAATCGACTAAATACACCGAAACAGCCTTTATTACCGTCGTAATTAGGTCTCCAAATGACAAGCAATTTGATATATGACAGATACTGATAAGAATCCCGAGGACCGCCCGGAAATAGACCCGTCACTCCGCGAAAAATTGAAAAAAAAAACCACCAACTTGAGCAGCTGTGCTGAATCGAAACAAGATATTGTCGGGGACACCCTGCATAATAATTGGTTAACAGGTTTTATGAACCTGTAACGGTGAACGACGGAAGCCGCACTCAAGCTTTGCCGCCATGGCCGGTCCAATTTGCTCTCGGTTGGACCAGCTTGAGCCACGACGTTCATCATCATATAACGCTTTTTATTCTATATATACAACCCGCTGACTCAATGGTATACTCTCGACCAACTAGTAAATTGATTAGTTGGGTATTGTGCGGCGTATACGCATGTGCAACATAAACGTTATGACGATGATGGTGTACGAAACACGCGCTAGCTCGATAGAAAAAAATAATCCTGGGAACGTTAGACGAATGAGTCTGTGATCAGCGTTGTGGCTCGGACCCAATGAAAATAAAAAGGATGTCAGATTGCTGCGGCGTCGGAAGTTACGGATTAAGTTAGGAAGTGGACTGTTAGGCCGTCGGGTGGATTGGAGTGCGATGGAAAATGCCAGAGCGTATCATGAAGAAGAGAGACTGTCACTTACAAACAACAAAAATAAAATTTGCAGTTTTATTGATCAATTCATCTGTGATTTCTTCTCCATTTGATTTCATGAAGTTGTCTCTGGTTGTCGCTGGGCATTCCCGGAAGGTCCTATCGCATGAGGCCTCTCATTGGCTGCACCAGGTCTTCCATTTTTCACCTATCGAGGCATAAACGGCGACCACTAGGTCCTCGGACATTTTTTTTCACTTGAAATAATGCGATGTACGTCAAGTGACTGAGAACAGAAAAAAAATTGGCGATATTCGATTGCGTTAACGACGCGGGTAAAAATAGCAGATGACGCTGACGACTTCCGACATATTCGCACAAACTTTCGGTATTTCCGTGGGTTGTCCGTGGTCATCGTACGATAACACGACATTGTATATATTGCCCACCAGCCGGGTCTGTCTCCAGGGGGTGTAAACGTCGGTGGGCGGATGAGACAGCAGTCCGCCGGCTAGAGGGTGGTTATAACCTTGAACCTAAGGCTTGTTTGGGTTCATATCCCCTTCGAGAAAAACCTTACACGCAATATAGCGACAATAGCAGCGATTAGGTGAGTTTCCTCTTTCAACAGATGACGATCTTTGGAAGTTGGAATTAATTCGGTGCGTGATATACCTGAACGAATTTCATTGATGATTAATTAATACAGTTAGCCATACTGCTCCTTCGGCAATATGGCGACCATCTGTTACTAATTTTTTTCATCCTTCATGGCCAGTAAACTTCCTCAGCATCCAGACGTCGCCGAGCCTCCACGAAAAACGGAGAGAATGAGAGCTTGATAAACGAGAGTTTCTTTTGATGAATTGGATGATCTCTTTTGGAGATATCCGATGGAGTTGTTTGGTTGAATGTTATAATTCTCGATAAAAAATAACCCTTCCGTCTACCTTCAAAACGGGCTCTTGGGAAGAAAGAAAATTCCACTGACTGTAAAAATGGCTTTCACAGGATTCCAGTCGTCATTCATCTGATTGCTTAGACAGACTTTTATTAAATTCATTGAATTATTATTCAGTTACTCATTTTAGTAGGTTCATAATCATCATCTTAATTTGGTATTGGCCAATTAACGACCTTTTGCACTCACAAATGAACGCTTGTTCACAAGTCTCGGAATTTCACTGGGAATACTTGGAAAATATTTGTACAACTTTAGAAGTGATGAGATATTGGAGATATTCCTCACCAGCAGCTGTCGAGTTTCGTCATGACGGGGAGTACTTCTCATTCCGAAAGGAATATTATAAAGTCTATTTTTACGTTCAACGCATTTTTGATGAGAATTCTCGCAATTTTTCGTTCCATCTGTGGACATGCCATTCACGATTAGATATAAATGGTTTGAATCACTAAATCGGTATTCGGAGAACCAACAACTGAATGTTTCTTTGTTCTTCATCAATTCCACAAATCGAGTAACATCTTAAAGTAATTGCGATGCACTAATAATTTATACAAAATCGCGCAAATCATCCCATCTCTCAACCGGAAAGATATCGCCACTATTGTCACCCCCCAGTATAGTGTCTCACAAGTTGATGGCAGGAGAATGTCTGCTCCTCGAACTCTGTCAGAATCCTCCCTAAACTGTACCGCCGACCGATATCCCGCCGACAAAAAGAAATGAGCTCTGAAGGAGAAGAAAAGGGAAAATAAACTGGTAAATGTCGTTGAGGCCCTCCAATTTCACCAGCAAATCGTAGAGAACACCCTCCCCATGGATTTTCCAACTCGTCTACAGACGACGGAGTAAAATAAGAGGTGCCAAGGCCACTGACTTTACAGCCATTTTTGAGGGTCAAATTGGATACAAGGGGTGAAAGCCCGTGGGGGAAGCCCCCGGGAATTTCTCCCCAAATTCTGTCATGGCATTTTCACTTCAAACTATTCAATGAAATCTCTACCTGAAATCGTATCCGAGTTGGAGAAAAAAAAATGTAATAGAAAACCAGCGAACGGATTCCTGATTTTTTGCCCCAGCTGGTTCTGAGCCTTTCGAGGAAGTTGGAGACGACCTTGGGGGGCTACGCATACGAGACGAAAACGTGCCGACAATGGGTCGGACCTTTGGCTCGTGCCGTATTTGGTTCCCTGTTTTTTTTTTTCGTATGGGGGAGTATTTCGTGGTACCTCAGTGACTCCACCAAGGGGGTCTCCCCCTTCGAATAAAAAAATAAATAAGAGATGGCGAGGGTTCTTAGGTTATGTACCCCTTCGAGTTAATTACCTGTAAGCGTGCGCCACCAACACACCCTCGTGGATGAGGTTCCATTGATGGTGACACCTGGTGTCTAGACAATCTTCTTAAGACCGGGTGTATAGCGCCCACCCTTTTCTCATGTTTTACACCTCGTGAATTTGGGAAACCCTCGTTTTAACTTCAGCATAAGGTACACGAGCCTTCTTAATGATTCTTTATCGGATTTCTCGATCTGGGCCGGGGTAATCTACCTTGATATCTTTATGGAGTGATTTGAATTCCAAATGATCATTGGTTCATCAAGGACCCAGGTATTTGGCTGGATATGATGATGAAGTTATAAACAAAATTAATCTATTTGTTGACCGTACAAAATTGTAGCTTTGGATACTATGAATTGAACTTTTTATTTTGAATTTTTTCACTTCCCCCATTCGACAAAATTATGAAGTTATCTGGGTAATTGTCGTGTTTACAGACCCACCATTCTAAGCCCAAGTGTTAAAAGTTCTTAATTTCCATGTAACTCGCTCTCTTGGCCCAGAAAGAAGTCTATGCAAATGACTTATTTGTCCAGCGACAGGGGTTAGACCCACAGTTACATAATAGAAACGGTAAACTGACCTAGGTTCTTCGTGACGGGTGGTATAAGGCGTCAAGCAAAATACAAGGGCGTTTTCTTCTACCCCTATCGTATTAAGATATCAAATGGCTAAATCCGAGTTCCCCTTTTTCGGTCATAGCGGGTGAGGCATCGGGTACTATGAAAAAAAAGGAGGAAAATCGGGGTAGCATTGAGCATCAGACACCATACCACCCTTACCACCCTTTTCGGGATGGGTGGTAATGTATCGCCTGCCCTCGGCCCGGAGGAGTCGAGGCGAAAAGACGGGGGTGGCAAGTTCGGGGGTCATGAATGAAATCCCTCCTGGAGGGTTGGTCGACTTCGGGGGTATCCGACCCTCTCACTCCCCCTCACTCCCATTTCTCGCTATCGTTTTTACCCGAAATACTGGGCCACGTCAGGGTGATAGTACCCTTGTGCTTCAAAACAATAACACATCCACGTGGACAATCCACGTGGTATTTACTGTGTTGGTTGACACTGGTTGCTTCTTCAGGGTCTATGAACATCTTCTGCTTCGCACATGTAATAGAATTGATTGCTATCATCTGCAGATAATAGTTCTTTGTGTTGTCTCATTTAATCTGCGTAATCGCATAGCTTATCACTAGTGACAAGGTCATTTATTTTATAATTGTGCGCCTCTGCCAGTTGAAAGGATTAATTAATGAGCACTCCCTATTCGACAAATTTTTTTGGCTTCCAAAAGGCTTTTACTTCAAAATAGTTGACTCGCGTCGCTTCTTCAGAAGCTAGCGAGCTTCTTTTTTTTCTCCACCTTGCTCATCAATTTTTTCAAAACTGTTCTCCATCGTGTAAATAATTTATTCTAGAAAGGGAATGTCAAATGCCACGCGGGCCATGTGCACCAGATATATCCCTGTCCCTCAAACCGTCTGTTCATCATCTTTACCAACTTGAGAATGTTTCCACTGTCATCATCAGCCCGGACAGACTCTCGTGGTGGTCCTCCAAGGCCTCAAAAATAAAATTCAATTGCTATATTAACTGTCTAAGTAGAAAAAGAACAACTAAAATCGATTTCCCGGATCTTCAGCGATAGTTCCATTAATTCTTTGCTCCTACATTCTAAAAAGAAAACGATAGTCTGAATGAGGTCCGAACTGACGGAAGAAGTAGAGCGAGAACTGAATCCTATATTTCCGTGTTATTTGTGAGATTGTCTGTAGAAAATTTGTACGGCTTAGGGGTGGGTTCTGGAGAATTAGAAATTCCCTGGCCCACTCAGCAATGACAAGTTCTCCCTTCCGAGGGCCAGCTACCACTTTCAATTTTCATAAAATCAGAAGCAAATGCTGATAATTCTATTTGACATTACTCATTATAGTGGATATAGTGGGTAGTTTATTCAGAATATTTCATTCAATCCATGTAATGATCCAGAAGATGTCTGTATACCCCTCGTCCATTTCATTACCACTGTCAATATTCACGGAATCATCATAAAACATGATCGGACCCTAAATGAACCGGTGGTAGGGGAGTTACTCTGCACGAGCGCCTGCTGTTGGTCGTCAACACTCCTGAAAAGCTAGATGCAATGTTTCCAGCATAAACATTGCCTGTTCCCTCAGTATCGTGGCAGTTTGACGGGAAAAAGGCGTGCATCCTGCCCAAGCAACACACTGTTACCCCGCCGTATGCACTAGTGAGAGTTGGTTAGTTTTTTTTTTCCATTTTCGTATGCGGCTACGCCCTTAAAACTCTACATTTTCGAGGTCTGACTCGCGTACATGCCTTTCGTATACACGAATATATAGAAGGCACCACTGTCAGGGCCAGCTGCGAGGCGCCCGAGCGAAACGACGACCACGATGAACGCCGTATTACTCGGAAACGTTGTAAAAATAATTATTAAAGCCGTTAACATCAAGTCTATACTCTTTTTTTTTCATACTTGCTGGTTTTTTCGTCGCTGTACTGTATGGGTTTGAGGTAAAGGCCTTCATCCGGAGGATCAGTGCGACGCTTTCTCCTTTTTTTTCCGCGAATGTACCAATTATCGGTGAATTTTAAGGTGCAGGCGAATGCGTTGTCTCGATTATTACGAGTTTTCAGAAATTACGGAAAAATTGAGCAATCGACCAGTGAAATCCCGATGTACGTTGCGGTTTATCTTCAGCAGAAGAAGTTTGAGATGTATCTGATGCCTGTTGCACCGCAAAAGTTCACGAATTTCTCACTTTAAAAAATTATTTCAGTCATTTTATGATGCGAATAATTGGACACCAAAAGATGGATGACATTTTTGAACAGAATAGTACTTCTAGATATTTTTTCTGTGCATCTGAATTCTCCTGAAATAGCAGACTGAAAGGAACATAATTATCCATTTCGCCTAGAATGAGAAATGATTGCAATGGGGATTGTACCCCTGGGGGGAGGATACGCCTGAAAAATACGAAGAATGACTGCGCGAATGGCAGTGAGATGTCATCAATTTTCGACGATAGAATGATCCCCATAAATTTGAATTATTACTCCGGCCAGATCGGCCGTAACGACGACTGTCGATTTATGCGGTTGAGAACGAATGCAATTGCCTGCAATACTGCACCATAAAGACGTCATCTTTCATTATTCATTTTTTTCTTATGTATGTCAATCATTGCCGTCGAAAGAGGAGGTGAGATAATACAAAAACCGGAATAGTAAAAAAAATATTCATGAGTCGAGAAGGGAAAATAGAGACGTGAATGGACTTTGTTCTGTTCTTTATTACAAAAGTCATTTTTCCGGGGGAAAAAAGTAGGGGTTGAAGACTGAGGGGGCTAGGGGTGATTGGTTATTTTGAAAATGGCTCGGTTCGTTGACCCGATTTAAAAGCAAAATTAAACAAACCTTATCCTTCCGGCGTTATTGCGGGCGGTGGAATATAACAACCTGTTTTCTAACCGTTCCAAGGGGTTCTAATGAAAGCAACGGCTCTTTCGGGGCTCGCGAGCCAACGCGCGCCGGCCATCTGTCGTTTGAGAAATAAAATGGTCTTGTTGGAATTAAAGTCAGCTGAGTTCCATTGGCACACGATACGGGGTGTATCAACTTTTGCGATAGCTCATAATTGAATGGGTAAAATGGCGTACGATGTTTCGATTAAGTTCTAGTCTCTCCTGAGGTGTTTCCGGTTTTTGTCGCGGCAGAAAATGGTAAAAGCATTTTTTCTCCATTGAATTGAATAAAAAAAGGGCCTCCAACATTTCTGGCCGTGTATTATTATCATCGCCGCATTATTGCGCTTATCGCGAGACAGTACCACCAAAAATAAAAGGCGAATGGTGAGAACCAAACGCAACTTTGGTTTTCACCGAAAAATCCTCGGCTCCAGACGCTTCCGGCAACTCGGTTACACTTTCCGATATTTTTCCCCCCATAGCAATATCGACTTTCGATTGTTAATCTCTGTCTCTACATTCTGCCTGCACATTGCTGCATTGTGTCACCGCAGAGCACGACATCTGGCCCTCATGTCGAGACGATTTTATTTTCTCGAACAAAAATATTACGGGGCGGTCGTTCCAGTGTGATCGATCATCCGAGAAAAATGACTCGGGAAAAATTCGGCTTTTTTTTTTCTTCTCACGGCCTAGTTGCAAGGTCGCACCTAGATGGCATCAATTTGAACCAAATGGTCGATATGGTGGAACAATAAATACGGGTAAATAACAGCTGACGGAGTTCCCATTGTTAATTTTACAAGCACGAATTTCCCCTGGGAGAAAAAGAAATATTAACACGTGCAACCTTGAGGAAAAATTAATAATAATGATTGTCCTGAAAAAATGAGTAAGAATTGAACTGAAAATTGATTTTTGCTACCGGGAATATTGACGGGAAAAAAATATTTCTTTTTCTAAGAAAGAAATGATTCTTAAACTGCACATTGAGAAAACAATTTTATTTTACATTTGAAAAATTAAATAAAAATATTAGAAAACCATCAATGACTTGAAAAACACTTTCCGCAGGACCTCTATATCAGGATAATGTCTCTCGTCATGGAAATTTATTCTTTACCCTGAAGCAATTAAAAACTCTAGAAAATTACATCTGATATCCGCCATCACCCGATGTACCACTATCACTTCTCCGGCATCTGTCGAACGGTACTCTTGTATATTCACTTCAATTTTTTGTCCCTCCAACCACCAAACTCAGTACTTACGAAATATTTTAATTAGCTTATCGTTCAATCGTTGACAGCTGCTGTGCCGTTGGTTATAGCGAGTGTGTGCGCGAGAGCGCGTACTTCTAATTGGCTCCTTCTTTTGCGAATCCCAAGGTTCCCTCTTACCAAGCAAAATGGCATCAACAACAGCCAAACAATCTGAACAAATCAACAACAGTACCAAAATAAGAATAAATAATTCTCAGTTTGAAATTATATTCGCTAGTATACGTTAAAGCGATGCGGCTAACGCCAAAAGAAGATGAATATCTGTACATAAAACAAAATAACGAGGAAAACGAGCGCATGTCGAATGCCGATGACGGCGCGAGCCCGGGGTTGGAAACTTTCACGTTGAATTAAAGATCCGAATGTACTGATAGTGTCGTCGAGTATATACCATCGTGTATACCGAAGCAATTTTACAGAAGCACGATTATCTTTTTTTCCATTTATTCCGAGTCACGTCACATAACATAAATCATTAAAGAGAATATAAAAAAAAGCTAAAAACATTTTCGATGAGAGAATTGCCTTAATTATGAGTTCTCTATGAATAAGTGACGCGAGGGGGTACAATTATCCGCTAATGATAGATCGAAGGGATGAATTTTTTAAGCGCATCATTTTGACGTCAGTCGTGCTTTTTTTTTATGGTTTTAAAAAATGGTGCGCGTTCCGCGATGGATATACAGTAATGAGGCGCAAGCAATTCGCTGATTTGATCAAGGACTTACTCAATATGAATTAATGTTACGACTGAGTTGTAGATCAAGGGACAAACCCTGAGGGGAGGACGATTACCCAAAAATCACTGAAGGCAATGTCTTCGCATTGTGAGAACAAACCGTGTAAAAGGTAATCGTGGAGCAAAATGTAATTCAATGGAAAAATACCTGTTTGTGGAGGATACTTTACGATTCGTTCAGCAAAAAAACATTCCCCGTTACTGAGAAATTATACGCAATGTTGAGGAATTTTTTACGCTCACTGGGATAGTTTCTTACCGAATGCAGGCTCACTTTTTTCGGCCCAAATGACCCTCACGTTCAATAAATTACCTCCGGCTAAAAGAGAAAAAATCACTATTCGTGTAGTCGTATATATATTTTTTCTCATGCGGAGGGAAAAGATAATCAAAATTAAGTTCACTCCACAATTACGTGACGTGTTCGGTAATCTTCTCTTTATCCTCCGGGGAGAATCGATCGAGCGCGAGGTCTAAATAAAATTATGTATCAGGAATTTGGGAATATACACGTTTATGATACGTGAGTTCCATTTTCACCAATAATTTCGCTCCATGTGGATTCTCGCCGAAGAAATACGTTAATTATCATTAGTCTCCATCCGAGTGGCACAACTGTGCACAATTATGCATGAATACTCATTCAGAGGGATGAATTTTTCAAAGGCCCTATTTTTACATCAAAACCCATTTTTTTCCATGATAACGTGCATTAACCTAGTGACTAACTCATACTACGAGGGGTAGGTATGCCTATCAGCCTCAAAGCCATTGCGATTTGCTCTTCCGTGCCAGAGGGTTCGAAAAAAAAGAGAGATGTTGGGCGTTTCAACTTGTCAGGAGAATTCCTTGCTAATTAATTACGCCCTGATTAGCGCAGCCCCTGAATTCACTCCTTTTTGTAACACACTGTCGATATTGACATTTGCCCTGCACTCATGTCCCTCTGGCTCCACGCAGGGGGGGGGGGATCCCTTGTTGGGAGGGGCAAGGGCGAGGAAGTTGGATGAGAGAATTCCAAGTGAACAGAAGATATGAGGGTGCATCGGGAGGGAGAGGGTTATCCTCTGTCAGGAAAGCTTGCGGATAAAAAAATGCGTGCGTGAAGGTGTGGGGCAACCCCTGTCTGTCGAGCGTGGGCTCATTTATCCCGCGACACGGATACTTATGCTAGGTGCCACATTGTGGTGAGAGGCTAAAGGATGAGTGAGAGTATGTGGAGAGTGGGTTAGCAAGGCAGGTAGGTTATGCGGGATGCTGAGGTCTTCACCGGGGCTACATGAGAGAGATGCGTACAAGGGAATTAGACCGTAATCGTCCACGCGTAGAGCTCAAGCTGAGGGGGAGATTTTTTTTCTACATTTTTTTTGCGGGGGAGGACGACTTGAGGGTGATGTCGGTACAATTTAATGGGATTTTTCACGTTCATTTTTATTGAATTAGTGGTGACATTTGTTTGAGCCCCTTTAAAAAATTTAATTCCTCTGGATTTTCGTCTAAATTTCGAATTCAATTATTCATTTGACAATATCTACTGGAAGTTTATCTTTTACGATGGAAATAAATTTGATGTGCGCTCAGGGACTGATAAAGTTGACCTTCAGTATCTCCCGATCAAACTATATTATTTGAATAAATCAAATTTTGTTTCCTATTAATGATGAAAAATCCCGGTGAGAGCGAACGAAATCTATCAATGTTCAAATTGATTCACTACTCCCTTGATACTGAATTCACTTTTTGTATCCCAACGACTGGAGCCTATCCTTCGGGCTCTTGATTAAGTTAGAGAGAGGGGGACTTGACAAAAAAATTTGGGAAACAGAATGCAGGAACTTGACTTCTCATTCAGCCATCTCTCGTCGCGCTTCAGTGAATTTCGTTTGGAGCGTAATTCAATTTTGTGCGCGGTCGGCGCGCAAAAAAAAATCAATTTCACCCGGGGTTGTTCTGCGCAGTCGCTTGTGTTTTTTCGTTGCAAGTGGTAGGCAACTTCTGGAGTTTATCGTCGCCGGAAGGAACAGTTTCTTCTTTACCCACCGTTCATACATTTTTTTCCCGCTATTTTTTCTCATCTTCGACGGGTAATGCAGAATTCTATTATCTTCCGCGATAAAAAGTATTCTAAAAACTAGTTTATCGACAATTACCAGCAACCATGAACCTCATGGATATTTTAAGAACAGTAATAATTGACGAAGTAATGAATTTACTTCCTAAAGATTAACATAAAATAATTAATGAATAGAAACCAGGAAAATTTCCATAAAAATAAGAATTTGTTATATTTTTATTTTATGTGTTTTCCGTCAATGAAAATTAATATTAATTACCTAATTTAATTGTTGCAGCATCTGTATCACCTACAAACGGGCGAAGGTGCTTTCAGAGAACGAGGGAGAGGCCGAGGAAAGGGGACAACAAGGGTGAGTTTACTAAAAAAAATCTTCTCCTCCCCCCAACCCCTAAAAACCCAGAAGTACTAGATACAAGTGTTTTATTGAATGGCCATTTGCCACTCGAATAGCAGTAGAAATATGTAGCTTCCCAATACAACTCCAAAACCTCTGTCCACACGAATACAAAAGAGAACCTCCCTTTCTCTCTCTCTCTTTCTCCCCACCCCTCAGCCACAAGAGCCCGAGAACTAGAGGGTGAGAGGGTGTCGCCCGGAAGCGACGTGGGGTCTGTACCGGGTGGTTTCGGAGTTGAGAGGCACTTGAACGCCCGACGATGTTTACGATCATCCCTTTTTGCACATTTCTCGTGTTTATCCCCCACCTGCGGACGGGAAACAATCCCATTCCTATCACTCTCAAGAATCCTCGAAACAAACAAAAAAACGAATTGAAGAATTTTTCAAAGCGGAGATTCATTAACTGAGAACATTTTAATCTTAATTATAATTATAATATTTGCATTGGATTTTAATTTCAATACAATTAAAAAAATAGAGAATTTCAATTTAAATGATGACAGTATCTCCATCCTAGAGGGGGAGGGGGGAGGAAAGGATAAAAAATTCGCTCGCAAGAGCGGAAGCCACATCTCTGCAAAGGCAGCATCAACTAAAAACAATAGAGACATTTTGATGGAAGTCTCCATCCACTTTCATCACGTCTCAATGAATTTATCTCATTTTCAAGATAAAATTGACAATAAAATTCAGCGTAGAGTCTTGACGTTGGCTGTACAGAGGAGTTTGAGAACTGATATTAAACAAGGCGCTATTGATCGATGCGTGGTGCGCCTGACTGTTCGGCACCCGCCATGTTTAAAATTTTCTCCCTCAGGTTTACCCACCCCCTCCCCCCTCCCCCAGGCTCAGAGTCTCCCGGCGGTTGGATGGTACGACTAGATATTCAAGTGGTGCATTTTCCCGAAAGACGAGAAAAAAAGAAATTGAGTGGCCCCTTTAATAACCTCACCTCTTCATCATACCGTTGGCAGTAAAAAATAGAGATGATGGAAATGCTCAACAATTTTGCTCATTTTCTTTTACTCCTCCCCCCTCGCCGCCCCGCGGTTTCTTATTTTTTACGACGCTGGCGCCCGTCTGGCTGTTACTCGTTTTTTTTTTATATCCAATGGTACGTGTGCTTTGAGACTCCTGATTTCATTGTTGTACGTGGAATTGTGGACCCAGAGACACGTAGAGGGTCGCACGACCTTGTGCGGCGCGGGTTCTCCAAAGGGGAACGTGGAGGGAAGTCTTCCCGATCCCGTTGGCGCCAACTATTTATGGATAACCCTCTGCATAAAATCCCACCGGGTATACACCTGTCTTAATCCACCCTTCGTTTTTGCAACGCCGTTATTATTGACATTTCGAGGAACCGTGGTCTATTTATTCATTGATATTCTCCCTTTTTTATGGGAGGTTTTTTTTCATCGAACACTTCTATGATACTTCTGTGTTTTTATTCTGAGTTTTTTCCGCGTCAGTGACGCAGAAATTCTAGAATTTTATGAACTCCCCGTTAAGTATTTATGTAATTGAAAAATTCACGAGAATATTCTGGTTGAGAGTTAACGTTTAATTGCCAGTAGAAATTAAAGTCCCACTGAAATTCGAAATCTCGTAAAAATGACAATCAACCTCCATATTTATTAAACATTATCTCTTTCCTAGTATTCTCTCTGAAAATGTTGCATTGTGTCATTTCACATTTTTCCAACTAGCTCTGAAATAAAGAAGACTCATGAAAAAAATGAAAATTAAACTCACCCCGCCATTACAGTGTTTATCCCACAATTTACGATGTATTTTTCTAACGAGGTTGCGCAACGTGAGAGAAAAAAAAATTTAATGAGTAGATTCGCCGAGCCGTACTCTCATTACGGTTCGTACCATTTATTATGGTAAGTAGATTGGGACGCATATCCCCAATCCTTCACCCTCCCATTGAGCCCAATGTTACAACGTAATACGACAAAGTTACGCGATTCTCCATCGTTTTATCGAACAATACAATTGATATATATTGCTTCGACTGCATCATACCCTCGGCACGTGTCCATTTTCGTTCACGTGCGCGATTGCGTTTTATGTTCGATTGAGCCGATAAAGGGCCGATAGTATCACAATACTCAATCACACTTTTCTCCTTTCCGTTATCTGTACTTCAGTGAAGAATTTTTACAATTCATTTTTCACTGCTCCCACTTCATTCACTATTTTAATCAACGAAGAATCATTAGAGGTGCAGCGGGGCCAGCGAGGCCAGGGAGAGAAACCAATTTATAATCCTCAAAAGTTAGATTAAATTAAAACACGAGACAGGAGTAGTTGCATAAAGAATTGAGGGGGTAAGAGGGCAATGTGTAATTTCATTTTGGCCTAGCGACTGACTCTAGGCCAAATGCACTAGTGGGGAAATACTGGAGAATGTTGGGATGGGGCTGGTGGGTGTGGGGGGATATTTTATGCTTTCGTAAATCGCGTGTAGCTCTTGTTGTACTTGTGCTCGTTTTGCGTCTGGCTTTTGCAAATACCGGGGGGATATACAGCTGGTCCAACTGCCTGTATGAATTCTCACTGGCTCACTAATGAATGTCAAAGCTTACTTGGTTTATGGGACGTTAATGTTGTTTCATTTTTATTTGACTTTTTATTAGGTGCATTTTAGTGGGATATTACTTCGGAAATTTCGAGTAAATCAACTGAAAAGTTTTACCAAAGTTGATTTTATGTCGCATTCAATACGTGTTCGTTTACATAAATTATGGAGTTTCTAATACGGAATTTTTTTATTGCAGTTTTTTGTGTAATTGTTCGTTCTCTCGGTTTATTTCATCCCTTTGTTTTGTCCTCATATTGCGTTTGTTTAGTTTAGGGGATTGGGAAACAGGTGATAAATCAATTCGGTCAAAACTTTTGATTATTCTCTATGTTCATCCACTTCACAAAACCCACGTGCAAAAAAGTCCAGCAGACGAGTGAAACATGATGGAATGGGGCACTCGGGGTATAGCGTGTCAGAGTGAGCTTTTTTATCCTCTGAATCGCTCGCAGTTATTCCTTTTTCAAAGGGATGACTGAGTGACGGAGTAGCTGGTAGAGAGCGAGTGAGTATACCAATGTAAACCAGAGGGTTGACACGTAAAAGAGGAAGGGTGTGATGTAGTGGCGAATGTCAGCCCTCTTCGCCTTTGGTACTCGCCTTCAAACAAAACTCGGAAGCTCACCTCCTGCAACTTGTTGCCTATATTTATTGTAAATTCTTTTATCACTTGAAATATTGAACTTCGCGGGCATTCCCACAACAATTCCTCTGATAATGAAAAGATGCACACATCTAATTATTCTAAAATATCCGGGCTGTTTTATGGCATCTGACGATTCTCTAGAAAAGTATCAAATCATGCAACTGGAAGAAAATTCAACTCTAAATTCCAACACCAATGTCCCACATCTTCTGAAATCTGTCCGCGAATATTCTCCTGAAGTTTCATTTGAAAATTTTCTCCGCTGTCCCCATCCCCTCAATTCACATTTTCCTCCGTCACAATTCCTCGAGCAATTCCCCGAAGAATTCTAAAAAAATTAATGCAAAATTCCAATTTAACTTTCAAAATTGTGAGACCTCCCGAGTTGTCATGCAGAACTAGCCCACTAGGATCGAATTTTCATGGTTATGCATTCAGTAGAAAAAAAGCACCGCGGTCAGACGAGACATTCACCCTCCTCTCCGCCGCCAGTAGAAACAGACGAGTGTCCCGGCGTCTATGTGCTACCGGTTGGGGAATAAAGGTCTCCACGCGATTCACAAGTAAAAAAAAACCTCAACCAAGACTTGCACCGGCAAGGAAAAAACACCCCAACACCCCCTCGCCCCGCGGGGTGCATTCATCTGAAAAAAAAAATATCACATTCAAACGGTTCATCAAAAACGAAAATAAACAACTCGGGAAAATCCCCCTCGTGGAACAACAGACGAGCCACCCAAGGAGAAAGAGAATTACAACGAAAGAGAGAGGACATACCGGAAAGATACGAGAACAACCGAGTCTGCGGGATTCTGTTCCTCATCCTCCTCTACCCCCGAAAGAGGAACGAAGGAGGCAGTGTGGGGTGCAATTGACGCGAGGGACTTTGGTGGAGGGCCGAGAGGGAAAGAGAGAGTGAGTGAGTGCCTCCAAGAGAGGGACTCCCCCAGCCAACCGGTGTGCCTCGATGCCGTTGGGGTAGACGGATTGGAAAAGAGGAGAGGGATGGCGCTGGGTAAAGAGGGAAAGAGGGTTGTAACGAGGAGGGGCAGGAGGGGGGGCTGGTTGGCGGTGGAGGGCAGAGGAAAGGGAGTACTCGACGAAGAGGAGAGAAGGCCCGTTGAACACGAGTGAGACGAGGCTGGACTGGGCTTCAAACGAAGATGGAGAATGAAAGATACACGTATACAACTCTACGAGGGTATGGTTTCGGTGTACGGCACGCGCGGTGAATAGTCGCGCTTACTCTCGCACGGGTATCAGACGGTATTTCGTTATTGAGGGAAAAACAAGGCTATCGCGCACCGGGGGAATATCAGAAGTATTATTTACTTAGGGGGTTGATTTTTTTTTTCTAATCGCTGGATATTTTTCTGGCCCCTGAGGCTTGAGGGAGTGGGTGTGGTTTGGGGAGTGATTGCAGCGGGATTTTTAATTGCTTCGCTTGTGGGATGTTCCTCCAGGGAAATAGTGAGGGTAACGGGGGTAGGACTCATGTGTGACATGTCTTACTGCGAGTGATACCAGACACTTGGGGTGGACGATTTACTACGGGTACACGAGGTGAGATTAATTCGCAGACGTTGAGAGAATGCGAGAATGAAATATTTTTTTTTTTGGTGATGTAGATTCTTGGAATTAGACGGTTTTCGAGGAGTTTTATTTTTAAATTCAATGTGAAAATGAAATCAATTGAAATTCATTGATAAATTAATTTTTTAATGACTATTTTTATGACATGAAGAAGTTTCGAGGATGGCATGTCGTTTAGGGAGTTGTAGCCTTTTCGCCCATTGACAGGTATTTGAGAAGTCGATGGTATGAATTGAAGCGAAGAAATCGGCTCGGAGACGCGGGAAATCGATTTTACCCCGCGCACGACGAGACACTCAAGCTCGTAGACATGGGGAAAGGTGAGCCGCGTACCTCCCCTATAACTGTTGTAATACGAGAGACATCATGTTGTCTCGCCGCAATGAGCGATTGAAAACGACAGTAACACTTTCATTCTTTCACTGTATTCCGTATTCGTTTCCCTTTTTTTCTCGAATTTTTTCAATTCTATTTTTACCTACCGCCGACAAACGACGTGTGCATACAGTAAAAGAGTGGAGACCGGGAGAATAAAAAAGATGAGAAATAAAAAAATTGGGAGACGGTTCAGTGAACGGCGCCGAGGTCAAATTATCCATCTTCCCTTGTCCTGTTCGTCGCGCGGGAAAAAGTTAAATAAATTGTCTGATGTATTTTGTATATTCTCTTCCTCACTTTGCACCTGAATACCTCAAATTAAGCCCTCTGATCCCCTTCGTAAATTGCTGAATTTTCCACGAGGCTAATTATTCTTGAAATCATCGCCTACTCCTGACGTTGAAGGATTTTAATTTTTCAAAGTCATATTTGAAACGCTCCCGACGATTTTTCAAAAATAAATCTGGATTCCTTATTCAGGCAATTAATGATTTCAATTCGATTAGATCTCATTTGTGAATTAAATGCTTGGGTCGAACTAGAAATGATCTCTCGAAATTTTATTTTTTTCAATATCATGTCAAATTAGTGTGCACAAATTATCAAATTATCGTCGGAGTATTTTTTGAAAAAAATGACTCCATATGAAAGTCACGGTATAATTCAATCCCAGACTAGCCCCTCGTAATTTGCCATGATTGCACGAACACCCCAGACGTTATTCAACCAATGCAGAGAAGTGGAATGGAAAATGTGAAGAAGAAAATGGAAAAAATTATTTCCTCTCATTTGGAGAAGTTGAGATTCTATAGAGGCTTGGCAGCGGCGAGGAGCTAGGATACAAGGGGGTGAATCGACACTCGACATACCTCTGAAAGAAGCGCGAGAAGGGTTAGAGAGGGAGAAAAAAAATAGTGACTCAAGGGCTACTCCAGTGGTGCTTGGTCGAAAAGAGCTTAGTGCTCTTTTCTCCAATTCTCTTCTCTTTCTGATCATTTAAACTGCGAAGTGAAGGCATAGAATGGAGAGAAGTGTTGCATCGGTAGTCACGTGTTTATGCGGTTGGGAACACCACGTGGTGGGTAAATCCTCCCCCGAGGAGAGTCTCGAAGCCAGTGGCTTTTAAACGTTAAATACCTGGGGTTAGAGTCTCGGTTGCTCCTTCTGGGGAGTCTGAGCCACTCTGGGTTTTCTTGTTACGCCTCGCTTGGCTCCACTCCATCAAACTACACCACCTCAGGGGGTGTTCTCCTGCTGTCTTCTATCATTTCTTTATTTTTTACGGCGGTGCATGAATTTCATTAATAAAGTCATTAGTTTTATTTTTCATTGATGAAGAATGGAGAACAAATTATGCAAAAAAAAATCTCTATGAGATTATTTTTTAGAGAACAGCTCATATCTGTTGGTTCAAATTTACCTGAGTCGCATAGAATAAATGAAAATCAGCAGGAGCTAAATTAGCAATTAAATCGGGATGAACTAGCTCTCACACTTTATTCCTTGTGTTTCACTTTGTCGACTAGATCCAATTGATTTTCATGAATAATTTAGAATGATGCATGAATTGTTCCAGTCGAAGAAGTGCTGAAATTAACGTAGAAAACTGCTTGTAAAAGTTTTCATGAAGTTTACGCTGAGTTTCCACGGATTCATTCCAACCGAAAGTTCCACAAAATCACGGATGCAGATTAAAGCCATTTGAATTATGAATTACGATGAGTGTAGTAATAACTTGGATTTCGGGGTTACTGTTGTGTGCAGTTCAATTCCGAAAGTTCATTGATAACGAGATAACACGATTGTTAAGTCTGGCTAACTGTGAGCGATAATTCCTTGATTAACGAATACCAATTCCACGTAATTTGGTGGACAATTGGTAGGTCATTGGTATCCATTGAATGCGTTTTAATTATGTTAAAACTCTTGTTAATGTGGGAATTCAATTTCTGCGGTGGAAATTTTTTATACCACTTTTCGTTAATTTCGGAGCTACAAAGGTTTAAAATTGTGGGGTCAATAGTGATGAAGTCAATTGAAACCGAGTTGAATAATTGAATTCACTCAAAACGAAATTCCGGGAAATTTAATTCTCGCTAGAAGAGAATGAGCAGAACTATTTCAGGCGCGAATAATCAGACAATGGTCGAACAAATATTTCTAATGAGTAATTTTCAATGATTATCAGGATTTTATCTCCAATTCTGAGGCATCTTCGATCTTACCGAGAAAATCTCGTAACATTGTCTCTATTGTTTAGGCCTCGACTTCACCAATAATTGGCAGACCTCAAAAATTATTGAAATCGGTCGGAAATTAAGAAATTTTATTCTGTACCAAAGTCATTGCAATTTTTTCTCCTCGGGGTCGTACAATGATGGAGTGAACTACCACTCGTGAAAAATCGAAATTCTTCTGTCATCCTGAGGACGAATATTTTCATCGGTGACTGTACGAGACGAGAGTGATTGCTCCCGTCGCCTTCGATATTAAAGTCGTGCCACAAGGCGTCCCTGAAGGCCTCCCTCCTCCAACCTTATATTGTTCACCACCCAGTTTTACGATGCACCTCGCAAATTGCATTTTGTGAGGCAGAGAGTAACTGGAGAATAAACGATGAAATTCCCCCTCGGCCATTTTTAGAGTCATCCAGTGTCGGGGTCAACTAGAATTTGAAAATACAATTGAAAGTCGGGAATGAAAAATTGATGGAGAAAGAGGAAGTTGATGAATGGCAATTTTTGCGAGGAATGACTCATCGTCGACTTTCATATTCACATTCTCCATTTTCTTCCTCATTTTCATTTTTTAACGAATCAACTTTTTGCGATCAGAGATTATCATCTCACATATTCCCACTACTATTCGCCAAACAGGCATTTCTAACCGGATGGCACTATAATTTTCGCGAAAGTTTTTTTCCCCGAAGCAAATAAAACCACGTCATAACAATACATATATACAAGACATTCAACGCACGTAATCGAATTCCAACGGAAGGGCCGATCGCCAGTTTCCGGTTCGGGCAGAGTGCCAAAGTGTCCTATGAGACATTCGCGATGAATGAATCCCGCACAACAGCAATGAAAATTAATCTACATTTCTAAAAATATTACACTCACTGACGTAAAAATAGCATTTAATTCTGTAAAATCGATCGATCATTTATGTCATTCGGGGCGGCACTCACAGTATTGAAAATGCATCATTTAAGTTTCAAGAGACAGCAGTCGCTTCGGGATATCCTCATCCTCCTCTCTCCTCCCACCCCTGAAACTTTGATAATTCGCCAAGTGGTGGGTCCATTAATAATTCCACCATTGTCTGAGAATACTTTACGACTCAAACTTCTCCCAAAAATGTTGGCGATAAATTGAAGGGGCGAGAACAATTGCTGAGGAATTCGGGGGCTTCAATTAAAATTGTAGAAAATATTTTTAATTAAAAGTTTATTGGACTTCACTAGTGGCATTATCAAAGTAATTTCTCATCAAATTAAATCGACTAAAGTGCTCGTTTCCTCTTGGATATGGTCTTCAATTAATCATGCAGTTCCGTTGAGTGAGTCACTCACTATAACTCAATCGACTATCTTCTATAATCTTTCGCGGGGAACAAAACTTTTTTGCCAAAAATATGTACTCGCTACCAGTGAATCTATATAAATAGTGCCATCTACCACGTGACTTTCCCCTAATTAGTAAATAATTTTGCCAAAGGAACGTTCTTTGCCAGCGTATAAATTTTCCAAGTTATCCCGAATGTGGAATTATGGATCAGCTATTATTGCTGGTATGGGCTCTTGAAACTATTACCAAAGTTCAAAACCAAGGGAATGTCATTTGTGGCGAGTGCCAGTGGCACGTTGAACTTATGGTAACAGCTTGAGTTTACCTGTGTTCCAGTTTAGTCTCATGGTTAGATATTTTAAGACCATTGGTGCTACGTCGATTCTCTCACAATGATCTGTCAATTTGTTTTTATATATTTAGAACAATGGATATTGGAATACTTCACAGGGTTTATGAACGTCCACGAACAATTGCTCATTCGTTCATTCCTGGAGATCGTTGTTTTCAATTTAGAAATACTGAGATCAATTAAGATAAATTCTTCACACTGATGGATTTTTTTTAAGCCAGGGATAGCTGAATCGAGCTTTCCATTCCGCAAATTTTAATTGAATTTAAGTTCATCAAACTGTTGAAGGTATTTTCAAACCGAACCTCCGGTGAATTCGGTACAGGGGGTTGTGGGGGATAGAATGGGAGTAAATCGTAAAAACCTGAAGATGTTCCTTTAATTTTTTACCATAAATTTTATTGTTCCAGAGTTACCGAAAAATAGCAAGACAAGTGAGTACCCCTGACAGTGCGCCAACCGGTCTTGGCAGTCCTCAAGCGGGTATTGGTGGTCTCCAGCAGCATCAAACACCCCAACAACAGCAACAGCAGCAGCAACAACAACAACAGCAGAATCAGCAGCCAATTCACACTGATCCCATGCAGCAGACAAAGGACAGTCTCAATTCGGCGGCGAATCAGCAAGCGGGAGCATTGAGAAACGGAAATCCACCACCTCCAGTTGTATCAATGGTAAGTTATCAGATTGTTTAGCATGAAAAGAATATCATCATGACGGTATCAAGTATTGTCACCCATGTCGTGCCACGTACTAGTGTCACTACTGTTTTATCAGCAATCGCACCGCTCCAGTTTCACTTTGATCATCGCGATTTCATTCAGGTCATTATTAATAGACACCCAGCCCATTTATGGCGGTTATCGTGTGTGCTGAGAGTCAAAATTGTCTTCTTCAAATTGAAGGATCGTATATAGGATAAATCATGGAATCTGGAGTTCATGCTTTCAAGGATAATTCGGGAAACATATTTAATTCATTGCAAAGAGAGAAAGGGTCGATAAGTTTATAAGCCAGATCAATCATTTGAACATATTGAGTTATACCCTAAAATTGGAGGGAATTATATCTGAAAATATCTTCTCCGTATGAATCTATATTATTTAGGCCAGAGATTAAAATGGCGCATTTGTAGCGGAATATTGAAAAGCCAATTTGCTACCGACAATCATTCAGGCGGTCCATTTAAACCATCGTAAATTAATGAGTAAAATATGGTCTTAATGGAACCCGCGAGTGATCCATTTGATCAGTTATAAATATCCATTTGCATTTCCGGGAATTATTTGCGGCGAGGAAATTAGTGAACGGGGAATATTATAAATTGGCAATCACAACCCTTAAATTGATGAAAAAATTTTTACTTGGAGAATGATTTTTTTCATGAGTAATGGGAAAACAGATTTTTCCTTGATTACTATCCACAAATTTTCACGCAAATTCACGCGATCTTGGGACGGCAAAAGTTCCATCGTCGTATGGGATGAGGTACAGCCACTTCAATGCCATCCCTGTCACCCCCCTTTTGAAATTCTCTACCCAACTCTCTCGGGGATGTCTCTCCTCTCCCATCTCTCTACCTTTCTCTGATGCACGTCGTTGCTTGCCAGTTCCTGTTCCTGCGGGTATTGATTCGCGTTGGCGGTCGGTCACCGCCCGCTTCCCCACTGAGCCGACGTCTGCCACTGGTCTAACACACCCCTTCTTCTCAACGATGCGCCACATCAGATGGGCTGTCTTCTCTATACGACGGTATTTTAATCGTCTGCATTCTGGTGGGCTTCTTATTTCTTTCCATTTCTCCTCAATTTTCTTTCAATGTTCATAACTTGAAAATAGCGGGTGAACAATATTTATTTTGAAAATTACTGTTACCGAAAAAATAACTTTAGGAGGAGATCAGGAGGATATACAACATTACGAGGGGGGGACAACTTTCTTATTAATAATTAACATCGATATGTGGAAATGAAATGTCAGGAATAGTTTCCTGAATCAATTTCTCAATTAAGGGAATTTTTCTCGTGGCTGTCATATTGAATGCAATGATTTGATCCAGTGCTAATAGATATTTACTAGGACGGAATATAAATCACGTCCTGACCAACAGATGTATCAGCGTCACTGGGAATGATCATTGAGGCCTTCATGACGAAGAAATCGTTTGTATCGTCTATGCGATGGAACGCGCAATTATGCACCAAACCGAGACCACGAAATTCCGGTACCTGTTTTTGGTGGAATGATGGGCGGAGAGTCGGGGGAAATATATGCAAGCTCATGAGCTGTTGGTGTGCAAAGAGAGCGAGAGAGATAGAGAGACGGGGAGGAGACGAAATTGCAAAGCCAATGCGCGGTTGAGGGCACATGTGGTTTTCACTTGGATATACCAGGCCACTGCGTATATTTCGTGGTACACCTGGGTGGAAGAGGAGAAAGGGGGGAAAACGACTGCGCAGCTCAACGAGCCGGAATTCGAAACAAAGGTAACCGTGATGTTTCGTTACTCGCGACGCGGTCAAATTACGTTAATGATTCACCCACCGTAATTCCATTAATTTCATCGGCAATTTACAGCATTGCAACCGTTGAATTCTTTCTATCGTCGGTGAATTTGCAATTTATTTCAGAAAATAGAAAAAAATGGCGAGACGAGAATATTGTGCAATTGAAGTTGGTTCAAATTTGTTTTTTTTATGGAGACTACAATGGAATTCGAAGCATTGCGATTTTTAAAGACATTGATTGCTTTCGTTCGCTTTTTTAGTTTAATTTTCATAATTTTCCGCTGAAAAAAATTCGTTTTTTTAAAGATCCAGTCCTTGCAATTTGATAGAATTTGCATAATGAAATTACTCGGTTCCTGAACATGAAAATTAGCAATTTACTGTGAAGGAAAATTTACAGCATGAGATTTGATTTTTTATCTAGCTCGGTCCTTTGAGAATCAGCGGACCTTGTATGATGGAATTAGTAATTTTGTTTTTCGGGCATTTCGGCGATGTGAAGTTTCCACTTTTCTGTGATAAAATGAGGAATTTGGTCTCCGAACAATTTGAATAATGAAATATTTTATGCCTTCCACTTTCTACGGTATTCTGTACTCACATTCTTAGAGAATAAAAATTACGAATTTACTCTGAGCAAAAGTGGAATTTCATGACGCCAAGTTTAAAAAAAAAATTACTAATATATTTTCGTATTTATCTGAGGAAAATTAAGCGTCTCACTCTCATATTTGCAAGATGTTTCTGCGACAGAACGAAGACGCGATTCATTAAAAAATACAATAATGGAATTCTTTCTCTCGTAAATTCCCTCGCGTCTCCCTTTCCCCAGAAATGAACAATTTACGGTGAAGAATTTGAATAATGGAATTTTAAATTTTTCCTCTGTGTCACCTCTGTTCACAAAAGTGCCCTTTTTTCAAATTGACGATTGAGTTTCATGGGATTTGGAACACTTCATCCGAAATTACCCCAAGGGGAATAGCCCGCCGAGGGGCATCCCCACGTCCCAGTTCAGAATTACCATTGGGCTCTCACCTCATCCATGCCCACACTAAATCCTCATCTCCACAACCCTTTAATGGAATATCCATCCATCGCAATTCGTTGGATTGTTACTGAATCACCGATAAATCCATAACCCGTGTGTCGGACATTCTCCCGCAGTCCGATCCTATCAGAAGTGTCAATGAATTATATACAGAGGATATCACGCTCCGGGCAGCGTTGACATTCGTCGATGGAATTGAAACCACAAATTGGCTACGTTGATACACAAACGCCCATTGATGATTCTCACTTTTACTTTCCACCGACATTCGTGTTATTCGTACTCTACAAGTGAGGGTAATAAAAACCTCCGGGATTGTCCAACAATTCGTGATCCCGTTCGTGATGGTCCTTAACACGTCTGTTAACCGGATGTGACATTTCAATTATGGTTTGGAATGAACGAAAATTCGATAGTGCATCCAGAGGCAAAAAACCACTCATTCAATTTATTTTGCAAAATGAATGATTGGAAATTAACAAAATCCTGAAAATGTTGAAAGAACTGTTTATCATTATATATTCATGTCCAGGAGACTGGTTAATGGAGAAAAATAAAAAAAATCCCTTCAACTACTTCAATAATTCCCCCTTTATCCCCCGAACAAGAAATTCCGCGTAGTCGTAGGTCAGGGTAGCACACGCTATCAAATGTCATGGATTTCTCACGCCCACTCATCCCTTACATAATACCACTGGGGGAATATAACACTGAAGAGGGAAACAGCTCGACACACGTTTGCAAAGATCGGATACTGGGTTGAAAGCTGGCAATGGGTGGGTACGGGTGCTTTTGGTTTGAGAGTGTCAGTACAGCGGTTCACTTGGCTGGATGCCCGTACAAACTCATACCTTTTCCCCTCGAGCAACATCGCCGACTCTCTTCCACTCCTTCGATGTTATCAGACCCCCACGGCCACAAACACCAATCCACACGGCCACTTGCGGGTTCGAGTTCAACACCCATTTCCTCAACCGCATCACCTCGTTTCGCCTATCCGTGTACCTTTCATCCGAATTGTGGATCATCGGCTCAAGACCTTGAACGCCAGCCGCTCCTCGTCGTTACTTTGGGTTGTAATGCACTTGGAGGGGATTTGGACTATTTGAAGGTGAATGAAATGGGAGTGAATGAATTCTGTGTACTACTAGCTTCCAATATTTTTTTCCTTCAATTCTCATGTGCGGAAAATTCAGTTGAATGCATTTTCGGATTTTAGTTCGATTTATTATTTTTTAGCGAATATTAACGGCTTTTGTCGCTACAGAAACCGGTGATTTCATGAAAATTCAATAGAAATTTGAATTTCTATTAGATGTATAATGGAAAAGTTTGGAAATTGTGAAAATTCAGTCAACTAGCTCTTCAATTTCGTACTGATTTGAAATTCAATTCACTGCGGTGTTTGATTCATTCAATGAATTTTAAAGTGTCAGTTATCACCGGAATAAAATCATGCCATAAACAAATTTATTCGTCACCAATAGACAATCTGATTTAAAATTTGGAGTACTGAAATATTAAAATACTATAAACATTAAAGAAATATTCCGTTGAAGGAGGGTTCAGTTTCTTCTCAATAATCTTCGCGAAATAAACTATTTCATCGCAGGCCTTTAATAATTTTCATGTGTGTCAATGAAGCTTCGAAATTCAAGCAGAATAAATTCACTTTCCATAATTGAATGAAACGACTAAATTCTCTCGATGAATTAAACTGTTCCTGACATTTCAATTGCTAATTGCTCAATGATTATCACCCAAAGTCAATAACTCATTTCCCGAATACATCGCTCCTTTTCCACACATGTAAACATCAGCCATTAACAGCTAAAGCTGCCAATTGACAATCAATTTCCCTGTTTTCCGAGTACACATGAAGTATACTTCGTTTCCCCACCCACGACAACGGTCGAATGGCTTAATGAAGGCTGCCGTTTGCAAGCAAACAAAACTCGCCTAATTAGTAATCCAATTATTTTGATTGGAGGCAAACATCAAAGAGCCCAATCAGCTCAATTTAAAAAACACTCGATTCAAAAGTATAGACAATGTTCATTCGTATTATTTGTTCTTTTGAGAGGTGTTAGAGTATCTCACGTTGTCTATAAACAAATAAAACCAGTGAAATGACAATTAAAAATTAAACTTTATTGCTTCGTACTAACTTTGTAGAATAATTTTTATTACAAAGTTCTTCTCTTTCTCTCTCTAATTATGATGAAAAACAATAAATTTTTAATTTCCATTCACTCCGCACATCTACTAGGGAAAAATTAGCATAGAGAACCGAAATTACAGGGGTGCAGGGAAGGGGATTAATAACAGTCGTTCTACAACCTCCAAGTACCCAGGGGGCTATTGAGATCGCTTCACCCAGAATCTCCGCAGAGTCGGAAACAATGTGCCTTGGAGATTACTTTGGAGGTGCAAGTGCTGGGGAAGGGAATGAAAGGGTAATTTAGAGGGAAGACCGCGGCCAGTAAACGGAAACGAGTCTGTCCCAGTGTCTAGTGTGGCCCACGGCGATTGAGGAAACTAGAAGCGTCTGGTGAATGCAACCGTGGCAGGGGTGCTTGGGAGGGACCTCAAATCCTCCATCTCATTCTCACTTGTAGAACCCCAAGAGTGCGACGTTTGAAATACCACAGACCGAACTTCCGTTTGAATTTCCAGGGCTGCGTTAACCGACCCGAGGAAATTCGCTTCCGACCACTGGCGAGGAGGGGAAACACCGGGATTACCATTGTAATTCAATGTTGGGTAATTGAATCGCGGATGCATTTATTCCAAAGTCGAAAGCATTTTTTTATTAGTTTCCAATTAATTCCGGGCGAGAAAGTGATGGAATGGATTTTCCCCGAGAGAACAAAAAAATGTAATTTTTAGGGGATCGTCTCTTGCTTAAAAATTGCTGGAATATTTATTTGAAGTAAATTTGTTCCAGTAAAATTATCAGTATTTTTCCATTCAAGAGTTTCTCTCGCGACAGAAAATTTAATAGTTTCACACATAAATAATATTACCCAACAATACAGGAGACGAGTGCTCCCTCAAGCGTAGATTTACCCGAGTGTGTTCATACCATTGGTGTTGTACTCTCCCTTAATACTCATGCATCCATACTGAGGTGAGTGCTCCCCGGAAAACGAGCCCATGCACGAAGGGATGCTCGGACTATCCCTTCTCTTCGCCTAAGTATTATGTCCCTGCTGAGAGCTCTTTCGCGCACGGGCTATAAATTTTCCCAGTGCTTTTCACAGTTTTTCCCTGGTACACTGGGATAAACAAAGATAGAGATAGAAAGGGGATGGAAAAAGTGATATTACGAGAGAGACCCCTCAGCATTGCGCAAGGGAGGGCATCAAAGCCAGCAAAGTTTTAACGGGATAAGCCAGAGTGTTTTTTTTTTACCTCCCTCTTTGTTTCCCCTTATTCCTCTATTTTTCTGAAACTTGAAAGCGAAAGTGAAGGGAAGGAAAAGAATAGCTGAGGCTTTCACGTTGGCTCTAGTAAATAAAATATTCATCCTTGTATTTCTTCAGAAGTCCTTCGTTTTACGATGCACAATTGTGATTCACGAGTTTTCAAACAGTTTCATGTTTTTCTCTTGACAAAAGAGTAAATTTATTATCACGAAAGTCCCAGAATAAATAGTAATTTCTCTTGAATTTTACAGTTTTGATTTTTTTCTGTTTTGCAGTCACCGGGTGTAATGCCGTTTTACGGTGACACTGGAGCTGGATTTCGGCCGGCAGCTGGCTTTGGTAATGCTGTCTGGCACCAGGGAGTTGCTCCAGTGGGTGCTGTTACGGTGGAAGCCACACCGGCAGCATGGCCACCTCAACAATTTATCCAGCAGATACCACCACCTAATCAACTGGACGAGCTGAGGTACCACACGCAGTATAGCGCTGCAACCCCCTATCATCCCCAACCAGGTAAGGAAATGCATAATGAAAGACAGAATGAAACATACTTTGTCTTTTGAATATGTATGGGTCATGGAATATTGGGAAATTCGATTCAACCAAAGCCAATTGTCAATAATATCCCAGCATATCCTAATGAACCATCAATTGATCAATTTTGGCCTTTCCTTCGTACTTCAGCTTGAAAAACCAAACAGCACAACAGCAGCGTACCTTAACTGAACATCATTTTTTCAGTCCCAAATCCCATGGCCTATACCTACTAACCATCACCATACAAGATGACCACCTTTATTAACACTCCTCTTATCGTTTTTCGTCCCTAAAAAACTAGAAGACCAAATTCTCATGGTTCCAGTGACCTACCAGCAGCAGGCCTTCATAGCAACGGATCAATCAGCATTTCAGCGTGCTGGTAGTACCGGCCAATATGCAATAACTGGCCAGCCATCGCCCCTAGCCCCAGTGGCACCCCAAACAGGTGCCCCACCACCCCAAAGACCCCTAAACGGTCAATTCATGGATCCAGCGGCAACTCCCAACCAAACGGTTGGCTACGAGCGTCAAGAGTACGTCAATGGATATCAGCAACAGGTAAGGCCCAGCATTCCTCCAACACCCCCCAACAACTAACCAAAGCCTAAATACTAGTCAAAAAGTCACGTCAATTTCGTGACGATAATTGAAGGAAAAATCGATGACTTTTAAGTTACAGATCGAATGATCCTCTTTTCAGGATGTAACAATGGCACCACCGCCCTCAACAACACCAAATAGTCGCAGTAGTTCAGTCCACATGGACACCCAACAACAGCAATCTAATCAACAGACTCCCCAAACAAATCAGGGTGATACACAAGTCAAAGGATTTGCAACAATAGCAACATCAAATGTGTCGGGAAACGAGATGCCTGGGTATCCACTTCAACCGGGCCCACAGAGTTCACACAACTCTAACGGATATCCAGGCTACATTGAAATGGGTCAACAGCCACAACAGCAATCAAGTCAATGGCAGAGTCAAAGCCAACAACAACACGTGCCAAGGCAGCCATCTGTATCTGACGCGAGTCAGGGTGCCCTGTGGTCTGACACAAATTCAAGCGCTAAAATGGGTAACAATGGTATGACATGGTCTGACAATCGAATACAAAAGATTGACCAGAATGTGCAGCTCCAGGGACAGCAGGAAGTGCCAAGACCACCGAGTCATATGAGTTGGGAGAATGGAAGTGTCAAAGAACCTCAGACACCTCAATCGTGGCAGGACAACGGCGATGGCCAGCAGTTGCAGAGTAATCAGCAAACCCAGAACTGGCCTCAGCAGAGTCCAAAGATGCGGGAGAATCCGAGACTGACGCCATCGTCACAATCTCAAGCTCAACAATCTGGCTGGCCTCAGCACTCCCCTAAGCTGCCCGAGCACCAGAGCGCCCCTCAGAACCCCAGAATGACACCTTCCGGCCAGCATAATTGGCCGCAGAATAGTCCTGAACTACAGGGGCAAAGCAACAATCATCAGAATCCAAGACTGACGCCTTCAGGCCAGCAGCAGAATCAGCAGTGGCAGCAAGGTCAGACAAAGATAGATCAGAATCCTCGATTAACCCCGTCAAACCAGATGTCCTGGCCAGATACGCCTACTAGTCAACCGAATTGGTCACCAAATAGTATGAAGAGTGATGGTAGTCAACAGCCTCAGCAGCAGTGGCCAGACTCCCAGCCAAGTCCACGAAGAACTCCCGGTCATCAGCCAGCGGCTTGGAATCAAGACTCCAAAGTCGATAACCAAATGAACTGGTCTCCCACGTCAACGGAGAATCCGTCCTGGGGGCAGCAGAGCAACAAACAAGACATGCAAAATTCGGGGGAGAGAATCATTTGGCAGCAGACTGAAACCAAATCGAGCGGCTATCAAGATCCAGAACAGGGAAATCGTACACCATCTAATCTCCAAAGTCGATTGAGATCCATGATTCTCGATAAGCAACAGGCACAACAGCAGATCCAACAGCAGATGAGTCATGGACATCATCAGATGCCGCAGGGTCATCAGCAAAATCCAAACGGTTCTAATGACTTTCCCACTGACGACAGAATACGGGACTCGCACGAAGGAAATGACAAGGCGCAGGAAAAGAGGCCCGATCATCAGTATATAAATCAGCCATCGATGATGTCAATGCCGCAGACAAACGAATCAATGACCGGTAATTTTTTATTGCATAGCCACCACCCTCGTGACGATAGTTTGCACGGCGGTGGTGGCTTATGGGATTGGACTGGAGGCGGTAACAGTGTTAACTCTGAAATAATACCGAATAATGAAGTGCCCTCAATGGAGAACTTTGAGGATTATAACAAGAAGAAGATTGCGTGGGATAATAATCAGACTGACCACGATAAAGATAACAAGTCGTTTCACGAAAAACTTAGGATAGTACCTGGAGGTAAGGACAATCAGATGAAAGGACCAGAGAAAAATACCAGTGAGATTATGAATGAAAAACCCAGTGGAATTGATTTTAAACAGCCAATAAAACAGGAGTACAATTGTACAGCTGAGTTATCAGAGTCCCAGGAGTCAGAGAGTCTTCCAAAGACAATAAAAACCGAGCCAGATCAAGAGGATAATGACAGTGATTACAAATTCCGGGGTGATGGTGGCCCATTAAAATTATCAACAGAGACTGGATCATGGTGTTGTCGACGTGGTGGCACTGATCAACCAACCCCAGAGCACCTCCGTGAAGGTTGCTGTCAGGGCCTTCAAACTCAGGACGAAATAATAGCTGATTCACCATCAACATCCAACGACGTGAAGAACGAATCACCGGGCAGTCCAAAAACACCAACAGCAACTGCTAAACTTCAAGAACACCTCGACAAACTCAAGAACAATGTCAGAACTGAAGTACCGGACTGCGGCTGTTTTCCAGCTGATAAATGTGAGTTGACATTGTGTATACAGCACAACACTAACATTGAGAGAACACACTAACCAGTACACTTGATAAAAAATCAATAAAACCAAAAATACGAAATCAAATTGTTAGAACAACATGGATGGTGAATTGAAGGCTTCACTGTGGTAGAATTCCCCCAAATCGGCTATCAATACAAAAATTGAAACAGATAAATCGATAGAATACTCACTACTCATCGGGCTTGTGTAGTTAAAGTTACGAAGTCGATGTTGTAAGTAACATGAGGTTCCAAACCCAATCAAAGGTCCACCGGAGCCTGGCTCGTACTACACTCATCTCGGTGCTGCTGCCAGTCTTCCGGACTTGAGAAATGATCTTGAGAGGAGAACTGGATTGAAAGGAAGTGCCATTAGAATGGAAAAGGTAGTTTATACCGGGAAGGAGGGGAAAACTACGCAAGGATGTCCAATGGCTAAATGGGTGAGTTAACAGGAAGTTTTTTTCTTGCAAACTTAACTGAGGATGTTCAACATATGTATTTGATTTTTTTATGTACTCAATCCATGTCATAGATTATTTTTTCATCCTCATTCAATAACGAACACAATTCACGTAATTCCCACTCAAGATTACGAATTAATTCCCCGTCTATTTTAGATACTTCGACGCTCAGGACTGGAGGAAAAAATTTTATCAATCGTGAAACATCGTCAGGGTCACAAATGTGCAACAGCCTGGATCGTGGTGGCAATGGTCGCCTGGGAGGGTGTACCAACGCACGAAGCTGATCGAATTTACTCTCTTTTGACACACAAGCTCAATCGTTTCGGTCTCCCAACAACTCGGAGATGTGGCACAAACGAGCCGCGAACTTGCGCATGCCAGGGATTAGATCCAGACAGCTGTGGTGCTAGTTACTCATTCGGCTGCTCCTGGTCCATGTATTACAATGGTTGCAAGTACGCTCGTAGCAAAACTGTCCGGAAATTTCGATTGTCCGTTCGAACGGAGGAGCAAGAGGTGGAGGAACGAATGCACGTTTTGGCGACTCTGTTGTCACCCCTGTACCTGAGCTTGGCACCTGAAGCGTTCAACAATCAGACGCAGTTCGAGCGAGAGGCTAGTGAGTGCAGACTGGGATTTAAACCTGGTAGACCATTCTCGGGTGTGACTGCTTGTATGGATTTTTGTGCACATTCACACCGAGATCTTCATAACATGAACAACGGTTGCACAGTGGTAAATAAATTTAATCTCTTCTAAAAAAATATAAAATCGTGATTCAACTAATAATAAACTTTTCTTATGTAAATTCTTTTGTCAGGTCCAAAGCAATCATAAATATTAAATTAACATTCCCCGAATAGTTTCTCTCAAGTTGCGTTTCATTCCCATCAACATGGGACATTTCCTGACTAGAACTTTGCGTTTTTCATTTCGAAACGACTTTAAAAATGTAATTTTCAAGGAACCCATCTCATATCAGAATGAATCCCCCCCGAAGGGAATATTTTATTAAAAAACTTCTGTTTTCTGTTGCATCACAGGTCGTCAGTCTCACGAAGCATCGCTCTCTCTCCCGCCCCGAGGACGAGCAACTCCACGTTCTTCCATTATACATAATGGAGGATACTGACGAGTACGGTTCGAAGGATGGACAGCAGGAGAAGATTAAAGCCGGTGCTGTTGAAGTTTTAACGAAGTAAGTTGACCCTCGGCTCTCCCCATTACTCCTATTCCTCAAAGATTCTTATCTAAATTGAATGAATTTCCACCGTCAGGTATCCATGTGAGGTCCGAGTAAGATCAGTACCCCTGCAGCCCTGCAGACGTCACGGTAAAAAGCGAAAAGAGGACGAGCCAGATACCGGAATAAGTAAAAAAGAGGTCCTAAAAACTCCTGAGAAATTGATTGAATCACGGCCACCAGTGTCGACAGGACGAGACCCTCAATTGTCCCTGGAAATGGCATCAATGTTCGAGGGTATGGACGCCCAACTCCAGAGCTCTCAGGTCTCCTCAACAGTCCTCGACTCACCGGTTTCTATGTACCAGGGCTGGGGTTATCAAGGCGAGCAACAGTGGAACCGAAACAACTGGTTGGACCAGCGAAAGAACAGCTGGTTGAATCCCTGGGGGGACTATTCATTCGGAGGGTTAGAGAGAGATAATAAAGTCGACCCTGACAGCACAAGCCTGGACGACACGCGACCGCGATCATCAGCCTCTCAAGACGATCACCGACCGAGATCAAGGAATCTTCCTCATTCAACAGTGGAATCTCCTCGTGGCAGTAACTATAGTAATTCTCCACGAGGGCAAGCAGTCTCACCAAGGAGCTCTCATCCGTCTACTCCAGGAGAATCTTACACAATGTCTCCGAGGCCTCCGAGTGACCTGAACTACAACATTCAGTCTCCTCAAAATCGAAACTACCCGATGGACAACAGACCACCCCCAGCCTCTCCAAGATTTCTTTATCCCAGCTCTCCAACTCTCGACCAGCGCAACCAATCTCCACGGGTAATGCAGCACCCAGGGCCCCAGGATCAAATTCGACAGTCCCCAGTGATGCACCAAAGACTGCCATACCCAAAATCACAACTCCCACGTCTCAATTACCCACCAAGATCCCAATACCAAGATCCATCTCGCACTGACTACGGTACGACGAATGTCAACCAGTCAGACTCGTTCCCTCCGAGTCCAGCAATACCACCAAATACCGATTTTACGATGCAATCCAATCACCACCATAATCATGAAGATAATCATGGACAATACATCGGTGTCAGTGGTGAGAAGAAACAGGATCACCGTAATAGATGTCACATTGACGCAAAACCACCGGTTTACAGTAATTACCCAGTACCATCGGATCAAACAGCCACTAATTACCACGGTAATTGGAATGTACTGAATACCTGGAGTAACCCAGAATGTCCAAAGATTGATCATCACTTGAATCATCAGATGGATGTTAAAAATAATTCAACAGACCAAAAAAATTGGGAAACACCAGTTGATCCGTCACCCTTTCGTGTCCCAAAGGGACGTCCACCGTCCAGAACAGCGCCAAATCAGAGCCCGTCCGATAACAATTACCAAAATCCCACGAATAAAACATTCCTAAAGCCTCAACAACCAAAACAGGACGTCCTTTACTCGGACACTTGTAGAACTGGTTATCAAAATCAGCAAGATAAATTGCGTGATTATCACGACACAAGACAAAATGAGAATCACAACTCAGGTTGGGATGATGTTAAGCAAGTGCAAGACTTTCACGCCATGCCGGGAATCGGTCATGCGTTTCCCCAGTACGGATATCATCCTAGTTATCCGGTATTTGATAAGCCTTATGCGAATACGTGGGAGGGATACAATTACCAAGGATATAATTATCAGAATCCAGAGTATCAGCAGTTGTATCAACAGCCAAAAAGAGAGCACTATCCTGGGCCTCAGTATCCTTACCAGGGGGTGCCTTATCAGGGATTGAACTCAGGGTGGCCGAGGTGGGAGGCACCTAGGTGGGACATTTATGGACATCCCCCGTATTTTCCAGTGTTACCGGAGCCTCCACCGAAGGCAGAGCCCCTCGGGGAAGTTGCAGATTTTTCGGACAACGAGGAGTGCTT
The DNA here is from genome assembly GCF_034640455.1 of Diachasmimorpha longicaudata. NCBI lineage: Eukaryota > Metazoa > Arthropoda > Insecta > Hymenoptera > Braconidae > Diachasmimorpha > Diachasmimorpha longicaudata. The sequence continues at coordinate 9,282,683 of NC_087228.1, read as the reverse complement.
CAAGGATCCTCAGATGGGGGGTGTTGCCATTGCCCTCAGTCATGGCAGTGTTCTCTTTGAGTGCGCTAAACACGAGATGCACTGCACAACTGCACTGAAGAAGCCCAACAGATTGAATCCAACAAGGATAAGTCTCGTTTTCTATCAGCACAGAAATCTCAATAGACCTAGACACGGTTGGGACGAGTGGGAGGAGAAGATGAGGCTCAGGAAGCTCGGCGTCACTCAGCCATCAACATCCGGGACCACCAGTACCACACAAACAGTCACGACTCCAACGTCAGTGTCTTCGGGAAGTGATAAACCATTGCCGCACATTCCTAATATTCCAAGCTCTCAATTCATGATGAGATCACCTACTTATACAACTATGACTTGGACAACGCTCTTTCCAATGCATCCCTGCATGATCACTGGTCCTTATCAGGAGGGTGGTGCCATAGGATGAGTTCACGATAATGGTGAACGTACGTGTTCTAAGGCCATCGTATCGCTGGACTCATGTCCTTAATTCAAATTGAAGGATTATGTCCGTTCAGGGAAATATCGATACCATTCATTCTTTTGTAATTATTGTGAATTGAGACAAATTGCACTGCCATTTTTCTATTCCACTTGGGTATCGATGTGAATATGTGAAAATCAAATACGTACATGAAACTTCCCATTTTTTATACAGAAAAAAAAACAGAAGAAATAGCCAGGTAGCTTTTGTAAGGATTACGGGATTTATGGTGTTGAGAAAACTGTATGAAGCAGATTCTTTCTTTCTAGGGAATGCTAACTGGTCTGACGGACATTATTCTTTGCGCTGTGAGGATTATTAGGGGACGGGCTGCCATGTCTTACTGTGCAAAGACTTTGATATGATTAGTTTTTAATGAATCTGAGGGACAAATCTACGAATTTGTTTGACTGTACAATTACAATTTTCTCTAGTGGCTGGCTTTCATTTTGTTTTTGAAGTTTTATTTTTAATTTGTGTATCTCATTAGCTAGTCGACAAACGAGTGACAATTAATGGTAGTTGAGGATACATATCTCACTGTATGCACCACAGACTTTGCTCTTCCCAACATCACAATTTTTAATTATTAATTTTTTCTTAATTTCATGTAAATTAGCTCCAAGTACTTTTTACTGGGGGGCAATAATTGCATTGTAAATTTTTTCACTTTCTTGTTGATTAGTTGTACAGTCACCAGCACAATCGATGACGCACTTTTCCATGATGCGAATGCAAAGGACGAACAAACAAATAGTAATGATAGAGAAACACGATTATATGATCTCAAGTTTTAATTGATAAAATGGTAGAGCTATTGAATATTTTAGCGACATTTTGTAAATTTGTGCTTCGTTATATTTTGTATTTATTTTTTAACGCACCATTATTTCATGTCATTTTTATAATTATTTTTTCGTTTGCACTTAGCGATCGTACTGAGTTGGAGACATTCTACGTTAATTAAAGAATTTACTAACCACTCGCCAGTGGCGTTTGAGTACAAAGCATTTTTTCTTCTAACAATCATTAAAAAGACACGAAGACTTTAACGTGATTTTAATTTTTTTAAGGAAAAATTGGGGCTCAGAATTATCTGCACCTTTCAGACGTTTTTTTATTAAAAAAAATGTTCTCCTGATACCAGTCTTTGGATTTATTTGTAAAAACCTGTTTCCAAAAAATGTGAAATTCAAAATTTTACAATTGAAACTATCATGGCATTTTAATTTTCGTCATTGAAACAAATGACTGTTTTATTTATATTACTGAATTTTGTACATACTAGGTGATTTTTTTGTCATATATTTTTAACTTTAATCTTTCATTCTTCAAATATCTTTTTATTCAATTGCAAAAAGGAAAAAAAACACAAATTGTAGTCTTTCTGTCTCATTTTTATCTAGAACCTAGATTATAAAAAAGAGGATCGATAACGATCCATAAATCGTATAGTTAAACATTAAAAAAAATCTTATTTATTTATTTGTCGTGATTGTTTTATTACTCAATACGATGTCGATCCTCGAGTGAGCAAATTTAGCATGATTTCTAGACGATTATTGAATCATTTGTAACAATTAGCAGTACACCGTCGTTAGTGATAGTGATAAACGATTGAAATGGGAAAAATTGAAAAAAGAAAAGTGAAAAAAAATCATGAAAAATCTTTGGTTCATACCTCGACGTGTGCGGGATCGAGGTAGTGACTAAGAGTGAACAAATGAAATAAGATAATTGTGGCTACTCGTCAGCCCCCTCCCCCTCCCCCTCCCGCCCGGAGTATTATAAGAATCATTAATATATTATCATTCAGTAATTATCACATATAATAATTAGTAATATAATCTAATTTAATTAATTATTTATTAATTAAGTTTGACAAACCAGTGTTATTGTACTACTATTACTGAATACCAATATTATTAAAAAAAATTTTAGCGGGGAAAAATAACGATACGAGAACGAATAGTCGATGCACAAATGATGTTAATAATCAAATAAAATATGAGATAATTTTCAATGGCATATTTGTCATCAACAATCATTCTCGCATCCATCCCAAATGAATTCCAAATTCTTCTCTAAGCTAAGTTATCACCAATCTTTCATTAATTTCATTTCATTATAAAATAGAATTGCGTAAGGACGGATAGAGATATTCTAATTAAAATACTCGAATCATTTTTTTTCTTGTTTTCCCTTTCTTTTGTAACAGACGTTTTTTTTCTATGATTATGAATAGCAAAAGATGATACAGTCCATTTTAATAAAGAAATATAAAATTTATGAGATGTCATTTTGTAATGTCCACGTGTGCTCACTTTTTTTTAAGCTTAAGGATTATTTATTCGCAAATCGTTGTGGTTTATTTCTCTTGAATTCTTGAATGATGGTTATTTGGAAAGACTTTTTTTTATTTCTTCATGCTGGGTTTCTGATTTTTTCGTCACCGTGTTTTTGCCAGATAGTGAATGTCCGAGGATTGTGTGAATTTACTTTTTATTCTGAACATTCTAGGTTGACGTGTCGCTGTTCAATCACTTCCATGAGTCTCTGAAATATTTTACTAAAATGTTTCCTTTGAGAAATTCATGCGACGATGCCAAAATAGTTCATAAAGTATGAAATTAGAAAGTAAAGAATTGCAATAATTATACAGAAAGAGGAAGAAAAAAAACTATCAAAACTAAAGGACTATTTAAGAGAGAAAAATCATTGAAGAAAAAATTTAACTACAGTTATCGAGAGCCATGAAAAATTATGAAGTCTGAGGAACAATGAAAAAAATCACATATTTAACAGTTGAGTAGGCGATTGAAGTAGAAGGGAAAAAATGGTGACAAAAGTGAGTAAAGAAAAATGAAGTTTATAAATAGAAAATTATTTTTTCTTCCAATGCCAAAAAGATGCCATTTTGTTTTCTACGAAAAAGAAGTGAATGAGAAAGCGAGAAAAAAAAGTGAGGAAAAATTTTGAGTAGTCTATAGAGAATGTATGTAAGACATGTAATATGAAGGAGAAAAAAAATCAATGTCTATGTCTCGTGAAACAAAAAAATGTCCGCCTTATGGAGAAGCAGATTTTACAATAGTGAAAAAAAGTATAAAGAACAATATTTGTAGTTTACAGTAACAGAGTTTGAGAAACAAAAATAAACGAACAGTAATTAAATATGAAAACAGTGGTGTTGCAATTATCCAATTATATTCTCAAGCCTGAAAATGACGAAAATCCAGTGGTTTTTCGATATTTTCGAACCTTGATGTACGTCCCAGAAATCCCTGTTTGGTGAATTAATACGCTGCAATTATATATATTCAAGAAATACAGGCGTATACGTATATTTTTTGACACATACTCCGAAAGAAACCCGAGAAACCTCCAGTGTAATTGCGATAAAGTGAATTTATAGTCAGCAGTCCGGAGGGAAGTTGTTCAACCAGGAATATTAAATTTGTGAAATGGTGATTCACGATAAGAGTTATAAATTCATCAAAATTTAATATATTATAGGTAAAAAGTCTTGATTAGAGAGTGAGCCAATGTTAAATTTAGTATATGAAATGTATCTACTGATTTATTATGACTAAATTTCAACCTGCATCATTCGAATATATCTGTAAAGTGAAATTAACAAGGAAATCATCGATTGAAGGCAATTAAGGGAGATGTCTCACTCGATTAAAGAAAATTATGACAATTAGATTGTATCAATTGAGAATCACGTTATGACGTTTATGAAATAAATTATGTATAGTAGGTCGACGTATTTCTGGTTGATCCTAAAACAATGACAATTGTGTGTTTGTAGGTGTGTTCGTGAGATGATTAAAAAATTAATGAGAATTAATTAAATTGAAGTAAATAAGGAGCACATGAAAAAAATTATTGAAGAGGAAATCATTAGACGAGGGGATAGATTACGCCATCGTGTTAAGAAGCGTGAATTATACTGTGTAAGTGATTAATTATATGAGTTAATATAATTGATGTAAGATTATGTTTAGAGGTAAAAAACATATGTCAGACGTAATTGTGAATATACCATGGGAGATAATAGATGAAAAAGAAACAAAAAAAAAACGGAAATACATGAAACTTTTGTGAATAAAAAATAAAATTGTCTTGTTTATGCTTCATTCATTTCTACGCTGTTCTATGATTTCTTTATTTCAAGGTGTTTGAAAAAGGAAGATAACGATTATTCATCAATTAATTTGAAGGTCCGAGAATATATATGAGGACAAATTTAGGTGCCGAAAATAACACGGATTCTCTATTTTTTTATTTCAAATTTGTCAATCGAATGGCGTGAAATTATTATAAATGGTGAAAGCCGCTTGAATTCTTAATTTCTTAAGGTTATAAAAAATTCGACAAAAAAATGTTTTTTCTGTGAAATTGTGATAATTAAATAATTTGTAAAAATTTAAGAAATGAAAAATAAAGATTAGTGACGAAAATGGAACTATTCAGAAATTGTAAATTGTTAGGAGGATTTTTTGTCAAAATTTTTCGACAACCAAATTTCATTGAGCATGGGTTTCCTTCTTACGCAAGAATAAATCAACTCCCTGTCCGGCGCAATTGTTCCATGTCTTACATCAACAATTCAATGTCTCAAATAAATAATTCCTCCGGTCTCCCGTAATAACCCATGATTACACCTTTAAATCACGAAACAAATTAACGACATACCCGAATATCCAGGTGGCCCGAAAATGAGCAAACGTTGATTCACGTATTGCGTTTATCGAGGTCGTAAACTCGTTGCCCGCATTCTGCACACCATGAGCAATGAATTCAGCGCAGAGTGCCTCCTTCCCCGCTCATCATTGTGATATCTTCACGCCGAAAGATATTATCTTTCGCGCGAATATCTTGAGCCACCAGACCCAGTGGGCCCATGAGTCCCAGCGAGATTGGACTCGGGTGGAATGCCCTTTCAAAATGGCGCAAAAGAATCTGGATCAGTGTCAAGATTCTCCCGGACACGTACCAACGCAAACTGATCAGTTTTCGACCACTGGGTTTTATTATCACTGTCCACTGATCGTTAACTCAATTGATGAATTGTAAACAATCATTCTATGGAGAAAGAGGATTCGCTCATAATTTTTAAGAGCATAAGGAGAAAAAATAACTAGTCTCTATAATTATATTATTGAAACTATTACAGAATCTCTCCGAAAAAAAGGGAAAAAACCTATCTTTGATCATACACTTTAAAAAACTTCTGTGTGAACTGATTTTTTTTACTACACCGGATCAACTAATGGCAGAGTCCAAAAATAATAGTATACAAGCACCTTATAAGTTATACATCACACCGGTATTTAATTATGATTTTTTACAGCCCCTGAATTGGTCTAGAAAAAGGGGAAGAGATGCGTCTTTCATCCAACATTTTTTACTTGTGTTCTGATCAAACGACGTTACTCTGCTTCGCCTGCTTATTTTTTCCATTTTTAAAATACTAAAAGACCTCCAGATGTTAAATCAATTCCCCCTCCCTCACCTTCGTCACTTTTTTTCTAAAAAAATGGAATTGGAAATGGCAATATAGTCCTCACGACGCAGTGCAGACAACTGATACCGATCTAGATCAGACCGATTAAATCCCTGCACATGAACAATAGTTTACTCACTCTACCTCCCCATCATCGATATTCAATGGTGGGAGTAATTAAACATTAGCCTGTTAAATGCTTCACCCACGCATCTCCCACGGTATTGGTCTCACGTTGGATGAGCCAGTTGGATGCGCACATATTCGGGGGCTTGTCTGTTGCAATGGACCGGTCCTAAATCCTCGTAACTCGTTGGAACGAGTGTGTGCAAGAATATTCTCAGTGTGGCTCGGAGGTATTTCTTGCCAAAGGCTAATTCAGGAGAGAGAGACCCCTTGCGACCACATTCCAATGGACTTGTCTCATCCTCTTCGAGTTATTGCAACTAATTTCAATCATTGAACATTCCTGTCTATTTCGTTCCAGGTTATTTGTATGGGAATATTATTTTAACATTTACGGAAATGTTATAATATATGGTAAAAATGAATTAGTGATTATTCAGGGTTGATCCTGGAGTCTATAGTCTTCCGATGATTCTGATGATTGAATAATTGTTCCTGAATGGCCAATTATTAATTAGTTTTTTTATTTTTGAAAGTAAATTATAATAACTGAAAATGAAAGACCATTTCCGTTCTCCATCATTAAATGTTTCTACTTCATGATGCATTAATTTTGAAAGACAGTAAGTAATTGATTAGCAGGAACTTAATTACTCGAGTCATGAATAACTGAATTATAACCAATGACTGAATAACAATAATTTGTTAAGATTTAAAGACGAATTTATTTACTTTTCATTAATCACCATGTTTACTGCACCAGAGGAAAATCTGCGGAACTGAAATTACTGAAGTTAACATAGGGAAATAGACAATTACGACATGAAGAATAATTTGTGGGACTGAAGAAGTTGAAATTACCGCGTATTTGTAAGCGGTTAACTTCACGCAACCGATTGGCCAATGAGAATTCAGGTTCAGGCCGATTGCATTTCAAAACAACTTCACAAAATAACTTCACTACTCCATCAGTGTTTTATTCAGAAAGACTTTCTTAGATGACGTTAATGGTAAAATAAATAGAATTTAAACTATTTCACGTGTGAAGAGCATCGATATCTGACATTTCGTAAAATAAGAGAACCCGAAAGATCATTTTCATTTGAATTCAATAATTGCTATCCTCCACACAATGTACTCTCTCCACTTGAAGATGAATTTATTTTGAAAGGCAGTAAATAACCGATCAGAAGTAACGTACTCTTCTATAATTATTAACCATTGAGTTACACACGCGATACAGTCTTTGAGGTGCATAACGCGTGGTTTGGCTGTATGAGTTGCGACCTCTTAAAATCGGTTCGACAACCCCATAACGATCGGCCTCCGCGCAGACGCTCGGGGCAGTTTAACGACTCAACGACAAAGCTTATGCCGATGTATGTTCCTTTTCTACTTATTTCGAGTCTTTAATTTTTATTCACTGCCTTTGAAAACAATAGTCCACGATAAAGGTTGCATTGAGTTGCCGGAGGGAAAAAGGGTCCATTGACAGGTTAAACACCGATTGAACTGTGGTTTATGGAGTTCGGCTCAAGTTTTTACGCCGCCGGACGGTTGAAAATTTTTTGCGGAAATTTCCGGTGCAATTTTTAGACATCCTTCACAAGGATGCGTTTGCGGTTTCATTTTGGGATGAGGTGAAAGTCAAGATACACCTCAATAACTTCAGAATTTTGGATGAGTGATGAGCCTGGTCTGGAAATTAATTATGATTTTTTTATCCTCAACTTCCTCCACTAGTGTTTCTCGCGACTGCGTATCACTAACCCCTGGCAGTTTTACGATTCTCGTAGACTAAATATACATCCAGCAATCCTCTGAAGGAATCGAATAACTAAATGCACTGGACGGTGGCCTTTAGTCACACCGGTGAATTAAAAATTCCCGTGAAATCAATTCTCTCGAGCAGTTAAATCAACTCCCAACTCAATCCAAACCCCGTTTCCCCTCGATTTTGCTGAGAAAACAAAGGTAACGAGTGTTTCGTTTTTTATCCCTGAAAACAGAACAAAACGGAACGGAACAAGCACACTCTCGTGTCTCTCGTTCTTTGCAATCTGGGACCAAGTGAAAATTGCTCGAGGCTGTTGCGACCGTTAGTCCCTATACGAACGGCTCAAGTGTCGAGGGGGAGAGGGAGAATTTTTATTCTGCAAGGTGTATCTGTTAGGTTTAAAATGTACGTACATTACGCATGTGTGTTTAAGGCCTCGTTTTTCGACGACGGAATTGGGTCTATAGGTAATGCGGCATTTTACTGGTGCCCGTTTCCACCTCCCTCTGCTGCCTCCACGGTTGGAGCAAGCGCTCCTTTTGCCAAAATTCCGGGCAAGACGAAGATCGGACAATAATGCCGACGGTAATTGCGCATTGAGATACTTTCTTGGCCGCAAAAGATTCATGAAAGCTTCGAGTATTGCGGGGCTCCTCATTTTATTCATCGGTCGTCCTCATGGGCTGATATTCATGGAAATTTCGCGATTAGTGGCTGAAACAACTGGAAATAATTTGTTCCAGGCAACTTTCTCATACTAGTACACAATTAAAAAACTCTATTATTCCTGGTATTCCACCCTGAATACTCTCCTCATAGTTTCCCCCGCGTACAAATATCCAGACAAATATAACTTTTGGGAAACTCCACATAATGAGTTGAAAGATCGCGCTAGACGCGCGTTGAAAGATCGTGCTCTTGATAGACTCAAGATAACAAATTCCCAATATACAATGTCCTGTGTATTTTCCTACACGTTAACTTGGCAAAACGCTGGGCCGACCTGCAGTACATCAATACCGAGATTGTCTATCGTCGGTTGTAAATTCCAGTCAGATTTTAATCGACGGACACACGAGAGAGTGCACCGTGAGCGAATTCTGCGTTAGGGCATAACACCAAGGGGCCTTGTGTTACGATAGCATCCATACGACAAGGGGCCAGTGTGCGGGGGCGGCAGTGAATATTGCCGTGATGCCCCTTTGGCTGGAAACAACTCATGGCTAGAGCATTTGGTGCTGCGATAGAGGCACATGTAATTCACTTCTCTTTTGGAGTGAATTATGTTATGAAGTTGCTGAGGTTCCAATTTGCAAATTTCATAATTCAGATAAAACAGAAAAGAGCATTGAATTGGGGGCCCAATTAATTGAGGAGTTCGGGAAGTCAATTTGCCATTTTCACTTTTTTCTTTTCTTTTATTTAACATCAGAGGTGAAACTCTTTATCACTACGTTCCGTTTGGAAAAATAAGATACATCACTTTCTCTCGTGAATTTGTTATTCAATCACCCCTGCCTCACCTCAAGCGATTTGCGCAATGATAATAAAATAATCCAATTTTTCACTCAAATTACCGTTTTCTAACTCGTAATTTTCATAATCATAACTGCAACTTCAGGAATAGTGTAAAAAGGTTAATGCAGTTTTCGAGTCCATGTAAAAGTACATTAAACCGAGTGACCGTGTGGGTCAGACATAATCCACGATTAATTCAGGAGCGATTACATGGTAACGCGTGGGTGTAAACAAAACTTAATACAGTTAAACGACGCGGGACAACGTTGGAACACGTACGAGGTGTCAAATGCTGGGGAACATTGGAGGTTTTACCGTGTGACTTCCTCGACACCTCTGAGAACTATTTTTCAGGTATTTCCGTGCCTAATGACCTCCGAGAACTGCCATTCATTGACCCATCAGCTCCCGATCAGCTCCTCACATCCCCAGAACGAGACCGATACCCCAACGCGTGCACCACTCAATTGAATTGATTTTCGTGATATTTGAAAGGTAAACTCGCCTGTAAACACGTGAAGTTCATAAAGTTCACGAGTTGGTAACAGCCTGAGAGAGGCTCTCGTTTTTATACCCAACTGGGATTTATTTTAGTGGTGAATTAAAACGGGGGCGTGAATGAGAACTTTGCGGGAGCTGTAAACGCTCAACTTGGATTTCCCATGATCAGAAATTGCCGGTGCGAGTGTGCGTGACACACGCGAGTTTTTACTCATGGGTAAGTGAACCCAACGGGTTCTACGTAATTTGTAGATTTGACAAGCTGAGGGGCCATACAGCCGATTGCAACAGGCACGGTTGGGCAATTTTAAAGTACAACTAGGCCCCATATAGGGTTTGCCAATCGTCAATCAATCAAGGGGTGAGCCTTGGATTTATTTGGGGCGAAAAAAACGCGGGGAAGAACATCCCCCCGAGGAGAAATTCCATTTTGACAAAAGCTAGTGCTCAATTTTTTTTTCTTCTCCAAAATATTTCAGCGTTTTTTTTTCGAAAGGTAAGAAGAATAAAAATAAAATGCCACTTGAACGAAACAATTTCTACATCTGCTGTTCATATAAAAAACATGATTTTTAAACCTAAATAGGTTGATCTCGTCATTCCATTTTCCTCCAATAATACCAACCAATCTCCATGCTGAAAACTTTCTACATCTTGTCACATGTAACGATTTATCACCGACTGTGACGTACAACTCACAAGCGCGATGATCCAACTGAAAAAAAAAACCTCCCTGATTTCTAATAGAGACGTTTTGAGATTTCAATATTTGAAATGCAACGAGTGATTGATCACTGCGCACACGCAGACCACCGATCCCCGGAAAATATTATGTACATGTGAAGTTGGCTTTTTAGAGGTCAGTACATATCCCCCTCCCCCCGGCCGTTTATTCTCGAATGCGTGTCTTCGTCAGGATGATACACTGCCGTGTGGATACACGAGGCCTCTTACGACGCCTGTCTGTTGAGGCCTCCATCGGATGCAACACGACACCACTATGTTACCTCCAGTTATGTCACGACTAGTTATGCCAGTTTTCCGTATCTTATTTATTCTCATAATTCACGATGAAAAAATTCCATTTTTTTACAGCGATATTTGAATATTCAGCGCAATATCCGGCTGCTTCATCGTCAATATTTTAATGAGTACAGGGCAGTAAAGTTATCTGGATGATATGAAATCCGCGGGAGATATGCGTGTTCCAGGGCTTTAGGGTTTCCGGGTTTGAATTTTTTCCATTAAATTCCACGAAAAATTGAGTGCGCTTACTTTAATTGAATAACTTTATTAGTACAACGTCGAGTATTTACACACGTTGGATTATCTCGGGGCTTGCATCTCGATAAATGAGGGGATCTCAACGGGTGTCATTTGAAACCTATCGTGAATCAACGATCGTTTTATATCCGGTGCCATTTTGCGTCTTTACGATAAATCTACGGTTTTTGTTATTGAGTACATTTAACCGAGTGAATGTTATTTAACGCGGTGTTGTGGCTGGTGGGAGGGGGGTTCATGATGGATATTAGGTGATATCCGGGTTGAATTTACTTGAGGGAATGGGTTCAGGAGAACGCAATGTGGTATTTGTTGTTTACTTTTTCCAGTTATTTTCCACTTTGAGAAGACATCGCCGCGAAAATTCTACTTTAGCGACATTTCAATGGGAGACGTCAGGACAAACGTGACGTATTTCTGGGAATCGGAACTTCGTTGACGAGGTATTAAAATTGTGCTGTTTCCCCTGTAATTATTAATTTTCATTCGTAAAAGTACTTGACTACCTATTTTTTAATGGAGTACGATTTCAAGGATTGGATTTTTTTCCCTCATAAATATTAAAATTATTCGCAGTTTATTTTCAATCTTTTCGTTGATATATAACTATCCTGCTATAATTTCCCTGTTTAATGTCAGCAGTTTATCAAACCTCTGAATAGATAAAGCAAAGCTATGTAACATTACACCTGCATCGTATCAAAAAGACACTTGTTTGCAAAATATTATTACACAGTAACTAATTTATACTAAATTTCACAAAGTTGCAAACTGAACTTTTACTCCGTTCAATAGCCAATAGATAATTCCCACTAGAAATATTCAAGCGAATTTACATAGACCTTTCAATCTACCGTAACTCCACGTGCACGTCAAATTGTTATATTTAATTAATTTACCTCATGGGTCGACCCCCTACATGAGGGGTTAATTGTTAGTATCGCCGAGCCGACCCAAGACCTTCATTCCCCCCTGCAAACTCCACTCACATTTTTCATTCAGCCCTTTACGGATAATTTAAAAATTATTAGACTGATCAAGCGATATTACTCTTCATTTGCCCACGATCTATGAATCCACAATCAATAGTCCAATCACCCGCGCCTCACACTCTCGATCATCACCTCGGATACTTTCAAAAGTCAATAATAATCGTGAGACGTTGGGCCGTGCTTGCGCACTTGCTTCATTAGAGAGGTGTGAGGCCCTCGATTAAACCGTATTTTTTATTTCCATCGATCTTGTCACCTGATAATAATCAACATTGTTAGACGTTATGAGCCCATAGATATGACTAGATGATAGTATCGTCTGATGAAATATTAAGTTTCGATATCGTCGAAGATCGCAAAAGACAATGGCCCTGATTGTTAGGGAACTTTTTCCATTTGGTTTTTTTCTCATTCGGATGTAAAAAAAAATTTGTTTTATTATTCTACGGCGGCTTACGGTTACGCGCACCCGCATGATGTTTGTTGCCGGGGGGTATGGACTATTGTGCACCGCTGGTATTACGTATAATTGGATCGTGTAAACTTGAGACCCCATTGTGCTAAATCCAGGCAGTCCGGTCCTTGTATTATCGAATTGAGCTATGTACCGAGACCTTTAGTTACAGATGCATTGTGTAAGATGGTTAATACATGTCCGGTGCCACTGCCCACGTGTCTAGACGCCAGGGGAGATATGGATACTCGACTTCAGGAGATTTTATTCTACATCAAAGTCAATTTTTCAGGAATATTTTTAATACATGTTTCACACTATTCCATGTGAAGTGCGATTCGGATAAAAGCTACAGGAAGAAGAATATTCAATAATAATTATTAGAAAAAAAGCACAAATTTTACCCGGATAATCGAAAAATAATTCCCACTAATATCGATAAAAATATGAGGGCAAAACGGGTTCCATTACCCGTCCACTACCTTCTCTGAGATTTGTTGAATAATATTATGGCATCTGATACATTGCGTCTATTTTTTATAGCCAAGTCTCCAGCACTTTGTTCCCGTACTTTTATTACACTGAGATTAGAATGCAGTTGAGAATTTAATGCGGTATAATACACGAGATCGGAGTCTAACCGAGTGGATAAATTCCAAATGCGTGCCTACCGATGCTGGAACTCCAGGGGTGTCTCGACGCACTGATATTCACGCGTGGGTGTCGCTGTATTATACCCGTTAAATTCAATACCACAGAGCAATGCAATGAAATGCCAAGCGGGTTCCGCAGCATCAGATGCTGGAGAGAATCGATTTCAAATATTATTCTTCTGTCTTCCGGTTTTGGAGTTCGTCCACACGAGTGGGGTTCATCGTATTCATTAGAGTAACGATAGCTGGGGTGGGAGAAGTCGATGGCCGGGCAGTAGATGAGGTACTTGCTCGTTCAGACGTTAATCTGAAATTGGTCATTATGAGAGCGAAACGCTGCGGCGCTCGTTTATTTTTAATTAAAAGGTTGAAATGAATCGCGACAAAGGGATAAAATTTTATTATTTAAGAGAAATAATAAACTAATACTTTTTATTCTCTACAAGAATTATTTCGGGGTAATAGTAGATATGCGATGAAAATAATAGAATAAATGTTTTATGATAAAATTTCAGGCTAGATCAATGACCCTAGGAAGCAAACATAAAACCCAACATACTCGAGTTCATTCGTGTACTGCGACACGCGCTCCATGGATATCCGTTCACACGTAATCGAAGATACAGCACGCACAGCACAAGTTTCAACGGGAAAGAGGCATTGAAAGATGCACCACAGATGGGGTGAGAAAGAGGATACAGGAAAAGAAAAGGATACGGAAAAAAATTGGTTAAAATAAGGTGTACGAGATTCACCATTTGATCGGTTGCTACCGGCTACTCGGCTCGAGTGTCTCTCCTCACCATTCAGGAATTAAAAGATGAAAAATTTCGTCGGTGAGATCAGATGCCCACTTGACATCCTTCCTGCTCTTGACTGCACTTTTATTCACAACGTTGCGTCATCCATCGGACTTAAATTTCACGGATTGACTCATCTTACCACATACAAATTTGTTTTGCATTTAAACAAATGTTGCGACGATAGCGAATCGCGAACAATACATTGTGATATGTCGTAAAATAATGAGACATCGTGGTATTTTTATCCTTGACATGAAAATTGTTTCTCTTTTGAATACTCACAATTAGAATTAGCGACAATTTACTTTTCTCCACCGTTTGAATTTAATTTCCATTATCCTCGCCCGAAATGATTCTAATTAATCTACTCCACTTAACTAATTTCCGCCAATTGAAGGAAAGCGCTGTTTAATTACACCCTAAAATGGAGGGAGTGCAGTACCGAATTGAGGATGTCGTTTATAATTTAGAACAGAACAATTTATCCGAACGATGGGAATGGAGAAATCTTGGCCTTACATTGAACAATTTCCGTCAAACCACAAGGAATAATGAAATCAAGTCAATATTTGTGACTAATAACCAGAAGCTTTTTACGCCTGTTCATGTATCACTGATTAATCATCAAGTCAAGATAATTTACAGCCTCCCCACTACCCCATTAAATTCAGACCAACTCTTTAATACAAAGGAAAAATGATACCGGCGACAAAGTCCCCTTTCCCCACCTCTCAATTCTCCTGACACCTGATAAATTTAGGAGGTATTCTATGAGAGGCGCGAAGGGTAATTAAGGTGAATGGTCAGCATTCCGCTTCTGCAAGTGTGTCGTCGGGTTATCCAAGGTTAAGCCGCTGCACTCCTCTCACACCAGAGGTATTACAAAGGTATTTATAATGTGTGGCAGTAGCTGAGCAAGCGCGTTAAGAGCGAAACGAGCGAAATAGGTGACAAAGGAAAAGTCTCGAGAGATGGGCTGCGCTTACCCGCAGCCGACGGCGACGGGGAACCAGGACAAATGCAATTTCTATTGAAAGCCAAACTCGCTCTTTCAGTTTCTTCAGTTGTAACGCCATCATCCCTGCCCTCCACTGGTGCCGTACCCTTTCTCACGATCTCTCGTACCTCCTTATCCTTATCTCATACGAGAGCAATATCACCAGCGTCACACATCCGCAGATAATTCGCCAAATTGCAATTCGATATATGACATTTGAATTTTTTTATCAAGCGCAATTTTCTCTCTTTATCAGCTGCTTTTTCTTCTCACCCATTAATTCCGGGGTTTAATGAACTGGGAATGTATGAATCAACAGTATGTCATGTTATTAATAGAATTATTGCTCAGAAGGGGGGAGCGGAGAGGGGAGCGCGTACTCGTTTTCAATAAACCAATTATCGTGTGTATCGCATCAGTATTTTCAGACGTCGACGCTTCCTGCTATGACTTACGGGGCTGCCATACTCCATGGGACTATCACAAACGTTAATAACTTCATGCTAATAAAACATTACTACCTATTTGTGCGTTAATTAAAGGCTAATAACAATGCCACTCAAGTTGAGGTGATTCATTGGTGTATTGAGTTTGTTTTTCTCTACGAGTTAGGAGTGGGAATTACTTCCGGCAGTTTTACTCTCGTCGTGACCATGTGGGGCATTTGCGTGGAGTCGAGAGATGGGAAAAATTAGCGGTTAAGCGGTGTGAGTGCGGCATCTGAGGGGGGGGGGACAGGGGAAAGTGATGGTTCGGGGTAAATGACCACCGAAAATTGGGAATTGCTCAATTAATTCTCAATTTTAGCGGCAATCGAATCTTGAATTAGAATTAATCTTAATGAAGTTCATTTGGGCTGATGAATTCTTTAAAATATTTTTTTTGCAATAAACAAATAATTGTTTGTGAGATTGTTGTATTAACCTTATGCCAAAATCTCTTTCCCTTTTGACGAGGATTTTCGTGATTTCGGATATCGAACATTTCTCTTCCTTCAGCGGATAGACCGGAAGAGCCCAGTAATTACGACTGATTAGTGTTATAATGCGCTGTGTGGATAATTTTTATATGTGTGGAGAATTCATAAATTTTCGGTCATGTGTCACGCAATATTGTTCTCCCCCCATAAATCAGAAACCGCAGGGCTATTCGGGTCGTAAATATCTCTCTCTAGATTTTGAAACAGTCATAAAAATTCATTTGCCAAATTTTTTTCTGGAGTCTCATTTTTATTTGGACATTTTATTAGAAACTCACCGCTAATTGAACAACCGAATGTCCTTAGTTGCACGATATTTTCAAGAGCTACCCGTAAAAAACATGACATTGTGTTTCGGAGGTTGAGAACTCGGTAAATTAAAAGTCACATAAACTCGAAGACTCATGATGCGAATGTACCTCGTAAACAGGGGCACAAGTGAACTTGCGATAATAAAATCCATCGCAGATGAGATAAAAAAAAATTGTGCAAACGCAGCCAGGATTCATTCAAGGATACCCTGTTATGTATCCCGGTGTGGTGTAAAGTGCAGTGGTCCATCTAGTATTACGATATTCTTCTCTTGAATTACACCCACGTGATTTCATGTGTGAGGCAAATAAACGAGTATTCTAGGTTTAATCCGGGGATTGAATTAATGATGGTACAGCAATATTGCGAAATAGCGGAGGAAATTCAAGAATTTTCCCTTGTGCAGTGAAATTTTCTCTATAAATTTGGCTCAAGTGAGACTCAAAGTCAACGTAGTTCTCTTGAAAAGTCCTACTAAAAACTTCATAAAATTGAATTCTCCCCAACGACCTGTGAAGACCGGATTCCGCTGGACTAAAAAATTTCGGCAAAAAAAATTTGCATGCAATTAACTTTTTTCCCCCGAGCCCATTGGTTCCTCACAGAAGCGGCTTCCTGGCCATCCGATTCCTCAAAGAGCATCTCCCGCTGGGTAGAAAGTCCATGGCATCCGGTAGACTCACCTGGGAATTTTGTAAATTGCGCATACGTGAATAATCGGAAGAATCATCAGTAAATTGGCAAACTCGAGTAAGATGGATTTTGAGGTAATGCGTGAAGCCGTGAAAAGACACTTAGAAAGTGCTACCCATAAATTCGATCACTTTAATATGGAGATTGGACGGTGGGTGAATGCTGGATTGTGCGCATCGTTGAGGATGCTGAAGAGGGGGACTAACGAGTAGTGGGGAATCCAAGAGATCGACGTTCTCGCAAGGTCGACCGGTGTATGGGTTGCCACGAGAGTGCAGTTGGATTCACCAATGCTGCACTCTTTTAGATGCGTTTATAGTCAACGCAGAAGACCGGCTAGAAAGTAGTTCGAAGAGTCGTCGTGTTATACATTTTTCCAGTGTGCAAATACGGATACTGTCGTTAGCGGCTGATGACTGTACTCTGACAGCGTCAAGTAACACTTTTCAACTCATGAATTTTAGAGGAAACGCTGAGTCAGACGTGACTCACAAAAAATCAGAAAATATCCCACGAAAGAAAAATTATGAACGAAAATATATGCTAGGCAATAACTGAAATGATTATATTGATAAATTGTTCAATTTTTTGGTGAAATACATATTGATAAATTCGTTCCATAAATCTCGTGATTAACGACAGCGATAACGATCCTTGAGTACCTTTCATTTCATTCGAATGAGCTATTTCTCCGATTATGAGAAAATATCAACTCGTCTCCAATCATATTTATTCTGTAAATGAATAATTGTTGTACAGCTACTATCTAAATTATAAACATCCGTCAATTCCGTCAACTCCACGAATAATTGTTCTCCAATTAAAAACCAGATCGATAAAAAAAAACAGGGTCAAACGCATTAAATAATTCATAAATTCTAGGCATTAATCGCACAAATAAACTCATGCAATTAAACCAGAATAAATGATTGATATCGCGACATTAATTGAATAATTGTGTCAGCAAGTTGAAGTAAATCAGCGTGCCTTTCCTCTGTAGTTGTAATTCTCGAGTACCACGCGGTGAATTACTCCAGCAAGATGCATCAAGACACTGTTTCACCCTCAAGGCAATAGACATATAGGTGATCAACTTTCTCAATTAGCCGGGGGGATACATTGACGCAACGTATGTCACTGATTTGGTAATATCACCGTATCACGTACATTGACTCTCCAACAGAGCTAGAGCGCATTGTCGATGGCTTTTCATCACCAGCTCCAAGTGCCTTGACACAAACAATCTGCCGATTGTCTGACAAAAAAAAATCTGGAGTGAACGATAGGGGGAAGTGAAACAGGCGTCGAGTTAGAAAGGAGAAAATAAATAGAAGCAATTGGTAATACGTATCGATCAGGCTCGTAGCTATCATTTGGCCGGGAAGAGTTGCTTTTCAAAGTGCGTCGCAGAGGTCCATCGTCTCACCGACATTATCGCCCACCGGTGGGCGGGGATTAGTCCTTTTGCCGAGCAATCTAGAAAGTCCTGTTAGAGGAGACTTCACCAAAGAGAGCTGGTGCATCCAATGCATTCAACTGGGGGGATAGCTGTTTCTGAAAGCAATGCCACCTCGCATTCAGGCCTTCTCTCCCCACTCCCCCATTGCCCGGGATGGTTTGTGATATCATCCCGGTAGATTATTCACTGCTTGAGAGGTAATCCACGAGAGTTGGAGACCAATCACAATCAGAAGAAAGCGACAAATCTTGGGATTACCCCGCACAAATTTCATTTTGTGATGATGAAAATCTTTGAAGGTTCGTGGGGTTATGAATGGGTTTGAAAAATGTGTAAGGGAAGATGGAAGATTTGGGGGAGTTTGTGGTAGGGCGAAGTGTCAGTTGAAGAAAAATTACCAATGTATTTGAATTTTTACATAACGGTGGGAAACTTATACGAAAGCCACTGGACAGACGATAATTTGTATCTGAACATATTTTTTAAATAATTGAATTTGAATTTACAATTTGTATTGATTTCCTCATCAAATTGTGAATGTCCAATGACGAAATTCCTTGAATTTTTATTGGGGCTACATATAACACGATAACATCAGGTAACGAATGGATTTGAGGTTTGTTAACTAAGAAAAGCGCGGTTGAAGTGAGGATAGCATATATATTCAGGCTATTCATGCCAAGTTTTAGACGAAAATAATTGATAGTGATAATTGATGGAGTATTATTTTTTTAACGAGATAATATTTTTGGGAAAAGGAAAGTGTGAAAGCAGGAAATCGTGTTATTTCACTTTCAGTGATGTTGACTATTGAAATTTATCAAATAAAATTTATTTCTCTAGTTTTTCATTAATTTACTGTTCAATAAAATGTTCTTAATCTCAGTGGAACTGCATTGTGTGGCAATAAGACAAGTTGTTTCAGTGCAAATTCACGATCAATATAAATGACTCTTCAAAAAATATCATCCTGCGATCTCAGCTGACATGTTGACCGTCCTTCGACAACATTTATCCCCCGTAAATGACGCAACGAGAGGATCACGACACTATCAATAACACTCAACATCATGACAACCCCCCGACGAGTTTCTCACTGCTTGGATTTCGGTGAGATTATCATCGTCTCGGTGAACGTGAGAGGACAATTCGTGGGACAATCGCGTGTCATCTTCTCCATCGCGCTGGAGTCCTCATTCCTTTTCCCCTTTACCACGGTGATCGTAACGAGGATCATAAAACACTCTGACCCATGCATTTGGAAAAAAATATGAATATGTTCACCCCGAGGTATTGACGACCAAACCCATCGAGGTCGTCGGTGCAAGACGATGATGACTAGCGACTACAGTTTTTCAAAATTGATTTATCTTCTTAAACTTTCAAATAATAAAATAGCCCTAAATTTTAAAGTCACTAATTAAGAACTCTGACGAATGTGACTAATTTATCAAATGCCAACAAACATTTAATACTCTCAACAAGACCCTCTGTGTAATTTGGTAGTGGATATTCGTGTTTTGATCGAAAATTCCATTAAGTTGAGAAGTTCTAACGAATCAACCGCTCAAAAATCTGGAATTCCATCGGATTTCCACCTTTACCCAACCACTTTGACGAAATGCAGTCCATTCCATAAGTAATCCCGAACACTCGAGTTAAGCAATACCCCTAGTACACTGTTTACCGAGACTCACCTGAAGTGTTCACGCTGTGTCCCCTAACGAGAAGGCAAAGAGCTCTGAAGAGATTTTACCCGAGAAACTCCCCACCGTGTCAAGTATTGATTGATCAATCATCCCACGATGTGATGACACCGCTCATCATCTCTCCATATCGTTCCATTAATAGCCGTCATCTCTCGATTACTTTCCCACTGTCTCTCCCTTACCTCCGCCCCCCTCGCCAGTCTCGATTACATGTTAATGACTCGAATGACCGATGAAATAGCGCATTGCCATTTATTAGATCGCCCCGTGTGATGCTGAAATGTTTCATTACACTCGGTGAATGCTTGAAGATTGATTGGCAGTGCGCATTTACCGACATGAGTAGGTGCCACGAGCTGAGGGGGGAAAAAGGGGAGGAGGTGAAATTGGAATGTCGTAGGAGCGAGGCCGCGACTCCAGTTAAATCTGTGCTAATTGCCGCTGGCCATTGCTGCGTGTGCCACGTTCAATGGTCAATGATGAAAAATCATTCATTGGGCGTTTTTCATTGGCTGTTCATGGAAATGGCCAATAATGGCCTGTCATCGTTGGTCCTTTATCTCCAACAAACATCAATTACAATACTGGTTTCGGTCAATTGATTAAAATCAAAACACCAGATGTGAAATATCAACAATGTGGAAAAATTAATTCTCTCCGAGTGAAGTTGCAAAATCGCTTGGTGTATTTATAACCTGTCGTTTTCTCTCTGGCATGATTTAAATATCCACATTGTTACAATGGGGCATCGCGAAAGTGGTGTGTCTCCTTTTTCATATTCACCTCGAGGCGCATCAAGGGAATAGTTATGTCTCTGGCATGAAGGGGGAAGTATCGGAATTGGCATTGTATTCTGACCTTTGTATTTTTTTAATGCGGTATCCTCAATCTTCTTGGGGAGTATTGGTGATGCACGGCGTGACATCGTGGGCACCTGGGCACTCGCGGCAAATTCGCGGTGGTTTTATTTGCGGAAGAGAGTTTCGCGAAACACGTGCTTGGGGGTTGATTATGCAAGAGATTCTTCCGGAATGTGGGGTTGGTGGTGATTGTACTGGGGTTTTGCGGGGGTTCTAAAGAAATCTGTGAATATAATTTCATTGGAACTAATAAAGGAACTTGTATTTTTTTAAGGTTCACACACTCGTTCCCCTACGATAAATTTCCACCGAAAATTATTAAGTATCTTGCAAATTCGAATAACTGTAATGTGACTCGGAAAACCTCTTAAGCATGTTTCTTCACATTTCAGGATGAATCTAAAAATTTCCCGGAAAAATTAACATATCTTGTTCAGCGATATGCAATATACACCATTAGTCACATGTCAAGTTTATTAGCGTAACACCGCACGTTAGTTCATATTCGCGGTGTTGTTCTCCTCTTACTCTCGCAATGCCCCATCCAATCGTCTCTCTCTCTCTTTGCAATTCTTGGCTAGTGCAACGGTACCTTCCTCTCATACTGCGGATGAACTCGTCTTTCAGGTTAGGGCGGATTAGGGACTCTCGTGGATAAAATTTTTTTTTCCAACCCCCTCGTTTTTATTCCGCAAAATGTTGAGCTCTCAACCACCGGGTGATATTAGTTTTCTCAAGAAAGTTGGAATATGTCGTGTTTGTACTTCCTACTTTCCCGGTGGCAACGTATGATAACGTCATTCAGCCACGATCAAGTATATGGTGCACACTATTTTAGAGCAATAGAATGAATAGGCGCGATGAGTTTTTATGGAGATTATTTTATGATATTAAAATAGATGAAAAGAGTCCGTATTAATATTTGCTGAATGGATTTATAAATAAAGTAATGTATTCTTGACTAAACTGATATTTTTTTGATTGCCAATGACATCATTATTGTGACAAAACAAAAAGAGTTCATAAAGTCTAATCTGCGTTATTGATTATCAATAAAAGTTTATTCGTAATAAATGTGTTTTGCGATGACGCGTGATAATTTACAATGAACTAGTATTTAATAATTGTTTACTCATAATTACTCTGACCGATAGATCTTTTCTTCCCAGGCATTGATTTTCACGATGCATTCCCCAGTGTATGAAATGAATTTCACTTTTCAACTGTCAAGATTTCCAAATCACTTTACTTCACCTCCACCATGTGCTTCACCCAAGTGAGAGGCAGTGATTTTTTTAAATAGGTGCATCATCAGCGGTCAAACAGAAAATTTCCCATTTTAGGGTGGATCTCAATGAGAAATCGGAGTTAATTATCGCTCCAAATTGAGACCGGAGAGACATCGCTCCAGGGAATGGGGCCAATGGGGTGATCATGGGTGACACCACTGGTAAGTCCAGTGAAGGCTATTTGACATTTATCTCTCAACAAATGCTTTTTACACTTGTTCACCAAACAACAGGAATTGAGGATTCATCTGTGAACTGTGGGATTAATAGACACTCCGATGAATCTTCGTAAGTGGTTGCGATTTATCAATACGCGTGATGTGTCATATCGTGGCGCGTATTTATGCGTGGAAATCGCCAAGAATGAATGAGTTATTATCCGATTAACTGGAGACATTAGTATCCCCGTGAGACTGTCCAAAGGTGCATAAAAAATTTATCCCTCACTTTGATTGGGCATTAAAGTCCCCACTTCCATTTCTATGAGTAATTTATTTTATTCATCTGTCTATCACCTTTACACTCATTCCCAATGTGACAATAAAATTTTCAAATGCGTTTACCGTTTCGTTGGGGGGCATCCTGCAGGATCAGGCAAACAAACGTCGTATGCGTTTGTTTGATGTATAGCCGTGATGGGTTGCATGCCTGTTACAATGCCGGAAAGAAGACGAAACTAATGGAAAGTATATTTACAAGAAAATTCCTAGTTATACGATGGAAATACTTGTTCTCAGCCGAATAAAATTCATATTCATGTGTCTTTATTTTTCTTCCTTTCCTTCTTTTCAATTCAATGCTTTCTCACCAGGTGCTGATTACTGCCGTTTTTTTCTAATTTATTTGATTTCTGTGAGTTTTTTTTTCATTTCCCTGGGAAGAAATTCTTTTCACCGAAGTTATGAGAATACGTTTGCATTATATCTCCCTAATTTAACTGTATGCGTTTGAGTGGTGCCACCAGGAGATGACGATTCCTCAATTTCCTAAATTCATTTGATCTCGGCAATTAATTATCTCATTTTGGAAGGAAAGAAGGGGTTTCAATGAATTTTTCAAGCAACTTTCCCAGATTTTTGCATTCACGAAACGATGATTTACCTCATTAACCCGACAACCAATATAACACTGATGCCGAGTGCTGTTAAAATACCACTTGCATTCTCCAGGACAAACCATACCATAGAATCATCTACTTGGTAAGGGGTCTTGTGAGAGTCTCATAGGCTTTGTCGGCTATTCCCTCATCACTCGGTGCACTGAAAAACGCTTAATAGTGCTTCGAGGTCGCTGATGATTATACCAAACGATATTCCCAGGGCTGACCTAGACCGCAGGAATCGCATTAAACGAGAATAGGCTAGTTGACGCCTCTTTTTGGTGTTTGAATTCTTTCAGTATCTTTATTTGCTACTTTGGAAGGCCTGAATTAACCTCAATCCTCCCCGTATGGAATTTGGAGAAAATACTGAGTGGACGAGGTGCGGAATTACTTGAATCGATTTATCATTTTTAATGCACCGGGCGATGGGGGGGGGGGTTCAGGGGGTCATTTTAAATTCACCAGGTGCGATCAGATCTCGGGGATCAATGCACTCTCACGTAAATTAAAAATGGCCAATTTTTCTGGACCGCGAATCGTGGGGACGAGGAGACCCTGAGGGGGAGAAGAGACGCACGTGCGTTGCATTGACGAGTTGAGAGGACCTTGACCCTGCGAAATCGATAATTTCGAGTGGAACCACGGCAGGAGCCGTGCAGTGGCTGCAGAATACAAAATGACAAAAGGACTTTTGTCAAAATATTTGCCGCCGTGTCACTGACTAGTGACCCAAATAGTTACACTACATTATCCTCCCTCAGTCGTCGTCCCATAAATCTCCTCCTTGACATTCACCCGATATTTCGATACTAGCTAGGTGAAATACCTGGCAATGAGACCGTAGGACATCCTCGCAACACGTTATACGGCAATGGCCTCGTGCAATTTGTTTCCATTCCTCGTGAGAGATAGCAGGCGCCTCTGTGTTTTAACGATGCGTCAAACGTGGGCAGCAGGAGGCAAGAGGCGCCGTGGGTCTAATCACCTGGATCGATCAACCCTGTAAATATAAACCACCTCGTTAATTATTAACGGAACTTATTTTTATTAATCGAGACTCTTATTCGATTTGAATTGAATCGATATATCATAAAACCGCATTCCTCCAGATGTCCAAATAAAAAACATTTAAACAGGTAATACTTCGTCATCAATTTGTGAATAAATTTTTTAAATTAATTGCTGGAGAAATTTTTTGATAAATTCATATTTAATCGATCGAGTTTTTTTATGAATACATCGGTGACTTTCCAATTACGACATTTTCTTCGCGTAGAAAATGATTCAAATTGTTTCAATTTGTCGAAGTACGTTCTGAAGGAATTTCGAGGATTGAAGAGAAATTTATCGGGAACTTTTTCACCCGGTGAATAAAATTTAAAAATTCAAAATCTTGGGGACCGACAATTAATTGTCATTGCCATACGCCTCCCAGAAATAACCACCTTGGAAAACGTGAGATAATTCCTCTGCCCACGTGAAAATATCCCAGTATCACCTCCTCCTTTGTATGCAGAAATTCACAGAGGCCCTGCCATATTATTCCACATTATTACGTGGACTATTATAACATCCACACTGAGCCACTAAAACAACGAGTGATCGGGGAATATCCCCTATCACTCCTGGCGATCTAGCGGTTGTAAAATTCCCGGGACAAGTAGTTCCGTTAACACTTCACACGAGAAATTAAATTTCAAAAGAAATCATCTTTTAAAATTCTCATTTCATCGTCGATGGCTTTTATTGATCCATAAACTCCCCCCACGAACATTACGTAAACACTCGAGTGAAAAATAATCAGTGACGATGGCATGAGTGATTTCACGATACATCTGATTTAAATCCGCGCCTCGTTCAATTACACTCATCTTGATAATGTTAATATTTGTAATTCGTGACAGTGAGGCAACGTCACGTGTCACGCCAGAGACAGTTCCATGAAATTTGATGCTCTCCAGAATGTACATAACCCAGAGGAGTGCGGATGTGGAGATGTGACTCGATATCCTGGTCTGCGTCCCCTGAATTTATGATGGATTGGAATGGGGCATTGACCAGTGAGTTTACGTAGTTTTGGCACTTGTGTACATTGCTCTCCACTCCACATGTGCTTCACTCCACTCTGACTATGGCAAACATGAGATGAATCCCGTGGGAGGGGTTGAGGCGGTCGGTACATGTGGCAAAGGTCGATGTTTTAGGGGATCCCATGGTGAAATGCGAGAAAAAAAATTATTTTTGTCACGTAAACAATTCCCTGGGCAACGGGTTTATTTTTTTAACCGCATATTTTGCGTCGGTTAGTCTCAGATGATCTGCACCCTTCTCTCAAGGTTACACTGTTGAACAAAAGGGAATTTATAGAACCGAAGCCCCTGATAAGTAAAAATCAAACGTAACCGTATAATTTATCACAGAGTCCAACTCCAACGAAAAATTTCTCTTCATGTAAGTGACCGTACGGTTGTTCTCTTTTATTGCCCAGACACTTTCGCGACAGCAGTCATTACTCCCTGGATATTATAAACGGCGACCGTAATTATATAATGGCAATATAAACGTAATACAGGCTCATTATTTGTGTTACGAAATCCGGGCGTTTTTGACTGGTTCGAGCACCTGGAGGACCAAAAAAATAAAAAATACTACGAATATTCGTGGACATTTGTAGCCGCCGGTCAATAAATTATTCATTCAGTTACTTGTGAATTCCTCTCCCCTTCCAGTAGTTCGATGTACTTTGAATTCTAATCGCATGTTGGCAAATTGTTCGGGGCTATCTTTCCGGATGGTATAATTTTACCTCGGATACACTGGGACCCTTCCAATTGCACGGGTATGCGCCGTCGTTGGAACGAGTTTCATTTAGTTCTGCGGTCACTGGCAATGCTGTACCATTAGGACTGATGAACGTTTGCGGTTACGTCATACTCATCCGAGTTCTTTCAGCGCGTTCCTTCATCCTCGTCTTTCCCTGCTGAGCTCTTTGTGGAGTTTTTAGAATATTTCGTAGGAAGTTCATTCCAGTTTGCGAATGTGTACACTGCCGAATGGATGCGGAGGTGAGGAGGCCATTGAGAATTTTTGATGTGCCATTTTCCACGGAAATATCCGGAATTTTATATCAGGGGATCGATGGTATAGGAGATTTTTAGGAAAATTTATAGTTATTTCCAATAAATTTTTGTGGTAATTCACTTGACTCTCTGGGGGGATAGAGTATCTACTGAGTTGTTCAAGAAAACAATAATGGTGCTGTCGATTTCTCCAAGACAAACCACAAATATAGCTATGAATATCTATTTCAGCCCATAAAATTAACCACCAGAGTCGTAAATCACAGGAACAATGCAAATTCTTCAACAATTCAACTTGCATCGTCACTATTCCGCAAAACATACTTTATTTATCCGCCATTTTACGTGAGAGTTTCTAAAAATTTTTAGTATAAATATTTTTTCATTCAAGTTTTTAAAGTGCACTTTAATTCTGTGTATTATCTGGGCATAATTTGAATATTCAAAGAGAGAAGGAGAGAATGTGTTCAATGAAGTTCAGCATATAGGGCTGATAGACGATTATATTAAATAACTATGATTATTAATGATTACTAAATTGCGGATAATGGACGATTAATGGAGTCAATGATTATGGAAGTCTTCCCGCAGGGTGAGGAATGTTGAATGATCAATACGGAACACTCTAGAAAAGTTGCGTGGTTTCACATAAAAATTTTTTGAGAAAACAGTCATGTTGACGTCGATTTCTACAACACAAAAACCGCAATTGCTCAATATTCCAGAAAACTGGAAAATCACTCCCATCTCGGCTATGAATATTCATTTCTGCCTATAAAATTAATGAACAGAGTCGTAAATCAAGGAAAAAAGCGAATTTTTTAACAATGCAACGTGAATATTTACTCGACAGAAAATATTTCCTGTATCGCTGATTTCTAGGTGACACACTTTTTTCTGATGCTCGAATTTCTGCAATAAAAACCTAAAAAAAATTTGAAGACATTTTTAGGCCAATTTGTGAAGAAAAATCAATTGTGAAAATAATAAACATCAGTACGATATCATAATAGTTCGTGAGGTTTAATGAGTTCATAAAATTATCTGACGAATGTCATTAAAATCAAAACTGAAAGCATCAGAATAAATATCGTAAATTGTTTCATCGTGACAATTGTCACTGAACCTCGTTCAGAAAATTTCAGAAATTTGTTTTGAATTCTAAGAATTTTTATCTCGAATATCTAAAAGACGGGAGATGATGTTCAGTAAAGTTCAGCCGTTGATCTATGATTTCGTTGAATGAAACTGATTATCATTAGCCTATCAAATTATGCATAATGAGCGATTAAAGTGTCTCTAAAACCCGACCGCCGGAACGATAAAACCATTGAGATAAATTTGTGGCTCCACCAATTGCGCAAGATTAATAGAGGTGTCAATGCAGCTACACAGGTCAAGTTTACGAGCTTTCTACACCGGTGAATGTAAACCATCCGTGAACGCACGAGATTTTCATTCTCACAGGAAGAAATATTGAATTCATCAGGACGGAATTTATCAATGAAATTAATTATTTACTCATCTCCGTCAGAAAAATCCGTTGGCTTTCTAAATTTGAAAGTTTACTTGAAAAAAAAAATATCAGAATTGAATGGGCCGTGAAAATTTATTGATCGTCTCCTCCATTTGTTACTCGGATGACGAGGGAAGTCATGAGATCCGTATCAATGTTTTCGGTGAGCATTACTGGCTGAACGCGCCCAGCCGAGGTAGCGTCGTTGATGGCGATGAGAATAGAGTTGAAGAAATTTTATTTCGAAATAGCGACCTTCATTCAATCAGAGACTGCACGGTAATAATTGTCAAGTACACGAGCCTTGTCCCGAATCATCGGACTCACCTATTCGTGAGTGGTCCCGGGCTATAATCAAGCCTTTCATAAATACTCAATTACCAAAAAAAAAGCCAATCAAATCTGAAAAACATACAATCAACTCTTTTGGCCCCGAGGTTCGTTCATTCATGCATTCATTACCCAGAATTTCACATTTAACATGAATAAAAAATTTTTAATAGAGGAAGATGCCACGTGATATGTGTGGTTGCACACGGAGTGGTATCTGTGAACGAATAAATCACGGGCGTTCGTTTCTCTGGCTATCGGCCGACAACGAAGATAGCCAGAGGGGACTCCCCGTTTTTCCTGCATCGGAATCGGATTGGCCTCAACGCTTTAATAAAACTCCGTGTCCCGGTATTACGGTCCACTGCCAACATTATTCCCCCGCCTCTCAGATCTTTCAACTTTCCTCGTCGATATTTGGACATTTCGGGACTCCATTATCAAGTCTGATATCTTGGGATAATAGAGTGCGTCTAGGGCCAATGAACCCGAAATGCTAGGATTCACAGAATAATTTATTGCGCCACACAATAACTGAAAATAATTACCAATAATTAAGGACATTTACCTTAAAACGCGAAGAGAGAAATTTCAACAGAAATTTACCGGGTCGGCACTGGAAATTTTATTTGAAATCAAGAAAACTGTTCGACAAATAATAAAGGATAACTCAATTGTTTGTGATAAAGAAACCTAAATATATTATTCATTGCAATATTATAAAATTTGCAGTCATCGCAATTGAATTGGCATTACTTGAACGGGATTCGCAAAGCGTTTCCAATCGTTTGCGAGACAATTCTCAATTTACTGAAGTGGGTCATTCATTTCTTACTCATTTCAATTCCGTCCCACGTATTAAATGGCCAATTCTATTGTCGTTGACAATAGTCATACAATAATCATTGACAGAGCGACAATTACCGAGGCCTGAACGAGAAAGTCGAGAATTGGTGAATTTTCTTTGACAAAATTTTGTGAAACTCTAATGACAGCATGTGTTATTGGTTCCAAACCGGAAAGAAAATCTAGAAATTTAGTAATGGCAGCGAAAAGGAATGTATTAATTACCAAATCATTTCCCTAATCAAATGTTCATTAGAGGCTGTGTATAATGTTTTTCATATGTATTTTAGAATTGGATAGTGATAAGCATTCATTTAGAACTTTAAAGACCCATTATAGTAGTACTTATTTCATGAGAAAGAGGGAATAGTCGTATAAAAATCACGGTAACTGTGGTGAAAACATTTAGTGCTGAGCTGTTGGTAAAAAGATGAGACCCTTCGGCCTTATTGCTGCTTTCGCAGCTATCCTCATCACTCATGTAAGCATTAATCTTTGTATTTATAAATTTAATTCCAGCTGTTCTCAACTCTTCAGAAAACAGTAATTATTCATGTCGAAAGGATGCATTGTTCTAACATTTGCTATCGATTTCAGGGAGGAGCAGCTGAATTAAATTCAGCCGATTCGATGATCGAATTCATTTCAAACACAATCGCAAATATCGAAGATTATAAAACAGATAGTACGAATAATGCTTCTGAGATTACTAGTAGCGACTACATTGCCAAGAGAACTAGAGCATTTGAAGTTACCAGTTCTAGTCTTATAAATCCAGTTGTAAGTACAAACATTAGGCGAATAAAAAAATTGTTTTCACCCCCGCACAACCGTATTTTTATCAGCCTAGTCAATAACTATTACTTAAGAAATTCCTTAATTTGTTGCTTTCGATAGTTTAATGACGCCCTCAAGGCCGCTCGAGAGGCGGGAAAAAACGTCGACGAATGCCTCAAGCACAGTAACAAGGAATTTGTGGAGCTGCGGGATAGACACATAACAGAATTGCGCTTTTGTGGTATTGAACATGCATCAAATTATCGGCGCATAGAGTCGAAGATCAACAGCTGGAAGCTGGTAAGTTGATCATCTCAATTCAGAAGAAATCAGCCGCATGCAAAGGACATTCCACTATCCATATCCGCCTGAAAAGTGCACTTTTCGCTTCTCTCTATCGTGCGAAATGCGGTTGTTTTCCATACACTTTGAATAAACTGGGTACAAAACAATTATTTTACATTTTTCCTTCTACTTTTCTGAATAATGAACTCGATAAGTGTTAGAAATAGTAGAATGTATTATACTACTAATCTAATTGACTATTTTAATATTTTTTCTGGTCACAGAGAGGAGAGGAGCTTCAAGAGCAGATCAAAAACAATTTTCAATGCAATGACAAAGATTGTAAAGAATGTGAAATGAATGACTGCAGTTTACTGAAGGAAGATGTTGAATTCTGGAAGGTAGCAGGGGAGAACCTGAAAAAACATGTGGATCGCTCGACTGATGCTATGAAGAGGAGGACTTTCCGATGCTTCGACATATCAGAACATCAATTCCAAAAGGGACACGACACTCAGAACACAATCACTAAATATTGTCTGACTCAACTCGATTCTGAAGTTGAGGAATCCTCCACGATTCCTTACAGCACGATTCCTTAGAGCATTAAATAAATTAGTTTTAACGAAGTTTTAAACAAAGTAGGAGGAGGTCGGCGAAAGCATGATACGAAAGTATTCGTGTAATTGACTGATAACTTGTAATCGTGAGCTGCTTGGAGCTTCCATTGTAGTAAGATATTCATCTAGGAATGCATGTAATGTTGGATGTTGTAACTCAGTCGCCTTGAAGGGAAATAAATATTGTTTGCACAAAAATTATCGTAGTTAAAGAATTCATTTTACGATAGTCTAAGTTCTACTCCCCATTCACTTCACATAAACAATTGGAATGATATCGAATGTGTGATGAGTTGAAAGATAGATTCGCTTCTATCATTCTTGACGCACTAGATATTACTTATTACTATATATTATTATTATTTATCAAGGCCCAATGAATTCCACCTGGAAATGTAATCAGTGGCAAAATGACAGTGGGATAAAATTTGTTTTATATTTCATACAAGAAAAAATATTCCGAAAAATATACCATTTCCTTAGGAATCATTACTGATCATTGGGGATATGTAATTGATTTTCTGGAATTATCA
Organism: Diachasmimorpha longicaudata; assembly: GCF_034640455.1. Taxonomy (NCBI): domain Eukaryota; kingdom Metazoa; phylum Arthropoda; class Insecta; order Hymenoptera; family Braconidae; genus Diachasmimorpha; species Diachasmimorpha longicaudata. The sequence continues at coordinate 9,251,171 of NC_087228.1, read as the reverse complement.
TAAATGATAAACCATTGGTGGTGGTGTCGTTGAACACGTCCGAGATTCTGAGAAAAAAATTTGTACAATCATTGTTGATGTCATTACTCCTTATCTTCAATAAAATCATCATTCATTATCGTGAGATATTACTTGTGTTCAGAAATCATTTCAACCTTCGAGGAATTCATCATAGGATTCCAGTGGACGCAACTTAAAAATTAGGGATTAAATCAAACGTCGATTCTAATAAATTGGTAATACCCACCGATAAATAATAGACAAATCGCGATTAAGAGAGGCTCTATTACGTTATTTGTTTGCAATTGTGCTCTCTCTAAGAACCAATAATGGACATTGGCTTATCATCTGAACAGGTCGTTAACGACACTCTCGTCCCAATATAAAGATGACATGTACAGCCAGTGACATTCGTAATACGTGACATAATCAAGACATGTAAATGACATAAACTCATAAGCGAAGAATCACCGATAGGCGAGGCGCCCTTTATCACCTCAAAAACCTGTCTAATCTGGGCATTGTTTGATGATTGTGATTCACCGGCGATAGTTTTATCAATACGCCGATTTTTACGAATACTTTATCAGTCTTAAACTATTAAAACTATTTCCAGTTGATTATGCACGGAGGAAATCATCGAAATGTGTTTGTAAAAAAATTTCTCGAACCATCGCGGAATTTCCTGGACAAATTCGTAAATGTTATGTGCGTTGTGTGAGAAACTGACAATATTATCAGGTAAACTTCACAGGTTGACTGCGTAATTATTACTGAACATTTTTTTCGTGAAATTAGGACAAGGGATTATGATCTGATGTTGGAAAATTTCAGAATAGTTAATTTTCGGAGTCGAATTATTATATTGATGTCATACGGTGTCTGTTGTGGATATTGAGGCTCTCAGAGGTGATGAATATTTACCTCAAAATGGAAAATATGACGAGCGTTACAAGCAACGGGTAGGGGGGACCTACGTCCATATAAAAATCACGTAAACCGATATGAAGGCATTCAGTATTGAAGTATTAGTCGAAATATGAGATCCTGGGGATTTATCGTCGCTTTCGCAGCTATTCTTACCAATCATGTAAGTATCTATTTTCCTGTTCTCTGCCGAAATTCGCACTTAAATAACAAATAAACCAATTCCTCATATAGAAAGTTCTTCACTATTCGTCTATTTTTGTCCGAAAAATGGTAAATGATGATTCTGCGGAGAAAATCGAATAGCAAAATAATTTAACTTCAGTGGTGTAAATTAAAAAAGTTAATTCAATAAATTGAAAGTAAATAAGTGTCAAAATGTATGTAAAAATTCAAAATATATTTACTAAAAGTCACAATTTTTTTCTACTAGTATATTTATGTGTTTTGACATAGAAAAAGTGAAAGAAAATGGCAATTAAAAACGGGATTCCTGTGTTATCCGTAGATAAGAGCAACAGAAAAAAATCTTGTTTAGCATTCTCATGTGCACGTCAACAATTTTATTTTTTAATTCCGTGAGGAAAAATAAGGTCAGTTTGTCGCATTTGGCACGTATGGTTTGTTATTGTTAAACCACTTTCATACGCATTATTTCTTCAGTAAGATTGTTTTTAAAAGCTGGGTTCATCATCAGAAAATGACTGACTGCATTAAGTAATAAAACCGACTTCTGAATGAATTTCTCGTATTCATTAAGTATCAGACTCGACCACGAGACTTAAATTAATCATAGGTAGCTCCCAGTGATTATTTCATTAAATCAATTAATCTTAAAGTCATCAATTAAACAGTTTTGTAATTAGCGATGAATGTGGTGGTAAATAGACTAGGTTGGGTTCTGAGAAAATTACCGCCATAAGATGGTGGTAATTTTCCTTTTGTTGTAAAGTAATAAATAACTAGAGAGTTGATTTGAAAATATAGTTTTGTGGAGTTTGCTCTAATAAAAAATAATTTATATTATTTTCAGGCTGAATCAAAACTTCCGGATTCACCTCAAGCGATGTCCGCACGTATTGACAAAATGATTAATCATCTGTTCAACCGCGCTAAAGTTTATGAGCAGGAGTTTTATAATGGTATAGACATAGCGTACTTGTTGATGAGGAGCGAAAGCCTCGCTTTCGGTACTGTGAGCATGAAAAAACCTCCAGTAAGTATTGGAACATGCATGATCCTCATGTTCCTTAACTAAAAATGCTCAAATTTAAAGAGTTGTAGGATATTCATTCAATTAGAGACATTTTGTGAATGATGAATCAATTTTTAATTAATTTTCCGTCGTTAGTTTCAGCACCTCATAGTAGCAGCTCGTGAGGAGGGGAAAAACGTTGACGAATGTGTGAATGCACGCGAATCAAAAGTTTTACCTCTTGAGAATAAACACACAGGGCAGTTAGATTTTTGCCGAGATGAGCACATACCAGATTACACGCGCATGAACAACGTAACTGAGAAATGGCGAAGAGTGAGTACATCATTTCAATAGGAAGTACATCATCCCGATAAACTAAAAATTGTTCTCCGATATTCTTTTTGTTCATAGAAAGGAAAGAATCTCCAAAAGATGATCCCGGATTATTCTGAATGTTTTAAAAAAAAATGTGCGCAGCAGTGTCAATCGATACGGTGTACCCTGTTTAAAAAAAAAATCGAATCTTGGCGATCCAGACAGCGAAAGTTGAACAAAAAACTGGAAAAGTTCAATAACAGAAAGAAGAACAGAACTTTGGAATGCTACGCAACATCGAAAAAACAATTTCTGAAAGGTCATGCTTTTCATAACCAAATCGCTGTAGAATGCATCACTGCAATTCGTTCGCATAAGAGGGGGCCGTAGAGTAGGTGATACATTGTCAACAGAAAATATTTTACTGATACTAGATAAGATTCCAAAATTGTTTTTCAATTTTGAACTGAAGGACTGAGAACAGATTTTTCTGACGTAAGGTATTAGAATAGAAATTGTACATAATATTTGACGATGTAATTTAGGCGATTATTATGCAGAAATAAATGTGATTCATTTACAAAGTTCACTTAGGTAATGAGAATAATAAATATTATTAATTAGACGGTTAATAATACGACGAATAACATAACAATATCAATAATATGTTTTGAATACGTCGGGTATGGCTTATCAGGATGTAATTGCTTCTCATCAATTTTACAATTATTATTATTATTATTGAGGATTGTTTTCCAGTAAGGTAATATATGTAGAAAAAGTCATTTAAGGATAGCTCTAACCGCCATTATAAGAAATACTCAAATTTTTATGAGAATGAGGCGAATTTATAGGAACAAGTGTAAATTATTTGGCATCAGAGAGAATCGCATTTTTGTGAGTTACATTGTTGTGATTATTTACGATCACGACATGGGGAAAAAATTCAGTGAACGGGAATGAAACCATTTGAAGTCAATTAGCGAGTGAATAATTTACTCGGAAATCACTTCAAAATGAATTTAAAATGACTTAGAAGTCACTTTCAGATTATGATATCATGTGAAATCCAAATTGTGTCATGATATTCGAAGATGAAAAACCTTATTACGTATAAATTATGAATTTCGTATGTATCGTGGTGAAAATAAAACCTTTGTACTCATTATATTGTCTATAAGAAATAACATTTCAAGTCGATATTACCAAAAAATCAGTAAAAATATAGGTAATAATTTTATGTACAAATATTATACTGAGAAAATATTCAACGACGAGAGTAATTGGGCGGGTACATCATGAATTGCACAAGCAGTAGTCGAATTTGCACCTGAGGGAAAGCAAACATTTTCATAATGGAAAAAATAAATGAATTACCTAGTAATGCAATCAAATATTCATTTGAGGTGCCCTATCTTTTCGATATCGTTGTTTTTCGATCATATCTATTGTGGCCTTGGATTGTTATGAGTGTATTTCCAAAATAAGAAATGACCTCAGATTTTATTGCCCAGCATGCAGGGAGGGGAATCTAAGATGCATATAAAAATCATGTCAAACTTTATGAAACTACTCAGTATTGAACAATTTGTTGCACTATGAGCTCGCCTTGCCTGGTCGCTGCGTTTGCAGTTATTCTTATCAGCCATGTAAGTATGGATTTTCATATTTTATAGAGCAATCTTGCCTAAAAATACAAATCCATCAAATCTTTGCATGAAAAATGGAAAAAAATTTATTATGGCCAATAAACACAGTTCAAAATTATCTGATAATGTAAGAAAAATTAAATTTCCTAGATTTTGAGAAAAATAATGTTAAAAATGTGAAGGCTATTTGTCATAAATAGCATTACAAGTCTAATTTGGAAATATGCATTTGATCCTTCACTTTCAGGCAGAAGCAACTGAAACGAACGCATCCCAATCGACAACATTTATCAGCAACACCATCACCACTCTATTAGAGTTCAAAATTGCTGATACGGAAAATTCGTCTGCAGCTATTCATGACAAATACGTAGCCAAGATACGAAATGCTTACAAAACTGGTCAGAATCTGCCAGATTCCCATGTAAGTTTTGTTCTCGAAGGAATTCTTCGATATTTGCATTACATTTACCACATTCATGTAATTGGAGTGAATATTTGATCAATTTTTCTTGTCAGTATGACAACCCTATTGTGGCAGATCAACATAACGGAGAGAACGTTGAGCGATGTCTTAACAGCACTGCAGAAGCAATTGACTTTATGCTCACTAAATACGTGGCTCGATTGGACTTTTGTATGGTTGAACATATGCCCGATAATGCAACGATCGAGGCTAAATTCGGCCGATGGCAGACGGTGGGCAGATCATTTTAATATAAAAGAGATCATCTCAATACAAAAGATTAATCAAATTTAACATTCCGATATACTCTCTATCTACAGCGTGGAGACCGACTTGAGAAGAAAATCAATCGCGATCCGAGATGTTATGGAGAGAAATGCGCAGACCATTGTGACCCTTTGGACTGCACAGCTCTCCAAGATGCCGTTCTAGGGTGGAAGTCAAATGGACAAACAATCCAAAGTAGAATACAGTATTTGAATCGTACGAGAAAGGTTCAAACAATAAAATGCTTCAATGCTGCAAATCGGCTATTTAAAATGGAACTCACGGTGAGGAGCAAGGCTTTGCAGTCTTGTATCGAGCTGGCCCATTAGATGAATGAACTCTCTGCCAAATTAGCGAAACAAAAAGATGAGGGAAGTTGGATCAGAAGAGAGAGTCACCTCGCTATTTGGAACTGAAATGTCGCCGCAAGCTTTACTGAAAGTACGAAATTTATGCAGAAACTGAAAATAATCTTTGTTATTGTAATTTATTGTAATTTATAAGAAGAGAAAGATTTCATTGCTGAAGTGATCGTGGCCGAATATATCATTTCTCCGAATAGTTCGTCGCCACCGTCTCATCATATCAACTGTCAAAGAGATGAATCGAACTTGAAAATAATTAGGAGCCAATCAGTCCAGACACTGTGTATCGGGTAATACAACAGAATAGATTCTGATCGATTCATCAATTATTCAGAGGTGTAAGACAAAATGTAACTGAAGATAGTTGAACTGACAGCTGTAAATAAACTGTCTGACAGGCTCTATATGGCTATCAGGCCACAGGAGTTATCCTTTGAAGAGACAATAGTCCCATTGTAATATTTCAGTCTTCTGTTCTGGAAATTTACGGGGCGAATCCATGAAAGTTTTAAAAAGTCTGAAAAGTGGGGCCGGATCGATTGCAAATAGCTGAATCGTATAGATTTGAACGCAGTTTATTTTCCGATTGAATTGAAGTGAATAGTGTTATCAGTTTCAATGAGTCGGATATGATTTCAAAGAAACTATAAGGATAATTAGAAAAGATATGCTAAACTACTAGGCCAATGACTTCTGTAATGATAATAAACTGTTATTAATTATCTACGTATGCTCTATAGTGATTTTCCCCTTCTCAGATGTATTCACATCATTATGATAAAGAAACGTAAGTTTACGGTTCCGGAAAGAGAGGGGATGGCGGATTTTAATATAAAAAGCTACGAATATCACTACGATATCGTGTACTCTTGCCAAAGTATTCATCCCAAAATGAAGTTCTACGGGTTTATCGCTGCATTCGCAGCTCTCCTCGTCATTCACGTAATTATGAAAAAATCATCAGTGATCCATTTTATTTTATTCAATCTGCTTTAACGGGTAAATTTCATTCAAGATCGAAGCATCCCCGATGGACCATTCCGCACAAATGATGCTCAAATTCATCAACGAGACCTTAACAACGACCAGAGAATATTTTACTGAGCTCATAACTGAGAGTTCTAAAACGATTATGGATGTATACGGAGTCAGGAGAACGAATGCACAAGTCTATAGTGTATTTAACAGGGACCAGCTTTCAGTGAGTTTTTATTACGTATATTTTATTCATATTTCTATCAGTAAATTCCTTTAAAGGTTTACTGATCTCTTAGAACACAAAGGTCGAATCAATGTGAAGTCAATCATATTTTGGATTACCAAAGGCTTCAAAGCCTTTGTTACTCCAGTTAATAATCTCCAAATAATAATTAACGAGTTCTTTAATTTTTTTTTCGTAAATTCAAGGGACTTATTCAAGAGAAATTACGTGAGGGAAAGGATGTTACAAACTGCACTGGGGCATTCGAATCAAAAGTGTCGGAACTCTTAAATCAACACTTTGATGAATTGACACAGTGTCGCGAGAGTCACATGGCTAATTACAGTGAAGTAGTAACTCGAGAAGAAATTTGGCAAGCGGTAAGTTTATCATTGGAATTGAAAAAGAGATTAAGACTCAACATTATTGTTATTGGATATTTCTCTCTGTTCGCAGGAAGGTGTAAATTACCAATCGCAAATTCGTAGCCATATTGAATGTTACGATAAAGATTTTGGGGCGGAATGTGATCTTGATCATTCCACTACACTCAATGATGCAATTTTAGCCTGGAAAGTGGAGGGAGAAAAAATGAAAAGAAATGGAGACTTGTGGATCTCGTACAATAACATAAGATCATTGAACTGCCTCACGTTGTCGGGCATCTACTACAGGCGAAATTACTACATTGCAATGAAAAACGAACAGCGTTGTCTCGGAGTTGGCGTCAGCGACGAACAGCTAGATCCCAGCAAATTACCCCTTTCTGTGAGAGAATCGAAGACAAGCGTGAGCGAAGAGCTACCAAAAATTGCAACGACCATCCAGGAGTCATCGAAACAAATTAATAACGAAATAAATAATGTCGTATAGGATTCGCCTCACAGAGGGTAAAGGTACAGACCTACGGAGGGGTAGAAGACACGGCGAACCCACAACGGCTTCCAAATTTGAAGGTGGCTGACTGCCATCTGAAAAAATATAAAAATAGAAATTATAATAAGTCACATTAAAACTTAATCAAGATGAAGAAAAATAAAAATCATTTGCTCTGAAAATTGTTCGATCAGTGTTAATAACCTTTCGAGTTTAATTGATACCCATTAGTTATTCAGCTGTTAAAAATTAGAATGATAAATTCAAGATATCAGCTATCTCTAATACTAAATTGAGAAGGAATCGATTGGTTCAAAGAAGATAAGCTACGATCCGAGGCATCTGTGTAACGTTAACTGTGATATGTACATTATCCACGTGAAAGACGTATTTACTTTCGTTATTCATGTCTATTTCGATTAATTTTCAAATGCTCCACAGTCGATAGCATCATAGTCATAATATTTAAAGAAGGACAAGTTTCGTAATATAAGAATCACCGATTTGGAACCGACCTCACAGTATCGATCATCAAATGAGTCTCTACAAGTGTATCGCTGCTTTTGCAGCTCTCCTCATCACTTCCGTAATTATTAAACAATTTGTAACATTAGTCTGCTTCGTATAATTAGCTTTAATCATCAATTTTGACTGAAGGTGGGTGCATTGAACTCTACGAGTTCCGTGGGATCAGTGACCGAATTCGTCACCCAGACTATGAAATTTGTCAGAGAATATACCAGTGAGCTTGTGAATAGCACTTCAGAGTATATTTCCCTGCGTCATTTTTTGAGAAGAAACCGGACACTTTTGGTCACCACTGCTAACACGACTTTACCTACCGTAAGTTTCCATCCCCTTCTTCAATTTTCATATACCAATAAAATTCAATAACGACTAAATCCAATCCTCTAAGGCTACCAAGACAATTTGGAAATCCGCAAATTATAGGAAACCTCCCAGGTCTTTAACTCTCTCGTGTCTTAATTTAAGGAACTTTTTCAAGAAGCAGTGCGTAAAGGAAAAGATGTGAAAAAGTGCACAGACACCTTCTCATCAGAAGTTTCGAAAGTTTTGAATGTAACCTTTGCTGACCTGCAAACCTGTTACAACAATCACATATCTAATTCCACTACCTTAATGACACAAGTTGAAAATTGGGAAAAAGTAGGTGAATTAGTGAGACTTAAGTCTGATCGATACGACAGATTATTATCATCAGACATTTTCTTTACCCCTAGAGAGGATTGGACTATCTGTCAGAAGTCAACGCGCATCGTGAGTGTTACGATAATGAATTTGGAGAAACATGTCAGCCTGGACATCCTTCCGCACTCGACGAAGCCATTTTATCCTGGGAACGGGAGGGAAATGAACTCGAAACGAGTTTTAAGCGCTTCATCACGTTGAGGGTAGCGACAACAGTGCACTGCTTCAGGTCAACAAGTATTAAATTCAAATGCAATTACGAATCGCTAAACCGAATCAGAGATCAGTGTCTCGGCCTTGTTTCTGTGGAGGGCCCGAGGGTCTCGACCGAATCGCCCCTGTGTTGACAGTTTACCAGAAAAGTGTAGACCCTTTTTCGTGCGGAAATCCTCGCGATTCCCCCCGGACCCCGGGACATTAACTTTTACTAGAATTTAATAAGATTTTATTAAATAGTTTACTATTTTTTAAAAGATTTTCACGCCCCGAATTTCCCCGGACTGTCAAAAAAATAGACATGAAATTGAAAATTCCACGCCCTCGCGGTCCACGGAAATCTCCGTCGTTAGGATACCCCTTAGCCCTTGCCGCAGGCATTTACGGCATCGTAAAACTCTCAGCTCACGACTTTGAGGGCAATCCGCAACGCATAATCGAAGAGATGAAGAAGAAAAGTATGAGCTCATGTATACAATTCCTCCTTTTCGTTAGACTGAACACAGTGATCGGGGAAGAGAGAGGCAGAAGAGGTAAGGCACTTGGGATTTCTTTCGTCACCCGTTTGCAGTACCATCCAAGGGCCACCCATCGGCCATACGCATCGGCAAAACGGCGCCATACTCCGAACATGGCGCGGCGGTATCGAACGAGTTTTAAAAATACTTGCCCCATCCGAGTATTACATACTCTGACTTGAATTGTAAGAGCTGTGCAGCATATAATAGTTTATAATTTCCGGATCGAGGAGTCACCGCGAATTGTGCAGATACTTCCATTTTACCCGAAGTTCCCCGAGACTTTACAATAATTTACGGATTAAAACTTTCCAGGCCTCGATTTTAGAACACGTAAAAATTTGAAAAATATCTGTTAAATAATATAATTTTGGAGAAGAGAAAATCAAAGAATGTAATTCACAAAAAATTGTGTAGGGTGTTACGGCACGGAAATTCTTTTGGCTCAAAAGCAAAAAGAAGGACAAACATCAAACAAACCCACGGACAAATTTCAATTGGCCAGTGGCGTTGGTATCATTGTCCCCCAGGTGGAATGGCCACTTCCTCGAACAGTCAATGTTGCACCAAAGATGGCCCGGACGGTGCTCAACGAGTTTTAAAAATACTTTTACCCCGACAAACTTAAACTTCTTGTGAGTTTTGGGGCGCCAGTAGGTTGTTTCTCCAGTAATCAGTCAACTTTTTACGTTTTATTTGCTGCCGGATCATCGATAGCTTTCCAAGTTTTGTTAGCAAAGTGCAATGAACCGCTCGCTTCGGCGGTTACGGAAATATTATAGGTGTCTGGTGCACGAGTTGGCCACAGAAACCGAATAAGTGGAGAATAGCAGGAAGTGCTGGAGAAGATCCCAGGTTTTTTCAATGAATTTTTGTTCAATCCAGCTTCGAGGGTGAATTAATAATTTCCACATTCTGAGAATAGGAATTTCGCCTGAATAAAACCTCCCTCAATACCCTGTCAGATAATTCAAATCGAAAACGAAATATTAAAACAGAAAAAACATGAAAAATCTCTCAAGCGGTATTACAAATGACCTTCGGAGAATTCACGAGAAATAATGACTCTCTCTCTGGACTGACCTGACAGTCATTGCTCCAGTCCGGTAAACAGTGAAGTGGAATTAAGTCGTTCTCCAAGAAACAACGAATCCTTCCGCGATAGAGAAGCTCCGGTGGCATTACCAACGAGATATATTCGCGAAATTACCACGTGAACCCATCGTGGCACGTATCCAACCCGCCATGCGTCATACGACAGCAAGTTCCATCCTCTCTCTCTTTTGGTAATTTCCAATTCGAGTGGTGGAACTGACACTTAACCTGACACTGGTCAGGGACTCCTCAGTGCGATAAACACGGACGACATTTTGCTGGCCGGTCGTGGAGTCACGTGAAATCTGGATGCAAGCGAGGATGATATCTGGGGGGCGGGGGGGAGGGAGGGGGTCGTTACACGGGTTTGTGTGCAACGACCGACGTGGATACACCCGGTTTCTGGTGCGCCTTGCAGCGTCGCACTGCGACAAAAGTGACTTCCGCAAGGGAATGAGACGGAGATTACAACATTGTGATACAGTTTATATTTAGTATGAGTGGTTTTCGCCAACTTCTCACGAATTTACCTGTAGTTTTCGTTTTTTTTTCGTTGGGAGAAGTGAAATAAGGGACGGCGAGGACTATTTTTGGAAGTTTTCAACGTGACACTATTGTCTTATGGAACAATTGTTTCTGCTGTGGAAAAAGGATTTTTCGTTGAAAAGACAATTTTTCCAGCTCCTAGTTTTTCATTAATTGGAAATTGTTGATGGTGAAGAGGCTTTTCTTTGGATAACAGAAATTAAAATGGCCAATAAACCTACGGTTCAGTCGCGACCGAGTTTTGATTACTGCATAAAACACTTGCTCCAAATGAATTACAAAAACTGGGGTTTTGCGGACGCAACAATAGAGCACAAAAAGTGAAATTAATAAAATGTGAATAACGCTCTGGCGTGCCTCACCCGCGACCGTCGTAATATTCGAGTTTTCGTCGGCGACCTCTTCAACCATGTATACTCAACAGAATTATTATTCCAAGTAGATTACGTAAGTAGTTTTGAGTTACATCTCGTTAAGCAAAGCGACTCCTGACTTGAATTACTACCGGATTCAGAAGTTGCACGTAGTTTGTAGTCGACAATCAAATGTTGAGGCAAGTATCACGCAGTGAGTCCCGAAAAGCAGCCGGAAATCTTTAAAAAGTCTCTCCATCTTCATTTCCCGTCTGGTCCTCCCACCTGCTTGGCCCGGAAACTTTTGATGGATCATAAATCCCTGAAATCGCGATGGAAATGAGCCTTGAGCCTGTTATAAAAATTCGGAAGGAAGTTTACGATTGCACTTTCGCTCTTTATTAATGTCGAATGGATGATTTGTGTCTGAAGAACGTCCGACAAGTGCTCCTATATAAATTTTGTTTGAACATACATTTATTTATATTAAATTTTGAGATAGAAATGAGGAAGGGATGACTCGTGGTGCACTTTTACAGACGTAGAATAATTTTTTTTCAATTTGTTCTCTAAGTAATAGAAATTACGATGCCTGACAGTAATAAAAAATGTGATATTTTTCTGTGCCTCTTCTCTCGAAACCCGAGAGACTGTGGAAACGAAAATTCCCACGATCTTCCATTCGGAATATTGTTTGTCGCCTTGACCAGGTGCATGCAATACCACGGCGAAAGCATCTCTCGGTATTGTTGGACTGCGGAAGAGGCCCCCATCGTGTAGAAAACGTCGAAAGTTGCCAATAAAACTACCCGACTCAACAAACTCTAGAAACAAAAATCACACATATTCCCCAATAACTCCGATATCTCCAGTGATACATTCCACGATTTTATGTTCACACGAGGATGCGGCGCCGGGTCAGACAAAAACATACGATCCACATCATCCAGCAATACCATGGTGGTAATACTGTGTGGGTGGGCGGCTAATATGGGTGAAGGTGGCATCCAACAATGGGAATCCACAATTCTGAAAGCAAAAGTGTGTGTTTGCCTACGCGACGATTTAGCATAAAGCATTTAATATATAAATAAACGTGACAATACGATTGCCGGAGTGTTAGGAAATTCAAAGAACAGATGAACATTGTAAAACTACTTGGAATATATCAGCCAGTTTATTGCTAATGGAAAGTGACAAGGCTTCGGTTGAAAAAAAAAATTGAAAAAAATTGACAACAGGCAAAAGTCAAGAGGTGTCCTGAATAAATCCCATTTGCATCATCCAAGTTCCGTCTGTCTGTGCTGAGAAAAAAATCTTTCTCCCAAGTAAGTCCACTCACGACAAACAAATGTATATAAATAGATTTATAACGTATGGTAAAATTTTCGCAAGTGAAAAATGAAAATTTTCATCGATGAATTCGCACATAAAAATTCAACTGCACATTGGCAGTGGAAAGTCGCAACCCCACTGTTGAAAAAAAGGCGAATAAATAAAATCCCCAACAACAAGCAAAAGTCACCGGCATCCGGAATAAATCCCATTGGTGCAAACTTTCCTCTATCCGTTAATAACTCAAAATATTTTTATTTATAAAGAATTTTTTCATTATCACGATACCCACCTCCATCTCCCAAACACCATTAACCCAGGTAATTTAATATAAAATATGATATATTAGTTGTTTTATCACGATGAGGAATTCAGCTGGTGTATGGAAAGTGCACCTGAGTTGTACCTAGTGCAAGAGGATCAAGTGTCTGGCGTTCACTCAAAGACTTTCCTTCGATAATATGCCGCCTGCACATACTCATAGGCCACATGTAAGCTATTCATTATAAAATAGAATCATTGCAATATCTCGTTATCTCTCGTGCCATCCTGAAACCCCTTTGTTACATTAAAGATCATGAGTGGAGTGTGAGTCAATTTCTGTGGGGGTTTGAGGTTTTTTTTTCCACTCCTGGGATATTTGTTATGGAAACCTGACACGGGGTAGCAGTTTCATGTTTTTAGGAAAGTGCATCAGGTGGATGATGTATTGAGAAGCCTGACAGGTGCACTCAGAGGTATTTTTGCTCAATTAGAATACTATAGCCGTGGAATTTTGCAAACACGGGTTTTACCCTTTTGTCAAAGGTATCCAGTGTCACTTGTATACAAAGGCGTGTTTTGGTGAGGGGGATGGCTCCGAGATAAGCGGATGTGTTATTCAAGATAATTGAGGATAGTGTTGCGAGGGTTTGAAGATTGTTTTGAAAATATTTCGAGGCGTTGTTCTTTGAGAAAAATATTTTTGCAGGGAGAATAAGGATAGATAGAAATCGCCTGAAGGGGAAAAGTGGTTTGATAATTTTCCCAGAATTTTATTCAATCAATATTTTGTCAAATCTCGTTAGCTTTTATTTGATTCAATTCCTCGTAGAGGAAGTAGTCACGATTATTCAAAGTGATAACACCAAAATGCCCCTGGGATAAAGATGTGGTGAGCAGTGTCATAAAGCCTTCGCTTTGTCCCTCTCCGTCATCTCATCCAATCGTGACCAAAACACTATCCCACGAGAGTTTAATCCTTCAACTCTTAAACGTCCGGGACGAAAACTAATGACACCGAAGCACTTTCAGGTCGCCAATGGGATACTACGGACATTCCCGTCCCTCATAAACACATCATCGGTGTATATAAATGTATTAATAAATCATGAGATTGAGGATACAATAATGGAAGTAACGTTGGCGATGGGATAGTTACTAAACTTGGTTTCACTGCAGCTGTTTGACGATATTTTGTTGTCCATTATTGGCAGGATGTTATTCGGAAAAATTCATTGCTGATGGTCAAGTGAATTCCCCTAGTTTATTATTTCCATTTGGTATTTTTCAATTTTCTCGTTAAGTAGCTTTACAGAAGTATATTTTACTTGCAGATTTGTTTTTCCAAAACATCTCAGAGTTTAATGAAGTGAAATTTGGGTTAACATCATTTTTATGGATGAAAGTTGTCAATAAAAATGACACATAAACTTGGTCCCATTTCTTTCAGTTTGGAGGTATTTTATAAATAATTACCTTGACGTAAAGTTTTTAAATCTTAATTAGAAGCTTCATGCATTAGTGTCCCTAAAGTTAAACAAGATTTTAATACTCATCAAATTTATAGTCTTCAAAACATGAATAATTTTTCTACAGGCCATGTCATAAATTCAATTTATGATATAGCAGATTAATTAACATATTATTAAATGAAACGAGCCATCAGCGATTGAAAACAAACGTTAAGTTTCCAACGACACGCGTCATTAAGAATCGTCATCGGTACCGCGAAATGATCAATATTAACAAGACATTGAAACCGAATCATAAGATCTCAACAATTCACTAACACTGCGAAAAGAATTAATTATTGCATCCATTCTCTGGAATCAGTGTTCGTGCACCTAATGAAAAAATATCATAATTACCTATCGAACGAATTGAACGAGAGTAAATAGAGTCAATGGGAAAAGAATGAGACACTTGGGTGGGGGACAAGACAACGGGACATTAATAACAGTGTCCTGGCTCAAAGGGTAATTGTAGGTACGGTCCAGGAGATACATTCGGTTTAGTTGTAACCAAGGAGGCACTAGTCGAGGGCACCCGTTAGATGGACGAGTCATTCTGATTTGTTTCGCGCCTATTTCCTTTTTGATTGTATCCATGAGTCGTGATTACAATGATACCGCGGATCGGTGGTAGATCAATTCTAACGGCTCTGTCGTGGTTTTATTTTTATTTGTTTTGTCGCGGGTAAAATTACGCTTCGATTTTAAGCATAAGTTTTGACCGCAGAAGACGAGCTGCGTCAAATTGATGAGAATTTTTGCCCAGAAAATGAATTGTTCATTACGTTGCAATTTTAATTAAATAGATATCGTCTATTCTGTATTTTTATGGTCCACAATTATGTCCGATTAATCTTATCGACAGGTAAAATAATCCGTGCAATTATGGTTTACACTCTTGTTCCACAAATTGATCAGTTTAATCAACTAATCAAAAATGTCTCAACGGATTGACTGGTTTCTACGAGTTCCCCTTTGCATAATGGCCTGCAAAGGTGGTATTTAATGGTGATGATAATGGGCGAGCTTAACATAAGGTCGCGAGAGACAGAGCTGGTCTTTGGTGAAGAAGTGGAGGGAATTTGCCAATGGGGAAGAGAACTTTATAGAGAGTGCTGGAACGTTGCCGATGGGTTGCGTCGCAACTGCACGATAAGCCATCGACTGGGGCGCGAGAGAGGAGTTGAAAAAAAAAAATAAATAAACAGTATGAACTTCTTCGTAGCTGGTATTGAGGGGAGAAAGTTCTATTAATCGTATGCGCGTGTATTGTGCATGGGGCAATGTTCAGCGGTGAAAAATGTTAAAAAAAATTAAGGAAGATGCTTTTATTTAAAAGTAATGCATTGTAAAAATTCCATTGCACGACTCTTAAACCCCAACTGAGTGGAGATGCTGATATACGACACAATGGTGGATGTGTTGGTGTGCCTCATAATGCTTGAAGAATGAGGAGTTGATTCTATTTTATGTGGCGAAAAGGCACACTGTTTATTATTATGAACAGTCACGATGGCTTTTTGCATAGTCAAGTCGCGTGTGCCACGAGTCAGATTTCATTTCTATTTTTATTTTCATTATGTGGCAATTAACATTTCGATGACCCCTCGCATTACCCACCTTTTAACTCATCAACAATTGAAGAATTAACAATCGAGAAATGTTGAATTCAAAGATTGATAATATTTGTAAATTATCCAAATTCTTTTACTGATAACAAATGAGCGGAACAACAAGGCCAACTTTTAGTAAACAATCTATGGAATTTCAGACAATTCGAAGAGAGAATCATTAAGACATTATTACCGTAATTTTACTGTTCCTCGAGTATTGATCGAGGAACAACTGTGCTTTTTTTTTTATTAAAAATTCATCCAAAGTTCTCGATTTTTTTTTAAACGTATAATGAACTCACCTATCGTGCGATTTAGTTGTCCTCATACAACAACGACCTACAGCACTGACCCTTTCATAATTCATCCTTCGGCGATATGAGTGGAGAAGGGGGAGGGAAGGCAGGACCTCTCTTCCGGTCGACACGCGATTGCCCAGGATTACCTCCACCTCCTCTCACTGAGCATCGTAACGCGCGGGTGTTCACCGTACCAAGATTAATGATGGTTGTTGCATGGGTCCCGTGTGGCGGTGGTCCTTTCTGCAAGGAGGCAAAGGAAAAAGCTAACAGCGTTGCAACGCCAAAGAGGAAGGAAATATTTTCCCCTGCACAGCTGAGAAGTCCGGGGAACGGCGAGGGGCCAGGGGAAGGCGAAATTCAGCTGAACTAAACTGCGTGACATTTCGTTGAGTGCGATATGAATTTACGGAATTAATGCATTCGGCTTTGGATTTCATCTCATTCAGTGCCATAATTTCGTAATGCAACTCCCCTCCGATAGTCCCTGTGGATGTTATTAATAGTCTTGTCTGACTGTCATGCACATCGTAGGAGAGATAGTAATCGCGGAAAATTTTGCTGACATTGTTGCGTATGGTAAAATTGTTCAATGCATTTATCACAAGTCGGAAGTTGCCGTTGTGATTCATGATTTTCTGCGGCTATTGGTGTGGCATATGTGACTTTATCATGAGTTCTTGATGATGTTGAGCGGTTTTGCGGACATTTGACGACTGATAAAGTTGTACATGCGGTGGTGGTACTAATCATCAATTTGAGGGCTTTTCGGGCTTTTATTTACGGAAGGGGAGAACATGATTTGGGCTTTCACTTCATCGATGGGGATTCCGGGAGAAAGAGTGCTGGTGAATTGAGATGTACCACTTTCTCGGACTGCATGTACGGACATTGTTGGATTATTAATTAATATTTTTCGCGCAGAACCGATCGGTTTAGGTTGCGATACCGGATTCAAGGAATTTGATGACTTTAAAAATACGCGAATGATTTGAATGAATAAAAATGCTTAGAATCCCCGAATTAATTCATCTAATTCAATGACAATTGTTAAGTAAACGTCAGCTAAAAGTGAAAGTCGAGTGCACTCAACGGGCCTCAACGTCTTTACGACTGCTAATTGTCGGCTTAGAAAACAAGAGCGGATTTTTTCCTCCGATTTTTCTAATGGCAATCCGACTGTACCCAGTTATTTAGATCGCAGCTGTACCCCCTCGGGTTGTGTCCCGTCCCAAACACCGCTGAATTAATGCTCATACTGACTATCATTTACACACACCAGTGTCGCCTGTACTTTCACCCGTTATGTACCTTCGATACTCCAACTGAGCCTCCCTTTGTGATGCCACCCAAACGTTATTCCAAGTATTCCATGTTAATGTATTGGATCGAGTGATTTAAGAAAAATCCCGGATACACTCGACTTAGCCAAACTGGATATCAACTCCCAAGGGGCAATCCGAGTTGTTTTCTAACCACGAACTGTTAATTCCCCTGGGAATTTAATCCCGGTCAATTAATTTTCACCTCAACCGCTTGCAAACATTTCCAGGACAGTGCGGATATGGCAATTAGCAATGAGATCGTGAAGGCGTGTGCCCTCGAATTAATTTTTAAAAAAAGTTGGGAGGGAAACACGCGTTAGTTTTCGTGAAATAAATTTCTAGTCTCATATCAAGAGTTTTCTCGCGCCAGTCGGCAATCAAAAATGGACTCTTAACTCTTTCGAGATTATAATTCTGGCCTGTCCATCGTGAAGTACTCGTTCACATCTACTCAATGTAAATCCTGCATGAGTAAGTAGTTATAAACGCGGATAGAACTTCGGGAGGAGAGATTAGATGACTCGCCCTCTGTCTTTCATACACTGTCCGCCATTTTCGGCTAATGCGCTCCATCAACATCAATTGGTCCTGAATTTATTCAATTCTAATCGACCCTTCACTCCATATTCCACTGAACATAAAAAGTTATTTTTCTTTTTTCATTGTCATTCCGCAAATGTCACCAAAAATTCTGTAAATGAGTTACTAAATTTCTACAAAATGCAAACGTCGTGCTTGCATCTTCATTATATAAATTAGTTGTTGCAATCTTTCGAGAAGGGCTGTGCCAAACTATTATTTTTAATAAGTCATGAATTCTTGCTGCATTAAGAGCAACATATCCTCGAATTTCCGTAAATTGATTTCGTCAGGACGACTGTCTCATCAAGGCAAACTCTGAAATAATTGTTTTTCTCTTCAATGCCTGTTATTTCGCTCCATAAAACGCCCACGTTGCAACAAACTCCGCTGGGTGAGAATCACCGAAGCGTCCCCAGAAATAGCATCGAACAATAAAAAAGGGTATTGCACATTTGTGCGTCTGCTGAATTCCCTCGTTTCCCTTTTTACCGTCTCCATACTTCACCACAAGAGTACTGCGGTCGGTTTGTTCGACCGCAAACTTCTCGATCCTCACCGTTTTGTCGTTTCGTTTGATATCTAGACTATAGCTCCAGCCCCTCAAAGACGTTAAATCCATTCGAAGAGTTGCGCCTGATGCCATAAACTCCTCCCCGTCTTCCGTCAAACGTAATTCCTCTTTGCGTAAGAGTGAATCATTCGAGGGTATATGATTTACTTTCGCACGACATTACTCACCACCAATTTCCCAATGTCCCCGGTGGAATCATGACTTAAATTGCATGTTTAATGCTGATAATTCATATGACAGACCGCATGTCACTAAAACCTATTGAAGATTTTCAATATTCAGACGACTATCATCCTGAATTATCTATCTAGAAGAAAAAAATCATCCATAGGTTCAGCGAATTCCCTTTCTTACATCATTACTTAATCCGAATGATTTAATTCAATGATCCTACAGATCTAAATGTCCATCTGATTTCCCTAATCTGAAATTCTCGCTCCCAAATGAAAATTTATTGAAATGGCTCCCCTCATACGTCCAGATTCCCAGCAGCAGCCCGAGCTATCCAATTTACAAATAAACAAACTCTGTATATTCACCTGCTGCTAATATCCCCATGTGAATTCAATCCTTAGCACATTACACGCGAGAATATATTATGTGTAGGCGGGAAAGTCGTTCGATACGGTTGTCCTTTACGTAAAAGGTGTTTCCACATTTTTATCATCATCGAGTGATTTTCCCCCTCCCCTCGGACCCTACTATCTTTTGATTTGAATAACATCAGCGGTTTACATTTGATCGGGAGTACATGGCACCGTGATAAAATTATTTTTCACAATTTTTCAATTTTTTTTTTCTTCCTCGAATGGATAGAGTACTAACTACTCAGTCTCGTTTTTTCGTTGGTTCAACGATGAGAACAGAAAGTCCACAATATGTTGCATAGACTGATTGCAAGGTGGCACAGTTATTCAGAATAAATGGCAAACGGCTATCGCGTTCTCCACGCAAACTTGATTTCTGAAAAAAGAAAATGACAAGGAAACAGCCCCTCCCCATCCCCTCTTTCTCTGGTTACGATATGGATAGGTTTAATCTCTTTCCCACGTTCGTGGCTTTTCTGAGGAGGATTTACGCGGGTGTATGCAGTGGGGCGTCAGCATCGGATCGGTGGATTGAGGTGCGTTGGGATTTGTACACGTGATAAAGTAAGAGGCCGATAAAGAATTCAGTGGGATTAATTACGTATGCTAATGTGAGATGTTTTACCTGGAAATGATGACGGTGGGGTTGGTTTGTATCGAAATGTTGCGGAGATGTATGATATTTGTTTGGCATTGGCGTCTTCCTTGAGCGATGAGGGGCATCCATTTAACTATTGGTTCTTGCTGATGCAAAATTTCTCATGGGATTTTTCGCACAAATATTCTCGTAAATTCAGAGAAATTTGGTTTGCATTTATTTTATTGTACTGAAAGAAATTTTTGCAGCCAAATTTTTATTCCATTTAATTAAGAAAAATATTTAAAACAGTTCTTTCATGTAATATCGCGCCATTCGAGGTTATTTCCCTGCGGGTAAAAATTAATCTAATTGGCAAGATAAATTGAATTGAACTCCAGAATTAAAAATAATTCGCCTCATCTCATATTACACCGTGAGTTCACAAGAGTCTGTGATCATCAGGTCATCCGTTATCGACAGTTAATTAGCGTGGCACCCATTCCTGAGTTATTAAACATTAATTGGTCTATACCCATGGCGTTTTCTTCCCCGATGCCCTCATTTCTCGATGATGGCCTACTCACTGGTGCAAAATTCAACATGCCAACCCCGCGTGAGACCACAGTTGCAAAACGATGGATATCGAGCTGGATTGCATTTTTGCCAGTGTATGGCAGGAGAGGCGAAAGGTCCCTTGGGTTTTAACATGAGGGGATCCGCAGAAAGAGCAGCCGCCTCGTTCCAGCTGTTCAAAAGTTTACCAGATCGTTTCGAGGGGAGAGGATTAATTATTGGATCGGCTATTCATCGAACAATTGACACCAGTCGAAGAGGCGAATAATAACACTGACTTCGTAGTTAACCATTAATTATTCATTTTCCATTCCAGATTCAATGAATTCTTAATCCGATCGTTGCATTTAAAATTGATATTTGATTGTAATTTTCGTATAAAATTTGAATTTCAAATGATAATATTTTTAAACAATTACGACTTTACCGAATCACTCTCGGAGTGAAGTCCCACATTCCGGAAAACTAATTAAAAAATCGCAGAAAATTCATCTATAGCAGGATCAATCTGCCAAACTTGCAATCGTTGATAAAAGCCTGTTCTAGAAGGGGAGAATTGTTGCAGAGGGGGTGGGAGGGCAATTCATGCGTGGATAATTGCTTCAATCCTGCATATGGTTGGAAAACGCCGCAGCGCTCTCTCCACCCCATAACTCCATACTGTCCTGGACAATATATTACCGCAGAATATAATCAGGGAGGCTGGAAATGGTATACTGCCTCCTCATGTAATAAATCCCGTCACGTGATTTTCCTGTCAAAATCAATTTTGCAGTGTCCCTTGGATATTCACGGTCCGTCTATAATTCAATTGCCTCTCCCTGCAACACTCCACTATTGTCCCTCAATGGAGTACCCTAAAAACACAGACCTGATTAATCACAAGTTCCTGGTACATAAATTCCCCGGAATGAGAAAACATTTTGCTAAAGGATCTTATTGTTGTGACACCTGGGGCACTCATGCAGTTACTGGACGAGTAAACAAGTGAGAACAGATGGAAGAGGCATCGGACAATAGACCCGAGTATTCACAAGCCACTGTTGGAAATATGGCATTAACATTACTAAATCGAACCCCATCGTTTTATTAGACAACTCCATAAAAATGTCGGAATGATACGGTGAAAATAACGAAGACGAATTTAAAGAATCGTTGACGAAAAAATCTCGAGGAATTCTATTGTTTGAATGGTGACTGTTTAACAAATCGTAATTTAATAGAAAATATTTCACTGGAAGTGGCGTTTATGGTTCTTCACATAAAATAATGTCTGAGGGATGTTGAATCACCGAGAGATTTTGCAATGTACGAAGTGAAATATATCGATAAATATCGACAAACGGAACCGTCCACAAGTTAGTGGTGCAATCAAAATATTTAAAATCGATCAAACATCGGAGTGACAATATAATTGTGAAATTCATTACCGAGAAAATTTAATATATTGCGATCGATATAAACAATACACTTCGATTATTATTCGATATGCTCTTACGAAACTCGTTCATTACTTCTTTCCGATCGATTCTTCTCAAACAATAATTTACCTTCTCAACTGAGAAATATTGGTAAAAATCCAGTAAAAACAATTACATCAGAATCTTAATGTTGTAATCAAAATATTAAAAATCGATCAAGTATCGCGGTGTCAAGGCAGATTTCACATTCGTTATCGGGAATATTCAATACAGTTCATTCGGTAAAAATACAGTACCAGAGTTATTTTATTTATTTTCAATTATTAGCATTGGGCAGTTACCAGCTATCGACGCCTTTCCAGCAACAACAGAAGGAAAATTTCAGCACTAGAGGAATTTATGGCTTCTCGTGAGGCCCCAGACATGGTCCCAATACGACTCCCCACAAAGGGACTGCGTGCGCATCCTCTGGTGACAATGTCCACCGCCAGTCAATGAATTTTCTCACGATTTTCCAGACAATGAAACCTAAAAGCACTCGGAATGCTGTAACAACCATCGAAATGGACGTAAAAGCACTTTTAATTGAATAGACATAGTGTTCGACATGGTCACGAACTCTAAACTCACATATCGCGTATGCAAATGGATGAGTCCCATGACGAAAAAAAAAGCGTGAGTATTTCGTTTGATCTAAAACCACTGGTGGGTTTAGTCGTGACTGAGTGGAAAGTCACCGCAGAGCGGATGGAAATTGCGACTTTGAATCTACTCCAAGTACAAGAAGAGTCTCCAGCGGGTCCCAGAAGCATAAGGTTGCAAATGAAACGTGCGGGCCTCGTGACGTGGGTATTCATTCCGGAAGCCGTCGGTGTCGGGGATACAGTGTACGAGATTAATTGCGAGCATTAGTACGATTTATCGGGACGAGCCATCGCAACTCTAACTGCGCTCTTTCTGTGCGAAATGTGGTATTTACTCTATCAAAGTGCTACGTAATGCCAAAGATGGCAATAAAAAAAACAATTGGTTCTCTCAAGAGTTATGAAATCATGTGAATAAAGTAAATTAAAATTAAAATCGTTTTAGGATTTTTACATTTTCTTCCCTTCTCGAACCCCCCGTATCGCAATTCCGCCGAGAGCTGACAGAAACCCTCCCTTACATTTGGTTCCCTTCATCCAATACTAAAATGAGGAAATGCAAAATGGAGTTAATGAAATATCCTTAAAACCGCATGATTTCCACCTTTGATTACCCATATCAATATGTCTCATCGTTAATCAATCCCCGGTAATCAATTACTCGTTTAAAATCCTCCGTTGAAACGAAAGTTAAGTAAATACCGGAGGATTCTTCTATCTCATTTATTTTATGTTAATCGAATGGCGCATTTACGTGGAAAGTTCGTCAAATGCACGGGCTTAGAGTTCGCTCATTCAATTATGAAGATAGTTTATGAGAAAAGGGGCTATATATTAACATTAAATCCGATGTAAATACATTTAATGCCCAATAATAATTCACTCAGTATTTTCTAATTACTGCACTGAGGAGAATTTCAATAATCGATTCGTTATTGTTTCGATGTTAATGACTCACAACATTGTAGAAATACTTGATAACCCAGGCAGTTTGTATTTTCAGTTTTATTTTACGACGACAGTTGTACTAAAGCGTAATAAATGCCCTCGAGTAATTTACGCGATTTTTTTTTTCATTTTTTTCCGTCTCGGGATGCTTTAAAAATAGTAAATAAAAAAAATCCCCGGAGAATCGAAAATCTGGGGGCAGGAGGGGGAGGGGGGAGACGTTATGTTAAGTGACCCCTTCGAAAGAGTGAGGGGTCGTAAACGGGGAATGCTCGTAAAATCCGTGAGAGCACCCAGAGGCTCGTTTTTCCGTGGGCGCCCCGGCGTCTTGACGAGTCCTCCGTATGTTTTTTTTTCTACTCTGTGAATTTTTTTTTTCTTTCCCTTCCGCCTTCCGGCAGTGTCCTCAGAGACAACCGAAGGAAGTACGCATAGTTTAACAGGGGGCTGGTGCCCCGCACTGTGCACTCACAGTGATATGCAATCAAATGAATGGGAGGCAATTCAACTTCATTTTATAGTGTGTACACTAGGGCCAGTTCAATGCCAAGGCCCCGGTGCAATTACTATCACGCAACGGGCGCCGAGAGTGTGCACTGCACTCTCTTCAATGGGGTACGAAGTGCACTATATTCAAACGTTTCTAGATGTTAATCGGTGGATCATTAATCAAATTATTATTGAGAGTTTTTATGTTGCAGAAGGTTTTAGAGACTGTGGGAAAGGCGGAACTTGGGGATGAGGGAAATTGATTGCATTGGTTTTGGCATTTGGGTCAGATGAGGCGGAGTTTTTCGTGGTTATTTTCCATGGGGTCCAATGGAAGGTGTTGGAATGGTTTGGAATATTAAATGATCGTGGAATTGTAATTAAGGAACCAATAATATGGAACCATAAACGTCCGTAAAGATCGATCCGCCCTTTTTTACCGAAACAATGATTCTTATTAAATGAATGAAGAGCCTGCGGTGTAAGGTTTTTATCCTCTTGGTGTTCACGAACCATGAAATTGTGAACAACTAACCGTCATCATAAAAGAAGCATCAGAACGTCATCGATCCACCTGAAACAGACGCAAAAGCGATTAGTTGAAATACGAGCCTCATCGTGGCACGACTTCTTCAAGCACTCCAGAACCGTTCCAATCGAAAGCATGGGAATATTCTCCTTGTCGTCCCTGTCTATTCGCCCCTCATCGTCAAATTTTCCCGACGTAGCCAGCGGTCCGTGTTTTCTCATATCGCGTGTGAGGCGCGTAACGGTGCGGACTCCAAGTACACTCGCGACGTTGGAATGAGAAAGGCGTTATGGAAATTGAGGAAATAAGTCGGCAGACTACACCTGGTTATTCCTCGCGGCATTCTTTTGGTTTCACATTGTTGCAGTGTATTTCGATGATATGATCTAATTGAAGAGGCACTTTGAAGACAGCCGAGAGAGATGGTGTGAAGTGGGTTATTTATCTGACTCGTTGGATTGCTTTAATCCCTGGGATGTGCGGGAATACTTGTACAATCAGGTCCAACATATACAACGGGAAATTGTCTATAAAAATTCTAGGATGAGTACTGGAAAAATGGGAAGCCCCTCAATTATGGACAAAAATGATAACGAGCGAATGAATGAGGGCAGAACGAGGATAAAAATGTTGGTAAAAATGTATCGAAAGGATGAATGACAGTCAGACATTCGTTATTGTATTCATGAAACAATTGATAACACGCGATCAATGGAAACTTATAATTTTTCGATGACAAGAAAGTCAGGAAAAAATGAATATGACTCAACAGTCGGCGCGATTTCTGAGTTCCTCGAAGATTCTTTTCTCCGAAAGTCGTTTCGCATGACGCATCTCAGGCCAAACTGAAGCGCAAAACCAAAAATGAGATACGATGGAAAAAAAATCTACCGAAATAAGCGCCCAGTCCCGGTGTTAAAAATAGCTAAACTAGCCTGGAAGCGACCAATTGACCGATCGCCTGGAGGTAATGAGGCGTGCGGCACCGAAAAACGGGCAAAAAGTGGCGAAGAAATGAAATGGATGAAAAGAAATGGCGCGGCGGAGGAGTCGGCTGGGAGGAAAGTGAAAGAGATGAAACGTCGGTTATAACTCAGTCGCGAGTCCCGACGCGTCTCTGGGGCCCGTAGCAGACCTTGAAGTATAGACTCTTCCCCACTACAGTTCCGGAATGGATCTTCGAAAAATCGTAAATCGCCTGGGGAATCCAATGCCATAGGATTTATAACGCTCTCTGTATTATTCCTGAGACATCCCGGAAAATCGAAGTGATTCCCAATCCGGCCCTTTTAGTTCTAGGAGGCCCAGGAGAGGGGAAAAATGCCTTGAGCTTCTTAAATTGAAATACAGATTAATGAGATGACTCCCATCAATATCGATGAGCTTTGGATAATTTAATTAAGAAAATACCAAAACCCCAAACGTCTGAAATTAAGACACCTTAAAAACACTGGTTACAACGGTGACATTCGTGTCACCTCGGTTTGCGGTGATTACTCTCGACGAAACCACACATATGCGCCTGCGAAACCCGTTAACATTTTGCATTATTCCCATTTCGGTTTTTGAATATCTCCAGCTGCTCAATAAAAACCCACAATGAATCCCTCTCCCGCGAGACGTGAGACAAAGGCGAAAAGTCAAAAATGGATTCCAGAGGTTAAGTGTGGAAAAAATATACCAGCGTAAAAATAAATATTCGCAATAAATTGCGGGTGTGCTAAAGTCGTTGCTGAGTCGTAGCTTACGGCGAATGGCTCGTGAATGTCTGGGTATTTTGTAGTTTGTGCCACCAAATTGATTGCAATGGTGGGGCAACTGGTCAAGGATACATCGTTTTGCATTTTGTAGATGATTTTTCACTGGGTTCAAGGCAGTTTCACGGCTGATTTTTTAGCACCTGTTATGGATGGAGTGAGAGAGTGTGGGAGACTGCAGGACTGCAGGCCACGAGCTTTTCCAATTTATCTAGAGACTAAGGGAATTTTATCTTTGAAAGTAATAAAATGTTTCGTTGCAGGAATTGAAAACAATTGAATTGACAATTGAATTGAATTAGCTATTGATTGTCATTATTGCCATTGTCATTGCCACAAATTAATTAAATGAACTTTGGGGTCTTCGAATATCACACTGTGATTAACTGATACCTGAGAAAAAGTAATATTCAACGAAATACTGAAAGCGACAATAAAATCCCACGAGGAGACCGTGCACATCTGAATTTCATAACCTTCTCCACTATGGACGAGACGTAGTTAACTAATATACCAGAGAGAATTGAAAATTCATTAGAAAAAAAAAAGCTACACCTCATGAATCATAACTGGAGTGTAATAGTCCCACGTGTCCTCCTCAAAGGAATAATCTCTCAGCCACAATGTCCCCGCCATCAATTTATTTTCCCCACGAGAGTGAAATTGAAATGATTAAATATGCGAATGAATCCCATTATCGAGTACTCGCAACACGACTCGAACGATCACGACACTAAAGCGACATTATCCATCGTTGTCACGAGCCCCAGGAATGCATTCCAACCTCTCAAAGCCGCTGGCATTCCCTCATCATCGCGGAATACACCCGAGTGTAAAAGAGGACATTGTTGTAGCTCATGAGGAGTCCTGAGGCGTCGTGACGTTCCCTCCGCGAACCAGTCAACTCATGGGTGATAGTAACACCGGGTCACGCCTATATGTGCCTCATGGCTGCTGGTATAATGTCGAATCTCGCTGGTAAATTTATGGCGAGAATTTAACAGCGATACGATAACGTGGGAGTCGACGTAACTCTCTGAGTTATCCACGAGGTACGCGGGGTGGAATCGTCCCAACAACTTTCCCCTGCGTTGAATTTAATGCATTGCAATGGCTCAAGCTCTTATGAAACGTGTCAACCCCCCATGAGTTGGAAAATAATCTGTGAATTATTCAACGCTTAGTTTTTTAATTATTGAATTATAGTGATGAGATTTTATGGAGCTTTGAACTTTAGGTGTGAGTGACCTGTCTTATGTCACCAACCGGATTTAACGAGTCGTTAAATAAGTCTTCAAGGTGTGAAAAGGTCAGCGCTACTTTTAACGCAGGAGGTGAATTTTATTTGAATTTTTTTTTTCTTTTTAGGTGAAAATTGATGAACATAATTACTGGTACAATTTTTCAATGTTTAATTTCTCCTCATCGTCTGAATACTCCCCGTAAACGCAGTTGTAAATTTTCTCCCCTCGATTCTGAAAAAAAGAAACTTCGGTAAAATCCTTCGAAATGGAAAACCGAATGAAAAGCAAATTGCCCGACATAGCGCTGATGTAGGTGACCTCCTATCTTAATTACCCCGCGTACACTGCATCGACTATCCCAATTGAAGTAACAAACTTTAACGATCACTCGGTGTACATAAAACTCAGTGTATACGTACGAGAAGTAAATTTCCACGAGATAGCTTCATTAGCGGCTGGTATAATCTACCCAGTGGCGGTATTCACGTCCTTAGAAAGTCACCGGATGATCAGCTACGACTTCTACAATCACGATAGGCAAAATGACCCACGTGAGAGATCCAGGAATAAACGAGTCATGGTCATCTGCAAGTGCATCCGTTTCCCCGGGGAAAATCGCTGTTCCCTCGTTTCCTTATCGCACTCGCTTGGCATTAAGTCCCGTGAATTTACGCGTGCGTCCTCCCTCTCTTGTCCTGTCGTAGAAAGTGCCGGGGCAAGAGCGATTGTGAGGAACACATTGTGACTGGCGAAGGAGATGAGCTGATATGGTGTAATTCGATAAAGTCTACAGTGTGGGTTATGGTACTTTGCTGAGGTACACGTGTCCAGGCGATCGGATGAACCCACGATTTGACCCCCATTCGTATTTTTATGCCAACGTTCTTATTGGGTGCTAATGTCCCTTTCAGCCCACGTTTACATCAATTTAGAAAATGTAATTTTTACAGGCCGAAAATTTATTAGAAAACAAGTGGACAATTGAGAGAGGATTTGTATTTTTACAGTACTACTCAGAGAATAAAATCATGCATTATATGGGACGATATTTACTCCAGAGAAATAAATTATTGTCGATGATTAAATCTCTGTGATTGCACTTTATGAAACTTCAATAAATTCTCATTTATCGCTGAGGTTCCGCGTTGCATCATGAATATGTTTTACACATCGGCACATGTGATGGGAATAAAAAAATGAGGGAAACAATAAATGCGGGAAGATTGACGATGTTTTTGCGCGATTCCAGTGAGCTCATTTGCGACAAAATGAATCTTGAATACCAGAATATTTTAATGCACGGGACCTTCAGGGGCACGTGGGTTGAAATGGTCAGGAGAATCAAGTGATTACAGAATAAAAAATGTAAATTACTTGCGACGAGTAAATACATGTCAAGTATTAGAATTTTTTATGTGTAGAATGGTCGCAGGAACTTTACTACACACAATGCACTTCCTCATATTCATTCAAATCTTGTGGAGTCATAAATGTATTATTCAGAAAGTCGATAGGAAGAAAAAAATCAATCAATGCTAATAATGACTAGTAACTAAATAATTAATGACTAAGGCCGAATCGCTGATGAATTCTCTTTAATTCTTATTTTGGAGGTTTCTCCAGAATGAAAGGATGAATAATTAAATTGATTAATCCCAAACTCACTCCGACCATATTCTTTAAAATTTATCAATATATTTTGCAGCACCAAAACGTAATCTATTTTTACCCGAACGTACGTCAATATTCCCTTCGTTTACCAGTTGCATCAAGCCAGAAGAAATTATTTAGAAAGTTTCAATCGCATTATCAACACCAACAATGTCCAGCTCTTGACTATTAAAATTGGCAATGTAAAAATTGATAAAAATGTTTAACACGCGCATACCATAATGGAAAGTGTCCGACGGCGCATTAGCAACGAGGTTTGATGATGCATTTTCATTCGCTTCGCTGTGGTGAATGTAAACATAAACAAATTCACTGCCAGTACAGAGATTCCGACCTTCTTTACTTTAACTAAAACCACCTGCCGGCGATAGTTCTCCCCCCTTCCGCCCCTGCCACCACCCCCCCCCCCTTCCCCCCTCACCTGTCCGTCGTTCTTTCGTGATTTCGCATCCTTAGAAAGCAAAGTCTTCTCGATGAGTATCGGGATACTTCAACTGGACACAAGCGTGTCTCGATTTGTTATCGACCACAAGCCTTGCCGCTCCAAGATGCTGGGTATTTTATATGTACAGTGAATTAGCCTACCCTTCTTGTCTTGTTATAGAACCAGACGTGGTATCGGCCTCGTTCTGCACCTCTCGCACCTGCCCCACGGCAAATACGTCTATTCCGTGTACCGCCAAATATGCTGAATAAGGCCGACGGTGCACTTGCATACACAGCATCGAGTTCATCTTCGGTGAGATATTTCAACTCGGCAATTGGAGAGAATATCAAATGTTGCTTGTGAGGATGTGAATTTCGCTATTAAAAATGTCAGTGAAATTCCTGGTGGATGAAGAGAACTATTCAAGAAAAATGACGTATCTTCTCCTTAATTGTGGAGGGAAATGCGGTTGTCAGGAATTTTAGGTAACTTCCACGACTGTGAAGGACTACGATAGGGTATTGATCTATTGTGGGATCATTCGACAACTCTCTTCTCGTTGCAAATACTAAATACTTCGGTGAGTTGAAAACTTTGGGCTCACCACCGTAACAGGAAACGGAGAAACGCGTGCAGTTGGTAAGAAATCGTCCCACGCGTGGAGAAATTATCTCGGATGAGGAAAAATTGTTAGAAAAACTGGGTGTATGTGTCACACAGTCGTGGAATAGCTTCTTAGTGGTGAATGTAGTAGCAAGAGCGGTCTATTTATTTATTCATTTATCTATTTAGATTTTTAATTTTATTTATTGCTCTACAGAGATCCAACAACCCCGAAAGCAATAAAAGCCTGGACTGATAAAAAATGAAAGAAAATATCAGATATCCGCATACCGTATACCAATTGCCACAATGAAATTAACATGTCAATCAAGATGTGGGCGATGATATCAGATGTGAAAAGAATTGAGAAATAAATTTACAATTTACAAATTATCGTCCAAAGTCAGTGGTACAAATGCAAACAAAATAAATTCAAGGTAAAATATTAATCTATTAATTTTTCTTCGGACATTTTGACGTTCCCATCGTGACGTTACAACCGCATATTCACCAGGTAAATGCAAGTAAACTCCTTAGCGCTTTATGCACTTGAACCAAACGCCGACGGCGGCTCAACCAATTAGCCCTGTCGCTCACAGCGCGGCCTTTCTGTTCGTTCGTTTCTCTATTTCCCCCCTTTTTTGTCCTTCCGTATGCTCGTGAGTTTTGCAATGTAAAACATCCACGTAATAATACACTTCGGTCCTGTGTACACATTAACTCGGCATCGCTAATCGACACTAATGATGAATTAAAATAAAAATTTTCATCCCCGTGTATTTACATTTCTCACTGCGCCAACCTCTGCATTTACCTCACGAGTATCTTTCGAGTGATTTCCGATAGTTTTACCTCAGCGATTACGCACGTAATTTTCAACAATTTACGGGTTATGAAGTGTACAGGTATAACGAGTGGCTACACATGCTATTCATTAGGAAATAACTTTAATTGAAACAGGAGAATTATAGGGAGAAAAAAAATTGGAGAAAAATTACTGGACGAGTCGAGTAATCGTCATGCTCTCACAACTTTCAATCATTTTTCTATCAGGGGCTGGGGAAGTTTTCTGAGTGCGGGCAAAGTGATCTCTGCGTTGGATAAAAAATGATATTTACATTTCCCAGCAACAGTCTTCGCTTTTACCTCATGAGTATCTTTCCCGGGACTTCCGAGAGTTTTACCGAGGCGATTACACACGTAATCTTCAACAATTGGTTGGTTAGGAAGTGGAGAGGTACAATGAGTGGCTGCAGATGTTGTTCATTAAAGAATAATTTCCATTGAAGAGTGAAATTCACACGGAGATAAAAAGTTGGAGAAAAATTACCAAACAAGTCTAGTAATCGCTGAGCGTTCTTACTTGTCGGAACAATTTTCTTTATATCGAAGAAAAAAATGTGAAACGAGGAGAGAAGGTTCCTCCATTCATTAAAGAAAATGGACGAAACGTGGAGATAATGTCTGGCAAAAATATAATAAACTTTAGGAATTTACAAAAAAAAACGTGATGTTAGCAAAAATTCCGTCAAATTTACATAAAATTATCGAACAATCGACTCAAATTTTCAATAATTTTTATTCACATTACCCCGGACTAAGATTAACCCGCCCGATAACTTCGCACATCTGTGACTCGCAAAATAATTCACGTTAAATGACACATCTAATTTACGAATGTTTTCTGGCGTTTTATGCCAGCAAATTGCAATACTGGAGAATCAATAGATCACCTCGGGAATAACCCTCGATGCTTGTCTTCCACTCTGAACGATACTTTCACTCAATTGATGGCTTTTACGCTTTTTCAATCAGTCGATAATGCACTTCACCTGTTTTTAAAAAAATTATTCAATAACCCCATGCTTTTTTCTCCACGATCTACCCGCAATTTACTTGATGAGAAAAGCCAATCGCAGGTTAATAGAAATAGGTACTACGGGTCAAGAAATTAGCACCGTTTTCTGGAGGCTCGGAACATACAAAAACAGTGTCACATTGTAACCCGAGTCGTTGGTTTTGAGGCGACGAGTTCTTCAGAGAAAAACAATGGACTTGGAAAGAGGTGAAAGCCGCAGACAGTCTGTGGCTTCCGCTGCGTTGTGGATAAAAAAAATGGTGAATCTTCGAATTCTCATGATCCAGGACACATCTCAATAAAATAACTCACTGAAAAATTATTGTTCACTTAATGTTGCCAAATATATTCCTTAAAATAAAGAAACGGCTTCGCTCGGAGTAGCAGGAAGTGCGTCAGCACTTAATAATCGATGAAAAATATTATTAAACCCATAGTATTTCTTTTTCGTTATTAGCAAGCCTGTGATTCAGCGTGAAAACGACATCTCAATACGTCCATTAAGCTATTTATTAAAATCTGAAGGCTTCTAATCAAGTCAAGGTGCGGGCGTGAAAACGGTAGCCCGAGGGATTTAACAGCGTAGAAACATGCGCAAAATTCTACTCGTAACGTTAAACCGAACCAATGCGTATTTTCTGTTCCGTGAAATTAGTTATAGCCGGCAATATGCGAAAGAAAGTGGCGTGAAAATGTTTCTATAACATCATGAGTGGTGCACAAGCCTTGGACCAATTCTCCGCGCCCACTTCAATAGATTGATAAGATATTTCAATGAGTTACACACGAGTCAAGGGCTGTCAGCCGACCGTCAATCGGAATGAGGAAAAATTGGGGAGAGTAATTATTGGAATGGAAATTATTGGACAGGGATATTTCAACAGGTCGATCAACATTAATTGAATTATTTGAGTTCCAATTGATTCAATCATCTGTCGTAAACATCAGGCTGGACATTCTGGCGATAATCTTGCGGTTTAAATACCGGCTGGAGAAAAGCCGAGTCTCGAGATTGTCAGGGCAATGAGAAAATGGGGTATTTATCTCGGCAACTGTCCGCCCTCTATCTGTCGAACACGCGCGAATCGACTGGCCGATACTGTTCATTTTGTTGTATTGCGCTATTTAAAATTCCTGAAAATCATTATCGCGGGGTAGATCCACAGGTGGTGAGGGAATTAATAAAACCGGTAAATTTTAATATTATCAGTTTATGAAAACGTGCGCAAATTTGAAAAATCAAGGGATTACAATTTATAATTTTGAATATTCTAGTCTTTATAGTCTGTAATTTCCTGGAAAATATGAAATTTTATTCATCCACAGTACCATTACCCAATACGAAATCCGTAACCTCTCATGTTGTCCACAAAATTGTTGAATCATGTCCTGGAATGTCCGAGGACTTTCACGTTTCATGGATAATTAGAAAATATTATTCAGCACTCCATAAAAAAATTAGCTCATCTGTTACCGCAAAACATCCTGTCCATGAATATCATTAAATTGAAGGTGATATAAACTCAGTGTTTCATTAATCGGTCCCATAAAAAAATTTAATTCATTGCATGTGATTATCTACGCCCCAGTCTTCCTGGATTCTGCAATGCATAAATACTAAATAATATTTTTCTCTTGTAAAATAATCTCCAGTCTGACGCTGACATGGGCATGCGATTGTTTTTCCAATTCTAAAATCTGAACATTCCATGCAAATGTATTTCAACAATTTTCACTAGAAGTTTCGAGTGAAATTCCCAATTATACCGATTTCATTAAATTATTTTCCTTTTCGTCGCTTTAATTCCTCTCCTAACTCCGTGGATTTAATTTCCTCCTCGATTTTCCCAGGCGCCCATGAGCCCAAGAAGCCGAGAGTACTCTTTTATATGCAAAGCGACAATTTCTCACTCGAAACGACTGAGAGACAGTATCTGGATTACCTTCTCAAGGCGACTCTCCTCAGCACATGGGTCTCTGCCAATCTCTTTCACCTCCCCATCACCGACGAATGTTTTTATATCAGAAACTAACTCATTGTCAATGCGCTGTACGTATTCGCCCCGAATACAGGTCATTCAATGGAGGCTCCTAGGAGCATTGCGTCAAGTTTAAAGTCTTTATGGTTTTTCATTTATTCCCGCAAATAAAAGTCATACAAGGGGAATTGTTTCGGCTGTGGTGTGCGCATCGTAAAACGTACGAGACTGAGAGCACTGAAGCTTTACGTGCACGTTATATTAACCTCGTGGCACGCTACTTATGCTAATTTACGCTCGGTGGTCTCTCAAATAGTTTTCAAGAGAATCAGGTGGATAATAAAGTCAAAACCGTGTCACACTGTGGATTTGTTAACAGGTGGATGGTGACACTTGAATTATTCTATGAGGATTTGAGTTCCGTAAATAATTTATAAGTAAATATGGGAAGAAACAATATCACAATTGCAATAATATTGTACTAAAATCAATCACAATTTTCTCCATCGACGCTTGAACATTTATCCCTGTTAATGAGAGCAGATGAAACACTTAGAATTTCACTCACAGTAAATTACCGATTCGCCAAAACCCGGTTGTAATTATTAATAAAAGTAGGATGGAGTAATTACCAGTGATTCGCATGCACGTCAGTCGCTTCTGAATTAATCTGCCGGTCATTTTTTTTGCCCGTGGTGAAAAAAAAAATTGTATGCAAATTTCCTTCGTCAGCACTGGACGGTTTAAAAAATGCACGCTCTTCCCAAATTTGGTGTCACGGAACACAAACTCCCGTGGTATTTTCTTTGAACATTGTATACCACCACATGTTGTAGGTTGTTCTTAAAACGAAGAAAAATGGGTTGAACATAAATCGCAAAATTTAACGTCTTGGGCCCCGGGGCCCGTGACCAATTCACCGATGGTGTAATACGAGAGAAGTCACTCCGATGGGTGTACAGACTTCTCTTCGCTCTCCCCTTGTACGAGCGATGGTGCAATGAGGTGGCCCGACATGACGCCTGATAGTTTGTAATACGATGGTTCATATACCCATCGAAACCATGGCTCGTGTTATGCAGGCGGTGTTGTGCGTGTATAAGACAAAAAAGACAATTTACAAAACCCGAAGACAAAAGGTAAATAGCTGTGTTGATCGTTGAATTAATGATTCTTTGGAATGTGCTACGAATAGGTTGATTTCTCAAATATTTTTTCCTTTTACTTGAAAATTGACTCTTCATCAGGTGTTCAATGGCTTCTTCCGAAAGTAAACTTTCTATTTTCTTCCGATAAAAAAAATTTAATCACTCAATTCTCACCGTTCGGAAAAATTCCCCGATTTTAAGTGAAATTTATATAAGAGTTTCATTCAAATTTCGCCTCGGAATTCCGAAAAACATTCGTAATTTTTATGGAATATTTCTTCTCCGTGTGAAAATCTCAAGTTGTTTTTACCCGTGAAGTTTTTATTTCTCTAGCTGTAAAATCACGAATATATAAGCCGTAAAACCTGTAAAACTCCGAAACATGAATATCCTTCTGCATTACAATGTCACCCATAACAGTTTCCGAAGCGTCCAACCTTGCGATTATTTCGATACATCTCCCCCTACGCAACTGCTTCCACCCTAAGCGCCATCGGCCCCTGGCCCTCCCCGGCCCTTCCATGTCGAAGCCCCAATGGTCCCCTTGGATATTCCACCCACATTCAACGAGCAACGATTCTGCAGACAAGCCATCTCTCCCCCTCTCTCTCTGACTATCTCGTTTCCCCTGAAAACAGCTGTCAGTTCCCCCGTTTGCTGCACCTCATTCTGCACATCTCCCTTTCTCAACTCTCACCTCATTCCCTCCGTCTCTCTCATTCTCTTTCGCTCTTATTTCGCCGATGTGTGCACCCCGATGTGCCTTTTTCCTTCTCTTTTCTCGCCGCATTTGGATTCACTGTCGTTCTCGGCTGTCGTTGTGCACTACCAAACGCAGAGCCATCGGCATTCACTCAACAGTGTGCCACGAGCCGCTATTATGACAGCTGCACTCTTTATTCTATCGCTGCATTCAATCCCACTGCTTCAAGTATTCTCAGTTGTGGATAAATGTTATTCTTCTTCATGGCATTAGCCTATTGAGGGCTGTTGGAGCGTGGCGTATACGAATTAATCCGACGAGGGTGGTGGGACGAATGTATCGATGGGATTAATCTTAGAGTGGATAGTTTGTTTTCTTGTGTTATACCGATGGGGAGATACCATTGAAAA
Organism: Diachasmimorpha longicaudata; assembly: GCF_034640455.1. NCBI lineage: Eukaryota > Metazoa > Arthropoda > Insecta > Hymenoptera > Braconidae > Diachasmimorpha > Diachasmimorpha longicaudata. The sequence continues at coordinate 9,214,902 of NC_087228.1, read as the reverse complement.
ATCGCATACAACATCGACTTTCACCTGAACTTATGACAAATTTTAAGACTAAAAAAGCTGAAATGACCAATAAGAATTATTTTTTCATAAATTATTTTGGAAGTTTAAGCTGTCCTTCGAGTCTCGGTATTGAGCTTCATTATTTCGGTCTGGTTTATGTCTATCTAAAATCTGAACGCCACCTGAAACCAGAAACTTTATACGCCTTTTCCTCCTAAATCTAATTCATTATTACTCCTCTGAAAATTAACAGTGTATTTCAATTTATTTTAATGGAGCGGGTGATAATTGAATACATCAGGATTTAATTGATCTTGTGGTCCTGACGTTCATTCGAATATTCTAAACTATCACATTCGAGAATATTCCCGTTTTAATCTCCTTCTGGGGTGAAATCCCATGTTCCGTCCAACCTTTCAATCCAATTACAGTATACATTAGTAGAATTAATTTCAGAGTGAGTAATATTTATGAAAATTATTTTACGTTTAGTCACCAACGAATTGACAGATCTACCTAATATTCAATCTATTTGTAAGGAGTGTTCGGATTTTAAATTTTCTGAAAAATTCAAGAAAGTTCCGAATGTTGATGTAATAAAAGGACAAAAATTATATTCTATAATACCTATTTACTTGTCCATATTAATAAACATTAAAAAAAAAATTAATCCGATAATCATTTGAGTTCTAATTAATTTTTTTAGATACCATATCACTGCGAAATAGCTATGATGACGAACACCAAAATTTTTGTCTCTTCCAAATCGATGGATTCCCCTCAATCGCCCAGTTATACCCCTTGTCCCAGCATCTCGTTCTGCCCCTCGCACTCCCGAAAACGGCAAGGATTCCGCACAAGTGTGTGTGTCAGTACCCCACCGCATTCTACCCCCGCACCATTCAATCCTTCTCCCCCAAAGCGCATTGCCTCGCCATTCAAAAAGTCCCCAACTCAACACAGATACTCGTCACACCTACCTAGTCAAATTCAGAGGCAAGTTCCTCGGTTAAAGTCGCACAGGGAACCGATACCCGCGATCCCAAGCGAAACAGCAAAACCGAGGGGCGTGTGGACTCGTCAGGCGGGCTGTACAGCGCCTCTCTTAAGCCAGTTTTGCTCGTGCAACTTTAGCCGGCACTCAACCAACCACTGTCTCTCAGCATCAGTACGCTCCCAACAGCCGAGACGTTCACATCGTCCATGCGCGCGCGCCGTCTCCCGATCGTTGAATATAATCCTCCACTCAACCAGCCACTGAGTCCTCAGCATCAGTACGCTGTTAACAGCCGAGACGCTAACATTGTCTGTGCGCGCGCGCGATCTTCCGATCAGCGAATAGAATCCTTCACTGAACCAGCCACTGAGTCCCTCAGCATCAGTACGTTGCTAGGAGCCAAAACGCTAACATCGTGTGCGTGCGCGATTCCTCGATCGCCGAATATAATCCGCCAGTCAAGCAACCACTGAGTCCCTCAGGATCAGTACGCTGCTAACAGCCGAGACGCTAATATCTTGTGCGCGCGCGCACGCTCTCTCGATCACCGAATATAATTCACTTAACCAGCCACTGAGTCGTTTAGCCTCAGTACGCTGCCGATAGCCGAGACGTTAACACCGTGTGCGCGCGCGCGCGGTCTCTCGATCAGCGAATATAATCCACTCGACTAGCCACTGAGCCGTCCCTTAGCCTCAGTGCACTGCCGACCGTCGAGATGTAAATATTGTGTGTGCGTGCGCGTTCTCTCGTTTACTGAATATATTATTTCGAGTTGTTTTAACGCACTCTATTCGCAATTGTTGATGGACTCTCGTGGGGTAAATCACTTGTGGTGTCAATAACTGAATATGAACGATCGTGTGGTATTAAATTGAGGCGTCAGGAGCGATTATTTTTCCGCGCATCGAGGGAGCATTTCGTGAACTCGTTTGGTGGGTTAGTTTCGGGAGACGACCCGTGTAGGGAGGTTACGGAGGCGAGGTAGTCAGTGAGTGAGGAAAAAAAACACCTCAAGGACAGAGGGGGCACTGCAAAATCTCGCGCCTCAACTTCTTTGTTCTTATCGTAAACAGTAAAAACTAAAAGGGACAGCGGGACTTTCGAGGTTTTCGCCTTCTCTGTAGATTTTTCACAGTGGGGAGTTTCAACTCGGTTTACTCAACGTGTCTCAATTACTCCCCTTTTTGGAGTGACTAGTGAAGTGGTGGAAAAGCGGGAGATGTTAACAACCATAAAAGAGATAAATTAAACATTTGTGATTGAACGATATTTTTTTTTTTATTTGTAATCGTGCTGAGGAGCCTTGGATATCACGTTTTCTTTCTGGTGAGTGATGAAATATATATATCAGTATATATCGTAGTAATTGTGATGAAAATAGAATTAGTTGAGGAGGTAGGATATTAAGACACGTCGATGGGGATTTTTCCGAACGATAGGGGAGAATCGAGGAGGCCATTGTGGGATCTTTTGTTCTCGCAGTTGTGATCATAATGGTGGAATTTGGCGTGTTATGAAAACTTGAATTATTTGAAGAGAGGGTGGGGCTCAATGCAAACTTGAGCTTTTTTCATGTTCATAAGTCGATTGAAAGGACATTGATTTGGAAAAGAATTACGCTCTTCTTGAAATGATAAATTATTCCATTTTACTTGAAATTTACTGAAGCGCTGATGTTGCTGAAAAAAAATGAATGTCCATGCGCATCACTCATCTGCACTGGAGAAAGAAAAAGAGAGTCTTATTTGTGGATTGATATGGGAAGAAAAATTATTGCTAGTTACGGTTAAACATTGACATTGGAAATTAAAAGGAGATTTAATATTGAAGTGAAGTTTAGTCAGTACGGTAAAAATTGATACGCAGCTGGTAGGCAAATCCCCGAAGATTTCAAAGTGTTGGGGATTGAAAGGGACTGTATGTGCATTCGCACACTGATCAATGGAGGATGATTGCATTGCCCATTGTCGATGGTAAATAGAGGGTCATTTAGACAAGACAGAATTTTAAATCGTTTGAAAGGGGTTTAGAATAGGGTCGATTTATTTATTTCGTGCATGAACTGATAGAGAATTAATGTAGTGAATTTTATGAAATCAATTGAATGTAATAATTGATTTCTATAGTAAGATCGGTAAATTTCTATCTGTCAGGATACACTCGCAGCATTAAAAATTCAATTTGTTGCGGCTCTCAAGGGGATAAAAAATTCATGGACGATCCCATCTTGAATTGAATTGAATTTCCCAATATTGAAAATTCTAATGCCGTTATTCCTCTTATTTCTAGAGTTTTTGAATGATATAAGGGATTCAATGGAATATATTGATTGGGATATGTGCGTTTGTAAATTCATCAATGGAGGATGATTGCCTTGTCCATTGTCCCCAGTAAATCGCGAATAATTCAGACAATACAAAATTATAAATTGCATAAAGAGTTTGAGAATCAAGCAAGTGTGTACGATAATTATTAATTGGAATTCGAATTCAAGGGATCGTAATATTCACTGTGGGAAATGAATTTAACCAATGGTCGTGTAGAATTGTCCCTCGAATTTCAAGTTTTACATAGTAATGCATTTAATGAGTTTAAACATATCTTTGGAAAGTTAATAAATGGATAATAATTTATTTCTCCATTGGCGCTATCGGATAGCCGACAAATTAGTCAAATCAGAATTATAAATCGATCTGTTTGAAAATAAAATGGCAGTGGCAGTTGATTTTTTACTCGCGCTGTCAGAAATTCTGAAGGATTAGGCAACTATTCCGAAACTATTTTCGCTCTCAATTCTCATTCCATCCAATTGAACGTACGATTTAATTTTGACTTAAAAGTTGGAGTCACTTTTCCCCAAATTTATTGAACTAAAAAGTAGTAGATTATTTCCTTAAAAGATTGATTTTATTTTGTCGATATTTTTAGCCGAATGAACAATTCACTGAAGTCTTTATAAATTCCAAATTCACGGAGAATTGTAACTTATAGTTTAAGCAGCTTAATCGTGCAAAGTGCTCGAATTAAATGCATGTTATGGAAATTGATGAACGAATGATAATTAACCTACTCATTGTCGCTAGAAAATAACCGACAATTTATGAAACAAAGTTGTAAATGGTCAGGTAATAGGAGAAAAGTCATGAGGATTATCGATGGTGGTATCTATGAAATCTGAGGGTCGATAGTTTCGCGATCAAATCGATTCGCCAGGCGTGACGAAAGTCGGCCTTGCCAACGAGAGGATACTTATTCCGTACAAATGTCCTATTGGCTAGTGTTGAGGTACTCTTTGAGGCTTTTCACTCCTGTCGCATCGTTGCGTCAGGTCTTCAAGCATGATCAATAAAATTACCGGTGTCCCTGGAAGGACGAGGTCGCGGATGTTGCTTTTTCAATTAGTTTCTTTTTATGCATCGAGGACTAATTGCGTAATGACTCGGGCTAGTCCTGGGTATTTGAGTGAGCCACGTGATGTGTGTGAAGGTATTGTAGAACTTTCACGTTACTTGATTTGTTATTTCTATTCGAGGGAAAATATTGTGGCATAATTAGCTCAGTCGAGACTTCATGCGAGAATTGTTTTATGAGAATAGTTTGTGGGGGGTCTCTGGGTGATGCGATATACAAATTAGTTAACAATTAATAATGGGATGTCTCGGTGGTATGATATTTTTCGGTGGGTTTGAGGATTATGTAAATTGGGGCAATTAACGTAATGAGCTGGTCAGGATTTTGAAACTTTGAGGAAGATTCATGCAGAGAGATGGGTTACTTTGTTACATTTAATTTAACTTTATTTTTTCTAATGAATAGATAGTCGTTTTTATTTGTTGATTTCGTCTAATTAAAACGATTTGGTTAATTTGAATGTATGAGAATATTTGAGTTGAAATGAAAAAATTCTATGGAATTTCTCATATTCATTTCCGAGATAAATATAGTATCATTAGTTTATGCAGGTCATTGTGTTTTATAAGAACAGTTGATGAGGGATTCTATTCTTTGATTTGATCTTGCGATTGCATGATAATTAATCACAGGATGTGCCAGTGTTATGAAATTTTTTTCGGTGAGTTAAAATATTATGTAAAGTAGGGAAATGTTTCGAAATACTGATGAAGATACAGGTGAAGTATATTAAGTCATTCGCGTTTTAAATTTGGGTAAAAAATATCAACCGTAAACCCAATGTTTTTTATAAAACTACGAAAAAATGAATGCCACGGTTTAATCTGAAATTTGGGGCACAACGGGGCGCTTAATTCTTTCAAAAGTCACACAGTCGTCTCATCACTGATTAGAGACTTTCAAATTTTGTCACAGTCACTCTGAAGAATTTTAATATTTCTCACTCCGAAATGATTTTATCTTGTTTCAAAAATAAAATATTGAAGTACGTACACAGCTTCAAATTCAACTCTTGACACCAATTGAACTGCACGTGGGTATGAAAATAAATGGGTTTCATTAAATTGGAACGGGGCGATAGAAATTAATACATGTAGACTTGTCAAAATAAGTGAAACTTGTGAATATACGGTAGAATGCAGACCAAGGAGAAATTAGACATTCACAACTATATCCTTTTCTTCGAGTAAGAGAAAATTATCATATTTTTAATTTGAAAAATCCTCAATTTTCATCAGTGGATAGTTTCTGACGAAGAAAAATATTTTGATATTCAACATCATGTGACAAATTTCAATAGAATGAAAAATCAAACTTTTCTTTCTTTGTCAACCCCATCGGCCAGGATGAACCGAAAAATCTTGACCCTGTTCCCTTGATTATTGAGTTGTTTGTGTGAAAATTGGAGGCTAGAACGAATCAGCGTCTCCGTTGGTCGACAAACTTCTATTCAATGAAATGAACAGAGGGTTTGTGTTTAGCATGATACAGCGGTTATGTCGAGAATGAGATGTGAGAAATTAAGGAGATGGTGAGGTAGCACACTAATACGCCGGAGTCACACCGGGTTAGTGACTGTATTTGAGGGCAAAAACACGAGAACTCGAGCGTAAATCCAGGATGTGGATGACGTCGAGCACGGAGTCATCCAAGGTAGTCGTCCTCTACTTCCACGATTATTTTTCAGTTGTTTTCATGTCTCTAGGAGGGCTATCTTCATGTTTAATCGAGATACGAGCACTTGAAAAACCACTGGGTATGCGCCTAGAGAAGAGAAGGAAATAACGCTTTGCACTTTAATTTTCTTTTTCGTTGAATAATACTTTCGTTGGAAATTTCTAGTCAGTTTGGTCGTTTAATTTTCTTTCAATTTGGTGGTTAGAATTTAAGTCTTTTTGGAGGATGCGGTAGAAAAGTTCAAGTTCAAACATCGTAACAAATGGAAATTACTTCGATTTTCGAGAAGCCCTCATTAGAAATTTCTGATGAAGAGAGTTTCTGAGAGTCATTCGAAATCGAACGAGGCTAATAGGAAAGAGGAACATACTCCTCTACTCGTAATTTCACCTACGCTCTGCTGTCGAGTCTGAAAAAAAAAAAGGAGAGGATGAGTTTTGAGGTGATGCCAGTGAGAATGAGGTGCGCGTTTACGAGTATTTCCAATTGGGTATGAGAACCGGTAGGAGGTATTATTGGCTAAATATGGTATTGAACATCTGTAGCATCACCACAGGGGACAATTGTCGGTTGTTATCTTCTTCAAATATTTCTTCCACCGAAAAATTTATCTATTTTCTTATCTCATCCGATAGTTGAGGGGGTGATGGAACGAGAATTCCCATGTTTCCGGATTGTAGGAGGAAATTGGAGAAATATTCGATTACTTTCCATTTATTTGACGTCGTATTTATCTAACTCGGGAGATAATAATTAACGCGATAAAATAATTCACGGAAATATCATCATTTCCAGTGTGAATTTTTTTTTACGTAAATAGAAGTATGTGATTAGTTCTAGTTGGTGGAACTGTTAATTTCTAAATCCATGACCCAAAGCCGTGGAATAAGAAACACTTTCATTGTCGAGTATGAGGGGGAGAGGAGAAATTACCCGGTGATTTGAGAAAAAAATGCGAAAAATTAGCACGAATAATCCATTTTTTTCTTCACGCATTTAGACGCGTGGGAGGAAGAGCACTCGAGTATGTAATTACAAATGGCATCCGCTTTATCATAACTGGTTGTATGGCGATTTTATGGAGAATAGAATTTTCAGTTACATTAATGTGGAGTTCGGCTATTAATTAACGTCGTGATAGGGATCAGGTGTTTGTTAACAAAATGCCTTTGAATATTCTGTAGAAATTGCCTTTCGTTTGACACATTTTTACTGAATTTCGTTCTACACCATTCGCGAGATTAAATTTTTAAAAATAATAAATAATATTGTGCAATATTACCTTCTCGACTGATTACTCAGCCAAATAATAACAAAAGAGAATGAATTTTAGCTTGAAAATTTAATAATAATCATGTAGTTGGGCACGATGTGCCAATTTTGTGGCTTTGAAAGTTCTTCAATTAAAAAATGAGCGTGAGTACCAGTTAAAAACCGAGTCATGAGGAAATTCAAGACAGAGGGGGAGAGGTTTTGTAGATTGAAAAGAGGAAAAAACCGATCCAAATAGTTGAAGCGTTTGCACACAACACACGTGCCAATCCAAGTTGTAACATACATACACGCAGGGGTTTCACCTCAGAGATGAATCACGTATTTCATTATATACCTAACGTCGCTTGTTACCGAGCCAATGTGATACCAGTTCTTCGGGAATCTTAATGCTGAATCTTGCGCAAAAGTAGAGCGAATTTGTACCTCCCACTTTCAAGCATCAACGAAAAATAAGAGAATAGTAATCTAATAATCTCGAAATGCTCACGGCAAATGTAAAAATTATTTTGTGTTCAGTGGGTGAGTCGGTCTCATCAATTGGAATTTCTAATTACAAATTTGAGAATCGAAATCGAGGATGGGAGTCTAACGGAGGGCCCCTGGGCAACGAATAATCTTCCGAAGACGATCGTCCACGCCTACCTGGTCACTCTCAATTGGCCCACATCTCCGAATTCATTGATCTTTCTTGCGATAATAACATGAAACAAAAAATGACAAACAGTATTTTCATTCTGCAAAACACGGGGAGAACGGTATTTAAGATTGATAATCTCAAAATGAGATTTTTTCCTTTGTCTCTAATGACTATGGGCAGTGTTAGATACACATAGAGATAAAAATTTAAATTTCGCTGGTAAGCGGTTACACGAAGAGATATTATTGATGAAAATTGCGGTGCTTAAGTTCGCGCACCGATTACAGAAATTATTTCTGTCAAATAAATTCTATCTATTCAACCTCACAGTTCCAAACGATCAACAATTAATCCCAATTTCTCCGTACGTTTGAGGCCGCCCTAACAATTCCACTTATATCATACCTCTCATCATTGTCCCTCGACCCAAGACTCGGGTTAAAAAAAGTGAAACTCCACCGAATTCTTACACGTGCACCGCCCAAAAGGCAAACACTTCCGTTAACTCTATAAACCCAAAACAGACCGATTTTTTTCCCAAATTATCGTTAAAACTCCCCATTGGCTCTCAATCTCCGGTTAATCAACACAACCGTTGGTGCTCGTGCACCGATTAATGAACATAAGTCCCCTCCAATGTTACAAGCTCCACCATGAAAGGAAAATAGAAATAATAATCTGACACAATTAACCCACCGGTGCATTAATGATAATTATTCGTTATCCATTTTCATATTTACCACGATGAAAACAATCATTGTTGTCGCACTGGACTTTCTACACGTATTTACTTTCATTCTTTTCCTGAGTAATCTTTCATCTTGAGGCCCCCATGCATCTTCCTTATACGTACCAAGTTGCCTTTTTTTTATTAACATTCAACCTCTTTTAACTTTGAAAAGCGAGAGTGAACACGCATCACGCGCCATGGAAAAACCATCAGAGGCCTGCTGTCTAATCAGTGGCTAATTTATCTGTTTACTATAATTCTGTCCTCCTCCCCCCTCGATTATTAAACCAAAAAAGAACTAAAAAAAAAATCTGATAGTGAAAGAAATTTAAGAAAAAAAAATCAACGCGAGAGTTTCACATCGATCGGATGCATCTGAATGCATCGACCAGTAATATTAAATATTTACCGTGTAATTAATCTCGACGAAGAGAGGCATCTGAATATCGAACTTCATTACACCGCGTGGGGGAGAGTGAGAAGGGGCGCTGGGGGGGGGGAATTATGAAAATATGATAAAGCAAAAATTGTCGAACGAAATAAGGCGGCAATCGTGATGCTGTGTGGCGCTGGTATCGTGAAAGCTCTTCGTCGACATTAATAACCTCGTAGGAATCCCCTCTTCCTGGCCTCACCATCCCCGAGATGGCATGATATAAATTACACGCGACCTGGGGTCCCGTGAGCCGCGCCGTCGCAATTATTTTCATTCACAATGGCGGCGCCTTACTCTCTGCACCACCAACGGACCCCCGACGCTTGTTTTTTCTTTTTTTTTTCTTCACTCTTTTTTCACCTTCTTACTTTTTCCTTTGTGCAATGCACTCTCCTTGATGCATACATGAGGCCCCAACGTCACCAACATTTCGAAATCATATTTCAGAGGTGAAAAAAAAGTAAGAGTCCGGCGGTCTTTTTCGTGTGTTCTTGATTAAATTCACGGGGGATTACGTAAAGGTAGGAGGGATTTGGGGATTATGGGTTTCACTTTTTATTTGGATATTACTGGCAATTGTTGTACGGGAGATGAAGAGATAGGAATTTTCGAGGATGGGGGACGAGAAAAAAATGAATGTCTTTGTCTGACATTTTTTTGCTGTATTAAAAAATTTTGAACTGCATTATTGGTCTTATCATCATGGAAACATTAGCGATAATTACAAATTCATTTCATTTTGGTTCTCGATATGCAGAGAATTCTCTTCTTACATTGAAAGATAATTTTTTTTGTGGCGTAGTCGTGCGTTAATAAGGGTTGAATAGGATTGCGATAAAATTATTATCTTTATACTCTCTCCTGTTTATGAATCCCTCAGGGTTAATCTCGTTATGGACCGATATCTCATTCAACCCCTCTCTCAACCAGTCCCAATGACCCAAGAGCCTTCTTTATTATCTCCCCGAGCTTCCGGTGGGAACGACAGAAACTGAAACCATATACTTAATTACAGCCAAGTTAATTGTGTACATTGTACGCTGAGAATAATTAAACTTTTACTGTACAAGTCTCCCTCACTAACGAAACAGTTAATTATCTCGGATGATTGTTAATGAATAGAAAAAAAAATCACCGTGGTTTGCCCATTATCCCCGGGTGGATGCAGATATTTCATGAAAAATGCCGTTTTTTAAACGTAAACTTCGGGTATTCCACTTTTTGAATGACGACAGTAGAGGAGACACTCGGGATACGCATTCGTGAAAGCGAATCAGCTGATGTAATTCATACTTCTCGCTTGCACGCGACACAGGATATCCTTGAAGCCTCCTAACGGGTACCCCCGCAATACCACATCTCTCTCGTCTCCTCCCGTCCTCGCCAGGAATTTCAATAACATTTTCCCACACGCAGGTAATGCTCAAGAGCCTGGATACACCCGTATTGGTCATCCACTCCCATTCACCTTTTATCAGTCTGTGTATTCCATCATTGTTATCCATTGGCGATAAATTTTATTCAACAAATGATGAATAATTTTGAAGACAGTGGGAAAAAAAATTATTGCAGTGGAGGATTGATAGTCTTGACATAACAGATGTGCTAAAAGCTTCGGCTTATTGCACTGCATATGACCCGGAGGAAAAAAAAATTCCATTCGAATTATTAACTGGGTTTTGGAAAACGTTTTCGAAGAAATTCTTCCAGTGAAATTTTACAGTTTTAATCAGATGAACGAGGAGAATTTTGGATGGACATGTCAAACTGTCAATTAATCGAAATCGCAGTTTAATTCAATTTTGAAAATCATCTTGTTATTCAAATTTCAATGCCAATCAGGGAATTCAATTGATAAGAAAAAATCATTTATCACGATTCGAATAAACCCATACATCAATTTCAGTTCTTATTTTTCCAACTCTTCTTTAGATCAGTGATGCAATCATCATCATACCGATTGCCTTCATTAAAATACCAAAATAAATATGTAGAAAAGGTCTCTTGATATTTTCTCCTGAAAAACCCCTCATTTCCGACATCAACAGAAAAAAAAAAAACAAAATGTCAAATTTGATTCATTCAATTCCCGCTGAGCAATTTCTACTCACACAATTAAGAAGCTAATTAAATAAAAAAAAAAGTACCATTCACTTTCATCGTAACAGTTCTTCGTCTGAACAGATTAATCATACGACAAACTAGTGATGATGGATGAAAGAAACTTCAATAAATGAAATTTGGCTCGATCGAGTGATTTTATTGAAATTCAACATTTTTCGAAGTTGAATCTGACATTTGTAATTGACTCTCTGAGGCATCTCTCACGATCCTAGATGGGCCGTTTCCTATGAAATATTAAATTCGGAGAAACTGGTCACGTTCTGTGATGCCGGCATGGTGAGCCAGAGGGTTTTGTAGGCATTATAGTTTTTCGAATGTAAATGTGTGGGCCCATGTGAGCGCGGGGGCACTAGGCGTATGCGACGTAGAAGCACATGCGATCGTGAGAATGCGATCCGCTTTTATGGGAAGCCATTACCTCTCGGTAGTCGGAAGAGCGAGGGGAGGTATGAGAAGGGGGGATATAACGTCGACGAGACAACCAGGACGGGAGTAACATATACACTCTTCCCCAGGTGATCCTGTGGCTCTGTCTCGCTACTGGTGAGGTAGCAAGAAAGTGGGCTTTGACCTTATATACAAAGAAAATTGTGAATACAACGCTTTGAATCATGAATAACCGTGTACATGGGGGCATAAAACATTTGCAACGAGAAAATCTAACTATGCTACTGCGACAATCATCTTTGCCATTAGAATAAATCACGGTGAAGTATCATTATTCAAAAATTGATGGAATTTCATTAGAATCGATGGAAATGTTGGTGGAAGTTGTATCGAAACTTTCAAGTATTTACGGGTAAGAGACGATAATGGATAGACTCGGAGAAATAGTTTATTTGAAGTAAATGAATGGATTTGCACATTTATTTTTCTTTGTTGCTCTGTTGGCGTGAATTTTTTGAATAATATTAATGAAGGTTTCTTTACTTGGTGTGCGAAATATGAAGAATACAACTGTTTAAGTCATGACCAACTGTGTGCATGGGGTATAAACCATTTGAAACGAGAGAATCTAACTGTACTACCACGACAATCATTTTTGTCATTAGAATAAATCACTGGGAAGTACGAGGAGAGAAATTGTTTATAAAATTATTCTAGGGTTTTCTAAAAATGGAGAGAATTGTCGCTACTCCATTTCTGTTCTTAAATTTAGTAAAAATGAATCGTCATATATTAACTTACCGTAGATATTGTTGAAATTTGTTATGAAATGTGTTTTCATCACTCCAATTTCTCCCCATTGTATTTATTTATTGAAGACAGACTCAATTATCCACTCGTTAATAAACACTTGCGCAATGATCCTTCAATCCACTTTTGTAACTTGACGATAGGACGAACCGAAGATAGTGAGAATAACCGTAAAGAAGGTAGCGTCTGGGGTTCAGTCTGGAGTTGCGTTGGATAACTATGGGCAATGATTGCGTAACTCCAGTAATTTGAGGAAAAATTATCATTGCCTTGCGGGAGTGTTCGAACAATGCTTCTTTAAAACACACAAAACCATTTCATAATGTCTTTTCCAGTTCGTTCAGAGTCCACAGCTGATGGACTATCAGTCCCATATTCATATGCAGATTATTTCGAAGAATAAATATTGACCTAGAGTTATTGCGCGAATCATTGCGATAGTTGGGATAAAAATATCGTGAAATAATCGGCAATATTTACTGTACGAAAGGTAATCGCGGAGTAAAATAAAATTCAATGAAAGAATACCTGTTTGTGCCACATATTTTATGACTTAGGCGGTAAAAAAAATACATCTATGGTCGCTAAAATTATTCTCTTCAACAGTACACAGTAAAATAACAGTAAAATTTCTTCATTACAATGATTTAAAAAAATTATATGCTAAGTGATCATTCCTGAGCTATTGCTTATTTATTGGCGAAAGGTTATGAAGTTATTTTCGACAAATTTATATCTTCATAAAAATGTAGTTATCCATCAAATCGATAATAAATTATCCGGAACAATTATTCAATTTTTCTAATGCTCTCTAACAGTTCAATCAAACATACCGATTTTACCTCCCACCCTGGTGCGATTCACTCGAAACTAGCACACCGACGTAGTCGCGATAAATTGACGATTAAACTACGGGTTATGACCTCTGATTAGTTAGCAACTAGGCCTCAGAGCTACTGCGACGATAGTAGACGAAGTGAGCGAGACATCCTTCCGGGAAGCTGCAGCATGCCCAACTTCTTGCCACCATTGACCTTCCCCACGCCCTCAGCTCGTTTCTAAATAAATTTTTGTTCAATCCTTCCTCGTCGCTTTGTCCTTAATTCAATGCATCTAAACAGGATCACACCAATTAGTTTTTGTCGATTTTTCTTCAGGGGGAAAATCTACACGAGGAGAAATCGAGGTTTTTATTGACTAGAGAGTTTTTTATGCGAAAATTTCACAATGAAGACTCTTCTTGTCAACACTATTTTTACAGATTTTAATTATTGATATACCATTCGGTTTAATTTTGTGCAAATTGATTCGGACTGATAGGATTTCAGACAAACTAAGATAATGTAATTTCCTGTGGAAAGTACTATTCTTCTTTGTGACGGACGTGGACAGACTTCAATCGATAATTTTTTATAATTATCATCATTATCTTGGGAGGACATCCCAAGTGTTCATTTTACCTTCAGATCTGAGTTACAATTTTTCCACTACTTCTTTCTCCACGCCCTCGTTTTTTCCCGGTCACGCAATGGCAGTGACATTTAAAATGATTTTCTGATAATCATGTCGATGATTATTGATTGTAAAAAAAAAAATCAATAATCGCCGCAGGAGTTCGGGCGGATGCGTATCACACGCTCTCATTCTCCTAAACCCCGACGTTTCAATAAACCGATACGATGGTAATAACGTGCATCAGTAATAGTAATTCCGAGTTGTTCTTGGGATTGAATTCCAATTGATAACACAAAATCATCGGTACAATTATTACATCGTATCCTGCAGGGGCAATTGGGTCGTGTCACGATCCTCTTCTGCGAGTGAGCAACAACACGATGCGATGTGTATCGTTCCGCTGACGAGAAGAATAAAAATGACAGTGAATATAGAAAAAAAAAGGGCTTTGTGGATAAAGGACTCTGTCGATACCGTCACGATTTATTCGTTTATCGATGTGAATCGATGTCACGGGAGCGTGGGGCACTTCCCTCATTCGTGACAGTTTGAAAATGATAATATCCATCGGTGTGGATCGGGGACTTGCGAATCAGGAAACTCGTTTTGTGCGTCTTCCTTCATTTTTTCTAACGGAATTTTTAAGTTTACGGGAAAATGATGGAATTGTGGAAATAGACATGTGAGTTATTTGCATAGGTGTGAACAGTTATCCATTTGTTGAGGATGTGATAAAAATAGAATACCACTGGGAAGCTTTTTTATGAAAGATTCGTGGAAAAATGGCATTAACACTCATTCAACGCGGGAAATGAGGGAAATAGATAACATGAGATTAGTTTTGTGGGACTTACGTGGTAAGAGGAATGCGGAATGAGACATAAAAGTTCCTTCACAAATAATGACGATTTGTTATTATTGAGCAGTAAATTTTCTCTCCAGTGATCATTTTCGAAATTTCCAGATTAATTTGGTTTCCGAAAGATGTTAAAAATTGGATAATTTATCGGGAAATGAACTTGGAAAATTTAATGATATATTTCGTGGAATTTTCACTTCCCTGGAATAATTGCAGCTAAAAAATTTTGTTTTATAAGTGTTTGCAAAAATACAATTACAAACGTAGAATCAAAATAGCTCGGAGGGACCAATAAATGTATTCCATTGAGGAAAATACTCGGAATGCTTCTATTTTTTTCTCTCCCATCACAAGGCTATCGTAGATCGCACCAAGAGGCCCCTTGAATGCCCCAGGTGCAACATGTGATCCCACCTCAGAATTCCGAACCTATCCTAACGATCAAAATGCAGGTAGAAGTCTACAGTTGAGTCCGACCTTAACTATAAGGTCGGATAACTGCAGCCTCTCCAGATACTGCCCATAGGGCCCCATAGAAGCGTTGAGAACACCCATAAAAGACGCAATTCTTCCGGACCTCTGATATTACATCAATGAGGAACTTTGCAATGTGAGAAAATGGATTTCTTACTGATTTACGATTCAGAGGATCTCCTTCACAATCTCCATCAGAATTATTAATCTACCTGAACCTGACGATGAGCCTCTCCAGTAGATTAATAAGGGCTCATTAATTAGAATGGTAATCAGAATTATTGGGAGTGGTTTGTCTTCAAGAAGGAGCTTTTCTTATGAATTTTGAAAAAGACGATTAAATGGAGGCGATTCAAGGCCTTTCCAGGCTGGAATTCAAACCCGGATTGCCTCCGGTTGGGGTTGATGTAATGGGTTAGTCGGTGGAGCCCGAAGCGAAGCACTGTTGCCACCCAAGAGTCGCACACGAACTAAGAACCAGCGGTAAGAACCTGAATTCCAAAGGTTCTCAACTCAAAAAGCACCGAACAAATACGTATCTCAGTAGAGTTGTCTCTTACCAGTGAACTTCTTCATTCAAGGGATAGGACTAAATCCTTTTACGGAGGTATCGTCAAGCTGTGTGGCTTTTGCGTAATCCTTGAGAGTAACGAGGGCGTTGGACGACTCACCATTTTTGGATTACTTTGGAGTGATAAATATGTACGGATACACGAGGGTGATAATTATTGTAAGAGTTGTTTACTTGGTTATAGTCTGGCTCGATTGCGAGAGTTTTTCACCTTTGGAGTTGAAGTTATTTGTGGAGCTGCGGGAGGGGGGGGGGGGAGAAGTATTGGATACGGTTGGAGAATGCAAGCATTTGAACTGATGGGGATCAATTGTTTTCTAGTTTGATAGTTTATGACTCGGTGATGATGATGTAGTTCGGGCTATTATTTGTTGTGTAGTAAGAGGCTGTGCTCCAGTTTTAAAGATTTTGATAATCGCTCACTTGACAGTAGATTGATACTAGTCTTTTCTTAGATATGGGTTAATTATCCATCGTCAGGGTAATAAATTTCGTCTGGGGACCGTTATAGGTGGAAGGAGATAGTACAACAGCCCACACGGAGAGAAATTTTTGGGTAAAAGTGCTGTTTCAGTGGGTGAACGTGTTCTTAGACTCTTTCTTTTGAATTTGGGAGGATGACAAACATCAATGTCATATGATTAAGCTGATAATCAGTTCGTTGTGGTTTTTAGTGTGTCGAGGTGATTGACGAGTTGACTCCTTTCTTCCAATAACTTAATTTCGTACTGATAATTGAAGTTAAAATCAGTCAAGTAAATTTGCATCTTCCTAATGTGCTCTTCCAATCACATTGATAGGCAGAAAATTGGCGATCAGGTGGCTACTGCCTGTTTCCCTGCACTTTCCTTCCTGGCATTTAGGCACGTGTCTGGTGGTGGCTATGGAGCCACAGGAGGAGACAGTCGTACCTTCAAATGATGTAGTGGCCATTGATGGAGGGAGTGACAGAGGGGTCGCGTGTCCGTCTCGACAGATAGAAAGTTTTCGTTTTGCTTCCCCTCTTAGACCAGTTTGCTCTTGTAATCCATCCATTGGACAATGCTGTCACGACGCCTGGACACAATGTCTACGCCTGAAAAGATTCCAAGCCCGAGTTAACTTGAGCCTTGTACACTTAATGGGTACACTCTAATTGCAAGAAACTCACAGCAGATAGTTGTGGATCATTTATACTTATTCGGGCGGCTTTTCTCCTGCAACTTATTATCGGTGATGCACTTGTAATTATGGAAAAGAGAATTTTTAAGTGGTGAGAGAAGATGGGATGGACTGGTAACTGGGACAGGAGGTGGTGTCAATCAATCACGTCTATCACTTGGGTGAATTTCATGATAAATCCAAATGAAAATGGATTTGTTCATTGAGAAAATAGAAATGCTCTGGTTTCTTTCGTAAACCTGAATGCAGATACGTGAAAAACGAATTTGGTATTAACGTAATTTTCGAGATATTAATTACTTTTCCTGTTTTTGTTATATTTATGGGTAATAGGAAATCGTTGGTTGTGACAAAGTAGATTTTTGTAGGCGGAAGACAATCGAAATAACGATTTTTGAAAGTGGAATGGAATTTCCAGGAAATTAAAATAACAATGTTCAAGGTACTTTCAAGGACTTTCACGAAATTCACTCGTCGTTCCTCTTCCTGTCTCCTGTCGGTTTCGTGTCCATGGCTGTACATAACCCTGACGAAGCAACGGATAATTGCCAGTACGTTGGCACGAGTATTGTTGGAAAATTAGCCAGAGCCATCATTCGGGTGCTATTTAATTGTTATTTAATTAGGCATTGTTAGACTTCTGGCTTCTTCAGATGTGAAAGATTAGTTTTATATACTGTGGCATCGGGCTGTTTTTTTCTCCTTCCTCTTCTTTAACCTACGACACGTGGAGAGATCGATATCGCACTTGACACTATCTCGGTGAGCGAATCGATCATCCGTGGATCTCGCGGCCCCGCGGGAAACTAAATCCCCCGTGTGAATATCTTTTGTGCCCACGCGCAACAACACTGGGTAAACTACTCTCATCGTCGTTTCATTATCACGATCTCTCTTCGGTTAAATGCATTATCTTGTTGCTCACCTCTGGCGGATGAGGGATCATTGTCAGAGGAGAGAGGGGAAATTGAAAGTGTTACCGCTGTTGTCGACAGTTCGAGGTGATTGGAGTGATGTTTACTAGTCTGTACTAATTACGAGATTCGATTTTGGTGGCGAACACTGTCTACAGCGTTGAAATGACGTTTTACTCCAGAATATTCAGTGAACAGATACGCGAGAAGAATTTTTTGATAACAATTGGACCTCTAGAGGGCGAAACGTGAGACGAAATGTTAATCAATCACTTTTTAGGTCGTTTTGTTGGAACAATTAGACTTAAGAGACTAATTTTTGAGATAAAATTAACCTTCGTCCCTCGTGTCACTCACTGGACGTGTAAAAATTACCTAAAATTTATCTCCGTATTTAATTCATATTTTAGAAATAAATTTATCACGATAAATCATGTTAAACTTCAGTCAGAAACTTGAGAGGGGACTCCTGATGGTTTCATAGTTCTGATGCTTGATAAAATGAGAAAATGATATTATACACTGAGTCATTAGATAATACCCCGAAAATTTATCAGCCCAC